>NW_028327173.1:36370000-36995000 GCF_987537825.1 Furipterus horrens | reverse complement strand
GGACATAAATCAATTCATCTCCTTCCCCAGCTAATCCTATCCTTGCTCAATGGCTCATTTTAAAAAGCGACTGACTATACAACAGGTGTGTTAGTCTGCTCATGCTGCCATAACAAAACTCCACAGACTGGGTGGCTTAGACAACAGGCGTTTATTACTCACAGCTCTGGAGGGTGGGAAGTTCAAGATCCAAGAGCCTGCAAGGTAGGTTTCTTTTGAAGGCCTCTCCCCTTGGCTTGTAGGTGGCACAATTTGGCTGTGTGCTCACATGACCTCTTCTTTGTATGCATGGAGAGAAGGAGAAGGAAAGCTCTCTGGCATCTCTTCTTATAAAGACATTACTCCCATTGGATCAGGGCCCCATTCTTATGACTTCATTTAATTGTAATTTCTTCCTTAGAGGCCCCATCTCCAAATACAACCACACTGGGGGTTAGGATTTCAACATATGAATTTAGGGAGTCGGGGCGGGTGCGCAACCAGTCAGTCCATAACAGCAGGAATAGAAGCTTTTCATAGGCTCAACAACATGAATTTCCCCTTACAAACTGATCTGGTGACCGCTATTGTTGAGTGCCCAAACTACCGATAACACAGGCCAATGCTGCCCAATGGCACCCAAATGACAGGACTCCCCACAAACTCACAATAACGGCAAGCTGACTACATTGGCTGTCTTCCACCACAGAGGGTGTATCAATTAATCTCCATGGAATCTGGTGTAGATTTGCCTTCTCTGCTGGATACTCTGTCGGTACCACCACCCGTGGCCACACAAAACGCTTCATCCATCCACGCGACCTCACTGTAGCGCCACCAGCCCAGAAACACAACTCAGAGGGAGAGAAGCGCAGCAGTGAGCTTGCACCTGGCAGCCTGCCCGAGGGGATGGTGGGATGACTTGCTGAGTGTTCAGTCACAGCACCAGCTGGGAAATAGCCCCCTGTGAGGTAAGGGGTTCATCCCATAAGATGGGGCATGTGCTTTACTTGGTCAGCAGGAGTGTCCCCACTCACTTTTTATAAATAGAGGCTTTCCTGAGATATAATTCTCATGCCACACAAGTCACCTCCTCAACATGTACCATCAGTGGTCCTTGGTCCACAGAGCTGTGCGGCATCACCCCGGTACGTTCACTCCTATACCCTAGTAACGGCCTTACAGAATTGTTTGTGGCTTTTATTTTGCCTTCTTTAAATTGTTGTTCTTTTACAGGTGTCCCAGTTTTCCCCCTGTTGCCCTCCCCCCACCCCCCACCCATTTCTGTAATCTAGCAGATTGTGCTGGAGCCCAGATTCCTTCAGACTCCTTTTTTCCATGTTTGGGATCCTCCTGGAGATGCCCGGGCATTTACATCATGCTTGGGGCAGCCCTTAACTAGTGATAAAGTTTGAAGGAGTGGGGAAGGCCAGGTCCTCAAATCCACATAACTTCAGGACAGACACCCTGCAGAGCTCCCTGCGGGTCAGACACAGGCTGAGAGCAGGCCTGAAATGGCAAACCCAGGAGTGTTCCTGGCTTCTCTCCCTTCACTCTCCTGCTCCTCTCCCTTCCCGATTTCCCCAGAGGGCTCTTCCTTCACAAAGCCTCACCATAGGGTCTGCTTTCAAAGAAGCCATGGAGTACGCTTTCTCAAGTGCTTCCACAAGGAAGTGCAGCCACAATGCCCCTAAATTAGAAGCCGGGCTTCCTCTTGGCCACTTTGAGCTCCTTGCGCTATGGAACTGATAGGCCAAGAGCTGCCACACCAGCCCGGAGGGTGTTTTGATTCCCAAGGGGCAATGGGGCTACGCTGCACAACAGGGAAAAGAGAACTCTGCCAGGAACCGGGGTCCTCTCAGGAAGGGCCGGGAGACATGCTGCCACATCCTCTGATGACAGTCGGTGGGAAATGCAACAAGCGACCGAGGACTCAGGCCCAGGGACAGGACACAGGGTGTGAGGGGAACATAGAACGCGTACTAGAAAAGAGAAGTGCTGATTATAGACCCCGCCAGCCAATCAGCTGCAGACATGGTGACTACAGCCTCTGTCTACGTCTTATGACGATTGCTTAATTTCTTCCCCTTCCTGCCATCCAGCTCATCCTCTTGTCAAGATTACAGGTGGGGGGACATGACGGAACCAATAGCACTCCATGACCACACAGTGCGGGTGGGCTTTGTGTCCCTTTCCCCACTTTGAAGGTGAGTATTTCTTGCTATGAGATGACACAAAGGCAAGGATACTGAGTGACACAGGCGTGGACTGCGATGGTGACTCTCAGTTTGCCCCTCCCAACTTGTTCTCTGCCCCATTCTGTGCCCCAGGGGCCCAGCCCGAGTGCTGTGAATTGCATTACCCAGGCTCCTTTGCCCTCCGGCTTCCATTGGCTTTGGCCAGCGGAAATCACTACAGGAGGTCAGAGGGCAGGAAGGGAGCAAGGTGGGCTGTTACTGCCCATTGTCCTCCATGCTCCCAAGCTGTGTCTTTTGGCTGCAGTTACAGCCCTCCATGACCACAACCCCTGCAGGGCTGACCCTCCTCCACAGGCGCAGCTCACTCTGGATGCCTATTTTCTCCCTGTCCAGAAGGGTAGTAATGGTTCCCACGTTACTAGTCTCTGAGTGCCTCAGCAGCTCTTGCTGGTTCCTTAACCCTGCTCACAGCTCTGAGAAAAGCCCTCTCATTAAAATCTCTTGAACCTTCCAAGTTGGCTTCTCTTTCCTGCCACAAGCCTCACTGGCAGGACACCATTTAGATGTGCAGCCTGAGTGGCTGCAGAAGTCCAGACGTGAGCCCGACGGAAGCCCAGAGCCCAGGCTAGCCCTGCCTGCATGCTGGATGGAGTGTCAAGATGTGGACCTAGAAGAGCAACTGTAACAGACATTGACAAGAAGAAAGGAGCGTCCAGGGCCCACCTGGGGAGCACCGGCACCCAGAAGGAAGGCAGAGAAGGGGGAAGAGCAACAATGGATGGAGAAAGGTGTGAGGCAGGGGAATCAGAGGAGAAGGGTATCCAAAAGTCTAGAGAAATGTGCATAAAACATATCAGGACACCACGGAAGCAGAGGACAGAGAACTGACCACTGGATGTGTCCATGAGGTCGTATCTGGTGACTTCAGATGTCATCCGTACTTGCAATGAACTCACAGCAAAGGCAAGTAAGTGGAGTCAAGTCTTGGCGGGATAATTGTGGGCACACTTGGCATCAAAGGAAAGCAAGGCTGGACTTCATGGGGAGGGTCAGAGCAGGCCCCATGGAGGTGCTGATGGCAGGGGGTGGGGGAGCAGAGGAGGGGTGGAGAGAATGCTATGTGAACAGGGCCTGAAGACATTCAGGGAAACTCTAGTGCAATGAGACAAAGAGGCACAAGTTACGCTGGACTGTGGGTTGTGAAGGGCCAGCCTGGGAAGCTGAGACTTTCCCAGAGCAGTGGGAGCCAAAGGGTTTTATGTGGGAGGAGTGCTCTGATGTGGGGGACCTAGGACGTCCAGGCCTGGATGAAGGGGAGAAGTATCACCTCTGTCCTAGGAGCTCAGCACATGGCCTGGGCCATTTCTGGTGCCCAGTCCATGCTGGCTGACTGAGGAAAGATCATGGGCTCTCACTGGTGTTGAAGATGGTGGCAGAGATCACCCCATGACTAGTGTTTAATTCCTATGTTAGTTAAAAAAAAAAAAAAAATCACTCCAAATTGGAAAAAAAAAATACAAAAGCCAGATGTTTAGAAAACACTGACTTAATTAAAGACCAACAACTGGAATGGCCAGGTATGTTTCACACATTTCAGAACGAGGTGTTCTTATCTTGAGAGCAGTGAGGGGGACAAATGCTCCAGCAAATGGCTGACAATGCTGGGAGGCCCCTCAGTGTTTGCTGGGTAACTGGATTATAGCTGGAAATTAATTGCCCATGAATGTGGAAAAACAGCCAAGTCCACAGAGAGTGTTCCATGGGCTGCATCTACTACCAAGAAGAAAGAAAGGAAGAAAGAAAAGAGATGTTCTGATTCCAATTAAAAAAAAAAAGAAAAAGAAAGATGAAGAAAAGACACCACCCAGCAGCTAATTACTGACAGGCCATTGCCTGTGCTAGCTCAAATGCAGGGTTGACAGGATAGAATGTTAGCATCTCACAATCTGCTGTTAATAAACTGTAGCACAAAGGCACAGAGAAGCCGTACATCTGCTCACGGGATGTTGCACAGCCTGGGGAACCCTCCCCAGCCCGCCTACAGCTCCCTCACCGGGGCTGGCGTGGAATCCCCAGCCTGGGCTTGGGGGCAGGAGCAAGGCATGTCAACGTGTAGAGCGTGAACAACCCCAGGAGGAGGGAGACGTGGGGCTGGAGCCTGCTCCCCAAGTCGCCCTCTGTGCGTGGACTGCATCTATAACTGCCACTCAAGGATGTCTCTGAAGGCCAAGGGGCTGGCTTGGTGGTGCTTGAGAAGGAGACATCTTTTAAAAACTAAATTAGCAGTAATTGTAAAAGACAGAAAACAACGTAAAAGTCTCATAGTGGGGCATTGGTTAAATAAGTAAAGGTGTGTCCTTTCAGTGGGATACTAGGTAGCAGTTAATAAGAATGGGGGAGCTATGAGGACTGCCAGGCTCTAATGCAGAAGTTCACAACTGGGGCCCTGGAGAGAATGAAGGGCTCATGAACTTGGCTCATGAACTTGATTTTAACTAACCCCTGACTATAATTCAGTCTTTCCTTTCATTCTGAGTGCAGGCCACACACCGCAGCAGCAGTGACTCGGTCACTGATAGAAATCACAGATTTTCTCATATCACTTTACAGTTGTTGCAGGTATCTCAAAATGTCAATGACTATCACTAGTTTGAAATATTAATAGTGATTACCCCACCACTAGATCTTGTTATTTAATGTGGTCATAAAGAAGTACACGTATTACTAACCCACAGATGTAGTTCTGTTTTGACAAATATATTAAACATAATTGGTTTCTTCTGTAACCTTCTGTATTTTATTTTACCATTGAAAGCACTGCTCTGAGATGAGGTCAGAGGCTATTCCAGGCTGACAAAGGGGTTCATGGCACAAAGAAGGCACAGGAACCCTGGCCCAGCGTTAATGAAAAGAGAAATGTGCAGAACAGTGTGGATCATATGCTACTGTTGGTGTGTTTAAAAAAAAAAAAAAAAACTAAAGCTTTTCTAGCTCCTGAGCTGGTTCTCTCTCTCTCAGGGTCTGGCTCTGGCTCTGACTCTGGCTTGGGCTCAGGCTCTCAGGCTCCTCTTCCTCAAAGGTGCTGTGGCTGTCTACATCTCCCAACAGATGGTATTTTATATGGGAAGGAACTCTGGGTACAGCCTAGGATTGGGCTGGCCTGGCAGAGGGTGGCAGATTTATTCTTTGGGTGTTTCTAGAGGGAACAGACTCTCAGGCAAAATCCTGCCATTCTTCCAGAATTGTGTAGTTTTTGTATCTTATGTTGTTTTAGTCTGTTAACTAAACCTATAGAACCCAACAGGGGAAAAGATAGGAGAAAATGGTTATTAGAGTTTAGCCTTAATTAATAGTTTTAAGTAATTAAAGCTGTGACTTGATAGGCTTAACTGACTGCTTTTGAATAAAGACTCTTTTCCTTTAAAAAAAAAAAACCAGATCAATGGAACAGATTAGAAAACTCAAAAATAGACCCACACAAACAGGTTCAGTTGATTTTGACACAGGTGCAAAAACAATTCAATACAGGGAGGATATTTTCAATAGGTGCAGCAGCAACTGAACATCCAGAGGCTAACTAAAAAAATAAAACAAACTTTAACCTAAATGTCACATCTTACACAACAATGATCTCACATACAAAATGTAAAACTGAGTCTGAATAAATGGATGGACCGTATCAACTTCAGTATTTTGTTTGTGCTACTGTGCTATAGTTGTGGACAATGTTACTATCAAGGGAAACTGAGTAAAGAGTACATGAGATTTCTCTGTATTATTTCTTACAATCACATGTGAATCTATAATTATCTCAGAATTAAAGATGAGTTAAACAAGTTAAGCTTGTAAAAGTCATCTCTGGAAGGAGACACATAAAAGAGGGGACATCTCCATGGAGAGAAACAAGAATGGGTAGCAGGAGTTACCCTTCTAAATTGTTTACCATTTCAATGCATTACTTATATTCACGATTAATTATTTTTAAACAAAAACAACAGGTCTGGAGAAAAAGAAAGAAACAAACCTAATAAAGAAACTAGCTCAGTAAAAATCAAAACTCTCCAAGGTTACATTTGAATTAAAAGCATTATTATTGATAAATTTCCCATATACCATGTGAGAGGGTTTAGACTTGAATTTTAATATACTGTTAATGCTTTTTCTATTTTTTATTCACTCCATGCTTTGTTTATTTTCAAACCAAATTGAAGAGTTTGGAATTTTTTAAAAAATTATTTTACTCGTTGTGTAAGATATGAGCTAGATTGTTCTTTATATTTGACCTGTCCACGTGCCTTGAAACCAGGCTGGGCTGGGTGGACTCCAGTGGGGCAGCAAGTCTGGGGGACCACAACTTCCCCAAGACTCACAACTCCTCCTCCTTGAGAAGCAGGAGACCAGAATGTGGTTAGGAACTTAGCTCTGGATTCAGGTAGAACTTGGATTTAATCCCAGCTCTGTCGTCGGCAGCCATCCGTCTCGAGAGACGATGGTGTAGCTTCTTAAGAGTCTATCTGCACCGCCGAGAATGGCTGTGCAGTCCGACTCGGGAGTGACATGGTATCTGTCTCCTCCCGTGTTGAATCGACATCTTGCGATGACGCTGAAGCTACAGAGCCTGGGCAGGGTAATATGGAGGGTCTGCTGTTGCCCATGCAGCAGACCCCCCCTCTCTTCGCAGCTGAAGGGTCCAAGGGAAAGACGGAGTCGATACAGCTTGGGTTCAGGTGCGCCGCAGGAGTTGCCGGTGTTGACTACAACGTCAAACCGCCTTAGGGACTCCGGCTCTGGATTTTCTGTCAGGGTTTACTCCCTTAGCCTTTCCCCTGAAGAGGTATGCCGCAAGGCAGCGGAGGTTTTTTGGAATCAGAGTTTTCCTTCTCTGATGTGCCCTGACTGGAAGATCGAACCAGCGACACTTAGCTCGCAGGCCGACGCTCAATCCACTGAGCTAAACCAGCCAGGGCGGGGTGGGCAGTAATACTCATTATAGTTCCTCCTGTCTGGGTCCGAAGGGGCTTCTGTAACTTATAGATAATATGCCAGGTGCAAAAACTTAACCTCTGTAGGCCTCAGTGCCATCTGTAAGATGGAAGTATTGTGCCTGCCTGGATGGGTCATTATGAGCATTCACAGAGAGAGTTTGTGGAAAGCACTCAGCACTGTGCCTGGCATGTGGGAAGCACCAGAAATTAAAGAACCACAGCTATAGGCCTTAGCCTCCTGGCACGGACAGTGACAACACAGGTACCATGTTCTGTGCACTGAGAGATGGCATCAGAAATGGTATTTCACACAAGAACTCCCTGCATCCTCAGCACATCCCTGAATCAATGTTACCAGGGGCAAAGAGAGGCTCAGAGAAGTTATGTGATGTGCCCAAGTGCACACAGCTATGAAGAGGCCAGGATGAAGAGCAGAGCCCAGGAGAAAAGGCTAATGCTCTTGCCTGGGTTTCTGAGAAGCTCCCCAGTAAGAGAGACCTAGGCCCAGGCCCACAAAGACCACAGCGTCCAGAAGTGGAAGGAACTTGAAGAATCATCTGGGTGCCCTGGCCTGTGTGGCTCAGTTGGTTGGAGGTTGCAGGTTTGATCCCCGGTCAAGGCATGTATGGGAGGAACTGTTTGATGTTTCTCTTTCACATCAATGTTTCTCTCTCCTCTACACACACACACACACACACACACACACACACAGACACACTCGTGCGCGCGTGCGCACATACACAAACCCCTTCCTCACTCTCTAAAAAATCAATAAAAATATATCCTCGAGTAAAGATTTTTTTTTAAAGAATTCTCAGGGCTGAAGAGAGAGAACCTCATCCCCTGCCCTAGGCCCAGAGGGGTGTGTTTTGTCTCCAAGAGAATGCAGAGCACCCCCACCCCACTCTCCTGAAAAACTGGGGCACCACAGTTGGGAGGGTTTCTCTCAGTAGGGTTTGGGGGACCAAAACCTAGAGGTGCAGCCTTAGAAGACATACCTGCTTGCTCCATTCTAGTCACAGAACAAGCACCCTGTAAGGGCCAGCTTGCACCATGGGGCTTGTGGTGACCCCATGCCATGGTGGGAGCTCAGGCACTAGGAGACCCTGAGGGGCGGCCCTCACTGATCACCATGAAGCCTACATCAGCATTCTCTCTGGTGGCTCTCTGTGCTGTGGTCAGTGGAGTGTGCAGTGCTTGCAGGAGACAAATGTCCTCAGGCTGCTCTCTCTATGCTGCTAGAATCTGCCCAGAATTTGGGGGTGCATTTGCGTGGTCCGTGTTCAAAAATTTCAAGATGGAAACTCAGGGCGAACTAGATGTTTAAAACTCTAGAACTGGTGCCCAAGGATGTCTGTTGCCCTCTGCATGCCGTTGGCCACTTACAAGCTGTGTGACTTTGGGCAAATCACCATCCCTCTCTCTGTCTTTCTTTCATAAACAAGAGGTGATAGTGCACATCTTTCTTGGGTTGCTGTGAGGATTAAATGAGGGGAGGGTGCAGAGTGCTTGGCACCCAGCACAGCTTCAGGGAAGGCCAACTCCATGGGGCTGGGTGAGCAGGGTGTCGCCCAACAGGCAGAGCAAAAATGTACAGCAAACGGTGCTGCTGGGAGTGGCCAGAGGCAGGGCAAGTCAACCCTGCACCCACAAATCCACACGATGGCCCAGAACTTCAGTCACTTATCTGCAACAGACAGTAACTACAAGCTTAACCAATGCTGAGCTTCACAAATGGGAGCTGGAAACACAGACAAATGAGACTTTGTCACTAGGGACGCTGCTCAGTGGGATCAGTGTGACAGAGAGTGGCAGAGGGCGTGGGCAGATAGAGGAGAGGCACCTGGACTAAGGCTGAAAGGTTAAGTAGGAGAGGAGTCGGTGACGGTAGGACTCTGGGCAGGAGACTCAGCAGGTTCAAAAGCGTAGAAAGGAGAGGAAGCCAGGATTATTCACGTCGTGGGACAAGGGGGTTGGGGTTGCGGCTGCTGTCTGAAGACAAAGATAGGACGGCATCTATTTCACAACGCAAAGACGATTGCTGAGGTTGGTGATGACACAGCCCAGCCTACAGCCTCATTTTGTTTCCCAGGATGATCACAGGTCTCTGGCAGGCGCTGCAACAACCTATTCCTCCAGCCCGGCGCGCGCCCTTCTCCTTGGTTGCAGGTCGCGGGGGAAAAGGCCCCTGCGCTCCGCGGGGCCCCGCCCACAGCTGCTGCCCGCCGCCCTCTCCTGGCAGCGCCCTGCCAGTGCATCAGCGTCCGGGAATGCCCACATCCTCCGGGCTCACAGCCAAGCCTGCCCATCCTTCGCTGCCTGAGCCTGGCTGACTCTGCAGAGGGAGAGGAGGCTGGAAAGGGGGGCGGGCAGGTTGGGCTGAAGGTCATTCCGAGAACAGTAGGGAGCCATGAAGGCATGTGAGCAGGTTAGAAGCATGGGCGGATCTGTGGTTTCAGTGCTCATTCTGCTACGGAGAACAGCCTGAAGAGCAGGGCTTTCGGGAGCGTGGGTTGGATTGACTGGAAGGGCTGCAGGGAGCAGGGTGAGTCACCATAGTGAGAGTCCACAGGGAAGGACAGAACTTGGGGTTCCCACAAGGGTAAGGAAGGCAGGCAGGCCTCCCACCCGGCCCCACAGCTGGTCTTTTCACCCCAGAAGACACATTCAAGGGTCCAGAAAAGACACAGACCAGTCTCTGCAGATTCATCAGATCAAAGGCCTGTTAGAGACCTGAACAGCCTTCTCCTTCCTAGAGTGCGGTGGACATGGACCCCCACAACAGGGCAGTAGGACATTCCTCACCAGGCCAGAGCTTCCCATCTCAAACCCCAGAGGCTAACTAAACTTTGTTTCCTCGCTTTAGTCTGGAATGGACAGACTGTCTCATACCTCTGTGTGCTTTGATCAGAAACGGAAAACACCATTATTGATTAACGCATCTCGGTTGAAAAATCTTGCAAAACATGGAGCCTAGGATAAAACAAGGTCGTGTGGATTGTTGGTTTTTTTTTAAGAAGCGCTGATTAGCCCCCCTGGCCATACCGACAGATCAGGGGTCCAGAGCAGGCCAGGTGAGTGAGGCTAAGTGGAAGTAGAAGCCAGGTCTTCTACCCTCCCAGGACTTCTGTATCATTGTGGCCCTGGCGCAGGACCAGAATTGGGGTGGCTGATCGCTTCGGCCTGTAAGCCAGGCTAGTGTACAGTCGCAGCATCTTCAGGTCCAGACTGGAGTCAATGCCTGGTTTTGCCCTGCTGGAACCACTGTGCCTATAATGCGGTAACTGAAAAATTCCCACAACCGTGCCTGCCCTGGTGCCTCTCAAGAGAGCAGGCGCAGGCCCCAGATTGATGAGGGCAGAGTACTACTTCTCCATGATCCTCCCAAATCTCTCCCTTGATAACTGAAGTACAGGTCAGGGGAGAGGGAGCAGGGAAGGACACAAACCCAGCCCCCCCACCTCCCGCCCAACACTGCCTTCCACAAAGGTTGAAAGAGTGAATACACATTCCACAAGGATTTCCATTGCTCATTTTATTTCAACAGTCAACTGTCCCCAGAGAAGAAATTGCTGACATCACAGGTACTTTGGAAGCACCCTTCTATTCTCTGAGAACTGCTTACAAATAGCCCACTTTTTCAAGTTGGCAATCACTATAAAAACACTAATTAATAAAACTTTTAATATGTTTAAAAACAAACTAGAAATGATGCCTATAAATGGCTTAAACTTGATGGAGGGGAGGTAAAGCAGTCCCAGTGGTAATAATGCTTACCAGTAAAGCCCCTTGGGGAAGGGGCGAGGGGCAGCGTCCAGGAAGGCTATGGGAGACAGGGCAGCAAAGAAGGACACTCCAGAACCTGCTGTCAGTGTCCTGGTCCTGGCTGCTCGCGCTGGCCACTGGGGTGTGTAGAAGTCTGATGTTGGTACCGCCCCCCGCTGTGGACCAGGCAGAGGCAGAAGGCTAAAATACATGGTGCCTCCTGTCCTAGAGTGGGGTCTGTGGAAATCAAAGTGCGCCTCTGAGGGCAAGTCTCACAAAAGGTAGCACAACCCAGAGATGGTAAAATTCATTCCTAAACGTGCATTTCCACCAGCGCCCCCCTCCTCAAAGGAACTTCATCCTCCCCTGGGAACTTCATCTCCTCCCCTGGGAACTTCATCCTCTCTTCTCCTGTTCAAGCTCACCTCAGTACTGAGAGAAACTTAGAAACCACCCTCTTTCCTCCTATCTTGAAGTGGGAATTAACTGTATCTTATCTATCACTCTCCTCCCTCCCTACACATCACTGAACACCAACAAGAAAATCATTGCTGTCACAGCCCCAACGCCCCACTTCATTGGCCCGAGGGCCTGGGCCTAGTCAGACTGCTCCTGATACGATGGTTGGCTGGGCTCGTGGGGCACCACTGCACCCTGGTCATCTGTGAAGAGCAAAGAAGAGGGACTGGGTTTAGAAATAGGAAACATTATCTATTTTCAGGTGTAAATTTTCTACAAGGCATTCTCATTATTCCAAGGCCCTAAGGAGAATTAATTTGCCTTTTGTTTGCTAGGTGTCAGGAAGCTGGAATTCTAGTCCTCAAATGTTACAGGCTCCAAACTCCAGTCTTGCTTGTCACAGACTAGGTGGCATGACTCAAGCTACCTCGAAGCTCTGAACCATAGCTCCTCCTCATCAAATGAGATACCTACCTTGCAACACCAGGCCAGCATGGGGATCAGGTGAAACAGTGGGTGAGAACTCTCACTACTGTCTTTATCATTTCGGGTTCTGTTTAATTCTCAGAACAACCTCACAAGGTGGGGGGCATTCTTAGTCCACTTCTGCAGACAGTGAAACTGAGGCGCCGAGGAGAGAATTAACTTGCCCAAGGTCACACACTGGTAAGCGCTGGAGCTAGGCTGCCCAGCACCAAGGCCAGCATGCTTCAAGCCACAATGGACCGTCTCTTCAGCTAACAGACCCAGGCACCTCACACACCAAGTGTGCAGCAGGCCTCAGTTTCCTCTTCAATAAAATGAGAGTGATATCACCAGACCAACCCAGCTCATGAGCTTTTTCTGACAGTCATTTTAAAGACCATGCTGAGTCTACCAACCCTTTCCAAATCATTTCTTTTGCTGAGGGCCCTCAGGGGATAATGGAAAGGGATTTAAAAAAACAAAAGAAAAAAGTCCATGAACATAAAAGTAACACAACCCAGAGATGGTTAAATTCATTCTCCAAAGGGCCCTCAAAAAAAAAAAGCATTTTCCCATCCAAAATTTCACTTGATCTTCACAGTAACCCTGTGAAGTGGTTCATTTTACAGATGAGAAGACTAAGGCCTAGAGAAGGGTTTGTGACTACCAGACCCCAACCAGCTCCTGCTACTGCTCCTCCAGGCTGAGCTTTTGCTGCCTCTTGCCAGAGAGGCCTGGCACCTCTGTTCTGAACACACCACATTCACGCCTTCCTCCACATATCTGCCCACAGGCACTGGAGCCAGAGAATTCTGTTGAAGTCTGAGCTATGCCATTTTCATCTACGAGAACCCCTCAAGGTTCACAGGTCTCCTCGGCTGAGAATGGGGGCCCACTTCCCTTGATGCTTATATATGGAACTTAGCGGGGGTTATAAGGAAAGAGCTCATCCCAGGCCAGCACATTTAATTTCTGTTCCCTATTTCTCCATTCTCCACATCTACTTCAGATTAGCCCCCCTTCCTCCAGAAAGGTTTCCTGGCTCCTCCACAAACTAGAAGACAGGTACTCACTTACCAGGGGTCTCCTGGTCCGTATAAGATGGGACGGCCAGTGAGAAAGGTGCTGGTGGCGGTGGCAGCGGCAGCGGTGGCAGAAAGTGGATTGCAGACAGGAAGCCTGGTGGGAGGAACTGGGGGTGTGGTGGCACTGGTGGTGGCGGCAGCAGTGGTGGTGGCGGTGGTGGCAGCGGCGGCAGCGGTGGCAGCGGTGGTGGTGGCGGTGGTGGCAGCGGTGGTGGTGGGGGGGGATAGCTTGGCTGGAAGCCTTCCCCTGGCTCCAATACCTGTGTGGCACAGTCCGCAGAGAAGCCAGACAGGAGAGGGTTAGCCAGATGGGCTCCTCAAACACGTTCCATTCTCTCAAATGGGGGGTTCCCATGGGCTAGATTCACCTGTGTGGCCCAAATACCTGGACACAGGGCACTTGAAATGGGGTGTTCAGCAAACACCCACCTAGTTATTGAAGACAAAAAGGAGCACAGGCACATCTCAGATAAACCTGGGGCATGGCCATACAGTCACAGTGACCGAGCCTGTCTATGCTTAGATCCATTACCTCATTTCATCCTTATGACCCATGGAGGGTGGTTCTCTTACCATCCTCACTGTAATGACAACAAACAGGGCCAGTGGAATGAAGCTACAGCCCTGGGGCCACAGAGCTGGTGAGTGGCTGAGAAAGGACTGTACCCCAAGTCTGTGACCCTACTGCTCTGTGCTGGACAAGGGTCCAAATGCATTCCCAATCACCTGTGGTCCCATCTTCTGGCACACATAATGACTTAGACTCAGGAGTCAGGGGAGGGGGCCTTCTGGGGCCCCATTCTAACAGAACAGAACACCTGGGTATAGTGTAGCTATTACTGAGTCAGGGAAGCTGGGGGACCTCAGGAAAGTGCCTTCAGCTATCAACCACTCTGTGCTTCTGTTACTTCTTCAGAAGATGGAAGCGAACCCCATGCCACTGGACCCCAAGGCTGGAAGGAAGGGATCTGAAGGGGTGATGCCTGCACAGCTCAAAGTTTAACTGAGAAACACATAAATAAAATAAAAAATAGTAACAATGAATTTCAGATGTAGTTCCTATTATTTACTCTCTATCCAGAAACCTCAGAGCAGTACTTCATGAACTGGGTTCCAGAGAATCCTGGTGATCTATAAGATATTTTTAAGTGCTCTTAGAAGTGTTCTTTGTCAAGGGAGTTTGGGAAACCCCACATATTATCCACACAATGGTGAGTCATACATGAGCATATTAAAGCGTCAAGGCAGTCTGCAAAAATCTCCTTAGACTAACCCAGCATTTCCTAACTTAATTTGACCACAAGAAGGAAAGAAAGCCTACTTCTAAGTACCGACTATATGCCAGACCCTGTGCCAGACACCTTACCCCCCTTGTACAGAACAAAGAACCTGAATGAGGTCCTCAGAAGTAGGTGACTTCCCCAGGCCATGCAACTAAGTAAAAAGAACGACTGGACAGCAGGTCTGTCCAACTCCAGGCCTGTGATCTTTTGTGGGAAGAGAACAAAGGAAGCAAAGCAGCAGCAGGTGGGACAGAAAGGAATAGCAGGTGGAAGACATCCCTGGGGTCCTGGGCAGGGGGAGAAAAACAAGAACGAAAGCAATCCATAGGCTCTTGGGTTTGAAACAGCTTTACAAATAAATGCTGGATCTTCTATACAAACATGAAGTGGGCAGGAGGGGGATTATCAGTGCTTTAATTCCAAATTATTCAGCCAAGTTTCTCCCTGAATCACAGCTCCTGCCTGGGGCAGGCCCAGATAAACCAACTGAGATCACACTTTTAACAATGGCTGTCTGGCAGGCCTGTCAATCAGAGAGCCCTGCCCCAGGCTTCTGCATGAGCAGACGGTGGATGCATGCTCCACTTGGCCAGGACCCCTCTCTTTGTGTGGAAGCTAGAGATGCCATGCTGTCCCTGGGGCTCCAAGGGGGTGGCCAGCACCTACAGATTTCAGGCGGGGCAGGGCAGTGGTGAGAGTCTTATTTACTCTACTTCTGTCTGAGGGACAAGCTTAGGGTAGCAGAAAGCTCCTGGGCTCCAGTCAGAGCAATCCAGGTGTACATCTTGTTTCTGTTATTGATCTGCTGTGTAATCTGGATCCTCCTCCCTCACTCACCAGGTCTGTGACCTTGGGCAAATACTTAACTTTTCCGAGCCTTCTTCCTCTACTCTACAATGGAATGAATAACAACACATACCTTGAAGGCTCAAATAAGGGTCAGTAGACACCCTAGAAATTATTAAGAACAGTGGTTTTCAAACTTTTCCTGACTGAATCAATGGAAAATGATTTATAAATAAAACTTTACAATGTCTAAAACAGAGAGAAGAGATACTACTGAGACTGAAGCAGGAGTGGGGATCCAGCGTCCTGCATGCCCGACCTGCCTGAACAAAGCTAGAACTCCATTGTACTGGCTCCACACTCTGTGGTCAACGACCCTCCTTATCTAAATGTCAAGCTTTAATCATTTTCCTTTACCACCCTCATGTTAAACCAACCAAGCCTGCTCTCTCCTCACTCTTCTCCATCCTTCACCCAAGGGAAACGTTTCTAACATCCAGGGTTAGGCTTGTCACTCTGAGTGAAGGGGGGAAGGTAACGGTGGTCTACATTCCCATGAACCTGAGCTGCACTGGAGCCAACCTCCTCCACAGGTCAAGCCTTATGGGCCCCAAGTCAGGAATGGTCACATAGGCCTTTCACTATCCTGCCCGCAGTTCTGATGGCTCTCAGGGGTTGACAAAAAGGACAGGCTTTAAACTACCCGAACCTGGAAGTAGCTGGTAACAAAAGCTGGTCACTCCAACTTGTATCTCATACACCAGGGATGGCCTGACTTACACATTCAGTATTCAAAATGCCAGGCTTACAGGGCACACCAGTTAGTAACTGACTGTTGATCTTATAAAGGGTTAAATTTCATTCCTTCTTTCAACATATTTCCTAAGGTGGCAGGTGTTTGGGGAAACGTTCCCATATTTTTCATGACTAACCTTAAATGCCACTTCCTCCTGAAAGTAGTCTACAGTCTGGAGTGGGCCATACCCTCGGGCAGGGGACCTACGTCTGCTCTTGCCTCTGCCCTAAACTGTATGGCTCCAGGGAAGTGGCATTTCCTTTCTGATACCAGCAGCATGAAGGGCCCTTCTAGCACCAGCATTGCTCGAGCCCAAGCTGGTGGTCACCCCATCAGTGTTCCCAGGCTTACCTGAGAGGTGTCTGAGCTCCCAGAGCCTTCTAGCCTACAGCTCTGGAAAGCAAATGCCACAACCCAGGCTGACCTGTCTATACTGGATGGACTTATCTACACGTGTGCACTCCCAGAGTGCATACTGTACGAGGTCAAGGGGCCCTGTACAGGACAAGGAAGCCAAGAGCAGCAAGAACAAATAGGAGGAGGAATCTGGGAAGGGGTCAGGAAGGCACTCACCGAGCCTCTCCCATGGTAGTGGCTGTAGGATATATGCCGGAAGCCCCGCTGAAGGGGCATCCCCAGGCCTGGGGATACATACCGATAGCCCAGTGGGACTGGGTGATAGGGGTGCATGCTGGAGCAGTTGGGATACAGCTTCGATGGATCCCTCTCCAGGTAGTCAGGCCGCACCACAGATTCTGAGTCGATGCTCAGAGACAGCCCTGAAAAGGCAAGCAATGAGGGGAATTAAAATCACAAAATGTGCAGAGAAAGCATCACATTACTGTCCAAAAACAGAGCATCATGTTACTGTCCAAAGACAGAGGTAAACAACTCAGATACATGTCCAAAGATCTCCCACATCCAGTATGCTTGGGACCCTCCTGCTTTTTAAAGCTTTCGACCACATCCCCCTGTTCAAAAAAGTCCTCAGCACAGCCATGAAGCCCCCTGCAGGCTGCCTCCTGCCTCCTCCAGTGCTACAAACAAGCAGTTCCTTCTTTCTCATCCACCTCAAAGCCTTTGCAGATGCTGCTCTCTCACCTTGGAAGGCTTTCTCCCCTAAACCCACTTTGCCTCCTAAGTTCTCAGTTCTCAGCTCTACTCCTCCTTAGAACCACAGCTACACCATTTCCTGTGAGAACTCTATACACTGATTTGTGTGATTCCTTGATCCGAGCTGTTCCTCTCACAAGGACAAGATGCTTGAGGGCAAGGAATCAGACTCCACACACACCCCCGCCCCGCCCCTCACCTTTCCATCACTAGTGTCTGGCACATAGTTAAGAGCTCAGTCCCTGCTGGTTGAGAGATGGAACAAAGGAAGGCGCCATGTTGGTGGAAAGGTACCCTTCTCCTATAGGATTGCTGTTCTCTGGGCACCTGATTTTCCTAGTATTTCCCAGAAGACAGAAATGGCCTTCAGGGAGCATCCAGGCCAATGCCCCTAACAGAAGGAAGGAGCTGCCTAAACTGGCCGAGTGAGCAGCCCCCCCACCTCACCCCGACCCCCGCTGGACCAGTAAAAGCACAACATACATAGAGACGATGTAATTTACGCACTTGGTGGGCAAGGAAAGGTAGACAACATCTCAATGAACCAACTTTATCCTCCTGCGTGGAGCAAAAAAGCTGTCCCCTTCCCACCCACACACAGGGAGAAGGTGGGAGAAGGTATGAAATGGGGTGTGCAGGCACCTTGGGCCAAGGCTTGGATGAGGGGAGGGGCCTCCAGAGCGCAAAAAGGGAGAGAAGAGTGGGCGCGCGCCGTCTTAGTGGAGAAAGCCCATCTGCAGGGAAGTCCCGTGGGTGGGGCAGGGCGGGAGGCTCCTGCCTGAGAAAAGGGCAGGAAAGGGTGTTCAGGCGCACTGGAGCAAGGATCCGTTTAAGAGAATTCCTCTAGAGAAAGCCTTCAGCTCTCCGAAAAAGGGGAAGAGTGTGCAGGAGCAGGCCTCATTGCGCTGGCCCACCCCCGGAGCCGCACTTGGGGGAGGTGCCGCCGACGCAAGAAAAGGGCGGGAAGAGGTGCGCAAGCGCAGTGGGGCCAATGTCCCCACAAGGAGCCCTAGTGAAGGAGGCTGGAGGCCATTTTTTTCTTGCAAAATGGGAAAGCAAAAATTGTGGCGAGGTATTAAAAACCGTCTGCACCACCCATTTCTTTCTATCTCTTTTACCTTTTCTGCAAAAAGGCACTCAAATCCAAATCTGTATTCAAAGGAAGTTTTCTCAAAGCAAGTTTACTTCTAAGAAGCATTTTCCCCATGCCCCACCCCAAATCCCATCCGGGGACGTCAATGTAGGGTGCAGGGAGGCTGGAGCCCTGAGAGGGGTTGATGGCAGGGGAAGGTCCCGTGGAGCCTGGGAATCTTACCAAAGGAGAACTGCGGGCCGGGAATGGGCTGCAGAGGCCTGTGCATCTCCGGGTGACCGGAACCTCCTCTGCCTGTGGCCTCCGTCCTGAGCTGGTGCCCCATAAAACTGGGAATGGCCACAGCAGGTGGTTCGCTTACAGCCGTGGGGCCGCGACCTGCTGGAACTAGCTGGAAGGCGCTGGGGCCAGGGCTTGGGCCATGCGGTGGTCTCTCCAGCAAGCAGGTGGCCGCGGAGTACTCAGGGCCCGGCTCCGCGTCTCCCGAATTGGCAGGCGGAGGAGGTGGGGGGAGGCTGTAGGCCGGGGCGAGGGCCTCAGCCGGGGTGGCAGCCTCGGCTGGAGCGGCTGGTTCCTGATTCTCCTCAGAGGCCTGCTTCCTGAGCATCTTCTGAGCGGCCATGATCTTCCGGCGTTCAGTGATAAGGTAACACTTCTCGCAAGTGCACTCTTTCCAGCGACAATTGCCTGCATGGCCCTTGACTGCCACCAAGAAGCCATGGTTCCGGCACCGTGAGCACTTAGGGGTGCGCAGCATCTTGTTGGCCAGCTCGGCAGGGTCTGCCTTCATGTAACACAACCGCCACCTCTGGGAGCTGCAGAGCAAGTGAGGCAGGAAAGAGCAGAGTCCCAGAAGTCCCTGGTGCTGAGGACATTGGATACACTTGTAACAAAGTTGTTCTCAGTACAGCCCAGGAACTGCAGCAAGACCCCTTGCATTTTCCCAACTTTGAGAGGGGGTGGAGTGGTGCAAATTTTGGAGTTTCTGTGTTTTGATTAATCAAATGCAAGGGATTGGGTTGAATAAATTCTATATGGAATGCTATTGCATGTATGTCATCTGGATTATCTGAAGTTTTAGGCATTTAATTTTTCGAAATTTGTATTTTTGTTACCCCAGAGACAAGGTATTTTGTAACTCAAAAAAGGCGGAGTAATAGTCAACGGTCCGCAGATTTAAAGCTCCAGAGGAATGTAGCTCTCAGTAAACCCATTCCAATAGAAAAGCTTTCTAAGATGCAAACCGTGTTTCTCCTTCCAAAGGCTGCTGCTTCTGCTAAATTTCATTCCTCGCCCCTGCAGAGAAGCAGCCGTTCCCAGTGATGCTTCCAGAATATTCTCAAGAGCTCAGTGCAGTGCGATGGTTGCTCACAGGTGTGTCCTGATAGTAGTTCCCATGTAAGACTCTTCACTTCTGGAAAATGGCGTGTTGACGTATGTGATGCCTCCCAAAGTAAAGCATACTTAAAATGCTTTAAAGTAAAATAGACATAGGATGTTTTAGCATGTGTTTGAGTCAGTGCTTTACTTTGCCATGAATTTAGTTATACTTGTAAAGCACCCCAAATCTTGGGATGCCTGAAAAGCTGGCATAAATTTCATAGTTTCCCAAGGCTACTAAATTACTTCATTTTCTTGTGTGATAGACATTTGTGACACCCTGAAATCTTTTTTTTTTATGTCCCTGAAAAGAAAAAGGGGGGGGGGCACTCACACTTAAGTTGAAAGCTTCTAATCATAGAACCCATCAGCTTAAGGAGATAGTTATGGTTAACATCTGACTAAAACATGTGCACTTTAAATTGCCCTTTCTCTGAAACTCTCTGGTAGCAGAATGTTCTGTAGAAGCTAAGGCCTAGCTAGTGTCCTCCTTGATTTTCCTGTGCCTCTGGTTGCTGCTGAGCTTCGCATTTCTCACCAGCTGCCTGAGAATAGGAAACGTTTGCCATTCTGAGGCTGATTAGATACTGAAAGGCTGAATCAGGGTTTGTAAAGCCTTTTTTTCTGCTAGAAATACATTCATATCTTGTTAAGAGGGCAAGAGTATATCCTTCTGTATTATTTGGCCCTTCAGAAATTTCACTGGTAATTTTACATCCATTTAAAGAGATCTAAGTTTGTCTCTGATAAAAGGACAGGCAAGTTCTTTTCTGACTACCCCCAATTAAAAATAATTTTTTCACTGACCCTGTCATTTGAAAATGGTACTTAAAAATCATAGTTTGGCACTACTGTCAAAAAAATCTGGGGCATAAGCTTCCGTGTTTCATGATACTGTGAATTGTAAGGTCATTTTCTGCATTATCAAATTTAAATTTTTAATATCAGGTTACATGAGATGATAAGGCCTAAAAAAAGAAACCACTCTCATTTACATTTCCTGCTTGACCACTCAAATTCTTTTTATTGTCCTATTAATGATTTAAAGGAAAATCCTATTCAAACCCAACTATTTGAATTAACACATTTTAACCTTGTTAACTACAAAATGCTTTTATATTTACCTCATAGCTTTAGGGGCAAAATATTCCTGAGGTGATGTGAATTTGCATAATGCTTTAGAACATTAATAAACAACCATATATCTTTTAAATCAGTAGTCACATTGTAAGATGTAGAAACCACAGGGTTTATACAGTAAATAAATATAAGAGGAAAAAAAAAATAAGACTATTTCTCTTCCCCACTAAAGTCTCAATTTATATAGGTAAATTCCAACAGAGCTTTATTTATTTCACTCTTGGATATTCAGGCAAATTGATAGTTTTGTTTTATTTAGCTTGAGGACTGATTACTTTGTAGGCTGCAGCTTTTAAAATGTATACATTTCTTTAAATTTTTACTTAAAAAGATGGTAGCAGAAGGTAATGACATCGAAGTAAAGAACTGGAAGTCAAAAGGATGGGAGCAATAAGTACACAAGGTTCCCCTTCCTTCCCCACACCTAAACCTTAGGAAATTTATGTTTAAGTCAGTCTGCATCACCATAAGCAATGGCTTATAAAGTAACAAGTTATAGTTGCTGAGGAATCAGCAGTTTGACTAATTCACCATAAAGGGTCTAGTTGGTGGTCATATATGACTCCCAGCTACAGTAATGGCCTCTTTCCCCTCGGAGTCCCAGGTTCCCTACCTTGAATAATGCCTCTTCGCTTTGGTTAATATGGTTGCTATTGGTACTGTTTAATTCACATTCATTTTTAAGAGCCCTATATTATGCAATGCATGGGGTATCATTTATAATCATTAAATATTGCAGGCACTGTAATGTTTCCTTAATGGTGGCACTCAAGAGTAAGGAAGGTCTTTTGGCCAATAACATCTTTCTCCCAGCAGCTGTAACCCAGATTATCTGTTGTCTTTCCCTTCTTCAGGCTTTATCAAGGGAGCAATGAAAACTTTACTAAAGATTTTGCAAGGGACAGAGGGGAGGATTTACATGACACATCCTATAGCTGAAGCTTTAAGGGTCCTGCCCTAGCATTCCTGTTTTCTCAAGATCCAATTCTGCTGTGCCACACCCACTGGAAAGAAACTGGTCTGTTGTCCCTCTTCTCCCCCCATCCCCCAGTACCCAGCCTCTAGCTCCTCCTTCCTAGATTTTTGAGAGCTCTGTAACAGCGGTGACTACCTTATTTTCCTTTATGTCTAGCACAAAATAGACATTCAGTAAATATTTGTTGAATGTATAAATGAATCTTGCCTCCCTCTCTTGCCAATGTCAAAGTTGTAATTGGCACAGTAAATCAACTTGGCTTCAGCAACTTTCCCCAAACATTATACAAAACAGAAAGCCCAGAATGAATAGGACCACTGTCCTGACAAGCAGAATTTGGGGATCAACTTTGTTTCCTTGAACTCACCTTATGTCCCTAATGGTTTAATAATAGTAATAGTAACAGCTATCACTAAATATGTATATGTGCCAGTAATTCTTAAGTCCTTTATGTGTATTAATTTATATAATCCTCATAACAGCCCTCTAAGGTCGGTTCTATTATTTTCACCCACATTTTATCCATGAAGAAACTGAGGCCTACCTAGAGAAGTTAAGTAACTTGTCCTAAGTTTTTCAGCCATTAAATGGCAGAGCCATAATTCAAAACCAAGAAATCTATCCTTAAAGTCCATGTTCTTAACCATATGTCTGCTAACTCAATATTTCTTTTAAACAAACACAGTGATCTCTTCAAGAAAACTTTGATGAGTAGAAATGTTTGTCTTATTATATACCCCATTACAGTTGGGGCAAAAGGGGGTAAAGGTGGTAGCAACCTGGGGAAACTTCCTAGGACACCCTGCTTAGTTGTTTTCCTCCACCTACAGCCGATATTTATTTGAGTACCAACTATGTGATAAACATAAAGGACACAAGTAAATAAAAAGACAGGATTCTTACCTTTAGTCCTACATACTAGCTGGCAAACCATACAGTAAACAATTCTAAATGAAAGGTGAATGATGGGGGCGGAGGGGGCAGGATACTATGGGAACTCATATGAGGGTCCTAACCTTGGTCAAAAAATCAAGGAATACTTCCTTGAAGGGCTGATGTCTAAGTTGAAGTCTGAAGGATGAATAGGAAGTAGCCAGGTACAGGAGTCGGAAAGGTGTGTCCCCAACAGAGGGAACAACATACTTGAAGTCCTGCAGTGTGGCTATAATACATTGAGGTCAGGTGACTGGAGGGAGATGAGGTGTAGTTAAGCAGTAGCCAGATCTTGGAGTGAATTTTTGGGGTGAGATATGGGCTTTGCTATAAAAGACTAAGAAGAGAAAATGATAGGGTAAGAGCCAGGCCACACTACACATATCCCAACGTCTAGTCCCCGCCCTGGGTTTTTCTTTCAGAAAGTGGAAAAATAAATAACTAGGACTTGCATAGGTATTTCAAGATTAAAATGAATTTGAGTAGGGTTTTATTTGGGGTGGATGGTTTAGGTGGGACACACATTTAAGACTAGTCATGGCCCTGAACTAGTACAGTGCTAGGCAGGGTTGTTCCTTCTAACTCTGGAGCCCTGCTGACTGATTCATATGAATCTCCTAGGAACCTTAAAGAGGCTGGGCAGTGATGGAAGACAAAGGAGTGAGAAGAGTGAGATGAAATCAAAACAGAAAGCAGCTGAAGAGGGTATACATTATTAAAAGGGAATAATAGCTTTAATATCTGTCCTTTGTTAAAATGCAAATTTGATTTAACACATGTATAAATCTAATGCCAATATATGCAGGGCAACTATTCTCTAGTAAAATTAGAGTCAACAAGAACAAAGGAGCAAAGAAAATTAAATTTAATGTCCCTTTTTCTATGTATGTTCCTTGTCTAGTTTCTTAGAACACCAAATTCCTATTTATTGAGGGAGAGAGAGAGAGAGAGAGAGCCAGCACAGAATTTTCCCCTAAATTCTGCTTTTATGAAAATGGCAAGCAGATATCAGGAATTTATATTTCAAAAGACCTTTTCATTTTATGTCAGAGTCAGTAAAAAATTCAGTCCATGTTATAACTATAAACAGATGGCAAGAAAAACTGCTCTAAAGACAGGCAAACTGGGTAAGAGCTGGATCACTACTTATTAGCTGTGTTACCTCAGCTAAATCACTTAACTTCTTTGGGTCTGAGTAGTAGTAGCAGTAGTAAAAATATTTGTACAAGGTACTGTAAATTCCCACATTTATCCCATTTAATATTAATATTTCATATATGCTTACAGCTTTGCTGTCATGGTCTCATTTAAACCCCAGAACAACATCTATAAGTGAGGTAGTTTTATTGTGTTTATTTGAAAAAAGATAAAACGGAAGCTTAGAGAAGTTAAGAAATTTCATACCCACGGTGTATTCTCACTTTTTTAAAATTCTTTTTTCTTCTTCCTGTTCCAATTGAATGCTTTTTCCTTCCTTATGTTCTAAATTGTTGATTTGGTTCTCAGCTTCATCCCCTCCACTGTTGGTTTCCTGTAGATTTTTTTTTTTTCTTTATTTCACTTAGTGCAACCTTCATTTATGCCTGGGTCCTTTTCATGTTTTATGTTGTTGCTGTACAATGAGTTCTTTGGGTATCCTGATCACCAGTGTTTTGAACTTTTCATCTGATAGGTTGGTTATCTCCGTTTTGTTCAATTTCTTTCTCTAGGGTCTTCTGTTCTTTCATTTGGGCCATATTTCTTTGTCTTCTCAATTTGGCCTCCCTGTGTTTGTTTCTGTATGTTGGGTAGAGCTTTTTTGACTCCCTGTCTTAGTAGTGTGGCCTGTTGTAGTAAAGGCACCTGTAGATTGTGTGGGGTGGAGCCTTAGGTAATCTCCAGGCAGGCAACCTGCTCCACTGCTTTGTGGCTGTGTGGGAGGGGGGCTTGGAGAGGGGAAAATGCTACTGCTTGGCTTCTGGAGGTCTGCCCAGCACTCACCCTGTTCCCAGTCACTTCACTTACTCCCCAAATGCAACTGGTGCCCCCTCCAGCTCTTTCCCTGGTGCTGAATTTTAGAGGGGCTGGGTCTGTGTATGTTCTAATATCTTGTGGGCCCTTTAAGCAGAGTCTCCTGAAAATCTGGCAGTTTCTTCTGCTGCCCCAATCCCCACTGATTTTTACAGCTGTGCGGTCTGGCCTGGGGCTGGGATCGCTTGCTCCCAAGGAATCCCTCCTGATTTTTACTGACCACATGTAAGTGTGGGACTGCCTGTTCCGCTGCCTCTCCTCACCACACTGCATCTCCACACCTCTCCACCCACCTCCATGTCTCCAGCCCTCCTACCCATCTGAATGAATGTGGCTTCTTTAAACCATTGGTTGTCAGACTTCTATACAGCTTGGTTTTCTGACAGTTCTAGGTGTTATTTGTTTTGAGGTCTAGTTGTAATTTTTTCTGTAGTTGTGTGAGGAGGCAAAGCATGTTTACCTATGCCTCCATCTTTACTTTAAGTCAAATAACATTACTTTTTAATATGTGGGTTTTTTTCCTTTTTTAATGTGACTACCAGAAAATTTTTAATTATATATATATTTTGCATTGTATTTCTTTTGGACAGCACCAAATGAGAGATCAATCTGCTCAGTCCTCCTTCCACTTCCAAAGACAAGTTTTTCAATAGCAGCTCAAATTCGAGCTGTTGCAACATTGCCATAGGAAATACACAACGTTCACAGGTCCATTTCTCATGTTGGTTAGAGTACCCCCACTAACTTGAATGTACTTTGTTACTTAGGGCCTTTTTAATGAAATCAAAACACTGTCTCATGCTTTAGAATTGGAAATATTTATCTGAATTCTAGATTATGTTAGCCAGGAGAGTCTAATAAAACTCAGTTTGCATTTTGAATTTTCAAATGCATTGATGTTATTTTATAGGAATAATTTCATATTTATCTTATTATTTAAATTACCAGTAAAATGCTGTATAAACTAGAAAAAAAATAAAAGGATGTCATTATATACTAAGGTTATACCATTCCAGTAATACGTAACCCATCAGATTTTCCTAAAATCCCAGCCAGAGGGCATTGGTTGATTATTTACATGCTGCTTGATAAATGTAGTCCTTTGGATATTTAATATTTTAAGAACTCTGGAGGCATAATTTAAAATTATTTTATTTATTCCCTTCTGCCCTAGAAGTCACCCAAGGTAAACAATTACCACTAGGAGCACTAATGTTGCTTTGCAAAGATAATTCTTTAAACAAGCAAACATAAAAAAAAAAAGACAAGAAGATTTCTTATGAACAGTTTTTATCTAAGCATAGTGATCATTACCTCCTGCAACATGTTCTTTAAACATGGTTAGACCTACTTAGTTTAATGAGTTTGGAGATTGTTGCTTTTTCCTCTTTAACTTGCCAGATAAATCAGGAATATTTATTTTAAGAGACAGTTTAAGGAACTCCGTAATTCTAATCTGTCAGAGTTTTACAAATAAAACCCAGTTGAATGCCTGTCATTGTTTCCAATCTGGTCAAGCAAAAAGATGAAAAGTATACAATTCATCAGAATAATTAGTTGATTGGGGTTAAATAATTCTAAGAATAAACATTTGACCCTCTGGCACATCATAAACCTCCTGGAGTGAGAAGGATTATAAATTAAATGTACAGAATTTAAAATGGTCCTGATATACCCTGAACATTATTGCAGCCATGTGGGACACATTTAGATAAGTTAAAACCAAGTGTGGGTTTAGAGTTTAGCCATCTTTGATCATTGGTTTACTAAAGCTTTACTGCTTTGGTGTGAGGATAAGGGAGCATAGGGGTGCATAGAGGAGCTGGTAGAAAGAAAGGAATAGTGGCAGCAGTGCCGCCTGCTGCCTGATGGCCGCCTTCCTTGAGCTTCAAGGACTTTTAGGGAGATGTTACCCCAGGGGATAATGAAACTGTATTCAGTATAAGGAAGTCGGGAAGGAAAGACCTAACGTTCGTTGAGGGCCTACAACATTGCAAGCACTGTGCTATAATTTAATTATTTTAATAATAATATGAATTTCATTACAAATTCAGGGAAGATGAGGATGAAGTTTATAGATAAACTGAGGTTCAATAAATTTAAATAACCTTTACAAGATTCACAGCTAGATGTGGAATGAGCCATGATTTAGACCCAGATATGCCTAGGTCCAAAGCAGTAATTCTTATACTGTGGCACGCTGGCAGTGACTGAAAGCCGTGGGGACAGTTCAGACTCCTAAAAGTATGGTGACCAACCATTCTGATTTGCCTGGGATTGAGAGGGTTCAGGGACACTGGACTTTTTTTTTTTTTTTTAATATATTTTATTGATTATACTGTATCAGTTGTCCCAATTTCCCTTCCCTCTGCTCCCTCCACCCGGTGGCCCCCCTCCCTCCAGTTGTCCCCCCCTTTTAGTCCATGTCTACTGGTTGTGCGTATAGTTCTCAACATCTTCCTGTCTATTCCATTCCCTCCTACTATGCTTCTTAATTCCTGTACTATCTCCCTCCCTCTCCCACTTCCCCCTCCCTGCTGACCTCCCCCCAGTATGTTCCCCATACCTATAGTTCTTTTCCCACTCTCGTTGCCTATTTAGTTTGCCTTTGTTTCAATTCTCTAGCTTCTGTTGTTGGTCTTGTGATGCAGTTTTCATTTTAATGTTCATAGTTTTGATCCTCCTTTCTCTAAACCAGTCCCTTTAACTCTCATATAATAGTGGTTTGGATCTAATGAACTCTTTCAGTTTTATTTTGTCTTGGAAGCACTTTCTCTGCCCTTATATTCTGAATGACAGTTTCGCTGGATAGAGTATTCGTGGCTGTAGGTTTTGGGTTTTCATTACTTTGAATATTTCTTGCCAGTCCCTTCTTGCCTGCAGGGTCTCCCTTGAGAAGTCAGCTGATAGTCTAATTGGGACCCCTTTGTATATGATTCTTTTCTTCTCTCTTGCTGCTTTTAAGATTCTCTCTTTATCTTTAATTTTTGACAATTTGATTATAATGTGTCTTGGAGTGGTTCTCCCTGGGTCCAGTTTTTCTGGAACTCTCTGTGTTTCCTGGACCTGTAAGTCTATTTCCTTCCCCAAGTTCAGGAAGTTCTGCTTTATTACTTTTTAACATAACTTTTCAATTTCTAGTTCTTCTTCTTCGCCCTCTGGCAATCCTATAATCCGTATGTTCAATCTCTTATAGCTGTCCCAGAGGTTTCTGATTCTCACCTCACTTTCCTTGCTTTCTGTTTCCTTTTTCTGCACTGGTTGACTGGTTGTTCCTTCCGTATGTTCCTTTTTGTTGATTTGATCTCTGGATTTTATTTCCTCACCACTTGTCTCGTATGTGTTTTCGTTCTTTTCAGTATGAGTGGCTTTCAATCCTTTCTCGTCTTGTTCCAAATCTTTTGTTAATTCTGTAAGCCACCTAATGACTATAGCTCTGAATTGAGCCTCTGAAAGGTTTCTTATTTGTTCGTCTGTCAAATTCTTCATCTGTTGCCTGGTGAGCTGCGTCACCGGGATTTCCATAGTTGTCTGCCTCATTTTGACAGATTTGTGTTTTGCTTTGCTTCTTGAGCAGGCTATAGGGGGCAGAGCCCATGTACTCGTCACAACCCTTCAACCGGCATCGATCCGCAACCTTTTTTGCTGCACTTTGGTGCTTTGTCGTCACTACCCCGCGAGCCAGTGGTGATCCACAACCTTTATCACAGCGCTGAGGCATTTTGTGTGGGGGCAGGGGTCCAAGATGGATTCCTGTCGTTATTCTCTTCTGAGAGACTGGGACCTGTCCTCCCGCCCTCTGGGTCTCGCCCTCCGAGGCAATGCGGGTGCTGCTTTTCCCAGCGTTGGGGTCATGAGCTAGCTGCTGGGAGTCTACTGCAGCCCGGATTGCTCTCCCTGCCACTGTCCCTGGTGCTACTGCAAACAGCACCGCCCGATTTCCGCTCTTCCTACCTGTCCGATGAGCATTGCTAGTTTATAACTTCATACATTGGGCTTCCGTGTAGTTTCATTTTCTGGAATTTCTAGTTATCTTTTGTTTTGAGGTAGATGTATTCCTTTCTTGTTGTAGAGGGAAGTCGACTGAGGATGTCAGTCTAAGCCTTCATCTTGGCGGGAAGTCCAACACTGGACTTTTAGTGCTACGACTAGGAGAGTCCAGGGCACACCTGGTTGAGTTGGTCACCCTAGCTAGAATTCAATTGATTAAGGAACCAGGTTAGAAGGGTTATATTGGGGGTGGAGGGAGGTTGTCCAGTTGTCTGTCCTGTTCCTCTCTGTGCCACAGATAAGCAATCTCTGTCCTACTTATTTTATGCTGTGACACATCTGGGGCATTGTCAATGAAGTTCGCATTTCTGCCAGTTATGATTTCATCAGTTCCTGTCCTAAATCATCAAAGTCAGTTGGAATTTAGTTAACTGAGTAAATCAACCACTCAAATGAAGGAGAAAGAGCGAAGTCTGTAGCATCACAGAAACATGAGTTCTGTGAGGACCAGAAAAGGAGGGTGAGTAACAGAATTGACATTCATAGAATGTTCGTTATGTACACAGGGCACTGGCCTAGATATTTTATGCACATTATTTTTTCTTATACCATCTCTAAAAGGTTATAATTAACCCTAATTACAGATTTTTAAATGAAATAAATAAAGCTCAGAAAGAGCTAAATAATTTGTCTAAGTTCAATAGTTAGAAAAAAAGGTGAACTCAGAATGTATTTTTGCCGAAAGCTGTGACTTTTTCTACTATATTAGAGTGTCTAACACACAATAGTACTTAATAAATATTGAGTTCCCCTCCCCCTTCCCATTGTCCTTCATTTGCTTTCTAAAATAAAATAACATACCCCAAACTATATTCTCTAAAGTCTTATGATAGCTATAGAGATTCATAATGGGAGATAAAGTTACCTGCTTAAATTCACTGTACATGTTAAAGCAGAGAGAATAATCCACGTAACTACTTCAGTTCACTCTCACTGATGAGCTGGCCAATACTTACTTGAGACTAGATAGAATACTGAACAATGAGATGATATGTAAGCAAAGTAAGCCATGCTTTTGCAGGCTCAGCTAAAGTATTTTCTATGCCATTTTTTAAGTCACAATTTACCAGCCTAGATTAAATACAAATTAATGTCTGGCACACTACTTAATACTGCAAAAATCAGAAAAACATAAGAGAGGTGAGTTAATAAAGGACAGTTTTCTGGCATACATATTTTGCTCCTAATTCTGTAAGACAAGTTGATCTGGCAGAGGTAAGTGGACAGACATACACAAAAACTGCCCCCCCATATATATATATATATACTTCACCAAAGAAGCATAATTTGTTGGTACAAAATAGGGGGAAGTTAAGAATAATATAGGAAAGGTTGAAGCCAAAGAACTTATATGCATGACCCATGGACATGAACTAAGGGGGGTGGGCTTGCTGGAGGGAAGGGGGATACCAGGCAGAGGGGAGCAAAGGGAAAAGAAATTGGGACAACTATAATAGCATAATCAATAAAATATACTAAAAAAAAAAAAAAACATAAAAAATTTGATTCAGATCAGGCAGTGTCAAATGGGAAATAATCAGATGTGCTCCACTGACAGGAGCTGGGAAAAGACTTTTACTGAGAAGATGCCAAAGGAAAGCAAGGAAATTATTTGATTGACTATAGCTTAAGTGGCTGCCTTATTTGGGAAAGCCTAGTTGGCTGTTTGTGGTTGGTTGTCTTTTGGTTTCAATTTTTTAACCTTGAGGAGTTGATAGGCTTATGTTTTGGTTACCTTATGTAGACTACTAAGGCATCAGAACCCCCTCAGTCTAATGCCCTCCTCATTTAATTAATGTAACACTGGTATAAGACTACAATAAGGACAGGAGTTCAATAAAACTTGTTGATTGAGAAAATTCGTATCTGCCTCTACTCAGGTCATCATCCTTAGTTTGTGGTTAGAACTTTATACCAGTCATTTTTTTAAATTATGGTAAAACACACATAATGTGCACTAATCTTAAGTGTACAGCCTGATTAATTTTCAGATTTGTATAAATACCTAGTTCAGGATTTAACTACTGAATTCTTGATGAGAGAAATTTAAATCCTTGACTTTCTGTCATCCACATACTGTGGTTTTCAAACTTTAGTAAAGTTTAATGAGGAATACACCTAAGGGAGCTTATTAAAGTTGTATATCCCTGCTCTCTGAGATTTTCATTCAGGTGGTTTGGGATATAATCTGGGATTATAACTAAAGCACCCCAGGTGATTCTGAAACAGGTTGTCTATGGATCACACTTCTGAAAAATACTGGCCTCCCTACAGGATAAACATCAAAGTTCTCAACAAGGCATTAAGGCTTTTCCTAATTTGACCCAGTTCTTTTTTTCTAGATTATCCCTTGCTAGTTTCCACCATGTCAAATTATTCATACACTCATATTTGCCCTTACCTTGAATTACCTTTCTATGCTTATTTACATAGCAGATTTCCATGGATCCTTCAAGACTTAGCTACGTTGTCATCCCTGAGAAGCCTTCTTAACCTCATCAAGCAGAATCAACTGCCCCTCATTGTTCATCTAGAACTTTATTCAAACTGTTTTAATACTGATCACACAATACTGATTTTTAAAATCTCCTTGTTTAGAAGTAAGAAGGAATATGTCTAGCTCTTCCCTAAACCTGCAGTCCTACACAGGACCAGCACACAGTGGGTGAATAAATGAATGCATGCTACTGATTTAAGCATGGAGTTACTCAGTTCCCATTTTCCAGGCCAATGAGACTGCAAGCTCCCTATGCGGAAGAGAGGATTTCTGACTCATTTTCATAATATCAAAAATCATGGCAGGGATTCAGGAGTCAATGAAAAAAATATCTAATGAATGAAAATAATTAGCTCCCCACACCACCCTCAGTTTACTTCCATGCTTCCTAAGCTCTCACACTACAACTCTTGGAGGCAAAATAGAAATGAAGTGTGTTGGGAGGAGGGAAATGTCATCCCCATCTACCAGATAAGAATATTCTGTAAAACTGGGGGCCTCAAGACTGGGCCTACAGTGCCAGGTTCTTAGTTCTCTCTGCCCACTGCCTTCATAGAATACTCTGTTGCCATGGAGATGACCATTACTTTAAGGGGGCACAGTTGGATGAGGACTCCAGAAAGGCCTTTCAGGAAGGCTACTGTGCATGGCGACTCTTCACCCCCTCGCCAACCTCTTCATCTATTTACTCGCCTATACCTGTGTTTACTCATGTTTGTACTTGTTGATTCACTTTTTTAGCATCTTCGTAGAGGACTAGGTAGCAGAGTTGCCACCGGCCTCACTAAGGTAAGACCTAGGGACCACGGACCATTGAATGAGGAGGGCTGAGGGGCAGGATTCCTGCTGTTACAAGAAGCCCCTTCTGCAGGAGTGAGGGGGGGGGCGCAGCACATCCTGGGGATGAGCTGCCCGGCGATTCTCCTAATTAAACTCTCGCGAGTGGGCTTCGAGTACCGCGCGCCATCCCAGCCAGTAGGAGCTGTGCAGACGCGGTTGGAGCGTTGGCGGAAACCCTGTGGGCGCCTCCTTGTCAGCTCGCTCGGCCTGACCGTTGGTCTGGCGGGGTCGCGAGGGATGCTCACTACGCATGTGCACCTGTTCTGCGGCCCCTGAGCAGGAAAGAGCCTTGGCTAAGGGACTTGTGTGATTATACGGAGAGTGGCCATGTGTGAAGGTGGCAGTTCCCGAGCCCTGCAGACGAGCAGTGAGGGCAGAAGCAAGGGCAGGCTGTGGACGGCGGCAGTTGCGGAGAAACAAAGCTATGAATGTGGCTCTACGAGATACCTGCTGCTATGCGGTCTGGGCGGGATGGTGAGCTGTGGGCTGACGCACACGGCCGTTGTGCCCCTGGACCTGGTGAAGTGCCGCATGCAGGTGGACCCCGGCAAGTACAAGGGCATCCTGAGCGGCTTTGGTGTGACGGTGCGGGATGACGAGCTGCGCGGCCTGGCCCGAGGCTGGGCTCCAACCTTACTCGGCTACTCCATTCAGGGCCTCTTCAAGTTCGGCCTCTACGAGGTCTTCAAGATCCGCTATGCGGAGCTCCTGGGCCAGCAGAAGGCCTATGAGTGGAGAACCAGCCTGTACCTGGCCGCCTCGGCCAGCGCCGAGTTCTTTGCCGACGTGGCCCTGGCGCCCATGGAGGCGGTGAAGGTCCGCATCCAGACGCAGCCGGGCTACGCCAGCACGCTGCGGGCCGCGGCCCCCAGGATGTACAGCGAGGAGGGCCTTTGGGCCTTCTACAAAGGCGTGGCGCCGCTCTGGATGAGGCAGATCCCTTACACCATGATGAAGTTCGCCTGCTTCGAGCGCACCGTGGAAGCCCTCTACAAGTATGTGGTGCCCAAGCCCCAGAGCCAGAGCACCAGAGCCGAGCAGCTCGCTGTGACCTTCGTCGCCGGCTACATTGCTGGCATCTTCTGCGCCGTCGTGTCCCACCCGGCTGACTCTGTAGTTTCTGTTTTGAACAAGGAGAAAGGAAGCACAGCTTTTGGAGTTCTCTGCAAACTGGGGTTTGGGGGAGTGTGGAAGGGCCTGTCTGCCCGGATCGTCATGATTGGCACCCTGACAGCGCTGCAGTGGTTCATCTATGACTCGGTCAAGGTCTATTTCAAGTTGCCTCGCCCTCCAGTCGCTCAAGCACCGGAATCCCTCAAGAAGCAAAAGTAGGCGTGGATTTGTCAAGTCCGGTAGCCACCATAGGCCGGTATTTTGATCCAGTGGGGGAGTGCGTTCAGACAGTTCTAGTGTGTAAAATGTTAACATTTTTTTGGAGAGGTGACTTAATATGCAGTTCGAGTTCCCCTTAAATGATTGATTCCTGTTTGGCAATCCAACGGGATTGGAATTGTTTCATTTGCAACAATTATCTTCGGAAAGTTGGCATGGTTGCTTTAACTCAATAGTTTTTCAACAATTACAGGGGAAAATTTTCTTAACAGGAATTAATGTTAGGTAATTTCATGTCTCTAGATTGTACCTCCTTCGATTCAGTGGAGATTATTCAAGCATCACTACTGAATAGCCTACTAATGAGGTTTTAAGGTCAGCACAGCTATATGGGACAGGGAACAAAGTAAAATTCTGCTACATGGCATTCATCTCAATAGAAATCGTGCACCTATTGAATAGATGAAGGACTCATTCGGTATTTCTTGTTCATCTCCATTACAGGTAAAAAAAAAAAAAAAAGTATTAAAGGTTAAATTGTGACTTATAGTACCTGATAGCTTAGAATGCATACATTGTTTTCAAAGAGGCATAACATGAGAAGATCAGCATTTTCTCATTTTGCTTTGTCCAATTCTCTCCCTGATGTTGCTAGTTAGGACATAGCTCTCTCCAGGAAGTGCTACAATTGGATCAATGTGGAAAACCAAAATGAGATGAAGGGCAGGCTTTGGGAATAAATATGTTTTAAAAAGCCTCTGTTCTCTATTATTCTGTATAACTCAGCTTTCAACAGCCATACATCCAAAGAAGATCATACCACCCTTACATTAAAACACATACACACAACCCTACAAATTCCAACAATTTTTTGTTGAATATTAAAGAATGGTTTTGGTGACTTTGGAGGAAAAATTCACTTTTAATGTAACAAATGCCATTAATTTAATTTGGTAGATGTTTCAGTGATCTTCCTAGTGACTGAGGTTCATACAATTTTTTGAAGTTAAGTTATAAGGCACATTCTCAGTTTTCTGTAGTTTTCATATCTCTGGGAAAACTATAAAATTAATGAAGTTCTGTGAACTACAGATGTTTGTAAAATAATAAACATCATTATAGTTGATATAACTTATCAAAATGTTACATGACTGCCTTAACAATTTGTGTTAAAGACTATAAACTTAGAATATGTTAATGTTTTAACTATGTGATAAATTGTGTAATGGTTAACAGAAGTTAAAATTTATCTAAGTATGTTTGAAATATTTTGGTTGGATAATAAAGAACTTGGAAGAAAAATGTCAGAACTTGTGAATGACATGAAATTAAATTTATATTTAGTGCTTCTGTTTTGTTTTTTATTGGGGAGGATGTAGGGGAAGGGTCATTATCAGTTGTTAAGACACTTTAACCTTTCCTAGGTGATTAATGTCCAGGTTTTTTGAAAATAATAGTTCTCAGTGAAGAAGAATGATAAACATTTCAAGGAACTAAATTGTGCATGTTCATTTTTACAAGACTTTAAAAAATATATATTGCTATCTAGTGTCGTCTTGTAAAATGGAGGAAATTTCTTTGGTCAACAAGTTATTAAATGAAGTATTTTCTATCAGTAATATAATTTAAGGAATTACTACAAAATCTATGGAATTTCAAAGTAGTAAGAGACCGCTTGCTCTGTCTGTGGTATTTCATGATTGTTCTGTTAACAGTTCCAGGTAATTTCTGTAATATACACTGCTTATGTTTAGAGAAGAATCTAAGGAGAACTGTTTGCCATGATTCTGAATGTCATGGACATGGTAAAGAAAACAGGTTTACTTAATTTGTGTCAGCAGTTTTCATATTTAGTCCCCAGATTTCTGTTCAACATTTTTTGTTGGTGGTAGTTTACAAATGTTTGTCTGAATAAATAGGGCCCAGGATAGCTAACAAGGAAGAATAAAAGATAATTTAAATAAAGGAAACATGAGCTTAGAATCATTAGAAATTTTTTCCTCATTATTATTCCTTGGGACAATTTAAATTTCAGTGGTTTACCTGTTTATAATAACTGCTTTGTGAAATCATGCATCTCTATTAGAATTAGAAAAGCCATAGTATACATCTGGTATTATTTAGACATTTTATATTTACTGATAATCTCAGTCTTTGCAGTAGTCCATTTCATATTCTCAGTGGCTAGGTCATTTACTCAAAGTCATACAGCTAAGTGATACAGTCTGAATCAGAGTTCACATTTTCTTCATTAGTTTAGCCTCTGGACATAACCAAAGACTATCCTTTTTATGTAAATTTATTTCTATAGTACCTCCAAATTATTTAAAATTTTTTCTATTTGTATATACTATAAATTTTCCTAATCTGTCACTAATGGAAAGTTTGCACTATGTGTCTCACTGTAAAAAAAAAAAAAAAAAAACCTATGGCATAGTAGCTTAGAAGTAACCAAACTGCAAAATATTTTAATGCATTTAACTTAATATTTCAATTATTTTCTACACCAGGTCAGTGCCTCAATCCTAATTTGAAGGAACTGATGATCATAAATACAGTGCTTAAAAAAATTTTTTTTTTAAGTTGTGGTACTGCAATTTTAACAAGTGGCTTTATTCTATCACATTTTCTAATTTTTCCCTCTAATCTTTAGTATCTACAGCTAAAACAGCTGGCTTAGGCTATTTATCTATTCCCCTAGGTGGTGATTAAAGTAGCTTTTTCAAGTATATGAAATTAATTTTATGATAGGGTACTGTAATCCTATCCATTGATCTGTCCTTTGAGAAGTGAATGAAGAGAAAAGGTAAAATTTTGAAAAACAAAGGCCATATTTACATGTTAGTACCACACTGATAAACACTGAACACAATCAAGATATTGATGCTATGAGTACTTCTTGCTGTACAAGCATGTCTTTAGTTTAAAGGATTTCTTTTGAGCTTTTCTAAGGCAATAATAATCACAGAAGTCAGGTGATCACATTTTGATAAGCACACATTCAATTATACTTGTTTTATGTGGTCTTAAAGATCAATTATTTTTTTAAATCATGAGCAAAGAACTTTGAAAGGAAATTTAAATTTCAATATTATTTAGAAGGCTTTGTCTTGATTTTTTGAATGTGACTAATATTTGGGTGGGTGGGTACGTAGGGAGGGTACTAACAATGTTATTATAACTAAGGTTTGTGTGTATGTGTGTGTCCATTTGGTTACCATATTTGGAGACCTTCAGTGATAAGAATATCTAAAATTTTAGAGGCAACTTGGTAATTCTCCCCATAACCATCTAGGACACTATAAATCAACATCTACCATGTGCCCAGCATTGTGCTAGGCAGAAGGGTTTTTGTGATGAGCATGATACAATTGATCCTTGAACAACATGAGGTTTAAGTAATGACCCCCACTCAGTCAAAAATCCACATAAAATTTTTACTCCTCCAAAACTTAATAGCCTACTGTTGATCACAAGCTTTACTGATAACAAACTGTTGATTAACACATTTTGTGTGTTATGTGTATTATATACTATATTCTTATATATATATGGCTCTGTCCTTGTGGAGCTTATACACTAGTAGGAAAAATAATTACAGTTTGCAAAATTCTGCAAAGAAGTATAGGGTGTTTAAGATTGTACATATAAGTGATGTTTGAGATGAGACCTAGAGGATAAGCAGGAGTTAGACTGGCCTAGTTTCTTTTGTCTGGAGCCATTCAACTGCAGAGAGGGTGATATGAAATGAAGTATGAAAGGTAAATGGGAATAGGGTGACTCCACGCTTTATAGTTCAGTTTGTTTAGTTCAAGTTAACACTAGACTACAAAAGTAAACATACGGCTGTGACATTGTCATATAAAATTCCATACAAATAAGTAGGAAAAAATCTCCCAGGAAATTGCCTCTAAGGGATGAAAGTTCTCTTAATCATTAGAGATGCAAAGATCTCTAAGTTTGGGAGAATCACTTCACAATGTAAGGAGTTGAGCTATAAACAATTTAGCTCTTTATTGTAAAGAAAGGGGAGCAGGTAGATTTTGAGAAAAGCAAGTGTGTGCATATAGCATACAAGAAAAATCTCAGTTAACCAAAATGTTCAGGAAATGGTAGTTTTATTTAATTAACTGCAAGGTAACCAGAAATCCCCTTTTGTTTTCAATCCTTGATGAATTTTTGTCTGTATACCTGCTTACTTGTCTTTTATAATATGCTGAATATGATTAATAATTCAGGGATTTAGGAAGCCACTTGGCCATCAGTTATGAAAATCAATGCTTGCTGTATACTGTCATAGCCATAGAAGGCGTAGGCGCTTTTGGCTGGGTATACACCGATCCTAGCGGATATGTATATGAGTATATATGTGTGTTTAATCTTCAGTGTTAGTTGGAAATCTTGTCATTTGCATATTTGCTAAAACATAAAGTGAAGAAAAATTTGGTTTAAGGTTATTTATTGAATATCTACTGTATTATATTACCTCTATTATGCTAGATACTGTCACATGTTATCTTCGTGTATTCTTAATTTTCATCATAGTAGGTTTGTTTCAAAACTTGGTGCTTTCATCTGTATACTCTATGTAGTCCTGTGAGTTTACCACAGTGCTCCAAAATGGTAGGCTATATCTAAGAAAATGATATTCTTAAATAAATATATATTTTTAATATATCAGTATAACTATCTTTCCTGCCATAAGGGAATAAAGCATGTTTTTAGACAATACTAGTAAAATTTGTTATTCTAAAAAGATATTCTGTGGGTTGAAAGAATTCTGCTCCTTTGCAAGGCTGGTAATTCACATACATGTAATTGTTAGTCTTCAGACATGAATTGGAGCTGCTGACAGGGTGATTGTCTGTTTGTAAGAGGGTGAATGGAAACCTGGCAAAGAACCACGGTCCTTTCATCTCCGAAAAGCGGTTGTATTCTGGCTGTAGTTACATCTTACTCCCACATAGAGGATTTGTTGCTGTAATCATTGTCTTATACCTCAATGTCTCCCTCCATCCTTACCAAGACTATAAAGCTTTTTTGTCATGCTGAATCAGTACCATTCATCTTATTTATCTGATGTGTTTTGAAACTTTTAATTTTTTAGATCATTACATATGTCTGATAAATGTTACTAATAATTTCTAACAACCATTTACTGTGCCAGGTATTGTGCTGAGTATTTTACGTACAATATATTATTTATTTACAACCATCTTGTGAGGTCAGTATTTGTATAAGTTAGGATCATATTTTATTATCATTATTATTATTTTGCTGCAAACAACACAAAACCCAATACACAACAGGTTAATCAATAATGACATTTGTTAAGAAATCTGGAGATAAGTGGACCAAGGTTGTTAATAGATCAGTGTTGTACCCAAGAACCTAGGCTCTTTCAGTCCTTCTATTCTGCTGTCTTTAGTGCATCGGTGATGACTCCTCTCCTATTCAGGAGACAGTGGCCATAACACCAAACATCATGTCTCAACAACAGCGTCCAGAACAAGGAGCATGGGGGCAAAGGCAGGTGGGCTTTCTCTTTATGTGGCTTATCAGAGAAGAAAATCTTCCTCAGAAGCTTCTGGAATATTTCCCCTTTGGCCTCATTGGCCAGAATTATGTCACAAACTTTCCTATAGACGCGGTAAACCAATCACTGACAACAGGTATGGAGGATTTAGATCAATGCAATGCATTTGCTGTGATTAGGCGCATTGGACATGAACAAAATTAGGATTTGTTGTTGCTGCTGTTAGCAAAGAAGAAAAGAGAAATGGCTGTTGAGTAAGCAATCAGGGTCTGTGCTGATATTCTATTTCTTATTTTACAGATGAGGAAACTGAGGGTCAGAGAGATTAAGTAAGGTAAAACTGGAATAACAAAACCAGGATTCAAACCAAATCTGTCTGCCTCCAAAGCAGTTACCTGTCACATTATTGCTTTAGCCTGGAATTTGCTATGAGGCAGAGCTGCTATACATCATATCAAAAGGGATTTATTACTAAAAGTGTTACAAAAACTGCTTTCTAACAGAGACTAATAAATAATAAAGTCTTAATGCCAAGAACCTGTGGATAACGGTGATACATATATAATGAGATATATGATTAGATAAAAAATTTCCTTTTGTTTCCTGAAAAAGAGAAACTAGGTGAGAAAAAACGCACACAAAGAAACATCTTAAAAGAAAGCAGAAGTTTCTAATCTTTTTTGCAGCCATCCTCAGTCTTTTCATTGTGTACTTTCCTCTCCATTGCTTTTCCAGAAATGGCTGATATCTTTCAAATGCTATATGCTGGAATAATCCAAAGGATTCATCAGATGAACAAATTTCAAAGAGCCACTACCAATTTTTCTTCTTAAGAAATACATCAAGCATCTGATTTGCTGCTGATAAATTCTCTGTAAGTAGCATTATAATTAAGCACACACAAAACCATTCTGTGTTTCCAAGAATACAGCTGGGCTGGCACTGAATTGGTGATAGCACATGGGCACCGAGCAGGAGGGTTCCATTGCATCTCAACTACCATGTACCTTCTTTGTGCAGCGACTGATCTGTCTCTCCCTGCAGACACTCTCTGAATCACAGGCCATTGCCCATTCACCCCATGTCTGTCACTGAGCTAGTTTACTGGGCACCTTCACTGAGCTTTGAGAGTGGCAGCTTCCAGGTTCTGGTCAGAAAAAATGTCAGTAAACCAAATGGTACGCCTCTCCCAGCATGACTCCTCCCCCATCCCCCAGACTGGTAGACTCAGCCCTTGGATATGAAACAATGGTATCTGGCAAAAGTGGAGAACAAGAGAGGAAGTTAGGAGCAGTGGGAGGGTTACAGGAAGGGGCTGGTTTCCAAACCAGGCTGCGCCACTGCTGGCTTGATGGCTTTGGCAAGTTCCCTTACCTCCGCAAGCCTCGGTTTCCTCATGTGTAAATGGGCAACCATAGCACCTACCTTAAAGACTGACTGAGAATTAGCAATAATTTATGTAAAAACACATAAGATAAAAGCTCAATATATTATAACACATTATCAGTCCCTTAGTAAAAAGTTGAAGGCTGTTAATGTAGAAAGATTTAACCTGTGTTGATATTGTTGTTACAATTGTTCTTGAATATAAACAAGATATATTTGCTTTAATTTTTAAGTATATTTTATTGATTATGTTGTTATAATAGTTTCAATTTTTAAAAAACTTTTAATGCATCATAAAGTACATAACCCTTTGTGGGAAATGCAGCACATAGGAAATGAAAAGCAAGTAGGCTGGGGACGTTGTGTGTATGGATGCCAGCAGTGGCAACCCCATCTCTCCCTGGCTTCTATGCAAACAGTTTCTTTTACAAGTGTGTTTTTGGTATGCAAATCACTCTATGCAGATTTCTGTGTGCAAAATACAGCATAGAAAAATGGCCCTCTTGCCAAGGAAGATAGGAGATGTTGGCTGCCATCAAATGAATTAGCAGCAAATTTTAGATTTCTTTTCCTAACAATGTATGGGGTAAGCATATTTTTGGCACACTAAACGGAACTATTTTGGCTTCAGAATGTGTGTTCTTGTGATAAAAGTATGCTTATTGAAGCCTGTAACTACTTTTTGAAGCCATAATAATGTTTAGTGGTATTTATTTTAGCATTTCATAACAGTGTGCCACCTCCAGTTAGTAAAAATGCCTGTTTGAAAGTCACAGACAGCTTCCCATCCAAGGTTAGGCTGCTAGCCTCCATACACTTCCTGTCTTAGTAAGTGAAAGGAGTACATTTGACGTTAAAATCATCCTTTTCTTTGGGTGAGCATGGAAAGCTAGCACTTAATTGACAGGACCATTTTTTACCGTCAGGGAAGATCTAATAATATGTCCCTTTAGTGGCGTTCCTTACCATTTTCAACGTGTTTTTCTATTGGCTCCTTCTGTGAGTTAATGGAAGGAGGTGAAGTAAAAACTTTGTCTGAGGTCACGTGTAACAGGATCCCAGCCCTGGGTGTGTCACTTCTCCTCATCATGCTGAGGGAAAAAGAGCAACTGCAGGCCAAAGGCCCTGTCATGCTTCCCCTCTCTCCTCTTTTCTCTTGCCCTTTCTGCCCAAGCATTTTTTGCTTGTTTTGGGTGTTTCGGACTTGTCAAATGAGACACTCATTAATTTTACTGGAACAAAACTTAAGTTGAAGGTATTTTTCAAAACAAAGTACCTCATCTGAGAGAGAATAAGTGTAGTTTCTATTGGACATCACAAATAGCTAGAAAAGAGGGAAGAGATTAATGTCTTCAATCATCGGCTCATTCATGCATTCATTTATTCACCATCCTGCTTTGTATGCATCAGGCATTGCCCTAGGCAAAAGAACCCAAAGGAGAAAATAGTCTCTACCATTGAAAAGTTCACTCTCTACCAGGGGAGGCTGATGTGTAAACAAAGTGCACTGACACTGATGCCCCAGCAGAGGGGTGCACAAGGTATAAATGTGGTGCAAAGGCGGGCTCATTAACTCCATCATGCTTGCAGTGAGGAACGACTTTTTGGAGGAGTTACATTGGAGCAAGGTTTTGAAGTATGCGTAGGTGTTCTCCATATATGTGGGGTGTGGGGAGGCAAGAGCACTGGAGGCAGAGGGAACGTAAGTACAGAGGCATAGAAGCCTGAACTGGCAAAGGAGGGGGAAGTTTTTCAATGGGGAAATTTCTTTGGCCTAAAAACAGAGAAGGTAACAGGTGTGGGAAATATTCTCAACATCTCATGTATCTGCTTCCCCTTTTCTTTTTCTATTCCACTATCCAGGGTGGGTCACCTTATGGTTTCTCAAATTATTGCCATAGCCTGTAATTGGTCTTGTTGCCTCCAGCTTCTCCCCCCACTAACACAGAAGAATACTTCAGGGGCCCCTGCAGAATCCATACCCCACTGACATCAGTACCATGGTGGACAAAATAAAGCCCAAGCAACTTAACCCAGAGTATCTGAGGCCTCTTATGACTCAATCCCTCCTGGCCACTGGCATGGACCATTTCCTGCTCCACTTCCCATGACTCAGGCTGTCCCTCAGGTCCCAGGCCCCCGGCCTGGCTGGCTTGCTTCTATCTCCAATCCTTTGCCCATGTCAGGCCCACTGACCAGGCTGTCCCAGCCCTCGCTGATCTTCACTTCAGTCCTTCAAGCTTTGGGCTAGGGCACCCTTTGTCTGGCTGGAATTGGTTCCACCCTCCTCTCTGTCAACATTATGTCAGGGACTAAAGAAAGGTGTTGGAGTCCCAAGATGTGGGTTCTAATCCTGTCTCTGGCTTTAGACAAGTTTCCAAGACTCAGTTTCCCACGTGTTGAAGATGACTGCCTACCTTGCACAGTTTTTCTAGGTTGAAGAGAGCAGTCCTCAGACATTAGAGCTATTATTGTTATAATTTAACATCTTTGTGAAATTCAGCCATAGTAACTACCTTTCTAATTTGCTGTGAAAATCATTTAACTGATGAGTATGTAATTCTTGTAAATTGAAAAGACCTTTAGATAAAGCTAATTGTTATTTGTATCTCTCGTAATACTCATCCATTCATCTATTTACTCATGTAGCACTTACTAAATTCCCAATATGTGATGTATCCTAACCTCAGCATGGAGGATATAAAATGAATTGGAAATGCCCCCCAAGAGCACAGACCTATGGGAGAACCATACAGGAAGGCAGTCAAGCCCAAAACCACATGGGGAACCCTGGGACCAAGTTGAGTGCTGTGGAATAAGAAAAGGTTGAGGGCTTAGGGAAGAGTTCGGGACAAATAGCCCTGTGCTTGAGTCTGGAAGGATGTTGACCAGGTGGGGAGACGAGTAGCAGGTTGAGAGACCCGAGTTAGCCTGGGTTAACCAGGGGGTATGAGTCCGGGGCTGTGGATTAGAGGGAAGGATAGTGCGGGTGAGAAGGGGCAGATCAAGGGAGACTGTGGCAGGACAAGAGTTTGGAGAGGCAGACTGGGCCTGGGGGCGAAGGCTCTCAGTGTCTGAGTACCTGGGAGGTGACAAGAGTTCTGGGGCCCCAGCTGGCTGAAAGCTCCTAGAAGGCAGAGGTTTCCAGTCATCTCTTATTCCCCCACAATCCTTACAGCATGCAGGGCACATCGCTGCACAGTGCGTCTGGAGTGCAGATCATGATGGGAAGTTCTAAAGTGTAGCAAGAAGAGCCGCACAGCCACCACAGCGGCTGTGCCTCTGGGTCCCCAGAATCCTCCCTGGCAGCAGTGAGGAGTGGAGGCAGTGTGTTTTTGCCAAGGAGCAGCAATATCCACAATGTAATGAAAGAAGTCACCAGGAAACTAGGGCTGATGTTACAGAATTTCACTGAGTAAATTTGCTGAAATGCATATAGTTACAAACTGAAGGAGAGTCAGTCTGCCAAAAAGCTTTACAGGGCAGGAAACGCTTCCCTATAACGGTGACACCTTTCACAGCCCTTTAGGATCTAGGGGACAAAGCCAACAATCTGGTAGGTGTCAAAATAACAATTAACCTCTTGATCACAAAATGGGCTACAGTGTACCAATTTTATTTTTCCACATGTGAAGACAGGCACTTAGAATTGAAGTGCACTCTGTGCAAACACCCCAAATCCAGTCAGGCCTGGTACTATGTTACTACCACCGTACCACCCTCTGAAGTAAGGTTTTAAAAATAAATACTTGAAAGTCTGCCCAGATTGTTGTAATCTTATTAATCTAACAAAGAGACTCAGTAACTGCCTCAACCAGGGGGATCCATGTTTACCGTGTAATTTGCAACAAGCTGATAAACACACCCTTGCCCCACTTGCAGAAAAATCTCATGCTCCCGGCAAGGAGGCTGTTGACAAAAAAAAAACAGTAATAGAGGATTAGAGACCAAAACAATGTGGTGTAGGTCTTGGATAAATGTTTGCTCATCTTCCCTACCCACTGGCCTCCCAGCCACCTGCCATCTCCAAGTTCAGAGGTATCATGCATGGTTTCTCCATGATCACATTGCTTCTGGCATCTGGGCAGTCTCTCAAGATCTCTCTATGCAGGATTTCTGTGCCGGGGTCTTGCTGGGAGGCTCTGAGGTCATTTTAGATTCTGTGATGGATTTTAGGGCTGTGTTTCTCTCTCTCTAGTCTGAGGGGATTCCAGAGGGCTCCCCTCCACCTGGTCTCTAGGGGGCAGCAGTGTTCAACACCACCATTGAACATGGCTTCTCTTGAAAGTTCTTGGCTGCAGACCACAGGACAGCCTCTGTCTAACTCAGCAGAAAAGGAATTTAATTCAAGAGCAGGGAGCAAGAGCCAGGGAGGTTAGGCAGCTGGGGTTATACCAGGTTACCAGAGGGACAGTCTGGCTACCTCACCACACTTGCCCAGCCACCCCTTCCCAAAGCCACCAGCTCTGCAAATCACTTCTGCAAATGGTCTGGCTCCTTTGTCTCACTCCCTCAAGAATAAAATCCCAGGAGGGGAGGGGGCATGCATTTGGTTCCCCCAGGCCCACCTTCCTCTTCCTTTGGGCAAGGTAAGCCTTGCCTCGCACGAGGACCCATGCAAGAGGAAGAGATTTGGATGCTGGTGGTCAAAAATGGAAAAATATCCGCTTCAGCCTCCAGAAAAATCATAGCTAACCTTTACTGAACATTGTGCCAGGCACTTTAAATGGATGAACTCAATGAGTCCTTACAACAGGTCTGAAAGAAACAGCTTCATTTTACAGATGAGAACCAAGGCATAAAAAACTAACATGTTCATGGTCACACAGCTAGGAAGCTACAGAATTGTGACTCAAGCTTCACTGTGTGGGTATGGACAGAAGTCAGATATTATCCACAGAGGCTCTGGAAGCGACACGTGAACCTTACCTGACAGGAGCCTCTCACATCAGCTGGCTCAGCCCAGGTCCCACCTCTAACCGCCTCTCCTTTCTGGGTGCCCTGTTTTGCTTTGTTTCTGGGCCCACTGACTCCCTTGCCCATGCTGTCCGTCCAGCCCTTGCCCCGACCCTCACCCCCACCTGTCTGTGCAGGGCCCCTCTGTTAGTTAACTCTGGTGCACAGAAGTATGTGGCCTGAATCAGAAAGGTACCACGATGCCCAATGCCAGGACTGATCCTACGTGATAACTTCCTCCATTATATTTAAAAAAATGTTTGTCCTTATGAGAACCTGTTCCAGGATCTGAATCACTAAGTAAAAAATCATATTAATCTTTATAAATTTAATGTATCTAATTTTAAAATGTGTCTTATCAATCAGTGATAGTAACACGGCAGCAATAGAATTTGACATTAAGCAATTTCTATTAGTTTAAAAAATAGGCATGCTTGGAGTCTGGCACATGGTACCTGATCAATATTGGCTGCATTAAGGAATAAGAATCAGAGGCCTGTCATTCTGGTAATTGCAGCCTTTCTTGAAAGATTGACATTCTTTTTGTGAGCATGTTACAAACAAAGCCTCATTTTCAGACTTAAAATGTCCTGATTTTTCAGCCCTTTATTTATTTTCCCATTTCTTACCTCCTTTTAGATTACTGATTACCTCCGCTTGCATTGTTGGGAAAGGGTTTTTTCCTTTAGAAGTAATTTTAGTGACCCCACCCTGACCCACACACACAGCATGAGAGCATTCTTCCTGTTCCACACCATTACTGAAATCTAAGTACAACTATTTAGATTCTGAAGTACCAGGTGGGGATGTGTGTGTCAGTTCATCTGTTCTGCGTAGCCCATATCCCACTGTGGTTTCTCAGCAAGACTTAATAATTATCCGCAATTATAATGGGCATGACAGTCAGATAAAGTCTGAACATTAAACCCACCCTTCCATAAACAAAATAGAACCATGCACTACATCATTTGCAGCCCCAAATTGTAGTTAGGAGTTACCTGACCAGCTCCTTAAACTAAACTCTGAGTCAGATTTCTAAAATGATGGTGGGCCAACACTTCAGAAATAAATTTGTTTTGAATAAAAATTTAAGACTCCAGGAGTGATACAAAATGGAAGGGAAAGGCCTCCAAACACTTTTTCCTAAATCGAAGTGACTGAATTTGTTTCCACCAGCTTGATCCTTTCCTGAGGGTGGTGAACAGGAGGGCACTCAGTCACCCTCAAACACCTCATCAATTTCCTCCCACAAAAATGAATCAACACCACATCCAGACTCTAATCCTACTTCCCCTCAGCAGAGCACCTGCCAGGCTGCATGAGGAATGAGTGATGCGGGCACAGATGGAAGTCTGTGTGCTCCAGCCCTGGGGAGCCTATGGGAGGAGAGGAGGAGCACCGCCCCCCCCCCCAGCCAAACTCTGCCTCTCCCCCCAGACTCAGCAGGCTCACACTCCCTCTGGCCTGGATCTGTCATACCCCATTGTCAGCAGCAGGGCGAGCAGGCAGATGTGTATGCGGACAGACGACTGAGATGATGCCACAATGGGACGGCTGCTGGGCTGTGTTTCTGCAGAGGTTGACAGTCTATCAGCTGCTGTGAGCCTGGCCTTGACGCTGGTGGTTTAGAAGGCTCACCTCTCCCAAGGGTCTAAACCCCATAAAAGCAGCTTCCCTAAAACTTCTCTAAGGTTGCTTCTCACACTGTGAGTTCCCTGAGGGTAGCTGGCTGGCTCATCAGGGTGAATTCGGCATCCGGTGCAACCATTGGTACCTCTGTAGCACAACTGCAGCAGTGATCTTTCTGCCTAGACAGGTTGATGAGAGTCTCCTGAGATCCCTGGGCCTCCCTGTGCGACAAACAGATCTGGGGTCAGGTAGCAGTGGGTTCAGGTTCCAGCACAGTCACCCTGGCAAGTTCCCTAACTACCTCAAGCTTCAATTTCCTCATGGAAAAGTGAAGATAATACTGCTCACCTCCAGAGGTGCACACGACAGCAACTAGCATGGCACCTGGCCCATACTAGGTGTCCTATGCACTGGACTCTATTGTCAAGACCTTTAAGAAGGACACCTGTGTGGTGTTTAAGAGACTGTACTGGGATCAGAAACAGATGACCATCAGGAAGAAAGATCTTCCTGGCTCCCAAGTCCACCTCTCCTTTCACTGGGCTCTCCAACAGCTTGAAACTCCCAGCCAGGCCCTAGCCCATGGGCCTAACCTCCCTTGTGGGTTTACTTAGCTCGCCCTGTGAAAGAGCTTGCAATCTACCCAATGACTGCTTCTCTTAAAATCCCTCTCCTTTTATGTGTGCCCCTTTCATAGTTGACATTAATGGCAAAGAGCCAGAAGGGACCGTACTGATCATCTGGGTCCCAAATGGGGCAATGACGGCCATGGCAGACTCCGTGTAATATCCCTGGACTCCTGGTCCAGCGCTCCTTCTGTTCTCCACACTGCCCTCAGCATGCGTGTCCTGAGGTATGATTTCCCAGGGAAACACTGCTCAGATGTGCTGCTTTGGGGGTTTGGCCCCTGTTGATGGGGGAGACTCCTAGAAGGTTGAACAGGAGTTGTCCTAATTACTGTCTGGAGAATGACATGAGTGTCATCTCTGGCTTTCTTAGATCTTGTAAAGTTTATAACCTGTGCATATATCCTGCCTGCCCCTTCTCTTACCAGGCCCAGACTCCACCCACACACCTGTGCCCAGTCCTGGTCAACCACCTGGGAAACCCGACCCAAGGCCAATCCAATGATTCCACGCCTATCCAGGCTGCTGAGCATTGCTGGCTTCTCAGCACTGCTGGGCTATTCAGAACCGCCATTCACCTACCTGTTCCATCTAAACTCCAGCACCCCTCTCACACCCACCCCCATCCCCTGGTTCCAGGTATCCCTGGAAAGAGCTCAGCTTCTGTGCATTCTCTCTTTTAAACAGTTTGACACGCTACCTTCTCTTGGTTCCCACATCACTGTTACCCTGGTTCAGAACACAGTCACCCTTGGTCCTATTTCCTACACTAGTCTCTGCAGGCACCTTCCCCCAGCCTGATCCTATCACCCATCCTCCCCTGCATTTGTCCACGTCAGATGTCCCTCCCCCATCGATGACCCCAAGGACTCCCCTGTCCTCCTGGGTGGATGCTAACCCTGACTTCGGGAATACATCCATGACCCTCTGTGATCTGGTCTCTGCCAATAACTCTAGTCTTCCCTCTCTACCCCTCTGACCTCCTGGGGCCATATCCACACAGCTGACCTGACTGGCAGGCCTACCTCCCTTCCCAGGCACCCCCTCAACTGACTGACTCCTTGCCATCTTTCCAGAGCCAGCTCCTGCATCACCACCTCACAGAGCCATCTGCATCCTCCAGGGTTAAGGTTACAGCTCTTTATTGTCTCTCAGTCCAGCCTGGGTCATGAGGTGCTATTGTCATCTGTTTACACATCTGTCTCCCACATAGCTGGAGTATCCTTCCAAGGCAGGGGCACGTGGTGGGTGGTCAGTAGCTAATTTGTGATGGAGCTCAGGCTGGAATATGAATACCCAATGCCCACGCCTCTGGGCTGGCCAGAAAGAATAACATTTCTGCTCATGTGGAAGGACCTTATTCCAAATTCATCTTCTGTTCCTCTTTAACTCAGATGGCAAGGGCAGGGCTCCAGGTTCAGACAGCTTCAAAAACTGACTCAATGACTTACTAGTTTTGGGATTTGGAGCAAGACACTAACCTCTGTGATTTTTAGTTTTCCTGCACATGAAATGGAGATGATAATGCCTCCCTCATATGGTTCTGATAAAAATTAAATAAGGCGATTCAGACTTCCGGCCAGGATGGAGGCCTAGATAGACACACTGTGTCTCCCTCCACAACTAAGAAGGAATAAAACTATCTCAGAACTAGAAACAACCAGAAGTTCCAGAAACTCGAGCTGTACTGAAGTCCAACAAACAAAGATACAAAGAAGAAATATCCAGACAGGTAGAAGGGGTGGAGCCAGGGTGGAGAGGATGCAATGTGGTGGCAGCAGCAGACCAGTGGAAAGCCCAGTCACACATTTTAAAAAGTAGGGAGGGACACCTGGAGAGCACTTCCAGCACCGGACCAGACCTCACAGCTCAGGGTTCCAGTGCCAGGGAAAATAAAGCCTCATTGCTTCTGACTGTGAAAACCAGTGGGGGTTGGGGTAGAGGAAGAAACTGCTAGTCTCTCAGTAGACTCCACTTGTTTAAAGGGCCCCCAAGGGAACATCTTCTAGGGAACATCTGCAGACCCACCCACTCTGGGAATAACGGCCAGAGCAACAGCTAGAGAGGTGCCAGTCCCATACAGAAGTGGGAAAAGTGCCTGAAAAAGGGACGAGTGCTGAGCAAGTGGTATTGTTCACTCTCAGACCCCTCCACATACAGCGCTACATGGTGAAATGGGTAGCTCTGTACTGATGAACACCTAAGGCTCTGCTCCTTACAACATAATAGACGTGACAGCTCTACCTAAGACACGAAGGCAAACAAATACATAAACCTGTCAAGATGAGACAGAGGAGTATGACCCAAAAGAGGGAATGGATCAAGCTTCCAGTGGGAGAACTAAGCAACAAGGAGATAGCCAACTGAACAGATGTAGAGTTCAAAACACTGATGATAAGGATGCTCACAGACTTGACAGATATCCTTAAGTATGGCAAACACATAAGGGAAGAAGTGAGGCTATGCTAAGTGAAATGAAGAAAAATCCACATAAAACCAATGGCAAAGGGAAAGATACCAGGGTTCAGATCAATGATTTGGAACATAAGGAAGAAAAAAAAGTCAGCTAGTACAGAATGAGGAAACAAGAACTGAAAAAAATGAGGAGAGGCTTAGGAACCTCTGGGACAACTTTAAACATGCCAACATCCAAATCATAGGGGTGCCAGAAGGAGAAGAAGAAGAGCAAGAAATTGAAAGCCTATGTGAAAAAATAATGAAGGAAAACTTCCTAAACTTGGCAAAGGAAATAGACATACAAGTCCTGGAAGCACAAAGAGTCCCAAACAAGCTAGACCCAAAGAGGCCCACACCAAGACACATCATAATTAAAATGCCAAAGGTTAAAGATAAAAAGAGAATCTTAAAAATAGCAAGAGAAAAGCAGAGAGTTACCTACTAAGGGGTTCCTGTAAGACTATCAGCTGATTTCTCTAAAGAAACTTCATAGGCAAGAAGGGACTCATTTAGAATGAAAGGGCAGATAAAGTGCTTCACGGACAAGGTAAAGCTAAGGGAGTTCATCATCACCAAACCATTATTATATGAAATGTTAAAGGGACTTATGTAAGAAAAAGAGGATCAAAATTATGAACATTAAAATGACAACAAACTCACAACTATCAACAACTGAATCTAAAATATAAAAACAAAATCCAACTAAGCAAAACAGAATAGGAACAGAATAATAGGTATGGAGATCATCTGGAGGGTTATCAGCAGGGAGGGGGAAGGGGGAGAAATGGGGAAAAGGTGCAGGGATTAAGAAGCATAATTAGTTGGTACAAAATAGGCAAGGGGAAGTTAAGAATAATATAGGAAAGGGTGAAGCCAAAGAACTTATATGCACGACCCATGGACATGAACTAAGAGGGATGGGGTTGCTGGAGGGGAGGCAGGTACTGGGCAGAGGGGAGCAAAGGCAAAAGAAATTGGACTACTGTAGCAACATAATAAAATATACTTAAAAAAAAAAAAGGAAAAAAAGAGGTGATTCAAATAAGGACCTGGTAGGTCTACTCATAGCAGACACTTAAAAGTGGGAGCTATTATTCCAGTGGACTTTTAAGGAAACATGTAAATGAAACAGGACTGAGTCTGATAAGATGCATTATTACAGTAGCTGCAGGAACAAGGTGGGTAATGGAATGTGCACTGGGCTAGAAACAAAAAGACCCCAGTCCTACCTCTGTCACCAAACCAACATTCTCATTGATTTAAAGGGGGGAGGTTTGGTTTCAATGATAACAAGGTTTACTCCCAGCTCACAGATCATCTGATCCTAAGAGCCTTTGATTCAACAATTTCATGAACTACCATATGTAGCCTGAGGCTCTACTGGGGTTTTTAAGGGGAATGCTTCCAAAACTTAATTCTATTGACGGGCAAAAGATTTATATTGGAAGGCCAAGTCAGGCAGCAAGCCCTTACTTGCAGATATTTCCGCCCACATAAGAAGGTGACTTTCCTCCTGAAGGGTTTAGAGGCAACAATGCTCAGAATGACCATTTTGTGAATCCTGACAATGCTCAGCATTTCAGCAGTCCCTGTGAATGGCTGGCAGAAGCTTATGTTTGCAAAATGCAACCTTCTAGATGAAATGTGCAGGGAAATAGAGCCTTTAGACATTACAGTGTTTTCAAATATCATTATTACTGTTCTATAAATACCCCACGCCCACAGTGTATCAGGTGCCACATGAGAAATATTGGAAATGGTTGTAGTTTTTCTTAAAAGACACATAAAAGTACCATATGCCAGTCATCTTGGGTAATATTTATGTACATGCTGCAGAAGCAAAGATTAGCTATGTCAATATGTATAGAAAAAAACCCACAAAAAAAGTCTGTGGGATGTGTATTATCTGCACTTATGATCAAAAGCAATTGCCTAATTCTTCACTTCTTTAAGAGCTGTTTCACCCATAAATTACAGCAAGGGTAGAAGAGTGAGGAGGAGTTAATACAGCAATAATCAGGGGGAAATTATCAGAGATCCATGGGGTCTCCTACTGGGAGCAGTTCAGAGCTTCTGCAGCTAAAAAGAGCAGTTCCAGAGCTGTGGCTGGCAATTAACTCTTCTGTTTGCTTTTAACTAATGGGACTCAACATAGTTCATTCCTTTTCAAGTGTTCTCACCAGCATACCCAAGGAGAAATAGCTTGGAGGGAAAGAAGTTTTGCACAGGAGACATGCCAGGGGAAGACTAATCCCACAAACATGAGCACAGTGCCAATTACCAGCCAGCATTTTAGTAGATGGGTGGTATACACTGGATTGTGTCCCCTCCCAACTTCATATGTTGAAGCCCCACCCCTCAATGTGATGGTATTTGGAGGGGGGCCTTTGGGAGGTAGTTAGGTTTATGTGAGGTCATAAGGGTGGAGTCCTTGTGATGGGATTAGTGTCCTCATAAGAAGAGACCAGAGAACTTGCTTCCCCTCTCTATCTGCTGTGAGGACACAGTGAGATGGCAGCCATCTGTAAGCCAGGAAGAGAGCCCTCATCAGAAAGGACCATGCTGATCCTAGACGTCCAGCCTCCAGGGCTGTGTCTGCTGTTTAAGGCCCCTGGTCTATGGGATTTTGCTATGCCAGACTGAGAAGACTAAAACAATGGGGTTCTCACACCCTGAGCTTTCTCATCTTAGACAGTGATGAGATCAGAATTTGGGATTACATTAGGCAAAAACACACATTCAAGTGGCCATGTAGGCAGTGGGAATACTGCCTTGGACCAGACTAACGTCACTGTCTCCCCATTTTCTCAGTAGAGCTGGTTGTCATGGACTGAAAGGACATGGGACTATGCATCAGGGAATCAGTCCCGAGCTTAAAATGTGAAATTTTTCAATTATTTGGAAAGCAGAGCGGTACTAAACAGCCTAATGCCAGCAAATGGTTTGAAATTGAGAAGCAATATTATGGAGCCCAGGCAGTGAAGAGCAAGACAGGGAACAACTTTGTTTATTGTGAATTGCATTTCTCTTTACTGCGCACTTTCATTTTTAATTGTGAAGTGTCTGGTTGAGCAGTTATTACTGAAATTTATTTTTCTAATAAAATCTCTTAGTGAAATCACAGTTTTATTAACAGTGGCGTGAGCTGGATTTTTCTGTCATAAATAAGATGTTGAAGTGCTTTTAAAATAGGAGAAAAAAAAAACCCCAAACCTCTGCAGCTCATCCCAAATCTTAATATGACTGTGAGGCAGAAAAAAGAGTGACCTAGTTGGATTCTCTGAGAACTTACAAGGTACTTATGTTAAGCATGCTGAGGTAAGCTTAGCTGGCTCCAGGAGCCTGGTGTTCTGGATTCAATCAGACCCCAAATAGCTCTATGGCCTGGAGCAAGTGACTTCTCTTCTCTGAACCTTTATTTCCTCATCTGTTTAAAACAAACAGAAATACAAGGAGGCTGAATCTTTCTGCTAGGACATTCTCCTCAGGAATACGGCTTCACCCAAGACCGGGCAGCTCTGAAAGATGACTTCCCACACCTGGCAGAAGATGAAAGGTTAGGGACAGAACTGAAACATGAAAGTCATTTACCCAGGTGTGGAGGCCCCCGTCTGTCATCATTATTACCTTGCCCTTCATGGCGCACCAGCTCCAGCCTTCACGTTGGTGGCCAAGGGTTTTCCAAAGCCCTGTGGGAAGCTCCAGGCCGCGGGAGAAAGGGCCCAGGCTGAGGCACTGCAGAGGACCTGGCATGGGAGTGGCCTGGGGAAGCAGGCTGTTCTGTTTCCTGGGCTCTGGAGAAGGACTCTGTGCTCCAGAAAGGGCTGGGCAGGCGCCATGCGGAGTCCACAGCCCTGCACATTGGCTCTCCCCACCCTAGCTTGAGCGAGCTCTTGGAAGCCATTGAGGCCCACCCCAAGAAGCAGACAAGGCTCCAGCTGCCCTCCTCCTACCCAGCAGGGCTGGTGGAAGTTGGGATTGGGGGGAGGTGTATTAATTTGCTAGGGCTACTATAACAAGGTTACTGCAGGCTGGTGGCTTAAATAACAGAGATTTATTTTCTTACAACTCTGGAGGCTAGACGTCCAAAATCTAGGTGTTGACAGGGCCATGCTCTTTCTCCAAAGGCTCTCAGGGAGGCTCCTTCTTTGCCTCTCCCAGGTTTTCTGGAAATGCTTAGCATTCCTTCACTTGTGGACACATCATTCCGATCTCTGCCTCCACCTTCACAAAGTGTTCTCCTCTCTGCATGCATCTGTATGAGAACTTCCTTCTTCTTACAAGACCCACCTTAATTGAACATGACCTCACTTAACTTGATTACATCTGCAAAGACCCTGTTTCGAAATAAAGTCACATTCCCAGGTAATTGAACATACCTTTTTGGGGACACAAGTCAACCCACAGCAGACCCCTCCTCCTTACTCCCCTCCCCTCCCACACTGAGAACTGCTCAGGTATCGCTGTTTTGCTTAAAGGTTGAGACAGGGTGCTAGCTGGCTTTCCTTGTTTGGTGCTTTTTTAAATGACTAACATCTTTCTATTTCTCATCCCTTTTCTCTCCCTCTGTCTTTTTTCTTTTTTTCTCCCCCTTCTCCTCCCTAGACCTCCCTTGCTTTTGTTTCTCTGCTCTGCCTCTCACTCCTCTCTTTCCCTCTCCCCTCATCCCAGCCTTCCTGCCTCCCTCTCCTTTCTTAGGTATCTGCCCAGAGGACACCATTTTTTCTCAGGTGTGACAACCAGGAAGACCTAAAAAAATCCTGAGTCTCTGCTATGCTCCAGTGACCACACTATGGCTTTTCTTTCTCAACTTGGATTGGGTCTGCTTTTTACCCTTCTGAATTCTCTTTAGAATTAACAATGTTAAAAATAAAAATATTTTTAAAAGCCTGGTTGTTTTCTCTTCCTAGGGGAGCCACAAACCGAGATGGGTTAGTTAGTTCACCACGAGTCCACCCCATGCGCTATAGAGGAGACCATTGCTGGCCCCTCTCTAATAGAGGCTGGCCACAGGCCACACGTGGGGGTGATTAGGGACCACACTATCATGCAGTTGCACCATTTGCTAAATTTTTGTTGTCAGTGCCTTAAGCCTTCACCAGGTTTTTTCTAAGCTGTTCCTTGTGATCTGGTTGGTCTATTCTGAGTCCAGATCTTGGTTCATTGCCCTGAGGAATACAGATGCTTAAGTCCTAGGTAATCAATTAGCAAACCAAATCTAGCAGAGTATTAAAAGACTAAAAGGCCATGACCAAGTAGGGCTTATCACAGACATCGAGGAAGATTCCAAGAGATGAACCATTGATATATGCCACACCATGGATAAATCTCAAAATCATTATTCTGAGTGAAAGAAGCCAGATGAAACAAGAAAACGTATAAAATTCTAGGAAGTGCAAATCAATCAATACTGACAGAAAGCAGACTGGTGGTTGCCTGGAGGAAGGGGTGCTGGGGAGGGGCCAGGAGGAATTGATTTCAAAGGAGCAGGAGGGAACTTCTGGGGATGGTAGGTATGTTCTCTTTCTTGGTAATGGGGATGGTTTCACAGAGGGTATGCATATGCCAAACATCAAAGGACACACAAAAAAGATCACAGAAGATTCCACGTTTAAGAAATCATTAATGCAGTCGAGTATACAAAACTTGGTACCAGGGGTCAAGACGTAAACTGGAAAGGCACGTGGCAGATGGGGAGAGCCGGTGACGGCCCCACACAGATGTGTTCAGTGACAGTGGATTCCGGAGTCCAAAACTACCCCCTGGGTCTCACCATGTCTCTGCCGGCAGCTGCAACTGGATGACTTGTGTTTGGGCTTTGAGTCTGTTTTCTGCAAAATGAGGATAATAACTGTGAAATGAGGGTAGTAACACCCATGACTGCAGTTGTGAGGGCAAGAGGCAGTAAGTGTGAGGTGCTCACAGCACAGTAGAGGCTCCACAGATGGCAACAATGAGAAAGGGATTATTCCTCACACCTCTTCTGAGAAACTTCTGCATGCCAGGTATCAACTTCGCAGCCAGATCCCGAGAGGAAAGGCGTGGATCCTGCAAGTGTGTCATTCTCAAGTCCTGTGTGCAGGAACAAACGAGGTCTCCGCCGGGTATAGGGACCAGGCCACCTCAGTGCTCAGCACATTGACTTTTCAGGTCTCTCATTCATGAGTCCAGCCCAAGATCCATCCTCACCCTCTTCCCAGAAATTGTTCTGGGATCTCCCAGGGGAGGGAAGTCTTTTCTCACAAGCAAATTTTAACTGTTTGAAAAGCATTTTTAATATACTCTTTGAAAGCTGGGGGGAATGATAAACACCATAGAACAAAATATATTTTGGAAAGGACATTCAGATATTCACTTGAAAAGAAAGGAAGCCATACTTTTGACCCAGAACAAAGGACAGCATGACATTGACGGAGAAAAACATTAAGGACATGTTTTGTTAGTTGAGTTTTTAACTTTTAAAATACATATCCAAGTTCTCTTGATTGTGGAGGGCCTGATTCATAATCAATACCTGCCTTTCCCAGCGGAGGCAGAGACTGGTGATGTGGTGGGGGCTGGACCAGGTTGGGGGAGGGGGTCCAATGGGTGTAGGCTTAGTTGTATGATGGCTGGTGGTGAGTCCTCTAGCCTCTCCTGGTAGCCCAGGTATAGGCCCCATGTTGGATCTGGTCGGGTTGCTAAAGGACAAACCCATCACCATCGCAGCAGCAAGCTCCTGCAGAGTACTTACCTTGTGCGAGGTGAGGTTTGAAACACTTTCCATCTTTCACGTATATCTTGTTTAATCCTCACAACAGCCCTCTGAGGATTAGTACTGCTTATGAGAGTTATAATATAATCCCTGTTTTGCAGATGAGGAGACTGAGGCATTGAGGGTTAAGTAGCTTGCCCAAAGTCATGCACAGAAGGTTGGGGAGGAGTGAAGAGAGCTGAGATGCTGGCAAGGAGAATTAAGAGAGAGGCATTGGAAAGGGCAAAGCCAGTGCCATTTGCCAAGCAGGCCTATGACCTTGTTAAACATGACTGCCATTTTACTCTTCTGAGCTTACGTCTCTACGACTGGAAAATGACTGGACAGCAAGAACAGAACATGACTAACAGCTCCCCACAGCTGCCAGCAGAAGATAACATTGGCGCAAACTGCAGCTTACGCAAAACCAACCGAAACCTCCTGTGTTGCAATGCCCCTGACAGCCCGGTGGCCACACAACAGCAACGCCCCCCCCCCCCTTTATAATCCAATAAAAGCTCAAAACCACAACCCCGCAGGGCCCGCATGATTCTCCGCACCTGGCCTCTTTCCTCTCTTGCAAAGTGAATAAAAGTTTGCTCTCTACATTTTCCTCTCTTTGTGAATTCTTTCACAGCCTGCATCAGTAGCCACCCTAACAGTATTGTTCTTAATGGACCATTAATCTAAATCTAAAATTTAAGGAGAAACTGAGTTGAGAGGAGCTAAACAACTTGACCAGGTCCCCACAGCAAGTACAAGCTTGAACTCAATATCTTCCGTGTGCTAACTTTGCCCACAACTAAGAACTGTGAGAGGCCCCTCTTACTTCAGCCCCAAGAACTGAGGCCATCAGAAGTGAAGACACTTGTTGAGGACACAACTGGCCAGAGCTACAGCCAGAGCTCCATGTCTCTCTGTCTCTCCAATCTTGTACCTTTGTCTCATCCACAGGGACCCAACTGCCACAGGGCTACGCATCCTGACTGTGGATGAAGGGCTTTTTCACCACGGCTGCTCTTCTGGGTAGAGACACAGACCTTGCTGTGGCTGGATAGCTCAGCTGGTTGAAGCATCATCCCATACCCCAAAAGGTTGCAGGTTTGATTCCCAGTCAGGGCACATGCCTAAGCTGTGGGTTTCATCCCCAGTCAGGGCGCCAATAGGAGGCAACCGATGGATATTTCTCTCTCACATTGATGTTTCTCTCTCTCTCTAAAATCACTAAAAACATATTCTCAGGTGAGGGTTGTTTTTGTTTTGTATTGTTTTTTTTTTTAAAAGACACAGACACCTCCCATTTGGACAAGCAGGGTCCTCAGGTGCTGGCTGATGCTCTGCTTGCTCTCCCTGGCTCAGGAGGGGTAGGCATGATCCAGGAGAGTGGATGTGATTTTTAAATAACCTTTAATACCTGCCCATTGGAAAAAAGAACATCCACATAGAGAAAATTAAACTAATGTGCTGCTTGAAAGACCTCGATTGAGAAAGGCTCTTGATTAGAACTGGAAATGCAGCCAGAAAAAAAAAAAATCATTTCCACAGCTCTACTGTGGAGCTCTACTGGGATTGGAGACAATGATTCAGTTAGAGAAGCCTTTGGGAAGGGCCTGTCCTGACTGCTCCTCTGGAAGGCGGCCTTCCACCCCTTTTCTCTCAGAACCACATGAAGGACACAATTCTTTAGGATCTTTGATTTTTTTCTCTTAAGGAAGTGGGGTGTTCTCTCAGCTAGGGACTGAATTAAGCTAGTCATGACACATCCTTACTATGGAATACTACCCAGCAATAAAAAGGAGTAACCACCAACACATGCAATGACATTGATGAATCTCAAAAACAAGCTACTAAGTTAAAGAAGCCAATCTCAGAAGGATACATACTGTATGATTCCATTTCTGTGATGTTCTGGAAGAGGCAAAACTATAGTGATAGAGAATTAGAGGGACCAATGTGGCCGGGGCTGGGGCTTGGGTGAGCATCAGCTGCAAAGGGTCCCCAGGGGACCCTTTGGGGATGATGGGAATGCTCTATGGTTTGTGGGAGTGGTGGTTATACTTTGTCAGAACTACTCAAATGTGTTAAATAGTACATTTTATTGCTTATGAGTTATACTTCAATATAGCTCATTGAAGATCACTGAAAAAGGAAGGAAGGGAGGAAGGAAGGAAAGAAGAAAAAAAGGAAGGAGATAAGGGTAGCATCCACCAGCTGTTGCTGGGTCCCAGTCCCTGCCTTCATGATCATGTGAGAAGGGTCCTTTCAGGGTCTTTCTGGGGAGGGGGCAACCCTGTGGAAGCCCTGACCAGGCCCAGCATCCACTGGCTCTCACACTAACCTGTGAATGAACGAATCCAGGGACAGCTCCACCAGGAGCGGCTCCTCTGACCAGAGATACCACAGAGAAGGTAGATGGCAGGTCCCTGGCCTCTGTCCAGGAGGCTGCTGGCAGACACTGTCCTGGCTGGGTCCCCAAGGACTGCCTGCTTCCTTCACCCCCTGCCCCTACTGCCCCTCCTGGGTGCCAGACCCTGTGCAGGTGCTGGGGACAGGACCCTTTCCTGGAGGGACTCACATGCTGCTGGAATGGCAGACTCAGCTGCAGACAGTTATAACAGGTGGGACAGAGGGAATCCACTGACAGTGGAGCCTGCGTGAAGCGGACTCTGATGGGAGGTCGGAGAGGCTTCCTGGCAGAGGCCACATTTGGGCTAATCTGGGACAGGGGGTGAGGAGGGGTTAGCCAATAAGAGGCCAGGGGAACGTCATAAAAGAGGGCAGGCAGGGGGCAGCTGGGTGGTTAGGGAGAGAGGTCAGCAGGGGCGGGGGTGGGGTTCTCACTGGAGAACAACAGACAAGGCAAGGGTCAGGGCTCTCTTGGGTCTTGAAGGTTTGGGAGCCTCTAGGACTCGGGACTCTCCTGAGTGAGGCCCCTGGAGGGCAACATCATCAGATGTTCATTGAAGAAAAATCCCTGTGGCAGAGGATTTACATGAGCCACAGCCAACACGTTTATGGCGTTACAGCTGGAACAGGGCACTTGGGTGAGCGCCGCCTGGAGTAACAAACACAAGCGCTTTGTGGATTATGTACAATTATGATGACCTACCTCAGACAACCCTGTGAAGTTGGCGAGTGTTTGGAGCCTGTTTCACTGGTGGGCGGGCAGACAGTGGAGACGTTTGCCCAGAGTCCCAGTCATTTGTGGTGGGCCAAGGCTGGAGCCTGGTATGGCCCTCCCCATCCTGTCTGCTAAAGCGGCACAGGAGGTAACGTCATTCACACACTTCTGTGTTCAGTAGTTTGGTGCCCGCTCCTCGGGGGTGCCGCCTGCGCATGCCCAGGAGGACTGCTTGGCCGGCCTGCATCCACCCTGTGATCCTTTGTCCAAACCGGAGAGGCCTGAGCTGGGCAGGACGCCGTTTTGCCTATGGCCAGCAGGGGGCGCCGCAGGACAGACGACTTCTTCGGGCTCTACTGCAAGGATCACCCAAAGAATTGTGTCCTTCCTACACTCCAAACCAGTGTCCTTGCTCTTCCTCTTTTGCCCAAAGCCAAGGTGGCCAGGTGTCTTCAATAAATCATGTTTAGGCCTTCTCCACCTGATACCCTTGACCAGGCCCAGCCCTTGGGAATGAGAGGTCCTTGAAAAGCCTCTACCAGTAGCTTTTTCCAAAAATAGTCTTTCCCATTTATCAAGGAAAGGGAACAGATCGTTTTAGGGAGAGCTTGGGGAATACTGATTGGAAGAGTTTCCCAGGGGGCCCTATTAAGTATTCACCACAACCATTTATGGAGCCCACTCAGCTCGTTCCTTCATTAAGCCCGTCACTCTCAGGGAACCTGCCTGCCAGGAGGGATGTCAGAATTTTGGGACCCTACACCCATGATAGTTCCAGAACTGCCTTGGTGTGGCAAAGGGTACTGTGGGCCCCAGAGGGAGGTCTTCACTAGTTATTTTAGGGTGAGAGCCGACAGTGCTCAGGACTGTGCAATGAGCTGCACAGATAAGCGTCACACAAGCAGAGCTCAGCACTGTAATTAAATACTACATACAACAAAGTCAATCCCACACCTCCTTAAAGACACGTGTGATGGCGATTGTGCAGCATGAGAGGGGCAGAAATAGAAAATGACTATAATTAACACTGCTTTGCTCAGCCAATATTTTGGCAGCTTCCTGTCCTCTGCTAGTGCTTTCCTGTGAATGGTTTCTCCTGACACCAGTCTCATGTCCATCCACCCACCCTGACAGAGGCACTGATTTTCTTGGAAGAAACTTCCTTACCCTGCTTGCAGTCCATGTGGTATCCATGGTGCTGACCCCATGACAACCTCAGACACACCCAGTTAGAACACTGCACACACCTGTGCCCTGGTGATTAGGGATGAGCAGGCAATCTAGTCACAGTCGATGAAACTCAGCTCTGGGATGCTGGTTAGATCTGTAGGGAAGAAAGAAATATCCTTCTGTTGGCCAATCAAAGTTGCACTGATTGAGGGGGGGAAAAAACAAAGCAGAAAGACCAGGTATCATTGACATTGTTTGGCCTTCTGGAGTCGGCTATTCCTGAAAGCCACTTCTGAACTTTTTAGTTATGGGAATCAATAAGTTCAATTTTTTGCTTAAGCCAATTTGAGTTAGGTTTATGTCACTTGCAGCTAAAATTCTTTCTGCTGAATGTTAGGGAAGATTAAGGCAAAAAAACAAATGAACAGAAAAAGGTGAGGAATGAGAGGGAATCAGTCAGATATGAAAGCCTGAACTTGAACAGGTACTAGGAAGACAGAGAAAGAGATCCAAGAAGAACTAAGCAGGCAATGGGCCTCCTTGAGTGACTGGACTGGTTGAGAGATGGAGAGAGGAGTGAGGAAGAGCCAGTGGCCAGGGTCATGCTAGTCACTAAGGCGGAGAGTACAGGAAGAGAGGTACATACTGCCACCATCAGTTTCCACTTTGCAAGTGTGTGGTTTGGGTACCTGTGGGCATCTGGGCACTTTCCTGGTGGGCTGCTGGCCATGTGGGTCTGAGGGTCAAGGAGCTCTGGGGAATTCCTCTCCAGAGAGGAGAGGACAGAGGAGCCAGGGCCAGGTACCAAGGGGCACCTATGTTAAGGGATAAAGAAGATTTGGAAAAGGAAGAATAGAATTTGGAGGTGACAATGTCAGAGAGCCCTGTCAGAGTCATTGCCAGTCCCCACGTTGACCTGGCTTCACCAGCCCGGGTCAGGGCAAAGACTGCGTCTGAGTCATTCTCTCAGCACCAGTCTTCACCTGGCATGTGATGGGAGCTCATAGGTGTTTGGTGGAGGGAGGAATGAGTGGATGAAAGAATGAAAAAGGAGTGGGGCTGGTGGGCTACAGATATGAATTTTGTCCAAATTCTTAACAAAAAAAATCAGATTGGGACATTAGGACAGCAGGCTGGCTTGTTCCTTGGGGTACGCACTTTTGTCTGACACCTCTGAGAGGGACTGTCTCCTCCAACTGCGGGGCCAGGGTCCTCCCCCACTCCCCTCTCTCCCTTATGCTGCCTCGAGTCACAGCCAGGAAGGAGCTGGCAGGGAAATGGGCCACTTGTTTTTGTTTTTCTTTCCAAGAGCTTGGTCCTCCCTTCATGTAGGTGCCCCTCAGCGCCTGGCCCCAGCTCCTCTGTTCCTCTCCACTCTCCCCAGACAATGTCCCCATTCTCAAGGCTTTCAGATGCTCCCCTCTGCCCACTACTGCAGTGCCTGCTCAGACCCACATGGCCAGCTCCCCACTGGACAGATGCCCAGGTACCTACGGCACCAAAACCACATATTTGCAGTGTCTTTCCGTGTACCCGCTCCTCCTCGTACTCTGCCTAGGTGAATACCATGACCCTGGTCCCCTGGTTCATCATCACTGCTCTCCCTGCCCCACCCCCACCCAAATTCAGTTTCTCATCCAGTCCCTTTAATGCTGTCTGCTAAGTACTTACATCTGCCCACTCCAGTCTTCCTTAGTTCCTGTTTGACTTCAGGTCTTTGAATCTGGCTGGTTCATGCTCACTCTTTACCCTTCCTCTTCTTCTGGTCCCCAAACTCCCCTGATGACACTGCAGGTGGGAAGTCGAACCCAGCCTCATCCCAATTCCCATCCTGGTCCCTGGACTCCCTGGACTCCCTGGACCAGAGGGTCTGCTGCTCTCATTCACCAAAGTCGCCTTTGTTTTTTCATCTTTCCCATCTCTGCCTGGGCTCCTGACACTCCACTCAAACAAGTAAGTGAAGTCCTGTTAACGGCAGGTGGGTATTTGGAGTGCCGGGATGGAAGTCATAGGTGGAGAAGAGAGATAGACCAACTCCTTCAAACTGCCAGGAGCTGGTGAGCCAAACTCACTGCACTGCCTGGGAGCCAACATAATGAAACTCAGATTGGGACCATCCTAGCAGGTGTGGTATCTCCTTGTGTCTTTAATTTGCATGTCCCGAATAACTAATGATCTTAAGCATCTTTGCATGTACTCATTTGCACTTTGTATGTCTTCCTGGGTGAAGTGCCTGTTCGAACATTTTGCTAAATTTTTAAAATTTAGTTTTTTTCATCTTAAGTTGCAAGAGTTCTTTATGTTTTCTAGATACAAGCCCTTTGTTGGATATGTGTTGTGTCTGGGTACAGCTTTATTGAGATATAATTCACACACCATAAAGTTCACCTATTTAAAATGTATAATTCAGTGGCTTTTAGTATATTCACAAAGTTATGCATTGATCAACATGTTGGATATATATTTGTAATTATTTTCTTCCAAGGTCTGGTTTCCTTTTTCATTTTCCTAACATATTCTTTTGAAGAACAAACCTTTATCATTTTAATGAAGTCCAATTTATTACTTTTTTATTTTGTAATTTGTAGTTTTTGTGTTATATTTAAGAAATCTTTGCAAAACTCAAGGTCATGAAGATTTTTATCCTATGTTTTCTTCTAGAAGTTTTATAATTTTTGCTCTTATATTTATATCTATGATCTTTTTTAGGTTGACTTTTGTATAGAGTATGAGGTAAGAATCAAAGTTAATTTTTTTTCTTTGTCATTTTAGTCATATAATTGTTACAGCACAATTTGGAAAATTGGAAAAGAGCAGCCTTCACCTTTGTTGAAAATCAGTTGACCATATATGTGTGGTCTTTTTCTGGACTCCCTATTCTGTTTCATTGATTTGTCTATTTTTATAACAATACCACACTATCTTGATCACTGTAGTTTTATAATATGTCTTGAAACCAGGTAGTATACATTAAGTTTGTTCTCTTTCAAGTTTGTTTTGGCTATTCCAAATTCTTTACATTCACATACAAACTTTGAAGACTCAGCTTGTCAATTTCCACATAATTGTAAAAAGGAGGAAAAAAAAACCTGCTGGGTTTTGATTGGTATTGCGTTGAACATATAAATCAATTTGGGAAGAACTGACATCTTAACAATATAGAATCTTATGATCCATGAACATGGTCTATTTCTCCTTTTATTAGGTCTCTATTTCTCTCAGCAATGTTTTGTAATTTTGAATGTTTGAATCTGAATATCTTTTGGAAAATGTATCCTTAAGTATTTCATATTTTTGTTTTCTTAATTTTTTTTATTTATTGATTTGAGAGAGAGAGAGATTTGTTGTTCCACTTATTTATGCATTCATTTGTTGCTTCTTGTATGTGCCCTGACTGGGGATTGAACCTGCAGCCTTGGCATATTGGGATGACACCCTAACCAACTGAGCTACCTGGCCAGGGCTCATATTTTTGATGCTATGAAATTGATATTATGTTTTAAATATCAATTTCCAACTGTTTATAGTGTATAGAAATATAATTGATTCTTGTATATTGACCTTGTATCTTGAAACCTTGCTGAAACTCCTTTATTTCTAGTAGCTTTTTTGTAGGAGGTGTACGATTGTCTACATAAATGATCCAGTCATCTGTGAATAAAGAAGTTTTTTTGCTTTCCAATCTGTAAGCATTTTATTTTGTTTTCTTGCTTTATTGCACTGGCTAGAACCTCCAGAATACAAGATGAATAGAAGTGATAGAGAGGACATCCTTACCTTGTTCCTGATCTTAGAAGGCATTTAGCTTTCCTTAGAAGCATTTTGGTATAGCAGCTAAAGGTTCTTTTTGTAGATTCCTTATACCAGGTTGAGAAAGTTCCCTTAAATCCTTAGTTTTCTTAGAGCAATTTTTTTTATCATGAATACAGACCACATATTGTCAAAACTCTTTTCTTTTATTAAGATGATCATTTATTATTTTTTAGTCTGTTAATATGGTAAATTACATTGATTGGCTTTTAAATATTAAAATAACCTTACATTCCTAGGATAAGCTCTACTTAAGTCACAATGTGTTATTATTTTTATATAAGGTTGGTGCAAAAATAATGTCCGATTTCAAGGTCTATTTTAAAAATGAAAAAGCTCACGATAATGAAAATACTTATTCATTAACATAACCTCCTTTGTTTTCTAGAACCTCATTGCATCTGTCAACTAGCTAATAAATGCCATGTTTGTAAAATTCTTTAGGTTTTGAAGCAAAATATGAATCCAACTGATTTTCAACCTCTTCTCTTGATGTCAACCTAAGAACATCAAAATGGCCCTGTAGTCCCCAAAACAAGTGATAATCAGAAGGAACAAGGTCAGGAGAATATGGAGGATGAAACAATATTTCTCAATCAAGCTCTTTCAAGAAATTTTTGGTGAGTCGAGCTGTGTGAGGACGAGTGTTATTGTGAAGGAAGATGACACTCTTTCTGTTGACTTAGGAGAGTCACTTTTGGTTCAAAGCTGCTTTCAGACGACGAAGTTGTCCACAGTAAAGATTAGCAGTAATTGTTTGATTGTTGTCTAACAGTTCATAATGAACAATTTCTTCTATATCCCACCATACACTCAACATGATCTTCTTTGGATGAAATCCTCCTCTTGGTTGTTGAACTCTTCTTCCTCCTCAACTGATCCACGATCAGCAGTGTTTAACATTATGGTAAAGGATCCACTTCCCAGCACCTGTAACAAGTCTACTTAAAAATGGTGCCTGAAGGTGTCGTGAAAGCAATGATTCACAATAAGCAACACGCTGTTGCAGATTCTCTGGAGACAGTTCATGTGCGGCCCGTTCTCCAACTACTGGAACCTTTCCAGTCCTTTTCAGCTGGCATAGCACGGTTGTATGGGCTACATTAAATTGTTCTGCAAGTTCCCTGGAGGTAATGGTGGGGTTTTCTGTAACAGCTTCTGACACTTTGAAATCAAGTTTTTTTGGACGACCCTCTTTTGGCTCATTTTTCAGACTGAAATCCCCACTTCGGAAATGGGAAAAACAGCTCCTGCAACTTCTTTCAGTCACTGCATCGTCCCCAGAAGCACTCTGAATAGACTTTGCTACTGTACCTTCATTTGCACCTTTATGAAACTCATAGAGTAAAACATTTCTAATGTGGTCTTTAGATGGGACAAACATGGGTGCAAATATTGCGGATGATGATGAACAATACTTCGATCATTTTTAAAAAAGATATAAATTAGTCACTGTGACATAAAAAAATTATAAGAAGAGGCACAAATTTAATAAATACTATCTAAAACTTTCTTTTAAAAAAGTCAGACATTACTTTTGCACCAACCTATATACTGTTGAATTCCATTTGGGGAAATTTTGTGAAAAAATTTTACATCTACATCTGGTAAGAAATACCCATGATTTCCTGTCTTGTGTCGGCTCTGGTTGTCATGTCCCCTGTTCCTTTGGGGTGGCTCTTTCCCCAGCCTCAAGTGGTCTCCTCATGACATGGCCTGATCAATTCTCAGCTGAGGAACGAGGGAGGCAGATCCCCAGAGCTTTCCCTCTGAACAGCTGCCTCTTCTCTGGTACTGCACCTGCAAACTCTAGTTGTCTTAGCTCCGCGGATTTTCACTCTGTCACCTCAATTCAGGGGACACGCTCTACCTGGGACCCCCACCCTGCATAAGCAGCCTGAAAACTCTTGCCAGGCAGGAAACTGGGGCAACAAGCCTCCTTCCTCAGGGGTGTCTCCTCTCTCAGGGTCACTGTTCTGTTCTGTCTGTTGTTCAATGTCTGAAACCCAAGGTGTCATATATTTTGTCTAGCATTTTAGATGTTTCAGCTAGGAGGGTGAATCTGGTCACTGTTACTCCAACTTGGATGGAAACGAAGTTCCAGTTTGTTTGTTTTTTATATGAGAAATTTAGTCAGTTTTCAGGTAGTAAGGATCATCTGTTTGTCTGACTCAACATTTTAGCATAAGCGTTTTCACGGGGCTGTAAACTTTCCACAGATGTCATTGCGAGGGATTCAAAATACCCAGTCAAGGGCGTTGACTTGCCCTTCAGTCTGGACAGCCCCCCATGCCAGCCAAGTAAAAGGGGGTTCGGCCCTTCCCATGTCAGGAGCTCTGCTTTCCCTGCTCAGATATGGCCCATCACTCTGATGCACTTCCTCAAAGGGAGACATTCTGTGCCACAGGCTTCAATGAGGTGGTGATTAAGGGCTGCAGGAGAAACGTTTTTCAATTTAAACCTTTTTTTTTTTTTCCCCTGAATGGAGCAGGTGTCTGGAAGTCACAGTTACAGGAATGAAAGGATCACATTATTCACAATTTCTCTGTGATTAAAACTCATCCGCTTTCTGAATGGAGCCATGTGCTCAAAATAATAACTACAGCTCCCACTTGGGGAGCTTTCACTGTCTGTGCACCAGGCACCCTCTTAGGCACCAGACCCAGTCTGCGGTTTGCTCCAGATACCAGTGAACCCCAAAAAGGCCTCTCTTGGGACCTTGGTCTGTTGTTAGCTGAACTGCTGCTCTGACCAAGCTTTCTTTTCTCTGGTGCTGGCGGAGACCTGGGGGAGGAGATAAATGGAGCATGTTATAAGGGAACTGACAAGGTGAACTCAGCAACAACATAATGCTAATTACAACCATTTATTAAGACTCAGTGCTAAGTGCTTAGTCCTCACAAAACCCTGTGAAGGATAGACTGGGCTATTACAGCTCAGAGAGGTAAATTAACTTGCTCAAGGTCACACAGTGAGTTGGTGGTGTTACTAGGATTCTAATCTGGACACTAACTCCAAAAACATTTCTTTTAACCACTATAATTTCTTTAGCTAGTAGAAGCCCCATACCCCCAATTCCCAGCCACCCTTCTCTCCATCCACACGAAGCACGTTGGAGCCCCGGTGTGTGGGACAGTCTGAGAAGTGCTGAGCCCCAAAGAAAACCGCAGCCCTGGGAACTGCTCGCGAAGTGGCCAGAGCACACCTGAAGCGAAGGGCCCACAGCAGCCATGCTTCTATCCCGAAAACAGCAGGGTAGGCTCTCTGCCCAGCGCAGGTCTCTCCTGCCCCCATGCCTATCCCCTGTCCCCAAGTCCCAGGGCCCTCTCCCTGCCCCAGGTTCAAAAAGAACCAGAACATTCTTTAGTGAGGTCCATCATTGTCCTGCCAAGCACCACTCCTGGGTGATGCATTGCAGTGTTCTCTCTTGGAATTCTCTGGGTATTAATATTCCAGCCTCACTGATGAGGAAAGCAAGTCTGGGGCGGGGGAAGGGTGATTTGTCTAAGGAAAGTGACGGGAATAGGACTTGAAGCGAGGCCTGCTAAGGATCCTGCCATACTATGCTGAAATAGGGTCCACTGGTGGTGAAATCCTTCATCAAGTATCAAAGGCCTTCGTGTCCCTTATCTCATTTGTGAATCTATAAGTACTTACTGAGTGAGTGGCAAACAGAAGGCACTCTGTTTCTCCCGGGGGGCCAGTGGAGGATCAGACAGAGAACAGATATTACACTCTTAATCCGAGGCAGCCCTGACCACACAAACTGAATCTGAAAGCTCCCTTTAAACCCTCCTGTGGATTAATTATGGCATGTACATGGCAGGGTCCTTGGTTAAGGACAACAAAAATGGATTTAAACAACTTGAGCAGAAAAGGGCTTGTTGAAAGGATATTGATTTGAGCCAAGGGTGGCCAGGCCACTGAGCACCCAGCCACAACCATGCCACCTGGTGTCCCCGCACCACTATCGGGGGTCCCATGGAAGACCTACCCCCACCGGCAGGACCATCAGAAATAACAGCAACAGTTAACCTTCACTGAGCCCTCCAGGTCTGGGCACATGCTCAATGCTTTACCTGTACTAACTGATTTTATAGATGAGGAAACCGAGGCACGGAAAGGTGAAGCGAGGTGCCCAGTATGAACAGCCAGCGAATGTAAGAGCCAGGACTCCATCTGGCTGGATTGTTCTGAAGCCCACACTCTTAACCACCATGGTGCTACCACCTCTGGTGGTCCTTTCAGCTTCGTGTTCCTCCTTCAGGATCCAAGGTCCTAGCAGAGTTCGGAGCTAAGCCCACCCCTCAGCTTTCAGGGTGAGGAGACCATCTGTTCTGCATCAGTTTCCAAAGGGGTGGCATGGCCCTGCATCTCAACTGTCTTCAGATTCCAGCTCATGTGGAAGGGGACTTAGACACTGGCTAAGCCTTAAATGTTAACGGCGCTGCAGGGAGGAGATGATTCCTAATGAGGGCTATCTGCCACGTCTAGCCCTCAAACTTGTAGACCCTCAGATAGGAATCTAGATACACAGATGTTAGGATTCTTAGCAAACAGGTTTGGTCCTGCATTCCAGGGTAGAAGGGGTAGCTTGTGGCATGGGCTGGTGGTCTTTCATGGGGACAGCTGGGCTGGGGTTCCCCAGATGTTCAGGGGCCATTTCCCTACAGGCCCGAAGTCATGTTTTTCCCAGGATGGTGTCAGCATCCCTCACCCCATTTTCCCGAGAGACGGTGGTGGCTGCCTCAGCATCCCTGAAGTCACAGCTCAGGGAAAGTGGAGCTGCTATCTTTGTTTGGCATTTTTCAATGTCAGCAACAGGGAAGCAAAATCAGCCCAAAGGACTGTTTAATTACAATATAAGAAATCACAATTTTTCAAGGGAAAACGGAGAGTTCTCCCCCTTCGGTTTCCAGCGCAATACCGTATCTGCTGATTCAGTCCCACCCCAACCCAAACAAGCACATTTGTCATCACAAAAAGTGCCATAAGTGAACGCTCTCTATAGGCCTGTATTTCACCTCAAATGTTCCCAAGCCCAATCCGGGTGCAAGCTCCTGAACCACAGCAGAACAGGTGTGGAGGGGAGATGCTGAGATGGCACCTTGGGAAATGCCACCCTGGGGTTTCCCCCAGGGCAGAAGGACAGTCAGAAGGAGCCCTGGACTGAGTCAAAAGCCAGCTTGTACCTCGGGCATGTCCCTTCCCCTCTCCGGGGCTTAGTTTTCTCCCTATAAAATCAGAAGTCAGGCTGGATCGGGGATGGCAAGTATGTGAAACCCACATCTCACTCTCCCTGCCCCCTCTTGCCCACGCCAACTTCTCTAATGACTTTAGGCTTTACTTGCTGAGCCCAGGTTCAGCCTCAGAATCCTTCTCAACACAGCACTTCAGGCAACTGGAGATGAAGTGTGTTGCCACCCCCTGGGCCAGAACAGTCTCCTGAGTCCCTTCCATGTCATGCACTTGAACTTTGAGAGTCTCAGTAACAACCCGCAACTCCTGCTATGTGCTTTTTGTGGGTCAGATATATTCTGAGTGCTCAGTGCACACAAATACTTACTGAATCCATTCAATGACCTGTTGCCAATGGCCCCGTTTTATGGAGGAGGCACCACTGGGCAAGTAGAGGAGTTGGAATTCAGACGTCAGGTCGTCAGGTTCCAGACTCTGAGCTCATAACCCCCCCACTATGATGTAGGTCAGCCAGCAAAGAACCTACCTTTGGATAGAGGAAGGGGTCCCACCTGCGTCCTCTTTATGCCCCGTCACCCTGCGTGCAGTAAATGGTTGTGACTAAGTGAATGAATGAATGAAAAGAAAACTAGAAAAACATTAGAAACAACACAATAATAATTTTGAGAATGATGGCTTCCATTTCTTAAGTGCCTACTGTGAGCCTGACATGACCCCACCGCCACCACTTGGAAGAAGCTCAACAAATACTTATAGAAAAATGAGGATGGTAATACCTGTTTTATCCAACCTCCACACCCCTCTGAGGTAAGAAGCACATGGCCTCATTTTATTGAGGGGAGAATGGACCAAGTTTCCTCTGTTAGCAATGAGTAGAGTCAGGCTCTGTGCCCAAGTCTGACTCAAATAGTGCCCTTCTGGACTTGACCTAAGTGCTATGGGAGGGCCTGGGGAAAGAGAAGCTAGGGAACCTGGAGGGGAGTGTGCCCTGGTTAACCTGCCCAGGGAACTCCCTCATGCTGCTGAAAAAGAGAAGATTAAGGGGTCAGCCTGTAGCAGCCTCTGGGTTTCTTCTATCCATGTCCAGTGCTTCCTCTGCCTGGCTGCTCAGTGACCAGAGGGCCAGCCTCGGGGAGGCACATGGAATATCGGTGCCCTTGGTGCCCCCCCCCCCCCAGCTCCTGCCTCAACACCAAGAGCCAGCCACCAGGGAAGGAAATGGCCTGACATTGCTCAGGCATAGGCTTTTAATCTTTTTGACTGTGACCACAGAAAGAAATCTGTTTATACACACACTGAAACAACAGTCCCACGAAACAATACTTACCCTTTCGAATTGCAAAATATTGTGATAGCTTTCTGGTTGAGTCTATCAAAGGAAAATGTCAGTAGTGACGCACTAAGTTGATTCCATGGTCCAAAGGAGGGTGTGTGATTTGAAATACATCCCTCTAATGCCATGCGTTATAGTAGCTAACAGGAACTGAGCGCTCACTACCAACCATACATCTGGAGCCCACTGGACTCATGCAGCAGCCCGATCAGGTAGGTCATGACTCTCCCTGTTTTTCAGTTAAAGAACATGAGACTCAGAGAGTCTGAGTAACTCAGCGGGGCATCCCTGATGTACTGGTCAACCACTACCACAGAATAAGCAACCTCAACATCTCAAAGGAGCGAAACAAGAAGCATTTATTTGTCACTCACAGTCTGTGGGTTGGCCACAGCGGCTGTGCTCCATATGTCCCTTCCTTGTGCTGGGACAGCAGGCCAGCCGGGACATGCTCTTATCCTATCCACGGCAAGGGCTCGCAAGCACATTTAAAGCCCCTGGTTGCATCACATCTGCCAGCTCCCAAGTCATGGATAAGCACTGCTGCACTTTCAATTAAAGCTCTGGGCTCTTCGACAGAAGAGAAAGAGACCCATGCCTATCAGCACAGCAGCGGAGCACATTCCATTCGGACTGCTGATTGGGCATGGAGTCAAACACAGCACTTAAAAATCATCCATTTATGTACTTGATGGCAAGACTTTCTTTGTTTCTGTGCTTCCGGGACTTCATTTCTGTGAGAAGAAAAGAAGGGAGGGGGGAAGGAAGGAAGGAAGGAAGGAAGGAAGGAAGGAAGGAAGGAAGGAAGGAAGGAAGGAAGGAAAGAAGGAAGGAAGGAAGGAAGGAAGGGAGAGGGAGGAAGAACCCAGAGGGTGGGCTTGTGGGCAAAAGGTCCCATATCTCTGAGCTTAAATTTCTTCACCTTTAAAATAATGACACAGACGAATATGTTTAAAACGCTGTTGGGTGACAAAATTAGGTTATGGCACAGCATGTAGAGTAGTGTCTGATTTTTGCACCTTTGTATTCATATTTAATATATATGCATGTGTGTATGCATAAAGAGGTGTCTGCAAAAGCTTCACCTAAATATTACCAGTGGCTACTTCACAGTGGTGAGATTTGGAGTGATTTTTTGTTTGTTTGTTTTCTGGGTACTTCTCTGTTCTGCGTAAATGTTTTTATCAGGAGAACCGATTATGTAGATCATCAGAGAAAGGACAATCATATTTTGCTAAACAAACTGCAAATCACCAGCACCAGTGCCCTGCCCCACCCCCGGATGCAGGCAGCCTCCACCTCCCGGCTGGCCCTCTGTTGGAGTTTAGGCCTGCTTATCTCCCAGGCAGGGTGCGGGCCCACGCATGTTCCCTCTACGTTCTGGTCTTGTCCTTGTTTCTACTGCTCACAGCTCAGAATACTCTGGACCACTTATCTTTCACATTCCATTTCTCTTCCCTGTTCCCATGACCCTTAACAACTTGGAGTTCATCTTCACTAACACCCCACCCTGTGAGTTTGGAATTCATTCATTCATTTTTCCATATATTCACTCATCTACTCATTCATTGATCAAACACTCTCTGGTGCCCTCTCTGTACCAAGCTCTGTACTGGATGCCAAGGACCAAGAAATAAATTAGAGGTCAGCCCTCAACGTGTCCCTAGTCTAACACGTGGCATGTATCAGCTAACAGAAGCATGTACAAATGGCTTACAGAAGCACAGAGGAAAACTTTGACTTTCCTGGTCTAACACTCAAGTTTACAAAGAGGGAAATAGGATCACCTTCTTTGTACAGAGCGGCACAACAGAGGCCCTAGTGTCAGAATTGGAAGGCCCTTAGAGGCACCTATTAGGAATGACACATACATGGCATGTGTAGCATCACTTGTCCTAGCCCATGACCCTGTTGGACACGACTGATCAAGTAGGCATCTTTCCCTGTGAACCTGGGCACCGGTGGGTCCATGTCTGCCCTCCATTCCAGGTAGTCCTACCAGGGAACTGGAGCTTGCCTATGTGTTATTACGTCCAATCCCAGATGGAGAAACGGAGACTCAGGCTTAGAGGCACTGAAGGTCATTTACCAAGTTAATCTCCTGACTGCTTGCTCTTCTTAGTCACAGAGGAACTGACCACAGAGGGGGGTTGTGTCAGAATCTCATGGTTTTGCTTCAAGCTGCCTCCCTGCACTGCTAACAGGTGAGCTCCTGGGTTTCTCTATTTGCTGCCCCGTGGCAGGCAAGAAGAGAAGTGACCCTCAGCTGAAAAACTCGCAGGTGAAGTGGCAGGGTGGCTTTTTGGCAGGCCCATATGTTGCCAAGCAGATTAGGGAGGATAAATAAACCAGAAGATGCCAGGCCCACACACGGTCATGGGCAAGCTTGGATGTATTTTATTTCTGATCACACCAGAACAGAGCAAGAATTATGGACAAAGTGCATAAACCTAAGTAGCCATGCCTGATAATTTACACTCCTTACTGTCATTTTTAATGTGCCGTGGCTGCCTCTCTCCAACCTGGGAAACACTAAATCTGGCTGCTTGAAGAACCACTTCATGCTACAATATGCCAAGAGTCTTTCTCAAGAGTCGGCTTGGTTTCCGTGGAAGCTCCCACACATACTGGGAGCCGGGGCACCCACCTTGTGGCCCTGGTGTGGGGACAAAACAAGAGAACAAGTCTGGGCGAGGGGTACTTGATACCTGGTCCATACCTTACACATTAAGCACACAGTCCATGGCCATAGCGTACCCCTTCTTTCCAAAGCCCAACCACATGTTAAGCATTAAAGCAAGTTGGGAACATAGGCTTCAGGGTCACATGGACTTGGATTCAAGTCCTAACCTCAACACCTATGAATGGTATGACTTTAGATAAGGCACTTAATCTCTCTCAGACTCAAAGCCCTCATTTGTAAATGGGCTAATGAAATCTACTTTCATGGGGTTGTTCTGAGGCATCCATGCTGGAAATATGTGTCTGACCCTTAGCACAGTTCATGGTACCCAGTTAATTTTTCAAGCAACACAGTTATTATCATGGTTATTGTCCAGATACAGAATGATGGACCGGCCACCTGGATCCTGTCTGAGATGCTCTCCAGGCCAAGCTTCACAGAGCCCATGGCTGGACACAGGATGACTGTATGTATTGGATGGATAGATGGATGGATGGATGTCTGAATAGGTTCTTTTCCTGGTACAGAGAACATCAAAATAGGGGTTTGAGAAGGCCCAAGTTTGGCTTCCCTTAATGTCAATCTCAAAGGTGACATTTTCTGCTTCCCTCAGTAACCCATCACTCGCCCACTATTAGAGAATTTCCCTGAACTCTTCCCAACCCTATCCAGATCCTCATTAGGACTACATAGATTCTGTCCTCCCTACCCCATCTTCTGCCTCCTTCAGTCCAAAATCCTTAGCACTTAACTTAGACAACACTATGGTCAGGTCTGTCCACCCACACCCTGAGCTGGGGGCTCTGTGGAGGGCAGGGATGGCTCTGGGACATTCCAGGAGCCCTGTTCTTGGATCAGCAGTTAGTATTTCGGGGAGGATGCCCCACTGGCAAGAGTGACTGGGGCAGGCACTTTCAAAGTCTGCAAAACTGTTCAAGGTCTCTGGTTCTCTGCTCATCTGGGTCCATGGGCACCATCCCTTCCCAGCTTTAATGAAAAGTACAGAGCACCCCTACCATCTCAGCCAGATGCCCAAGGTGGTGCAGGGCAGGGCCTTCCTCTTATCTCCTGCCATTACCAGACACATTGTAAATTGCTTTTTCTGAACTGAGGGAAAAGGCAACCCGGGGGAGCCACTGCCTTGTGACAGGTGACATTCATAAGGTGCAGTCTTCATTCTGCTCAGGCAGAACCAGGACTGCCTGGTGTGGAGAACCCACAGCAACAGGCTGCTGTACCATGAACAAGGCCAAGTGCATCAGCCAGTGGAACTCCATGGGGGGCAGAGACACAGGTGGGGGTGGGACAGGCGCCCTGAAGAGACTAGTGTCAGCTGTTTGCTGCTGTTTCAGAGTTTTGGCTTCCTCTGCTTTAAAATGAGTGCAATGGTTGCTCCCCTTTCACTCTGTTATTCTGAGGATCAAACAAACAGCAGTCATTAGAATCATAACAACGCTAGCATTTGCACAGCTTTCTAAAATTAACAAGGGCCCTTTCCTTGCCAGGAATATGATTCAGTAAATATTCTCCTCTCATCTATGAACTGCTGCCTAAAGTTCAGCCATGAGAGTCCAGTTCCTTTAACCTGTCTTTTTAAAAAATATATTTTTATTATGCTATTCCAGTTGCCCCAATTTTTCTCTTTTCCCCCCTCTGCCTGGTACCCCATTTCCCTCCAACCATCCCCTCATGGATCGTACATGTAAGTTTTTTGGCTTCTCCTTTCCCTGTACTATTCTTAACTTCTTGTCTATTTTGTACCTACCAATTATGCTTCTTAATCCCTGCACTAGTTTCCCATTTTTCCCTCTTCCCCCTCTCAATTGATAACCCTCCACATAATCTCCATATCTATAGTTCTGTTCCTGTTCTGGTTGCTTGCTTTGTTTGTTTTTTAGATTCAGTTGTCAATAGTTGTGAGTTTGTTGTCATTTAAATGTTCATAGTTTTGATCTTCTTTTTCTTAAATAAGGCCCTTTAACATTTCATATAATAAGGGCTTGGTGATGATGAACTCCTTTAGCTTTACCTTGTCTGGGAAGCACTTCATCTGCCCTTCCATTCTAAATGATAGCTTTGCTGGACAGAGTAATCCAGGTTGTGGGTCCTTGCTTTTCATCACCTTGAATACTTCTTGCCAGTCCCTTCTTGCCTGCAAAGTTCTTTTGAAAAATCAGCTGTCAGTCATGGGCATTCCTTTGTAGGTAACTCTCTTCTTTTCTCTTGCGGCTTTTAAAATTCTGTCTTTATCTCCAACCTTTGGCATTTTAATGATGACATGTCTTGGTGCTGTCCACCTTGGCTCTAGCTTGTTTGGGACTCTGTGCTTACTGGGCTTGTATGTCTATTTCCTTCACCAAATTAGGGAAGTTCTCTCATTATTTTTTCAACTAAGTTTTCAACTTCTTGCTTTTCCTCTTCTCCTTCTGGCACCTCTATGATTCAGATGTTGGGATGTTTAAAGTTGTACCAGAGGTTCTTAAGCCTATCCTTGCTTTGTTTTGTTTTTTAATTATTTTTTCTTTCTGCTGTTCTGATTGAATGCTTTTTTCCTTCCTTGTGTTCCAAATCATTGATTTGATTCTTGGCTTCATCTTCTCCAGTCTTGGGTCTCTGTAGAGTTTTCTTTATTTCACTTAATGTAACCTTTATGTTGTTGCTATACTCAATGAGTTCTTCGAGCATCCTGATAACCAGTGTTTTAAACTCTGCATCTGATAGGTTGGTTATCTCTGTTTCATTTAGTTCTTTTTATGGGTTTTGTTCTGTTCTTTCATTTGGGTCATATTTCTTTGTTTCATCAATTTGGAAATCTCGCTGTGTTTGTTTCTGTATATTAGGTAGAGCTGCTTTGACTCCCTGTCTTAGTAGTGAGGCCTGCTATAGTAAAGGCACCTGTAAATTGTGTGGGGTGGAGCCTTAGGTAATCATCAGGGTGGGGCAGCCAACATCACTGCTTGTGACTCTGTGTGGGGGGAGGGTGAGGAGAGGGCAGAGTGCTACTGCCTGACTTCTGGAGGTTTGCCCAGCACTTGCCCCATTTCCAGTCACTTCACCCACTCCTCGTATGCAACTGCACCTTCCAGCTGTTGCCCTGGTGGTGAATCCCAGAGTGGGTGGGTGTGCGTATGTTCTAAGACTGTGTGGGTCCTTTAAGCAGAGTCTCCTGAAAATCCAGCAGTTTCTTCTGCTGCCCCAACCCCTACTGGTTTTTACAGCCAAAGGTTATGGAGATTTATCTTCCTGGCACTGGAACCTGGGCTGTGCAGTCTGGCTTGGGGCTGGGATCACTCACTCCCAAGGTACCCCTCCCGATTTTTATCCACCACATATGAATGTGGGGTTGCCTGTTCTGCCTCCACTGCCACCTCTCAGCACCGCACTGCATCTCCTCGCCTCTCTGCCCATCTCCATGACTCCGCCCCTCCTACCCATCTGGATGCATGTGAGTTCTTTAACTGCTTGGTTATCAGATTTCCATACAGTTTGATTTTCTGACAGTTCTCAGTGTTATTTGTTTTGAGGTTTATTTGTTCTCTCTGTGGTTGCACAAGGAGGTAAAGCATGTCTATCTACACCTCCATCTTGACTGGAAGTCTATCCTAAGTCCTTATTACTACCCCCCATCCCTTCCCAGAATGGAATGTTCGGGAACAGAAGCAGCAGCTGCCCACCTCCCAGCTCTAGCATTCTCCTCTACACCCTCCTGGCTCCTTCCATCTTTGAGGTTTGGGGAAGAGAAGGACCTTGCTGGCATGGGCGGAGGGGGCTCCCTATGTGTGTCTGTGTTTGTTGTGGGGGCAGAAGCAATGGGCCAGGACAGGGGGTATAGGATGCCACAGAGGAAGCATCTTCTACCCTAGAGAGGATGGAAGGGAAGGGAAATGAACCCCACAAGTGCTGGCTGTTCCCAGATATGTGCTGGGTGTTTCACAAGGTGTTATGTGATGCTCCCAACAACCACTGCTAGGAAGATATGTATTAATACCCCTGTTTTACAGGACGTATGCCCCAGCTATAAGGCTAGCAGGTGGCCATGCCAAGTATTCAGATCTGCTCTGTCTGAGGTGGGGGTGGGTAGATGGGAGAACAGAGGACAGTTAGGTGAGTCTTATCTACATGGATAGACAGACAGGTGATCAGGTCATGGAAGAGTGGCGGATGGTGAAGGAATGGAATCTGGAGGGTTGCAAGTTAATAGCAGAAGACTGAGTCAGGCTTCATCCCTCCAGCTCAGTGTTCTCCTGGACTTCTCCAGTCTGGGCTCTCCTGGGCCTCCAGCCGAGGGCAGAAGAGGCCTTTACCTGGGCACAGTCTCCAGGAAGCTAAGTGGGCCCCCGGGGAGGATTGAGGATGGGGACAAGAGTAGTAGAAGAGATTGACTTCCTCCCGCTCCTCCTGTCCAGTCCCCAGAGGTGTGGGGGCACAGGCTGAGGGACCATCTGGAAGAAAAGCCAAAAAAGCTGTAGTGGGAAGTCCCACCAGAGTAGAAGTTGTATCAGAGAAGCTCCCAGCTTCAAGAATAGTCACAGCATTACTCCTGCTAGAACAGAGGAAGCCCACCCAGGAGGGAGTCCCCTGGGAGTCCTGGAGTGGCCCAGCACAGAACTGTTTCCACCTCGGCTGCCAATAGTTTCTTCTCATTAAGGCTCATCAGCCTCCTGCATTATTCACCAGGCCCTGGGTACGCACTCAGATCCACATGCACCCAGGTCCCCTCCTCCCCTGCTCCTTTTACTCCATGACCCTTGCACACCAAACGCTTTTCTCTCGTTTCTCTGTTTTATTTTTATTTTATTTTTTAAATAATTTATTTATTTGTTTGTTTATTTATTTATTTATTCATTTTTAGAGTGAGGGGAAAGGAAAGAGAGAGGGAGAGAAACACCACTGTGTGGTTGGCTCTCACTCATGCCCCTAACTGGGGACCTGACATGCAACCTAGTAATGTGCCCTGACTGGGAATTGAGCTAGCGACACTTGGTTCGCAGGCCGATGCTCAATCCACTGAGCCACAGCAGCCAGGGCTCTGTTTTATTTTTAAATACACTGGTTTCCTTCCTCATCTTTTAAGCCATCTGCATGGACAGCTCTTCCTCCCAGTTATCCAAGCCCACAGTCTTGGGATCAATCATACTGGGAGATTCTCTGTTTCTCCCACTCACATTCAGTCTGTCAGATCTCTGGGCTCCTCCTTCAGGTTCTAGTATCTTTCACATTCCCTCCTCACCTGAACCCCCCCCCCCCCCCCAGGCCCAGGTACTCACAGTGGCTGCTCCTTGGTCTCTCTGCTCCTCCCTGTGCCCCTGCGGTCTCTTCTCCGTTTAGTGTTGGGAATGAGCCTGATTAAATCCAGGTCAGATTACAGCCCCCCTGAGCTCAGAACACTGCAAGGCTCCCAGCTCAGCTCGCCTGACCAGGTCCTGTCCTCTCTCTGGTTCCATCACTTGATCTCACCTCACTGGCCTCCTGCCTGTTTTGTATTCCCAGCTCAGGGTCTTTGTCTGGGCAGTTCCCTCTGCCTGGAACCCCCGCCACACTCTTCAGTCCTGCAACCTGCCTCCCCCAATGAAGCAGATCCAATCTCCTTCACTTCCCTCAACTGCCCTTAGTACCTTCTTGCAGCTAGATAATTCCTTATTTACTGTATCTATTGTTCATTTTTCTCTTGCTTAGGCAAGTCAGAGGCAGAGATTTTTGTCTGTCTTATTCATCCATGCATCTCAAAGCCTAGAACAGTGCTCGGCACATTATAGGCACTCAATAAATAGTTGTTGAATGAGCAAAATAAGAGTCATTAGAAATGTCCTCATTGTACAGGTGGTTTACCATGCTATAAAAAAATACGGAAAACAGAAACGATGAAAATTTAAATTGTTCATGATTTTACCACTTAAACACAGCTCATCATTAATATTTTGGGAAAGGGCCTTCTACTCTCTTTTGTTAAAATGTTTATATCAAGAACCATGAATTGTTTGTCCTAGGCTATTTCCAAATATCATTCTATTCTTTTTCACAATTAACCACATGGTATATATTGTACTGGGCTTTTATATGAAGAAATAGAGGCTGAGAGGGATGAAGAAATTTGCCCAGGTTTAAATAATCAGTTTTATAACTGTGTTAACTAAATATAGTATTTTTTTATCCTGCCTTTTTTACTTACCTATATCATGACCATGTCCCCAAGTCACTAAACCTATTTGTAAACATGATTTTTAATGGCTACAGAATATTCTGCCAAGAGGCTATGGTTAGAATTTCAAATATTTCTAATTTTTATTATTATAAATAATAAAAAAATATTCTTAACCATAAAGCTCTTCCCACATTAAAAAAGAAAATTATTCTCTTCATCTAGACTTCAAGGAAAACCAGGGGTAAAGTTGTGCAAAATTTCAGAAAGTCTCTAGGTGACTGTTACCAAATGCCATGTTGACGTCTGCAATGGAGTGGTTCTGAGCGTGCTAGTATGCATGTGGGCAGCTCATCTCGGGTGTTTTCCTGTGGTTTCTGTGTCCTATTCATGGGCCAGAGCAGCTCACGTTTCTCCAGGTGAGGCACTCGTTCATTATTGAAGCCCCAGCCTCAGCCTGGCTGCAGCCAAACGCTTTGGCCCACCACGTTAATATTGCAGACAGGACACCTGAGGCCCTAAATATTTGATCAGAGTGTGTGCCAGGCTGTCAGTGAGCCATATTCAGAGCAAATGACACCTTCCTCCCCTTTCGCAGTACCCAAAGTAGTGTGAGGCCTGGCCACCATCAGATAATGCAGCCAGTTGTCTGTGTAGAGCGAATAACTGTGGGGAAGACAGGTTAAAACAATAATGACACATGTTACAGCAGCCTCAGCATTCACTCTTTATATGTCACATCTGACAGTCTGCAACAGCCTCCCGCCATCTGGGGGTGGGGAGGGAAAGGCAGGATTTATAACACCCAGCCTGATGCCTAGTGCACAGTAGGCCCCCCAGCATGTTCATCTGTGAGTGGGTGACTTGTCCTTGAGAAGTGAGAATGTTCATTCAGTTCATTTGCTCACCATTTATTAAGCACCTACTGAGCACTAGGCTCTATGCTATGCACTTCGAAGTAGTTATTTTAATTGCACTTAGAACAGTGCCTAGTACATAGTGTTTTAAAAGGGTTAGCTATTATAATAATAACAAAGAAATGCTATTATTATTTATTATCTTAATTCTCCAAGGCAGGTATGATCATTATTCCCACTTTACAGATGAGAAGACAGAGGCTCGGAGACTCAACTGAAGAGTCAGGAGTCTGACCACAGACCTTGATCATTCATTCCAGATCTAGAACTGGACATGGATGCCATGGCCCTGGCCCAGGTTCAGGCGCTGCCTGGGATTCCATGTTCCTCAATCCAGGCTCTTCCTGCCCTGCCTCAAGCCCTAGGTCTCCAACACCTGCTCCTAGCTCAGCCGCAGCTACAGGGAGAGAGGAACAGACACACTCCTGGGGCCAGTGGATCTGCCTCATCTGACAGGCATGGCCCTGAGGAGAGAAGACCCTGGTTGTCACAGTGGAAGGCCCCCACCTCTTGCCTTTTATAGAGCTCTCAGGGCTATGACAAGGTCCTGGAAGAACAGGAATGAGCTGTGGGGTGACTGGGAGATGATAGAGTGCAGAGGATGGTGATGGAGGAGGCTCAAGGCAGATACTTAACCCTTAGGGACACAGTTGACCATATGACACTAATATAGAGCTGACAGCTCAAGATGAGGCCATCTGGAGCAGCCACATCCTGGGCCCCAGTGAGAAGTGAAGATCTGCCCTACACAGGGCCAAGGAAGGGGCCAGGGCTCCCCTGTCTGCCTAAAAGTCACCCCCTTCTGGCCTTGGGCAGATTTCTGACAGACGTGTCCTGCCCCCCAAGCTCTCCCAGCTCCGTCTGTGACACCATGTCCTCTCATGTCCCAAGAATATTATTTATTACTTCTAGGAATGCATTCTTGGAAAATAATCAAAGAGGTGTGTAGATTTAGTCACAATGGTGTTTATCATGGTGGTGACAGCAGTCATGCTACAGCTGTATGCCTGGACCCACTCACAAACAATCACTGATTCTCTCCCTCCCTCGTTTACTCATTCATTCACTGAAGAGGTGGGGACTATCACTCCTCTGTCTTAAATGCTCCAATGACTTTGCTTCACATTTACGACAAAAATCAAACTCCTTTCCTGGCCTGCAAGGCCCTAAATAATCCTCCCTGGCCTATCTTTCTGATGTCTTTCTGCTTCTCCACTAACATCTGCTGTTCCTTTTGTTTAAAGCTCCCTTCCTCATGGCTTCCCATCATCTTTCAGTCTCGCTCAGCCTCCCCTTCCTGGCAGGCCTGGCAGCTGAGGTGGCCTCTCCACCTGGGGAACTCTAGCCCATCACTCTGTTTTAGTTCCTCGATAAGTTATCTTACTTAGTAAGTTACTTGTCTGTCATGCACCCCATGAGAACAGGAACTTGTCTTGGTCACTGCTGTACCCAGAGTGTGCTCACTCTTGCCTAGTATTGCTGAAGGGAAGAAGACAGGAGGAAGAGAGACCAAGCAGGTCACCGTGCTGTCTCTGAGACGATTTGGGGGGTACAGCTGAGGTGCCGGGCCAGCAGGCTGATGGAAGGGGAGGGAAAGACGCTGCAGGTACCAGGACCCACTGTGTCCCTGGCCTGTGGGGTCTCTCTATCTCATCTCAGGAGAGGACTAGGATGAGTGTGACTTCGCCCATTTTGCAGGTGAGCCTCGGAAGAGACTGACACCCTGGGATCAGGCCCCCCTCTCCCACTCCCGGGCATTCTGCACCGGCCCCACCCGCTTCCTCCACGGCCAGGTGCACGGCTCTCAGTTGGAGAGTCTGCCTGCCCTGCTTGTCATTCCGGCCTCGGCTTCCTTCACTCCCGCGTTTCCCACCGCGCCAGGAGGGGGTTTGTGTTAACGTCCAAATAAATTATTCAAGCGACTTTCCGCGAGTCGGAGATGAAACTGCAGGCAGACCACCGAGTGGGGGCTGGAGGGGAGGTTCAGGCCCGCCCACTCCGACGCCGTTAGTGACGTTCCATGCGGGCCCCCTGCAGGTAGATGCGCGTTTATTACGCGGGCAGTGCGGGCTGTGACGGCAGTGCGGGTGGCGCGGGGCCGGCGGCGCGGGTCCTCCTCGCTCTTGGGCTCGAAGAACCGCCGGCAAACCACGGGCAGGGAAAGCAGGCAAAGGTCCCAGGCTAGGAGGGCCACAGGGAACGCCCCCCGCCCCCCGGAACTCCCCCTCCAAGGGGAAAGGGGCCCTGATAGGGGCGGGACTGACCCATCAGCATTGCTGGCTCCTGAGGGATCGGGATGGGGTAGGGAGTCCTGTAGAAGCAGATAGGGGTAGAGTGGGGGACCCCATGGAGATAAGGTGGAGGGAGGTGTGCGGTGGGGTGGGGGCGCCTCTGCGGAGAGTGGAGGACCTTTTGCAGGGATGTGGTTGTTGCCTGAAGAAACACTTCTGAATTAGGGGCAGATTGGGACCCAGGTGTGTCTGTGGACTGCCAACAGTCCTTCCATATGGCTGGGCAGGGAGCTTCAGGCAGGTGACTTGCTCTCTCCCCATGGAGAACAGCACAGCCCCCTCAGGTCAGAGAGTGTGGGGAGGTGAGGTAAAGCATGCCCTGGTGAACCCCGAGGGGAGCTGGGGGGGGCCAAGCACACATCTGCCCGTGTGTGAGTACTACTTCCTGGCTTTTTCTAAGAATCAGTTTGATCTGCTCAAGATGGTGAAAAGGGCCTTGTGGTGCAGGCTAAAGCCCAGGCTGGTCCACACCAGTCCCTGCTCAGTCCTACTGTCCCCAGCCCCTGGTGCTGTCAGGCCCCCTGTGGGTCATCCAGTCTCTGGAGGGGATGGAAACGCGACCTTTCCTGCCCAAGATCCTGTTGTTTCAGGGCCCGTGTACCCTCCCCACACCCAGGGCTGCTGTCTTATCCCTCTCCCTGTGCTCCCCTGACAGGGCCCCCTCTCCCCAGGTTTTCCTCAGAGGACCCCCTCACAAGAATAGTGAGATTTTGACATCTAAGCCTGGAAGGGAAGTGTCTAGCGGGCAACTTCTGCTTTGGGCCATGCTACAAACCTCCCCTGAGCCAGAACAGATCCCTTATTTGAAAAAGGGAAGAGAAGGGGAGAAAATCATAAACAGTTATCCCAGATGATATTCCTGCTCTTTGTAATCATTGGTAGCAGCAGCATTCATTAGGGGCTGCCAAGGCTTTCTTCTGCACTAGTGTGGGTGCAAGGGGAGGGGCAGAGCCTTGTAGCCTCCTGCAGGGATAAGAAGGTTGGGGGAAGATTCCTGGCTGGGGAATGGGCACTTAAGCTTTGGGCTTCTTTCTAAGTTTAAGGGAAAGTGGGTGCCTAGTTGGTGGGCTCTGATCAGGGTATCCTTGAAAAGTTTCTGTTTGGGAGCAAAGGACACAAGCAAAGTGGGTTCAAGACCTGGCTGCTGTGTGCCCCGTGTGGCCTTGGACCAGTATTCTGACCTCTGTGAGCGTCTACCATCTCATCTGGAACTTTCATTAAAATACACTCTCCTATGCTCCCCTCCCATGGCCCTAGGCCTGTCCAGTCGTGGGCTGGTGTGAGTCCCTCCAGCACCGAGCCCGTAGGAGGTCTCTTGAGTCCAAGAGGACTATGAGGTAGAGAACTCGTGTGGAAGCTGATGGGCTGGTCTAGGAAGGGTGGAGGCCAGGAGTGAGGTCCAGCCACAGTCCGTGGAACTTTGTGATCTTAGGAAGTCGTGTCCCCTTCGGAGCCCCAGCTTCCCTACCATCAGTGGGCATCACAGTCCTTGCCCTGCCCACTCACAGGATACAGATAAAATAATAACAGCTCATTCTCATGGAATGCTTCCTGAGGGCTATGCTCTCCTAAAAGCCATTCATGACTCATTTAGTCCACACAACAGCCCTGTAAGTCGGGTACCATTATCCCACTTTACAGATGAGGACACAGACGTAGAGGGTTAAACAACGGGCCCAAAACACAGCCAGTTGCGGCTAACAGCAGCGAAGGTTGGCTTCACCATCAACTCTCTTAACCTTCCCAACTGTGTGATGGGAGATGGGGAAGATTTGCTTTTCAACTTCTTGGGCTGCCAGAGCTGGCCTAGGCTACACCCTAAGGCCCTGGTACCAGAAGGACTTGCCCCAGAGCCTGGTGATAAACTCTGCTCCCTCAATCCTAAAGGAGGCTGAACCTGAGAACTCAGGCTGCTGGGCTGTGGGTGGGACTGTGAGGGGAGGAGGAGCAGAGGTCTGGGAGGAGGGTGGGGGTGGGGAGGACAGGCTGTCCTCAGGCAGCAGCGACCCTGCCTCCATCCCCATTCCAGGCGCAGATCTTCGTCACTGTCTCTGGGGCTGCTTCCTGCTCCCTGCAGAACCCTCCCAGGTAAAGGGCAGCTGCTGGTAGGGAGGGATGCTGGCAGCTGATGCCACGTGGAAAGTCAATGTGTCAGGGCCACCTGGCTCCTAGTTGGAAGGGTGAAAAGAAGGAAGCAACACCCCCACAAAACCTCTGCTGAGCCAGGCCCCAGAAAGCAGTGCCTCATTTCATCTTCACAGCAATCTGTAGCGTAGACTTGTTGTGACAGCCCGTATGACAGAACAGAAACTGAAGGCTGGAGGGTGTGGGAAGAAACTGTATGATTGAAGCAAAGGGGACAGCTGAGCATGGAGAGTTTGCCAGCTTTGGGCTAAGCACTGCAGAAGATGCAAGTTGCATACAGGCTAAAGGTTCAGAGCCAGCATTTACTGAGCACCTGTTTTGTGCCTGGCAATGTACTAGGGCCATTAGCTTCATTTTACAGATAAGCGAACTGAGGTTCAGAGGAGAGAAAGTGGCCAGCCCCAGGTCACACAGCTGGCTGTGTTACAGCTAACTTGAAGCAGTCCTCTGCCCTTCTGGAAGTTTTAGTCAGTTGGGGGAAACAGATTTATACCAGACCCAAGGCAGCTTTGATGGAGAAATAGGCCAATTCCTTTAGGAGACAGAGGAAGGGAGAATGCCAACTAAAGGTATCTTGTGAAGAAGGAGAAGAAAGAGTCTGATGAGGACATCTGGGCTGCTGTGCAATAGTTAAAAAGGCAAGATGAGGGGCAAGAATTCCAGGCATGGGAACGGCCCCGGCAAAGGCACGGAGGCAGAATAGGTCGGGGCAGTGCCCACAGAATTTTGAGGTGTCCTGGGAGGCTGGGGCATCAGCCATGACAATAGGGAGGGAGGGAGGCAAGGCAGCATCCTGGAGGTCCCACAGGATGTGGAGAGACTTTTTGAGGTTTGGACCCTGGGAAGGCTAATGGGATATGGCTGCGAGGGAGATAAATAGGGTCAGGCCAGAGACACCAGAGGGGAAAAGTGTGGTAAGGAGGGAGGCACCTGTGGGGCTCATGAGTTCAGCTGGGCCAGTTGTCTTAGGCTTAGACTCTGGTATCAGGCACATCTGGATTTGAATCCTGGCTCTGCCCTTACTTGCTGGGTGGCCATGGGAAGTGGCTCATCCTCTCTGGGCCTTGGTGTCGCCCTGTGTAAAGAACTGCCTCCTGTGGTCATTGTAGATGACAGCTAGGAGTCCAGAGCTTTTCATTTAACCCTTCTAACCTGGGAAGTAGGAGCTATAATGCCCCCCCCCCCCCATTTCATAGAAGGGCAAACCAGTGACTAATCATGGTTAGGGTGTAAAGGTCCAGACATTTCGCCCCACCACAGGATAACTTAGATGGGCCGTGTAGTCTCCAGGAGTGGCTGAAGCTCTGTTGGGCCAGGAGTGCTGGGTCTCCCCGAGTTCTTCAGGGTCACCAGGGTGGCTGTTGTGTGACTCACAGAGTCTGTGGATGGGGCCAGGCTCTATGAAGGCAGCCAAGGGAGGTCTTGCACCACCCCATTATTCCCAGATAAAGGGAGATCTTTAAATAGAGATTGGGTTTCTGGGGAGGGATCAGCTGTGGGAGAGGCAGGGAGGGGCACTGTTCCACAGCCTGGAGTCCTCCCCAGGATGGCACCCAACTCCTCATGATAGAGGAAGTCAAGAGTTAAAAAAATTTAGCTTTAGTTATATGGTCAATAGGCTTCACAATTAATGCATATAGAAAGCTGTTGTTCCAGGTACTAAAAGGTATGACAGACCTACCCTGACTCCAGGAGACCTACAAGCAATTCAACCCTTGTGGCCCAGGAGGACTGCAAGCGATCAAGGTGGAATTTGAACCATTTTGCTTCAGGGAGAAAAATTCCAGACGCAGATAAAGAATTGCTGGTATGCTAGGGAAATCGCCGGACTTAAACTTTTATTCTGATTAACCTTTTTTCCTGAATTACAAACCCCTTACCTACCCTTTTCTTCTCCCTGTAGTAAAGGTCTGCTTGAGATGAGATGTTAAGGTGGTTTTTTAGGGTACATAACCCACCACCTTCTCAGATTACTGGCATCTGAATAAAGTGCCCATAAAGATTCCAACCTTGTCTCTACTTATTGGTTCTAGTAGTTGGTTCTGGTAGTGGCAGGCAGCACAAAAGCTGACTTTTCCAGTTTCACTCAGAGGAATGAAGACTCCTGAACCATGCAAACTGAGTATTTGCAGGGAAAACTGGGAACTGATTAGCACTATTAGTACATTCCACAGGGTTAATCAGATTAGCTCCAAAGAGGGCCAAGGAGCAGGAAGATAGAGTAGGAGGAAAAGTGGACAAGAAAGGCCTCCACTCTGAACTCTCCTAGTCTTCCCCACAACTCCATTCTTTTTTTTTTAAAGTATTTTTCCCCCCCTGGCTGTTGTGGCTCAATGTATTGAGCGTCGGCCTGCGAGCCAAGTGTCGCTGGTTCCATTCCCAGTCAGGGCACGTGACTAGGTTGCACGTCAGGTCCCCAGTTGGGGCCATGAGTGAGAGGCAACCACACAGTGATATTTCTCTGCCTCTCTTTCTCCTTTCCCCTTTCTCTACAAATAAGTAAATAAATAAATTATCTTTAAAAAAAATAAAAGTATTTTTTATTAATTTTGTTGTTACAGTAGTCCCAATTTTTCCCCTCTTTGTTTCCCTCTGCCCAGTAACCCTATTCCCTCTAGCAATCCCACCCCCCTTAGTTCATGTCCATGGGTCATGCATATAAGTTCTTTGGCTTCACCCTTTCCTATATTATTCTTAAGTTCCCTGTCTATTTTGTACCAACCAACTATGCTTCTTAGTCCCTGCACCTTTTCCCCATATCTCCCCCTTCCCCCTCCCAGCTGATAACCCTCCAAATGATCCCCATACCTATGATTCTGTTCATATTCTGTTTTGCTTAGTTGGATTTTGTTTTTATTTTTTATATTCAGTTGTTGATAGTTGTTTGTTGTCATTTTAATGTTCATAGTTTTGATCCTCTTTTTCTTAAATAAGTCCCTTTAACATTTCATATAATACTGGTTTGGTGATGATGAACTCCTTTAGCTTTATCTTGTCTGAGAAACACTTTATCTGTCCTTCCATTCTAAATGATAGCTTTGCTGGATAGAGTAATGTTGGTTGTAGGTCCTTGCTTTTCATCACATTGAATACTTCTTGTCTGCAAAGTTTCTTTTGAGAAATCAGCTGATAGTCTTACAGGAACCCCTTTGTAGGTAACTCTGCTATTCTCTTTATGCTTTTAAGATTCTCTTTTTATCTTAAACCTTTGGCATTTTAATTATGATGTGTCTTGATGTGGGCCTCTTTGGGTCTAGCTTGTTTGAGACTCTGTGCTTTCTGGACTTGTATGTCTATTTCCTTGGCCAAATTTGGGAAGTTTTTCTTCATTATTTTTTCACATCAGCTTTCAATTTCTTGCTCTTCCTCTTCTCCTTCTGGCACCCCTATGATTGGATGTTGGCATGTTTAAAGTTGTCCCAGAGGTTCCTAAGCCTCTCCTCATTTTTTTCAGTTCTTGTTCCCTCATTCTGTACTGGTTGACTGTTTTTTTCTTTGTTATGTTCCAGATCATTGATTTGAACCCTGGTTTCCTTCCCTTCATCATTGGTTTTGTGTGGATTTTCCTTCGTTTCATTTGGCATGACCTTCACTTTTTTCCTTATGCATTTGCCTTACTTAAGGATATCTGTCAAGTCTGTGAACATCTTTATAGCCAGTGTTTTGAACTCTATATCTGTTAGGTTGGCTATCTCCTCATTGCTTTGCTCTCCCACTGGGACCTTGATCCGTTCCCTCTTTTGGGCCATACTTCTCTGTCTCCTCATCTTGACAGGCTGCTGTGTTTGTTTGCCTCTTTGTCTTAAGTAGAGTTATTGCACCTGTTACATTGTAAGGGGCAGAGCCTTAGGGATTAATCAGTACCGGCAACCTATTTCACTATGTTGTGGTGCTGTATGTGGGGGAGAGGTCTGAGAGGGAATAATGCCATTTGCTCAGCACTTGCCCCTTCTCCAGGCACTTTTCCTACTTCCTGTATGGGACTGGCACCCCTATAGCTGTTGCCCGGGCTGTCCTTCCCAGAGTGGGTGGGTCTGAGGACATTCTAGGGCCATGGGGGCCCTCTAAACAAGCAGACTCTACTGAGAGACTGGCAGTTTCTTCCTCTGCCCCAACTCTCACTGGTTTTCACAGTCAGAAGCAATGAGGCTTTATTTTCCCCGGTGCTAGAAACATGAGCTGCAGGTCTGGTTTGGTGCTGGGAGCGCTCCCCAGGTGTCCCTCCTGACTTTTTAAAACGTGTGATTGCGCTTTCTGCTGGCCTGCCACTGCTGCCGCCACCATACTGCTCCTCTCTGCCCTGGCTCCGCCTCTCCTACCTGTCTGGGTGAGTATTTCTTCTTTATATCTTTGTTTGTTGGACTTCCATGCAGCTCAGTTTTCTGGAACTTCTGGTTGTCTCTAGTTTTAAGGTAGTCTTATTCCTTCTTAGCTGTGGAGGGAGACTCCGAGTGTCTGTCTATGCCTCCATCTTGGCCGGAAGTCCTCCTAAATCTTTTACATCTCACTATCTAATTGCCCTCCTTGTTGTTTATATGGGGAAACTGAGACCCAGAGGAGAAAAAGGACTTGTTCAGAGTCACATAGTATCAGGAATAAGTCATGACCCCAACCCTGCTTTTCTTCTGTTGTTTTCCCAGCCCCTTTGGTAATAGTCTCATCCCCACCCCATGTAGGACTGGTGCAAATAAAAATGTGAACCCTCCCCTCCTGAAACATTATTAAGAATTTCAAGATGGTGACTGCAGAGCACTAAACCCCTCTCACTGTGGAGCCCTGTGGGAGTGCACGGACTTCAGGAAGCTGGCCGGCCCTGACCAGTTCAGTGCTGCCCAGGGCTGTTACTCCTCTTCCCCATTACCTGTTAACATTCCACCCTCCATCATCTCTTAGGTCCCGGTCCCCACCTGCCCTGGGAGGGAGGGAAATCTTTCTGGGTGGTGGGTGGGTCATAGGCTCTCCCAGATGCAGCACCTCCCTCCAGCCTCACTCAGGCTCACTCAGGACCCAAGACCAGACCTTAGAATGGGATGTCCCCAAGAAATAAGGGGCATAAATATTAGAAAGAAAGAAAAAGAAAGAACCCAAGAAAATAGAACAATTACTAGAAATAAGATAATTTGGTAAGATAACTGGATACAAAATTAAAATATAAACATGAATAACTTCCCTATCCATGAACAATGAGTTATAAAAGATAATTAAAGAAAAAATGTCATCTAAAATATAATAAAAAAGACAAAATAGAGAAAATAAACTATCTAGCAACATATTTAATAAGAAAAATGCAAGATCTATATAAAAAAAATTAAACACTACTGAACACCTAAGAAGAAACACAAAAGAACTGAATAGGAAATCCAGAACTAGACCTCCCTTATATGGTCATCTGGGTTTCAACCAAGGCACCAAAACAATTCATTGGAGAAGAAACTTCTTTTTCTTACCAGAGATATTGGAATAATTAGATATCCATATGAGAAAATATTAAACTCAGTCTTTATCTCATTCTAAACACAAACATTAATTTGATATAGATCATAAACCTAAATGAAAATGCCCAAATCATAAACCCTCCAGAAGAAAACAGGAGAATATTTTGGGGACTTTAGAGGTAAGCAAAGATTCTTGGGCAGAACAAAATAACCATTAAAAATTGTTAAACTAGACTTGGAAACTAAAAGCTTTTGCCATCAAAAGATACATCAAATGTCACAGATTGGTAGAAAATATCTGCAAAACATAGGATTGGTATCCAGGATATACAAAGAACTCTTACAACTCAATAAAAAAGTCACACCCAATTTTCAAAATAAGCAAGAGATTTAAACAGATGCTTCACAAGAGATTCAAATGGCCAAAAAGCAAATGAAGAAGTGTTTCACACTGTATATTTTCATGGAAAACCACAATAAGATACAACTACACACGCATCAGAATAGTTAACTTTTTTAAAACTGACAACATCAGTTATTAGCAAGGTTGTGGAGCAACTGGAGTTTTATATATTGTTGGTAAGAATGTAAAATGGTACAACCGTTTTTGGAGAAAAAAAAGATAGCTTCTTATAATACTAACCATACACCTGACTTTCAACTGAGCAAATCCCACCCAAGATAGATGGAAAAATATATTCATGCAAAGATCTGCATTAGAATCTTCATAACAGTTTTATTCATAGAAATCCCAAATAGGACACAGCCCAAGTATCCATTGACAGGAGACTGGCTACACAAACAGGAATATTCACATCATGGAATACTGTGCAGCAATAGAAAGGAACAAACTATTGATACACACAACTTGGATGAATTTCAGAAACATTAAGGAGTAAAAGAAGCCTGGTATAAACATGTACATACTGTACGATTCCATTTCTATGAAATTTTAGAATATGTAAGACAAATCTATGATTGAAAATTTTAAAGTTACTGCCTCCAGGATGGTAGGGGTGGAAATTGGGAAGGAGCATGAGAGAATCTTCTGGGATGATGGAAATTTCTGTCTTGTTTTGAGTGGTGGTTATACACATATACATTTGATAAGAGGTACTGAACATTTAAAATCTGTATTTTATTACATGTAAATTACACAAAAAAGAAAAGAATAGCTGGGAAGATGGTAAAAAAAGAATTGAGAATTAGACACAAATACATATGAGATTTTAATTTGAAAAAGGTGTCATCCAAATGAGTTAAGATACCTGGAAGAAAGTAGGTTGGAACCACATGTCATTGCTTACACCAACATTAATTTTGGATGGATCAAAAACTTAAAGGTAAATAAAAACATGAAAGCACTGCAGCAAACATGGATAATTCTTTTGTGATTTTTAGTCTGGGGAGGAGAAAGACTGTCTCAAAATTATTCATACCCAGAAACCATGGAAGAAAATATGAATATGACCACTAAAATTGAACATGCCTGATTGAAAATGAAATCTTTAAAAAAAAGAAACTGTCTCATAAATATGAGAGACCACATGTCAATTTTTTAAAAAGATTGATAACCCAAAAGAAAAATGAGCACAGGACAGGGGCAGATGGTTCACAGAAAGTACATGCAAGTGGTTTCTAAACATATGAAAAGGTGTCCATGCTCAATTACAGCAAGAGAAACCCAATAAAATCTACACTGAGTTACCATGTCCCCTAGCAGATGGCGGAGACCAAAATTTTGGATAATATCCTGTGTTGGTGAGAGTGTAGAGCACAATTCTCTCGTGCGTTATTGATGGGAGTATAAATTGTTGCAATTCTTGGGAAAACAATCTGGAGGTATCTACCCAATATGAAACTTCACCTAGCCTGCGACCCAGGCATTCGGCACCTAGGAATTAATGCGGCAGATCACTTCCACATGTCCAGAAAGATGAATGACAGTACAGCCTTGTTCACAGTGGCAAGTAATGGCCATCAAGAGGAAGCTGGTTAAATAAATGATCATGTCTGGATGTAATAAAATTCCATGAAACTGCCTGAAGTGCCCCAAATGGATTAATGTGGTCCCTCACACTGGACCCTGCAACCAGAAGGCCTGGGTCCGGAGCCTAGCTCTGCCACTTACAGGCTGTGTGACGTTGGGCCAGTTGCCTAACCTAACTTCTCCGAGCCTCAGTTTTCTTATCTCTAACGTGGGATTAGTAGCAGTAGTCATAATGCCACCTACCTTAAAATGTGCTAAGGAGTAAATGAGTAAGAAAAACTTGTCTTAAGACATTTAGACCAGTGCCTGGCACAGGGTAAGTACCATGTATGTATCAACTGTAATTATTACTGATCTGAAACAATCTTCAAAATATATTAAGGCCAAAAAAAAAAAAAAAAATAGAAAAACCAAAATGCAATTCCAGTTGCATAAAACCTGGGTGTGCTGGAGGATCCTACATATGTACACTTGCATATACAGTAGTCCCTCTCTATATTGCGGTTCACTCATCACAGCCCCACTGTACCACAGGACTTAAAAAAATATATTATTTATCACCAATTTTTCGCTACATCGCGGGATTTTGCAGTACTGCATGATATATTGTTAAAGTTACGTAGATTTAAGAGTGTAGAATATGTTTAAGAACATAAATAATGTTTATAAAAGTGTGGAAAAGATTAATAAGGGAGTGGGAAAGGTTAATAAGGACGGGGAATGGTTTATAAGTGTGTGGTTTAAAGCCTTACAATATATATAAATACAAAAATAAATGTAAGGTTTCTACTTCGCGGATTTTCAACTATCGCGGGGGGGGTCTAGAATGTAATACCTGTGATAAGTGAAGGAATACTGTACGTAAAATATCTCTAGAAGGAGACACCAGAGAGAGTGCATCTGAGCAGTGATCAGGAGTGGGAAACTCCTCACTGGGTAACTTATACTTTCAAATATTTTTACGAAGTATATATATTCAAAAAAGAAAGTCCCTTTGGAGGACAGGAGGACAGTAGGAGGTGATTCATTTTGGGGGAAAGGAAATTCTTAGAGCCCAGGGGAAGGAACAATAGCTATTGCTTATTCCTGCATCTGACTCAGCCGCTGAGTCTGCTGTAGGGCAACCAACCATCCAGGTTTGCTGGGGACTGTCCCAGGTACAGCACTGGAGACACCCTTCCCAGGAAAGCCCTCAATCCTGCAGCTGGCAGGTCTAGGCTGGCCTGGGCTAGGATGGCTGGGGCCTCTCTCCATGGTATCTGCCATCCATCCTTCAGCCCACTAGCCCAGGTTGTTCTCAGGATCGCAGTGACAGGGACCAAAAGCAAAAGCATGCAAGACATCTTACGGCTGAGGCTCAGAACTGGCCTATCATCTCTCCTACCACATTCTATCAATCAAAGAAAGTCGTAAAGCCAAGCCAGATTAATGGGGTAGGAAAATAGCCTCCCCTCCTGTTGGAAGGAATTGTAAAATCACACTGTCAGGGGCATGGATATGAGGGCCAGGGGTGGAGAACTGGGGCCCACTTTGTAATCAGTCTGTCACAGGAGGGAAGTCCTAACTCAGGTGTAGCAATAAACCCAGCTGACCTGTAAGTGCTTATTGTTTTAAACCAACTACTGAATTTTAGAGGTTGTTTGTTAGACAGCAAAATCAAACTGATACACCTTCTCCAGCTCATGGTGTATTTGGAGAGGGGCGGGAAGTTCAGTGTGGCTGGAGCATGGTGGAGCTCTCAGAAAGTGGGGAGAGAGAGAAGAACAGATGGGTCTAAGCAGGATGAGGACAACAGGAGAGGGACCATCGTTCCTTTTTATAGGTGAGAAAGACTGGGGCCCAAGGCCACACAGCCAGTCAGCATGGGCAGGGGTTAGAACCAGGGCTTTCCTTGCTGGGCCCAGGAAGGCCATAGGAGGAAGAGGGGCTTGAAGGTACTTTTGCAATCTCTTTACTTAAGACCAAGAGGCCATCAGGTACCCATAAAAGAATGGGGAGGGATGGCCTGATGGAGAAGAGGGCGCTGAAATTATGAAAGCTCCCCTTGGCACCTTCATCTGTGCAGGACCGCGCTTATTTATTCTTTCCATTTGAATGATTGTGTTTTTCCTTGAAAAATTCCCTGGAGCTCCCTCTATATCATTAGTAGCAAATGGATTTGAAGGTGTTAATTAGGCTGGAAAATTATAGGCAGCCAGAAGACTTGACCAGGATTCCCTGCCTCCTGGGGAGGCTCCATTGGCCAGGAGCTCAGGCCTTTTCAGGAAGGGATCTCCCTGCCCATGTCCTGGCCAACAAGGTCCCTTAAATCCACTGACCTGTCACTAACTTTTGTGTCTTCGGACTAGCTGCTCCCCTCTCAGGGCCTCTCCTCATGGCCTCTACCGTGAAGGGTGGACCAGATGAGAAGCAGTGTGGTGGGATTTGAGATAGCCTGGAGGCCTGGTATGAGCCAACTGGTGGTAACAGAACCAACCGCGGGCTGTGCCGAGGACACTGAGCCCCAAAGTGGCTGTGAGGAGTCGGCTGGGCCTGTGGAGCAGGGAGGAGCGGGAATGGGCTCTGTCCTCTCTTAGAAAGGGTAGGCGATAGATATTCTGGTTTGACCAGCAAGCCTACTTAACTGTGCCCCAATACATGGGGTCTGCACTGATTCACTTCAGCTTCTTAGCACTCCGGGAAGGAGTGTTTGTTCCCCCCAGTGACAGAAGCGGGAGGTGACTGTCCTGTGCGATGCAGTAGGTGGAGGAGGTGTGGTCTCGGGCAGTCGGATGTGGGCTTCCAGGCCCTTTCCATAATCTGCTGGATGTCTGCAGCAGTGCTCCCAGCCCCAGCTGCCCAGGGTAGGACTGGTGTTCTCTGTTTGTCCCTGCAGGTGCACACTCTGCCCTTCTCTCTACGCCACTCGCTGAATCATGAGCGCACCCCTGGCCCTCTGGCTCCTGGGTGGTTCAGCCGGTGGGAAGCAGCAGCTTGGCTTGGGGGTTTGTTACCGGGCTCCCCTCCTGTGGGGTCTGGTTGCATTGCACCAGGGAAGGCCACAGAGGCCACAGCTCCTGTCAGGTGGCCCTCTCCCAGAGCCTCTGCCCTCAGGGGACTCCCGCAAGGGCTGCCTGCCTAGCCCTGAAGGTGCTAACTGCTCCCACTGCGGCTAGTCTCAGGGTGTGTCACCACCCTTCACCCGTCATCAGGCACAACTCTGAGAGGGACCCTAGCAGAGACATCCACCCACAGGCTGCTTCGGTCCCCAAAGAGCTCTGTGCTCTATCATCCATGATTTCTCCTCTCCTCTTTCCCTGTCCCCACACTCTTGTTCTGTGAACGCAGTGGGCCCGGGGTGGCAGGAAAGCAGGCCAAGGGAGCCAGTTTCCAGCAAAGCAGTGTTTCCCACCCTTCGGCCCCTGCAAATCTCCAGAGCCAGTATTTAATATTTTCCTTTAATCAACTCTCTTTTCTGTAAAAAAATTAATATTGAATCTCGGGTTTTAATTAATTTCTTTTAAATTTTAGAATAGTTTTAGATTTATAGAAATATTGTGAAAGGAATTCAGAGATTAACTTACTTCTTAAACTTTATTTTAAAAAGAAAGTTTTCATTATTCCTGCATATGAAAAAAAAAGCATGATTTGCCTCAGATAAACTTCACTCTTAAAAATGAACAGTGAAAACAAAACAATGCTATTAAATTATTAAAATTGAAATAAAAAATTAATAGCCCACTAGAAGTACTAATAAATCTGATATATTTATTAAAATACATTCTGTTCAGAATTGATTGGTGTGTGTGTGTGTGTGTGTGTGTGTATGACCCTGACAAAAGTTCTCCAAGGAGGGGGTCAACCATAGCATAGCCTCTGGTAGGGCACCATCCTGGTGACTTAATATATTAACTCATCAGAGCCTCAGGACAACCTGATGAGGTGGCAGGTGCTGCTATCATCTCACTTTTTTGATGGATAAACTAAGGCAGGTTAACTAACTGATTCAAGGCTGCAGCTCAGAGACACGCAGAAGCAGTCAGGTCCCAAGCCTGCACTTGTAACCACTCTATTCTGCTACAGAGAAAACAGGACTATGTGTAGAAGGGAATTCAAGGGAGAACTATTACCCCCACCAACTTTGTGCTCTGAAATTCTTTAATTGCACAGAAAAGGTGAAAAGACTAGAGAAAGAAGACCCTGTCTCCTTATCCAAGATTCAGCAATTGTTAGCTTTCTCTCTGTGTGTGTGTGTATTCTATTTTGGATTGAAATAAACAAAACCTTTCTCCATGTGTCCTTGGCTATAATACTAGGTCTGATGCACTTGTTATTTTTTCCAGATACATTTTAAAATAAATACATTACTGTAAAAATAAGGAGATGCTGTCTGTGTACCTCCTAAGTCACTCGGTGCAACTTACTAGTATGACTGCTACATACTGGGGAACTCAGGCCCTAAAGTGGGGGGATCTCCATGGACCTCGGTGGTTATTTTCAACAAGGATGCCACCTAGACCCACCAGCTCTCTCTGGTGGCAGGGCTGGGAGCTGTGTGGCAAAGATACTGTGGGGTCTGGGTGGGGAAGACAGAGGTGTCCTGTGGTCAATCACCTCGACTGAGGAGGCCATGGTGCAGTGAAGACATGGCTTCACATTGGTTGTTCCCTGTGTCCCCTGTGCTTGGACACTCTTTCCGTGTAATTGGAGTCACCCTCCTTTCCTTTAATTGGGTATCTGCTCAGATGTCCCTCAAAGAGGCCTTGCTGACCACCTAGCTGCAATGCCCACTGTACTGCTTAACCTTCATTTTCCATCAAAGCATTTCAAACCATGACATTGTTTTCTGCACTTGTGTGTCAACGACCTAAGGACAGGGACATATCTCTACTCAGTGTTACACCTGCATGCCTAGCACAGAGCCTGGTACTGGCACATGCTAAATAAAGGTTTGCCGAATGAGCCTGGCTGAGTGGCTCAGTTGGAATGGTTGGAATGTCATCCCATACACCAAAACGTCGCAGGTTTGATCAGGCACATGTGGCAGGCAACCAATGCTTCTCACATAGATGCCTTTCTCTCTCTCTCCCTTCCTCTCTCTCTAAAATCCATAAACATATCCCCAGGTGAGGATTTTTAAAAAATGACTGTTGAATGAATGAATCAGTGGCATGGGGTTCAGATTCAGACTCTAGGCCTGATGCCATCCATCACTAGGGGCAACCCAGTGTCTGCATGCACTTTATGGCGGGGATCTCAGTTCCTACATCCTGGAAGGGGCTCACCTTTGGGGAGTTTCTCTCCAGATTTTTCCATAGATATGATATTTTATGTCCCTCCAAAACCTGAAACTTATTATTTCAAACAGTAATATAACTCCCTGAGGAAATGAGAGGGAGTTTGTGCCCAACACAGGGTGCCTGCCAGAGGCAAGGATCCTTTGCTTTCTCTGAACCCCCCTTATACATATTTCTGAGAAAGAGCCCAGTTTCCCATCAGGCTCTGAGCCCATGGGGTTCTCACTTCCCACTCCCCTCCAGTTTACTCCTCTCCCTACCCATTCCTATTGGGAGGAGATGGGAACATCCTCATCTTGCCTGGAGGCCTTGTTGACAAAATCCTGAGCTGGATGAGGGATAGAAAGTGTTCCAGCTGAGCTGCGTCAGTGCTGAGTTCTCTGTCATGGACTCACTGTGTGACCTTGGGCCTTGCCTTCCATACCTGTAAACTGGGGATGGTGGATTTGTTCTGAGTCCAGGGATAAGAAACTATATTAGGTCACATTTCCAAACCCCAGGGGGCTCTGCAAATAGCAACTAAACCACCCCATCTCCAGAGGCCTCGGGCACAAATCAGCGGCACAGAAACACCTCAGGCGGCCCAATTCACCTAAGCACAGGCAGAATCATGGAGGAGAAACCAGGTGCGGGGCCCTGCAGCTGCCTCATCCTGAGCTGTCAGCATGATGCATTAGACTAAATAAGTTCATAATTTAGTCAGATTGGGCTGTGGCAACTTGGCCTCAAACCATGCTCCTGGCCACTTTGGCTGGGGCCTGGGTACCTGGCCCAGAGTGGTCAACATGGTGTGTGGGGGTGGAGATTTGTGGTGGAATCAGGAGAAAAAGCAAGTGTCCTGGGCTGGGCTGGGGACTGATTGGCTGTGGGAAGTGGGTGAGACAAAGAGCCTCTTAGACTGGCTCTTGTTGGCCAGCCCCTAGTCCTGGTCTGCAGGGCGGGCCTCACCCCAAAGGGTTGCCCCGCAAGGTACAGGGAGCTGGAGGTTCTAGCCTGACACTGGCTCTCAGGACTCCATGGATGTATGGTATTTTCTGTTAATGGCAGGAAGCTGAAGCCAGCATTGCCCTCCGAGAGTCTGCCATGTTGGGTATGGAACAGGCAAATTGACTCAGCTAACACAAGTGCCAGGCTCCTGGAGTCCTCTGGCAGAAGTGACTGTCACTGATTGAGTGCGTGCTATGTGCCAGGCATGGAATGGATCTTTTATATGCATTTCATCCTTACAAAGAGCAAGGCAGGTATTATTATTACCCCCAATTTAGAGACATGGAAACTGAGACTCAGAGGGGCTAAGTAATTTGTTGGGTTGACATAGCAGCAGAGCTCTTTCCACTCTACCATGCTGCCTTCTGAAAGGAAGCCAGTCAATAAGCACCCAGAAAAGGCATTTATGATCATCACAGCAGCTCAGCAATGGAAGGGCAGCCTGGGAAGGAAGCAGTAGCCTGTCCCAGGATGTGCAGCTAGAGGCCAGGTGAAGCTTGTCAGTATGTCTGTGGAGGGGAAGGGGAAGGTGAGCTGTCTTTCGGGTTCCCTTCCAACTGGCATCTCATAATGTAGGAAGGCCGAGCTGAGGGGCAGCTGTGCCCCGGCCCCAGGCCCCCAAAGACCCCGTTCCCAGGAGTAGAGTCCCCTTCCTCAGGCTGGGCCTGATACTCTGCAGAGGCACGATCCTGCCACATTCGCTCTCTCTCTACCTCATAGCCCTGGAACGAACTCTGTAGCACAGGCCCAGAGAGTAACTGGGACTGGCCCAAGTCGCATTTGTGACATTGGAGGATCAGAACACACTGTTCAGTGGTGTCCAAAGGCTTTGACTGTTGTTGAATCAGCTGGGCTTAGCCCTGCCCTGGCCACCATGGTTGCCTGGCTGCTGGACACACGCCTGCAGGCCCAAGTTTCTCAGGGAACCAGGGAGCTGGAATCCCTAGGACTCATGGTGCAGTCCCTGCACACTCCGGCACAGGTGTGCCAGCCAGAAGTGTCGGTGGGACCATAGCATCTTACCCTCAGTGTGGCTGGAGAGCTGCCTGTCCTTCCCCACTACCTGGCGTTCCACAGTTAAAGCAGCATTGCTTTGGGTCTCAGTGGTGTCTCTCAGGTGTCTCATTCCCACTGGAGAGCTAATGACCTATGTCCACCGATTCTCCATGTTTTGGACCTGGTGAAGTGGGTGCAGACTCAAGAATCCTAGCCATGCCCCCAGTTTTGTGACCTTGGCCAGTTTCCCTCTTGTCTCTGGGCCTCAATTTCCCAGAGGGTTCAAATACTCCATGGGCAGAACACAGCCTGCATAGTAGTATGTTTGTTTTAATCAATTAGCTGCCAACATTTAAAAGATAAAAGATCATGAAATTTCACACAAAAATCTAGATTTTCAGCTCTTCCTGAAAAATCAGAAAAGCTGGCCTCACTGGGTCCCCACCCCTGCCAGGTAAAAATCTACTGGATTGAATCACATTCTCAAGGCCCTACAGGCCATGTGGTCCCTGGAAGCTGCTGAGTCTTCTGTCCCTGAGTCAAGCTGGGACCCATCAGCCTCTTGCTTCAGCATCCCCAGAACTCCTAGCTCAGGCCTGGTTATTGGATGCGTGCTGTCTGGGTTGATGAATGAATGAATGAATGAATGAATGAATATAGCAAAAATGATAATAATAATGCCTACTCACTGCCACCCACTTTCCCAGAAGAGCACAAGGAGGTTCTGGCATTTTGTTAACTTTGAAGCTCTGAGAATAATAATAACAACAAATATGTATACAGCACTTACCAAGTGCCCAGCCCTATTCAAAGCAATTTTTTTCTATTATCTCATTTGTCCCTCACCATGGCCCTATGACGTGACATCTTTTCTGTCCTGGGAGGAGAAGATAATGAGGAACAGTATGCCACTTGCAGGATTGGTGGGAAGATAAACTTTATTTTTTATTTTTGCCTTTTTTTTTTATTGTTGTTCTTTTACAGTTGTCCCTGTTTTTACACTGTTGCTTTCTCCTGCCTCCTGCCCCCAAGATTAACTTAATAAATGCAGGTAAGTGCCCGGAAAAGAGCCATGATAAGCTCTAGCCATCAACTTACACATCAGGCACTTTCACCAGCAGTGAGCTAGTGTGGTGAACAGGTGAGCCCGCCAAAGCCGAAAGAGGTTGCGAATTGCCTAAGGTCACAGGGCAAGTGGCTTGGAGAGGATTCTTGAGCAGAAAAGATTCTAGAGATGGGGAAACAGGTGACTTCCTGCAGTGGCGTGGCTGCTCTGGAGCAGGTTCTGATGAAGGGACTGGATTCAGGGAGAGTCTCTGGGTAGGAGCAGTGAAAGAGGATGGGGCCACAGCAACATGATGCTTGTCCTGGTTTGAGCTCTGGCACTTTGGGCTTTTCTGCCGTTTCCTCCCAGGTTTGCAGCTGGTGTCTGGAGGCTGCCATCCTGCAGCCTGAACTCAGTGCTCTCCACCCTTATTGACCCATCCAATAGACCCTCTCAGTTCAGCTTCTCCCCTTATAGATGGGGAAACCAAGGCCCAGAGGAGAGGCAGCCTGGGAGGGTGGAGGTGCCTGGGTTTCAGGTCAGACCTACTACGCTTGTCCCAATCCTGCCACTTGCTAGCTCTGTGACCCTGGCCAAGGCTTTTTGACAGCTCTGATTCTCTGTTTTCTCACCTTTTATGACCCATCATAAGTATTTACCCAGCACCAGGCACTGGACTAAGAGCCTCGCATGTACCATTCCATTTATTCAGCCCTACTTATTTCCCAAGGTCACACAGCTGGAGGTGGACTCAGAGTCAGAATTCAGACTCAGGTCTGGGTGAGTCCAAAGCCTGCATTCTTATTTTATTATCCCTTCTGGGAATAATAAAAATAAAATAGTAGTTAATGCTTCCATAGCTGTTAATTGCCATGCCAGGTGCTGTTCTAAGTATTTTACCTTATGAAATTGTTTAACCCATGCATCAACACTATTAGCAGGCACCAGTCCTACTATTATCTGCCTGTTATAGATCAGGAAACTGAGGCACAGAGGTTAAGTGACATACCCAAGGTCACAAACTAGAGAGTGGTAGCTCTGAATCCAGGCTTTCGGCTCTGGATCCTTGCTGTTGCTCACTCCCCTGTGAACACGGAGCACCGTGCATGATGGCCACATGCAAGACCCTAAACCCACCTGCGCTCCTCTCCATCCTAGTTGGTGGCAGAGCCAGCAGTGAGGATGCAGTTCCCAGGGATTCCTGTCCCAAACCTGCCCCCCATCACCCCAGCCTCACCCCAGGGTATGGCCCCCGGGTGCAAAGGACATAACCACCAGGATAGAGAATTAACAGGTTGAGGACAATGCAGGAGCGGCAGCGTCCATCCTGCTGGAACTCTGAGGCAGGGCTGGCCCAGCTGACGTGGGGGAGGAGGGGGCATTTGCCTCCTGTTCTGCATCCCCGCTCAAGGCTCCCTTCCTCTCAGTTCCCTGAGCCTGGGACCTCACAGCAGGTCCACGGGGGCCATGACCATGCTCTTTGCCTACTCCTGTCCTGTATCCGGCCCCTCTAAGTCCCCTTAGGTGAGGACACTTTTACAACATTGTCCCAACATGCTCTTTCCAACTTCTGGGCCTTTGCTGGGACTATTCCCTCTACCTGAAGGCTCTCCCACACCGCCCCTGGAAAAACTCTCTTTTCTCTGAAAGTAGAGTCTGTCCCACCTTCCCCATTTCCCCCAAGGCCCTCATCACACCCCCAGCACACATTATTGGGATAATGTATGTATCCGTCTCAAACCTGGCCTGTGCACCTAATAGCTTTATGCAAGCACACAATCCTCTCCAAACACACAGAAGCACACTCAGAGACTTGCAATCGCACAGAAATAGGCCACGACTTTCTTTTCTTGGTGGCTCTGAAGCTGGGGAGATCCTGGCCTGGCTGAGGATGTCCGATCTCACTGTCCTCCCAGCCCTTTAACCCTCCCTCAAAGGTCCTCAATAAAATGGTTTGATCCCCCCAAATATATACCATTACTCTCTTCTACACAAGGGCCTTTGCACACACATATGACTCCCTAACCAAGACACCCCCGTACATGCTTACACTCAAGCAAGCAAACAAGATAACATCTGTGAGTTCACACACACACACACACACACACATACACACATCATACATCCCAGCAAACAGAGACACGGCTCCCCGCACAGAATCTCATACTTGCAGACATAGCCAGCCTCCTGCGCTCCTGAACGTACACAAATACACAATCTTGCAGAAACATGCCACATTGCCCAACAGTGGGATACACACAGATGTGTCGAACTGCATGCATGCTAGACTCAGTCCTCAGAGTCAGCTGGGCTGGCTCTGACCTGAGGCTGGGAGGACATCTCTTTGCCTCCACCACCTCCCACTGGAGCTCACACCTGGAGGGGAAGATAAATGACATGTCTATTCGGCTCTGGCGTGGAGGGTTCTGGGCAGGAGGGGCTCTTGGGCTGATTGTTAGCTTCTGGTTCCTTCTTGCCACTTGTGTTTTCAGACTCCCTTGGGCCCAGTCGGCCCCTGCCTGTTCCTGTGGGACCCCAGGCTCCTAAAATCCCTAACCTAAAGGAGCTGGGAGTCTCAGGCTATTTCGGGCACAGCCAGACAGCAGCTGGAGTTGGCAGCGGGCATGAAGGGTCTAAGAGATTAGGACAGGTTTCTGAAGACTTAAGAAACCTCCACGTGAGGCTGATTGCCCTTAAGAATTCAACAAGACTACCAGGAACAGCAAATTTTGGGTTTAGAGGGAGAATGAAGCTGCTCCTGGGTCCTGCGTGCCCCCCGCCCCTCCCCAGGACCCCGAGGAATGCTTATCCTGGGACTCACTGAGTGAGGTCGGAAAAAGCCTGCCCATCTCTGAACCTCAGCCTCCCTGGCTACTGATGCCAGTGGAGATTTTCACATTATGTTCCCCATTTGGGGGAGGGGCGCTTGGGCGGAATGCTGCCAGTGGTGGGGCTCTGTGATTCCGCTCCAACCTTCAGCAGAAGCACTCAGCATGACTGCAGGCTCACGGGTCTTATTTCTTCTTCCTGAGCCACAGGAAGATTGCATTTCTCACCTAACTTGCAGAACTGACAAAGACTGTTAACTGGGTTCTTTGGAAAGAGTAAGCAGAAGTGATGTATACTGTCCCCAGGGCCAGCTTTAAAATCCCTAATGTGACACTCTGTTCTTTCCTCTGCCTCTCAGAGTGACAATGTGCTGATGTCACATTATATAGTGGCACTATAAGATGGAAGGAACTGGAATCCCTGAGTCGTCACGTAGAGAAGAGGTGCTCAGGAGAGCCACTGACCCATTTTATATTTGTGAGTGAGAAATAAACTTTTATTGTGTTACCCAACTGGGATTTCAGGGTTTATTTGTTACTTCAGCAGAGCCCAGACTAGCATGGCTAATGTACTCCTCTTTGATGGGTTTTATATCATGAGGTTTCACATAGGTTTTTATTGAAGAAAGACCTTTGTGCCTAAAATCCCACATCCCAGGTGTTCTTCCTCGAGGTCTCCGAGCCCCACAGTCCTGAGACGCACTATTCAGACAGCTGTGGGGCAGTGGAAGCCAGGAGTCTTGAGCATGGTCCTATATCCTGGCTGTGTGACCGCGGGCAGGCTTCATACTTCTTTGAGCCTCAGTGTCCTCACCTGTAAAGTAGAGGCAGCGATGCTTCAGTCTACAGGGGCGCTGTGAGGATCAACAAGGAACTGGGAACTGTAAAGCGGGGAGATTGCACTTCAGGGATACACTGTCATTACCTCACTATGTGCATCGTACCCACGACACCCACTCCAGGCAAGGACAGACGAGAGACTTCAAGTGGGGCTGCCGGAAGTCATGAAATTTCATTCATTCACTCACTAAACAAATATCTATTGTCACTGCTCTAGTTGCACAGGGCCCAGCAGCAAAACACCGAACTCCTTGCATCAGGGTGTGTGTATATACTGATGGGGGGCACATCCTGCCCTATGCTGGGTCTTGGGCTGCAAAGATATTCAATGCAGTCAAACCTTCTCTTCTCAGCTGTAATACCTTCTTCTTGGAGGAGAAGGGGTGGTGTCTGCCCCCAAAACAATGATGGTTCCCACTCATTGAGAGCTTACTATGTTCTAGGCCTTTTATGATTTAATTAATCCTTATCATATATTATAATATTCTTTATTCAGAATGGGAAACTGGAGGCACAGAGGGATTGAGCTACTTGTTCAAAGTTATACGGGTAGGACATGTAGCAAGGCTGGGATTTGAGACCAGGAAGTCCTACATCAGTGCCTGCACATGAGACCACAAAGCTGTTTAGATCTTGTGTGTATGGAAAGGTATGTGTGTGGTGGGTGCAAGATGAGGGGGAGGAGGCTGGAAGGGGAGTGGATTTCCAAGATTAAGCAGAATAGTAAAGTCTCTATTGCTTTGTGTCCTTCTGTCTCTTGGATTGTCTCTTCTCAACTTCCTTCTTAACCCCATTTGATATGACTCCTCTCTTTGCCTTGGTTTAATCCTTTAGTGCCTCCTCACTGCCCAGGATACAGCCCAAGATCCTAGGCTTGGCATTCAAGGCCCCCAGGAGTGCCCTTCTTGGTCTTGTCCCCTGCTGCTGTGCTGCTCTGTGCTCTGTGCTCTGCTTAGAGTGAACTGTGTGAGCTGCCCTCCCTGAGCCCAGCTGGCTCCTTCTCACCCAACGGCTCTCTGTGCACTGCCCTCTCTTCCTCTCTCCTCCCACCCAGCCCCAGGCCGCTTCCCTTGTCCTTGGGTTGGGCTATGTTCTCTCCCTGGCGGTATCACGCCTGGACTGTGACAGTCTCCTTCTGGATTGTCACAGTCTCCATCTCCACCTGACCCTTGACAACTTCCCAAGAGCAGGTCCCAGATGGAGTCCCTAACTGTCCCCAGCACAAAGCCTGGCATAGAGGGGACATCAGTGAACCTATAAGGGCCTGGATTATAGGCAAGTTTTCAGTTCAGGGACCCCTAGAGAATGACCCCACAGAGAGTGACAGGTGGAGAGGAGGGCAGAGTGAGACCTAGGGTAGGGTAGGGTAGGGTATGAAGACTAGAGAATGAGGAGGTCAGAATGGCCAGGTGTTCATCTGAGGCCCCAAGAGCAGATACCCGGACTGGTTCAGAAGAATGGCAGGGCCAAACCACAAACATTCTATGTGACCATGCCTAAGCTACAGCCTTGGCATTAAAAATGACATATATTAAATAATAATAGATACATACAAAACATGTATGTTGTACTTTTATAAGAAATAAATAGATAAGTGGTATAATTTATTATCCAGTTCAGGACTTTCCTGAGAAAGAAAGGGGTTGCAATGAATAATTATGTTGGAACAAACAGGTGTAAATCAGGACTGTTCTGGGAACACCGGATGTATGGCCACCTGGATATGAAGCATAAAAGCAGACACCTTTGAACCCAACTTAAACACAAGAGTGTGACTAATGCTTCGGGCTTCTTCCTTATCTCAACCCCTCTTCCCTACAATAGCACCTACTATGTCAAATTTTGTGTGAATCATTTTCTCAGTAATAAAAAAAAAAAAAAAACTTGTATCACATATGTATGGAAACCTAAACACTGTTAATTATTTTGCTTGTTTTTGAGACTTAGAAATGTTGGATTATCTTGTATAGTCTCCTACAGCAAGTTTTTCTCAATCAGAATTATATTTCTAATATTCATTCTCATAGTTGGCTGCACCTATATTTGATTCATTTCTACTGCTATATAGGATTTCATTAGATGGAGAGAGCATAATCCATTAGTTAATTTTTCTACTAAGGACATTAGCTAGGTTCCCAGGTTTGTACCATTATAAGAGGTGCTACTATGAACATACTTGTACAGGTCTCCTGGTGTTTTTTTGCAAGAGTTTTTCCAGGGTTTTCACTTAGTAATGAAATCGCAAGTTTCAGAGTGATTGTAACAATTTTTGCTTCTTTAGGAGCATAGAAGAATTCCTGCTGCTTCTCATCCTCATTAATACTTGTCCCTATCAGATTCCCCTTCTGTGAAAAATCTCATTGTGGTATTAATTTGCATTTTCCTGATTTCTCTAAGTTGAGCATCTTTTCTTTAGGTTTATTTTGCATTCATATTTCCTCTGCTGTGGAATGCTTGTTTATAGCCTTTGCTATTTTAATTAAGTTTTTTGTTCTTCTTATTGATTTGTAAGAGTTCTTGATATATTCTGGATAGTAATGTTTTATTCATTATTTGTGCTGTAATAGAGTTTCCTGATTTGTGGCTAATTTTTTCAACAATCAGGAAAAAAGTGAACTTGGAGGAAGCAGAGACTATGTGTGGTGATAAGCACTTTAACAAAAACAATGACAAAACATTATTAACATCCTTAAAGAAATAAGAAAATATTACATCCATGAAAAAAGAACAAGGTTCCATAAAAAAGAAATAGTTAGCAAACAAACACAGAGTTCTTGGGAATATGGTAAGAGAAAAAGAAAACTATATAGGGTTGTAATTTTCCAGCATGGAGAACAAAAAGAGGTGGGGAAAAAAAAAAAAAAACAGTCCAGAAGAGTCAGTATTGGAATTATTAAGGAGATCCAGAAAGAAAAAACCATGGGGGGTGGGAATGGAGGTGAGGAAATCATTATAAAGGTAGTTTTAGAGAATTTTCTCCTAACTGAAGATGAGTTGCAGAATGAGAGGACCTGCTGCATGTCCAGCACAATGAATGGAAATAGATTTATTCTACGACACACTCAGGACACAGAAGTCTAAAACCTTCCAGAGAGAAAGAACAGGGTTGTTAGAAAAGATAAGGAAACAAAATGGAATTAGACTTCTCAGCAGAAACTAGAAAACAATGGACCAAGCCTTCAAAATTCAGAAAAAATAAAAGTATTTCCAACCTACAATTCTATACCTAGTCAAACTATCAATTAAATGTGAAGCACTTATAAAAATGCACAGTCGCCCAAAATTTACCTCAAATGTCTACTTTTAGAAAGCTATAGGTAGATATTCCCCAAGTAAGGTCGGCAGCCGTCCGTCTCGAGAGACGATGGTGTAGCTTCTTAAGAGTCTATCTGCACCGCCGAGAATGGCTGTGCAGTCCAACTCGGGAGTGACACGGTATCTGTCTCCTCCCGTGTTGAATCGACATCTTGTGATGACGCTGGAGTGTCCTCTCCAGTGAAGCTGAAGCTACAGAGCCTGGGCAGGGTGATATGGAGGGTCTGCTGTTGCCCATGCAGCAGACCCCCACTCTCTTCGCAGCTGAAGGGTCCAAGGGAAAGACGGAGTCAATACAGCTTGGCTTCAGGTGCGCCGCAGGAGTTGCCGGTGTTGACTACAATGTCAAACCGCCTTAGGGACTCCGGCTCCGGATTTTCTGTCGGGGTTTACTCCCTTAGCCTTTCCCCTGAAGAGGTATGCCGCAAGGCAGCGGAGGTTTTTTGGAGTCAGAGTTTTCCTTCTCTGATGTGCCCTGACTGGAAGATCGAACCAGCGACACTTAGCTCGCAGGCCGACGCTCAATCCACTGAGGCAAACCAGCCAGGCCCCCCAAGTAAGGTAGTGCGTATAGAAAGGGAAGACATTGGATCTAGGAAGCAAAATATTCAACAAAGAAGAAAAGTACAGAGAAACTTACACATGATGGTGAAGGAAGAGCCCACAATAAATGCTCTGATCATATAAAAATTCTTTTAAGATATGACACCAAACCATAGATAACAAAAGAAAAAAGATAAGTTGGATTATATCAAAAATAAAAACTGTTTATCAAAGAACACAATCAACAGAGTGAATAAGCTACCCACAGAATGGGAGAAAATATTTTCAATCATATGTATGATGAGAGATTGATATCTAGAATATATACAGAATTTCTACAACTCAACAACAACAAAACCAAAAAAAAAACTCAATTAAAAAATGGGTAAAGGACATAAACAGATATTTCTCCTAAGAAGATATACAGTGGCCAATAAGCACATGAAATTATGCTAAACATAACTAATCAAGGAAACGCAAATCAAAACTACAACAAGATACCACCTCATACCCACTAGAATAGCTACAATAAAAAACAGAACAGAACAGAAAGTGACAAGTGCTGACAAAGATGTGGGGAATATGGAACCCTTGTGCACTGTTGGTGGTATTGTAAAATGGTGCATTACTATGGAAAATAGTATGGCAGTTTCTCAAAAAATTAAAAATAGAATTACCATATTACCCAGCAATTCCACTTCTGTATATATACCCCAAAGAACTGAAAGCAGGTACTAGAAGAGATTTTTGCACATTCATGTTCATAGCAGCATTATTCACAATAGCCAAGAGATGGAAGCAACCTAAGTGTCCACTGACAGATGAATGGATAAACAATATGTAGAATATACATTCAATGGAGTAATATTCATCTTTAAAGAGGAAGGAAATTCTGACATTTGCTACAATATGGGTGAACATTGAGGACATTATGCTAAGTGAAATAAGCCAGGCACAATACGGTAAATACTGTATAATTCCTCTTGTATAAGGTACCTAGAGTAGTTAACAGAGTACAAAGTTTCAGCTTTACAAGATGAAAAAGTTCTGGAGATGGACAGTGGCCATGGTAGCACAACAATGTGAATGTACTTAATGCCACTGCACTGTACACCTAAAAATGATTAAGATGGCAATTTTTATGTTATGTGTATTTTTCTACAATTAAAAATTAAAAAGACATTTTAGAAATATGGGCAAAAGTTAACACATAGTTGTGTTTGTGGACGTCTGTATGTGCATGTGTTTGGGGGTGCTGGGGTGTGCATGAGAGAGCTAAATCTTTATCTTTGTGGTGGGAGTCAAAAGATAGTGCCTAAAAACGAAAGATCAGAAATAGAAGTGTGTTATTTAATGATAAGAAGGTAAATACCAAAAGAATCGGCCATAAGAGTTGAAAGTGTTTGCCTCTGAGAAGGAAATGAAGGTGGGGAGTGACTGACGTAAGTTTTCCATACCAGCCTTGCAGAACTATTTGATTCTTTAAACTATGTGAAGGAAAACCAGAGGCGGATTAAAGTCAGTTGAGGCCCTGGGCGCAGAAGAAAATATTGGGCCCCTTAAAAAAAAAGAGAGAGACAGGAAAAATAAAAGTACATGTTAACCATATTTTATGTGGTGTAGTAATGAAACCAAACTTGGTGTCATTAGAAAAAAGGATAAAGTTAGGGTTTTGTGGGGCCCTTCAGAAGTCGGGGCCCAGGGCGCTTGCCCAGTGTGCCTGACGTGAAATCTGCCTCTGAGTAAAACTTTGATAATAAAACATAAAATAAAAACAAAACAAAACAAAACAAAAGCAAACAGAAAATTGTTGAGCCTCCCCTAGAAGGCTGTGTGACTCAGGCAGTGGGCACCCTGGGCCTGAAGGCCTCCACGTCACCTTGAGGAACCTGTCATCATGGGCAGAGGGGTCAGGGCTCCTGCCCTCCATCCTTCCCCCAGATTAAACGGGGGACACAGAGCTGGAGGCCTTGGGAGAAGCGAGCCACATCTGGATGGACAGAGGAACATTGTTTACTTGAATTAGCACACACTTATTTTAATGTGTGTTGGGAAAATATAATTAGCATATCAAATGTGATTTCATAGAGATTCTTGCTTAGGATAAAGCTAAGTTTATTAAGTGAAAGGATTTAAAGGAAAATGCTAGGATGACAGTAGAGGCAGTAAATAGAAATGGAGATAAGAAAATGGTATGCCAGTTTCGGGGTAAATACTGACCTAGTCCAACCTCTCGTGTTAGAGGTGGGGAACCCAAGCCCAGAGGGGGAAAGGGACCTGCCCAGTGTCCTATAGCAAGGCAGTGAGGGAGGTAGTTGTGACCGAGCTCTCCTGAGAGTACATGGCCAGTGGGCAGGAGACAGGTGGGGTTAGTCCTGCTCTGCCTCTAGTTGGCTCTGAAACCCTGAAACACCTTCATCCTCTCAATTCCGGGGGTCTCCCTCTGCATAATGAATGGGTTCTATGGCTAACAGCAATAATGTTCATGATAATTATAGACAATCCTTATGGAGTTCTTAATATGTACCAGAAAAAAACAATAATAATATGATAAGTGAACACTCATATAGGGTGTACTACGTAGAGAAAACTCTTCTAAGCACTTTATATATATTAATTTATTTCATTCTCACTAACCCTGTGAGATAGTACTGCAGCCAGGCTCTAAGATGACCAAGTTATTTTTGCCTCCTGGATGCCACACTCCTGTATAGAGTCCCTTTCCACATGGAATAGGGTGGACCTGTGTAACCAGCAGGACATTGCAGAAATGATGGAGTGCAACTTCCCAAGTGAGGTCGTAAAAGACATTGTCGCTTCCTCCTCTCTCTCTCTCTCTCTCTCTCTCTCTCTCTCTCTCTGTCTCTCTCTCTGTCCAATCAGTCACTACGGGGAAAGCTGGCTGCCATGTTGTGAGGACACTCAAGCAATCCTGAAAAAGTGAGTTGTCCTGCCAACAGCCAACATGAACTTGCCAGCCATGTGAGTGAACCAACCCAGACCCTCTGACCCCAGTTAAACCTTCAGAAGATTGCAGCTCAGCCAACATTGTGAACCAGCTAAGTTGCTCACAAATTCCTGACCCACAGACACTGTGAGAGATAATAAATATTCATCGTTGTTTTAAGGGGCAAAGTTTGGGGATTACTATTAAGTAACCTTGTCATCCCTGTTTCACAGATGAGGAAATTGAGGCCCAGAGAGTTCAAGTAACTTGTCTCAGGTCACACAGTTAGAAAGTAATTAAAATCCTGACAGTTTTGGTCTACATAAAGTTCATGTAATGAATTAAAATCCTTCTAGTACAGGAATGAAGATGAGGAAGAGAGGGAGAGAGAGAGGGGAGGAGAGAAATACAGAGAAACAGTGACAAGGAGAAATTAGAAGTTGCTTCATAGTACAACATGAAGGACTTGAGCTAGACTTCTGTAAAGTAAAGGTAGTGAACAGTGGGAGAGCTCTGTTGCCCTTGAAGCTCAGCTGTGACTAGCTGAGGACCTCTGTCTCTGACCCTGCCTGACCATGTGACGTAGCCTTGGGTACCTGGGGGTGGGATTCTGATGCCTCTGAGCAGCCCCCACTCTGGTGGCTCTTATCACACTGTTTTGACAGTGTGTTCTCAGACCAGAGATCTCAATGGCCATGATGGGGTCTTGTTAATCCGTGTCGCTTGCCTAGCACAAGATGAGAAAGAGCAGGCTCGGGGAAGTGTATGCAGAAGTCCCTCTGATCCTAGCCCGTGCCTTGGTGAGAATTCATATGGTCACACTTCCCTTTAACAAGTCACACTGGGGACAAAGCAAGAACCAGGATGACCCAGTTTCTGGCTTGAGGGGCTCCCCATTGGAGGGAGGATTCAATGGCAACCCAGTGTGATTAAAGAGATTGGGATACTCTGTGTTGTGGGAGCCCAGAGGAACAGGCAGGACCTCTCAGAAGGAGGCTGGAAGTCTTCCCAGAGGAAGAGACATTTGAACTGAGGCCCAAAGGAGACTAGAAGTTAGCCAGTGCAAGTGTTCTAGGCAGAGGGCAGCCTGGCAGAAGCTGGAAACTTCAGCTCTGGGGGGACAGGGTGAGGGAGTAGAGTGTGCAAGGGGTGGGCTGCTGGGCCTCTGGTGGCCCTGGAGGGAGGATGTGGAGGCTTAGGTGGGGCAGGGTGTCACTCTGACAGCAGGTGGAATGTCTCCTATTTCTGTTTCATGGGAAATTCATTGTGTTTGGGGTTGGGTGAGGGTTTCCTTTGGAAACTCAGGAATGGGCCAGGCCCATACGCTTGAGTTAGCCCAGGAGGGAGAGAGAGGACAGGTGAGGACAAAAAGTCCCCCGGGCAGCAGAAGTTGTGCAGGGATCTTGGTGTCCATTTGATGTGTGGTGTGTGCCAAGGGCTGAGCTTTCTCCATTTTCCCCTCACTGGAATTAAACAATGTGTATGCCCTGAAAAATTCCCAGTTCTGCCATGTAAGTTCAAATGATGGCTCTGCCATTTACTAGCTGTGTGACCTCCTCATTCCTCAGTTTGTTTATTTGTAAAATAGGAAGACATAACTCTTGTGTCATGGGGCTGTTGTAGGGACTAAATGAGTTAAAGCATTTAAAGCACTTAGCCTGTGCTTGACTACCAGCAAGTGTACAATAAGTATTTACTATTATTTTTCAAGTATTTAAACATCACTTACCTAATGCTTGTTACACGTCAAGCCTTGTATTTATCCTCTGAATGAGGATGACAAGACATAATCCTCCTGGGAGTGCAGAAACCTTCAGTAAAGGCAGGAATAAGCCCCGGTAAAACGTGGCCTGTGCCAGAGACCCAGAAATGCAGGAAAGCTGATTCCTGTCCTCAGGGAGACCACAGACCGACCAGGGAGAGAATAAAGTGGCCCAAATTGGATGGGGGTTGAGAGGAGCCCAGAGAACCTCTGCCAAAGGGGCTGTTGGGTGACCAGACGGATGTGGGACAAGACTCCTTTGGCAGGGAGGTCAAGGAAGTCCTGGGCTCAAGCTACATTCTCTGCGTGTTGAGAAGTCATCAGGGTTTTTGTGAACAGGAACTTATGTTTGAATAATAGTAACATAATTAACAGTTATTATGCACCTACTGTATACTGCATGCTATGCATACATAATCTCATCTGATATAATTCTCACAGAACTCCATGAGGTGAGTGTTGTCAGCATTCCCATTTTACAGAGGGAGAAACTGAGCCATAGAGGTTGTGTTGCCCAAGGTCACAGAGCGAGGAAGGGAAGGAACAGACTTAAACCCAGGCAGTTTAGCTCAGAGCCCATGCTCTTAATCTCTCTATCTTGCTGCCTCTGAACTTCAATTGACATAATTATCTTAAAACTAGAATGAACCTTGTAGATACCTCAACTCTCCCATTTTGCAGATGAGACACTGAGGTTCAGAGATGGGGACTAACTTTCCTAAGACCACAGAGTGGAAAGGGTGGGGCTGAGCCAGGGAGGTCAGTCTGGTCTGAAGAGGGGGCTCTATGCTAGACCCCACAGCAGGTATCATTGTGTTTAGAACAAAATCCAAGCTTTCTACTGGGGCCTACAAAGCCCTCATGTGATCAGGGCCTTGCTGCCTCCCCCTGACCTCACCCTGTCACCAGCCTCTCCTCATTACCCGGCTCCAACCCTCCTCAAGGCCTCTGCACTGCTGTTCCCTCTGACAGGAATGCCTTCCCACCTGATTTTCATGTGGTTGTGGCGGTGTCTTTGTTTGGGTGGCTAATGAACAATGGAAATTTATTATAATTCTCATAGTTTTGGAGGCTGGAAAGTCCAAGATCAAGGTGTCTGCAGATTTGGTGTCCGGTGAGAACCCACTTCCTTGTTCAAAGACAGCCCCCTTCTCACTATATATTTTCATGTTGTAGAAGAGGCCAGAGATCTCTCTGGGGTTGCTCTTATACAAACGCTAATTCCATTCATGTCCTAGTTTCCTCCCACCTTCAAATACCCTCACACTGAGAATTAGGTTTCAACATATGAATCTTGGGAGGACACAAACATTCAACCTACAACAGGCTCCTTTTTGCCATTCAGTGAAATGTCACCTCCTCAGAGAGGACTTCCCTGATCATCTCACTAAATTAACCTATCACCACTCTCACATAACTGTGACTTATTTTCTCCATAGCAGATATGATGATCTGAAAATTCTTTTGTTTGTTTTCTTGCTTTCATGTCTGTCTCTCCCAACTAAAATGTCAGCTACTAGAGAGCAAGGAGGGACCTCATCTATTTCTACACTTTATCCCCAGGCCTCAGACAATGGGTGGCATATAATAGGTGCTCCATAAGTTTTTGTTGAAAGTATGTCTGTATTTCATTGTCTATCTGTTGATGGTCTATCTTCCCACCAGTCAGGGACCTCACAGGTGCTGGTACCATGTCTGATTCACCTTGGCACCACCTCTAGGCTCAAGACAGAGCTGGCACAGAGCAGGGCTGGAATATGTTCATTGTGTGACTGTATGAACAAGGATAGAAGGGGTCATGGCAGAAGTACCTGCTGGGCTCCCGGTGGGGTGGCCACAGCCATTGCCAAGTGGCTACCGTTGTAGGAAGTATCAATAAGAGGACTCAAAATGTTGATGATGAAACGGTAGCTTCCAGGCCTGGGATTACAGCTCCTGAAGCCCCTTATTCTGCCCCTCTGCAATGGAAATAAGAGGCCAAGAGGGGAGGAGATGGTGGGCTTAGGCACCTGTGAATCTATCACCATTAGTGGCCAATGTCCTCAAACCTCATTGTACAAAGAAGGTTGTATGGGTTGTGCCTTGCTTACTAGCAGTCACCTAAAATCCAGTCCTGGGTCTGCTCCTTGCACCCTGGCATGGGTGAGGTGGGCTGTGACCTTCCAGAGGAGGGGCCTTCTCATTCATGCAGAGGTCAGCAGTACCACTGGGTGTGCGTCCCCTGTGGGCAGGAATTACTCATCCCTTCTGTAGGGCCCCACAGTCCCTGCCCTTCTCTATTACAACAAGGACTACCATGTTGTTCCTTCTGATTGTCTGCCCTCTGCACCACCCACTGGAGTGTGTCCAATGAAGATGAATGAATAAAATCTGTGCACCAGGCCCAAGCCACTGCCTTGCATCTTCTGCCACGGTCACATGTGTAATATGCACAGATGTACATGGGCACATAAACCAGCTACACAGATGTCTAATATCTGGGTTGGAGCCAATGAGGGGTGCAGAGATCCAGTCCTGCTCCCCCACCTTCTTTCTGATCATACACATCCCGGTACCCAAACTCCTATCCAACACCACCTCTGCTTTGTGTGCACACTGCCCAGATCTGTGCACCCAGGAACATGATTCCCCTTCCGCCTAGGTCCACTCCTAGGCTTCCTTCAGCCTCCTGTCTGCCTGTCACCTCCTCCAGGCAGCCCGTGCTGCCTCGCCGGGCTCCCCCAGCGTCTGCAGCGCCCAGCACGCGGCCAGATCAGGGTCACGAGAGCCTGCTGAGAGAGGAGCGGACCAGGGACAGAAGGGAGGAGGGAGAGGTGGCAGCAGGAAAGGAGCCTGGGGCGGAGGCGGCAGCGGGAGGGGGCGCGCGCGCCGGCGGCCGCAGCCCAGGGCCGGGGCCGCGCGCCCAGCCTGAGCCCGCCCCGCCGCCGAGCGTCACGGAACCTGCTTGAAATGCAGCGGAGGAGCCGGGGCGGGCGGCGGCGGTGGCGGCGGCGGGGGCAGCGGCAGCCCCGGAGCCGGGGCAAGGACTCGGCAGGCTGACGTGCGGCGGCGGCAGCAACACGGGGTGCGCAGGGCGCGGCGGCCGGAGCCCCCGGCCCGCCATGGGCCGCCCCGAGTGGGGCGCGCTCCGGCCGCTGGAGCTGCTGCTGCTGCTGCTGCTGCTCCAACCCCAGCATCTTGCGGCGGCGGCGGATCCACTGCACGGTAGCCAAGGTGCGTGCGCGGCGGGTCCCCGGCCAGGCTCTGCGCCGCGGTAGCCGCCAACAAAGCGCGGCCCGGAGGCCAGGGGGACGGGCTGCACCGCCCCCACCCCCAACCCCGAGCCTGGCAGCGGCGCCCTGTGGGATAGGTACCTCTGGACCCATCATCTATCCTTTCATTGGCACACCCCCGCCGCCCCCGCGGCTCCCTGTGTTGTGGGCTCTGCCCTCCGGCACCTGCTTTTGGGGGATGGGCGCAATAGGGGCCGGGCGGGCCGGGAACTTTGCTGGGGTGGTGTGTGAGAAGGGGTCATTGATGGTTTCGATGGACTGTGTGATTCTCGTCGCTGACACGCGCGCTCCGTGGCGGCTGCAAGTGGAGCCAGGCGACTTCTCCGCCTGACAATGCGTTTCCGGGGACCCCTAAAGCGCTGCCGAGGAAGAGAGGCTGTGTGCAAGAAGGGGATGTGCCCGCAACACCCAGGGCATGTGTTGCGGCGTGTTTGGGGGCTCCCTGTGGGCTGTGTCTGCGTGGATCTGACTGTGGGCCGAGTGTGCTGGGTGAGTGTGACTGGATGGGAGGTATGCCTCTAAGTCGTGTGACACCGACTGTATGTGCCTGGCCTTATGGTGCCACCGTCCATCCGGATCGAGGGTGCCCGATGTTGCTGGGGTCGTGGCATCGCCCCCTTTCCTTTCTCTCAGGAGAACCCTGCCCGCTGCCAGGACCGCATGGTCTGCGGAGCCGGCTCACGCCCCCTCTCCCCCCCGCGCAGGGCTGGTCAAGGAATGCGAAGAGAACCAGTTCCGGTGCCGGAACGAGCGCTGCATCCCCTCTGTGTGGAGATGCGACGAGGATGATGACTGCTCGGACAACAGCGACGAGGACGACTGCCGTGAGTGGCCGGCGGGGGAGGGAGGGAACGGAGTGGGGGCGCCATGCTTAGCGCGCACTTGGCGGCATCTGCCGCTGGGCCACATGCGTGGACCTACCCCCCCATGCCCCACCCCCAGGAAGCCTCCCGGGCGTCGCCTCCGTCGGGACTGGGTGGCGCTTAGCATTAACGTGGAAGCTGGGCTGCAGGCGCGTCCTAAAGGCAGAGGGGACGAAGCCCTGGGAATTGTGGCCCAGGAGGAGGGCACACCACGCGCGGCTGCTGGGCGGGAACTGTGGACCGGGGCGTGACTGTCCCTGCACATGTCTAGCTTCCTGCGATCAGACCCTCCGGGACTCCAGCCTCGGCTCACAGAATGCGCGGGTGTAACAAAGTTCCATGCAGCTCCGGGCCTCCCTGCGCTCCTTTTCCTGCTCGGGTTTTTTGTGAATGAATGGACTCCCCGGGGCCCCTGATTGGCTGGGCGAGGACCACCCCATCTGGCCCCCATGGCTGGAGAGGCCAATCCTGGTGCGGGCGGGTGTGTAGTTTTGGGCAGAGGCTCAGGGACCTTGCCCTGGTCCCACCCAGGCCACACCTTTGTGCGCATCCAGCGGGTAGTAGGTGCTGGCCGGGTGCGAGAGCTGACGCCCGCCGTTTTTCTGCCTAGTTACGGTGAAGCCCTTTTGTGCCACCCTGGTTAGCCGACCTCGATCTCCAGCCAGACCCGCTCGGGCATGAGTCCAGGGGCAGATCAGGAAAGAGGGAGCCAGGAGGAAGAGCTTGTTTTCTAAAATGGACCCGAGGATCCCAAGGCCGCGCGTGTACCCCCGGCAGTGTTTGGGTGCAGGCAGTCTTTTCTGAATGTGGTGTTTTACACCCGGGGGCGACTGCTTTGGGAGTTCCTTCGTGAGGTGCGCGCAGTTTCGGATGTCTGTGGGACCGGAAGTGGGTTGGCAGGCAGTTGCCACGGTGCAGTGTAGTTCCAGGAACCAAAAAAACAGTGCTTTAAGAAACAGACTCTGAAGGTCCTTCCTTCTCCGTTACTGGGTGCCTGCTGTGTGCAGGCACTGGGGCGCTTGGAGAACAGGCCCACCCCGATGGCCAGGGAGCACAGGGTCTTCGGGAGGTGAGCAATGAGTAAGAGACCCACAGCTCCACACAGTGGCAGGTGTAGGGGTTGGGTAGAGAGGACACCTGTACAGGAACTGTTTGTTGAGTCCTCAAGGTCTTGTTTTTTTAACTGGGTTTGTCAGTCAGCCTCTGGGTTCATTTTCTGAGATCCAACCCAGAGTTGGCTCTGTGACCGGGGCACATCTTTTCCTTCTCCCTCAGTTTTCTCACCTGGCCACTTGGGCTAAAGATTCCTACTTTGGCTTAGAGGACCAGTTCCAGTAATGTAATTGAAAGTAATAAGACTAACACATGCTGCTGTTAGCTATGTGCCAACTACTGTGGTTGTGCTTATCTTATAAAAACTCCTTTCATCTTTGGAGTACTACTATTTTACAGACAAAACAAACTGAGGCACTGAGAGATGAAGTTACTTGCCCCACAGCTATTGAGTTGCTAAGTAGAAGCTTGAATTTAAGCAGGTGACTCCAGAGTTCTTATTTAGCCTAATCATGATGACCATTTGCCAGTGCTATTGAAGTTATGAATATGGCTGAGCTGAAGTAAAATATTATAATGAGTCTCATCGCGAGGAGTTGTCCTGGTGGTCCCCTTCCAGCAGGAGTGCTGAGGATGAGGCAGAGAACTAAAAGCTGCATTTCTGATATTTCTGGGCTAGTTTTACCTTATGTCCCTGATTCTTTATAACAGCAGTCTTGCAAGAGTGGCTGTGAAGAGCAGACAATTTTCTTGTCATCATGTTTGTAGATAAGAGTTCTGAATCAGAGAAGTTGAGAGATTTGCCTAAAGTCACACAGTAGAGAATGACAGAACTTGGTCAGGATATCCGCCTGCCTCCCAGCTCAGGGGCACTATTTGCTGTGGTGGGGAGTGTGGTGTGGAAGGATCTAGGAGGGTGATCCAGGCATGTTGGCCCTGTCACTTCTCATCTTTATGTGAAGGTCTGGGCAAGATAAAGGTGTGAAGTAGTGGGAGACTGGGTGACCCCAGGTGGGACCATGGGAGCTCTGACGGCCAATCTGGGTTCCTGTTTTCATTCTGAGGTGGGGTAGAGTCATAGGCAGAGAGTGAACAAAAACAAATGACCTTGACAGTTTGGAGTGGGAGGGGTAGGGGCTTTGCTGTTAGTACCATGTATCAGTTCCACACACTTGTCTCCTCTGAGCTTGTTTCCTCCTTATCTGCCAAGTTGGGGTAGCTGTTCCTCCCTTATAGGTTATACTCACAGGGCTGGCAAAAAGAAGTGGATGGATGAGTGTTCACACCTTCAAGGTCTTTAGAAAGGGGCCTCTGGGAGCCACAGAGAGAAATCTTGAAGAAAGAGGGTGGGCCTTTGGGTGGCTATGTGGGGCCAGTTGTTCGAAAATTATCTCTTCTCATGCCTTCCTTCCTCATCTTGGAAATTCTCCCGATTGTGGGTCACCTGCCCAAACTGCATTTCTTTGAACTGTCCTCCCTTCAAGGCTGTTGGCTTCTGCCTGCACAGCCTACCTTTCTTTGGCACTCCAACCCTTCCACTCCGTGGGAGCTGCCCCACCTCTGTACCTTTTGACCTGCAAAATGGGTGATGCAATTTGTAGGTGAAGTCTGTGAGGCAAACTGAATTCAAGCTCCCAGACAGGCCAGAATGTAGCCTGTGAATACCAAGGGCTGATGGAGGCTGGTGGGAGGGAGCTTGCATATTGAGATAGTACAGGAAGGCTTCCTGGAAGAGATAGCTAGACCAAGCCTTGAGAGATGGTGACTAATATTATTTCTTTAGGGCTTACTATTTAAAAATAGGTAATATAGTCTTCATATTATAGAGGAGGAAACTGGGGCTCAGAGAAGTACGATGACTATCCGAGTCACACAACTACCCAGGGCTAGAACCAGCACTCAAAATAAGGCCTTCTAAATCCTGATCCTCAACCATAGCAGGTGGAACCTGGTATTCTGGAGATATGGGACAGAGTTGGCAGGATGGGGAAAGGAAAGGCTCATGGTGCTTTAGCTTCCAGCTCAAAGGGCCTTCAAAGTGTAGGAAGGGGCTGGAAGCTGGAAGGCCAGGCCCAAGGAAGCCCAAGGGTAGCCCAGCCAGGGGAAGTTGGGTGGGTCCCTGGCTGTGGACCTGGGTCACGTAGGCCCTCTGGCCCCTTGGCCTCAGTTTCCTGTTGCTTCTTATTGTCTGGTAGCAGAGATGGGGGCCAGTCCTTTGCTCCCAGAGTAACAACAGTGAACACTTACTGTGGACCAGGCATTGTGCTGAGATTCCATGTGCATCTCCTCATGCTTCTCAAGTCTATAAAATGGGCAACTCTGTGAAGTACCTGCATTATTCCCATTTAACAAAGGCACAGAGGAGTTAAGTAACCAGCCCAGGGGTATATGATTTTTAAGCAAAATTGTTGGGGTGTGAATGCAGGCACCCAACTATGGAACCTGTGCTGTCTCAAGCATTAGCTGGTGACCTTGGGCCTGTTTTCTCCTCTTGAGATAGCATCAAACCTTCCCACTGTCCCTCCACCTCTGGAAGGAAATCTGTGTTTCTCTTTGTGGGTGGGCTGAAGGGCTGGGTATATGGTGGACTGGTTTTGTACTCACATTCCTCTACCTGTTATGACTTCATTAGGCTGCCTTGTTCTCCCAGCCCCTATCACCCCTCCATTGCAGGTTTAATGAAGAGTGGCTGCAGTGAGGTCTCCTATGGCCAAGGGTTTATTTGCTGGGCAAGGCCAGGCTGCAGGAACACTGAGGCCTGCTGGGAAGCAGCCTTGATAATAATGAGAACTCTGTCACGGCTCCTAGCTGGACTGTGGCCTGCATCTGCCCTTCAGTGTGCCAGCTGGCCTTCGCCCCATTCTCACACCCCTGACACCAGGCCCAGGTCCATCTCCTTTTTGGGTGGAGTCATCTGACAGATAGTGCTGTTCCTCTCTGAACCTCAGTTTCCTCATCTGACCAGGCACCTCCATCCTTCTGAGACTCTGTAACCAACTCTTGTTGTCCACTCCCCTCTAGCCTGTTCTGTCTCTTCCTGTGAGCTTGTGACACCATTTTTGTCTCACTCTTGCTTTCCTATGGCTTCTTACCTCCAGGTCTTTGCATGGGCCATTCTGTCTGCCTGCAATACTCTTTCCACTCCCTCACCTGGCTACCTTCTTTTTGTCACCTTAGAAGATTCAGCTCAGGTGTCACCTCCTCAAGGAAGCCCTCCCTGCTACCCTCTCTCTGCAAGGCTGAGATACAGAAGTTGAGAGAGGGACTTAGGGACCTGTGTTGAAATCACAGCTCAATGGGGCCCTGAATCAGACACACCTGGTTTTCTGTACTGCTGTCTCCATTGGCTGAATGGACTTGGGAGAGATTTAGTCTCCCCCTCCCAGAGATGGTGTGAGGATTAAATGAGATAATGTGCCTGGTAAGCAGTAGATGTTCAATGAATGGGGATTGTTCTGGGAGGGAGGATTTTCACTGAAGTCTCTAAGTACCTGAGTGCTGGGACCCCCCTGCTGCCCAGACGTGTGAAGGATCCTGCAGCTGGGGCTTGCCTCAGCCAGACAGTTATCCAGCCACAGTGGAGGTTGCCCCAAGGCATTCAGTGTTGGACCTGGAAGGGAGAAAGTTGCCCTGTAAGGGGCTGAGGGGAGAAACGTGTCAAATAGGCCTTGTGGCAGCGAACAGGGCCCTAGGAGGGGCTGACAATGGCTTCCCTCAGGCCCTGCTTGTCCCAAGACTGGCTTTAACACTCTCTGGCCTGTGCCCCTTTCTTCCTGGCTGTGCCTGGGAAGGAGGAAGTCCAACAGCCCCCAGGGCTCTGCCCAGCAGGCCCCAAGTTTCCCTCTCTTTTAGGCCCAGGTCTGTGTATAAGTAAGAGGCCTTGGGAGTGTTGCTGAAGGCTCTCCCATGGGCCTTCCCACCGCCCTCCTGTGACTTGGCTTTCTCATGCCTGCTGTGGATCCTAAATGCAAAAGCCTCGTGGCTGGTTGGCCTCTTCCTCCCAATTGCCTGTGGGTGACTAACTTGACATTTTTCCCTCCTTGGGGAATGTCAGCAGCAGGTGAAGCCAGAGGGTTGTTCTCAGGGAGAGGGTGAAGACAAGGAGAACCCAGAGGGCTGATAGAGCATGAGTATGTGGACTCCGCTTGTGCTGGCAAGGGATATAACCAAGTGGGAGCTTTCCTGGCCCCAGGGTGAGAAGTCATACACCCAGGCCACCCCCAGGGGGGCCATCCCAGGCCTGTGTGAGGGTGTGGGGCTGAGTTCTTGGGGCTGTGGAGCCAGGTCCTGGAGGTGCTATTCTAAGCAACACTGATAACACCTGCCCCACAGGTGCCTTATATCCAGATCATTCAGTCTTTGAAGTCACAGATGCCACCTCCTCCAGGTGGCCTTCCCTGACCCCTTATCCTTTAGCCTACCTGTCCTGAATTTCCCAAAACACACCCCTGTTGTTCCCTCAGTCTCAGGTCCTTCCCCACATTGCTGGATGCTAGGGATTCCAAAATAAAATTATTAATAACAGATATTGGCTACTTACCCCATGCTTGGCACAATGCTGGACAATGTGCATTTGTTATTTTTGCTCCTCAACCCTGTGAGCATGTTTTGTTATTATTCCCTCTTTAAAGATGATGAAACTGAGGCTCAAACAGGAGAAGTGACTTGGCTAATGCCATGACGCTTAAGTGGTGGAGCCAGGATTTAACTCAAGTCTGTCTGCCCTGGAGACAGGTTATGCTACTCCAAGCTCTCTGTCTGCCCTCTTGGGATCAGGGGCCTGGGGCCCAGAGGGTATGGAGGAAGTTGGGTAGATGACCACAATGGCCAGCTGTGCCTCCCTTGGCTATAGGTTTCCAGCCTGGGGGATAGGGTTGGGAGGGACTCTTGTATCTGGAGAACACACAGTATAAATGCCCCCCTTTTCTGGCTTCACAGGGTATGACTCTCCACCATTTCTGAAAGTCTCTCTTGGCCATTGCCTATGAGATGGAGATTACTCTTTCAGGAGTACAGACGGGGAACTGGAGACCCACTGCTGGGATTGTCCCTCTCTGATTCCCACTCATGCTTCCAAATCAGCTCATCGCACCTCCAAGAGGAGGCTTCCCTCCTCTTCCTGGTGTTATCTAACCTCTCGTGTGTCTGGATGCCCATGGCTTTGTGCACACTTGTCATAGCTCATTACAGGAGCTCCAGGGGCCTTGGGAGTGTCTGTGAGTGACCACAGGGCCTGGCCTAGACGTGGCATTTTGGGGATGGTGCATGAATGAATAAATGGACTGAGGAAATGTTACTCACTTTTAAGGGTAAGAAGCTGATATTGGTCCGATGTGGGGGCCCAGCAGCTTCTGAGAAGGTACTGAGGGGCCCTTGAGGCTAGAGAAAGGAGCTGAATGTCTGCAGGGACCATAGTCAGGCCCCCTCTAGTGAGCTAGATCACCTGAAGCCCAGAGAGCACAAGCAACTTACTGGCAGTCACACAGGGCCTGGCTGCGTCCTTGCATCGGGCTTCTCAACACTCACCCCGCAAATTTGGGAGCTCTTCTAGCCCCAGGCTTCAGAAAGTGAAACTAAGGCCTTGGTGGCCAGAATTGGCTCCAGGTGTCAACAGAGACCCAGTCTCAGAACTAGTGTCCTCAGTTCCTGGGCAGGACTTGAGTCAGAACAGTCTTCTCCTACTCCTACCCACGACAGCACCCATCCACTGCCTCTGCCCTCTCTCCTCCCTGTGGGGTCAGGGAACAAGGTGTTCCCAGGCTAAGGGCTGGGCATAGGCTTCCGCACACAAAAAGGGCTTTGGGGGACCTCAGGTACACCACCACCCCTGGCTAAGCCCTACCTGCCTGCCCCTGGATTGCTGGGAACTCATCTAAAATAGTCATGTTAATGTAATAAGAGTTAATGAGCATGTTCGCTACTAGGGGCAAAAGCTCACTTGCCCCAGGCAGCCTGGCTGGCCAGTGGCAGGACTGGGCCATGCCTGTCTGGTTGTCAAGTCTGATGCAGGTGCACAGCAGTGTGAATGGCGCACAGGGTGAGATGTGGCCTGCCTTCCGTTCCAGGGACTCCAGGTGTCCCTCTTAGCCAGCCCCTGCCAGTGGGGATACTGGCTCCCTCCTGAGAAGCTCTGGCCTCTGCCTGTCCTCAAGTATTTTTAATCACCAACCGTGCTTACCCTGGCTCCCCTCACAAGCTGCTGTATTTATTTCACAGACCCCAGGCATAGCCCCTCAGCTGGAGTGGCTCAGAAGGGGTCCCAACTCAGAGCTCCCCCTCACTGCACCTGGTCTGACCTCTGTGTCCCTAGAAGGGCCTAGCACAGCTGCCCACAAGCTGGCCATGTTGGGGGTGTGGAACCCAGCATACTATGAGGTCCCTCAGAATGCCTTCTGGCCGCCCAGCAAGCCAGAGCCACAGGGCTTCCAGGCCCACATGGTCCCATGGCCCACATGGTCCCATGGCCCCTTACAGCCTCTACACACCTGCCCCTTGGAATATGGCAGGACAGATGGCCCAAAGCCTCTCTGGGGTCTAGGAGCCAATGGGAGTGGTCATGTGGCCACATGAGTTGCCACAGGGCCTTTATGCCAGTCACTCTGGAGACTCTCAGTTCTAGCCCTCTCCGCCTCTGAGGCCACAGCATGGCTTTTTCCGGTTTGTGCCTCACAGCCATGCTGGGAGGCAGGTGATACAGGAGTTAATTATTACCCCTCTTTCCTGATGAGGAAATCGAGGTTCACAGGGAGGGCATGGGGCTCACCCAGGGCCACACAGCTACTTATTGGTAGTGCTGGTGCTGAGACTCACTTCAATTGATTTTACTTATTTATTTTTACAGTAGAAGTAACTTTTCTGATTATATGAGTTATTTCATACTTGTAATAATAATTTAAAAAAAAAAAAAAAAAAAAACACAGACAATACAGAAAAGCCAAAAGAGGATGGTAACAACACCCTCGGTTATACCACCATGGAAGCAGCCTATCTTCCCACAAGTTTTCTTCTGCATGTGAGCTGGTGTGTATGAACATGGTTTTTTTAAAACAAAATGAGGATGTGCTATGCCAATTCTTTTCTCTCCATGTCATACATGTCTTTCCGTCTCAATAACAGTAGCTTCATATCATTGTTTTAAAGAACTAGGTAGTATTCTGTTGCGTGAAGCATTTCAATTTAATGATACCGTCTCCTATTGATAGACATGTGTTTAGTTGAGCCTGTGTTTTTCCTATTCCACTCAGTGCTGGGATGAACATCCTTGAAATACATCTTTGTGTGTTTGTCTGATCCTTTCTTTAAGATAAATTCTTACCAAAGGGATTGCTGAATGTGTGCATTTTCATGAGAAAGCCACGTTGCTCTCTCCTGAGGAGACTGTCTGTCCATCTCAAAACACCACCTAACACTCCATGGTCCTTCCTAGCCAGGCAGCGGCCCACAGGACTTCCTTCTTCCTTGAGCACAGGGCCACCTTGTCCCGGGTTCACAGAGCAGACAAAGTAACCAGATCTGATTCGCACAAAGCAAAGCAAGGAGAAAGGACAATTGTGTTCTGGTCCCAAAGACTCTCCACCCCCACTGAAGAAAATAAAGGGGAACAAAATTGGTCTTCGTTCCTCTGAAGATATTTGTAGAATCCATCTCCTCCACAGCATTATATTTGTTCTGTCTCCACCCCCAACTTGCTGTGTGACCCTGGATGAGTGGCTGTTTCTCTCTGAACTTCATTTCCCATTTACCCATTGGTCTTTGCTCTGCCTACACTGCAACCAGCACTCTGAGCAGATTCCTTCTCCCTGGAGTGGGGCTCAGGGCCAGTCCTGGCCTGGAGGAGGCAGACCTATGGCCCTCAAGCTCCCTATTGCCTGATGAGGACTGGTAAAGAGCTTGGCTGGTGTGGTGGGTGGATTCTGGGCAGGCAAATATGGAGGGTAGCTGGACTTCTTAGGGTCCACATCCAGACCTCAGCTGTTAGGCCCAGTTTCCTCGGCCACTTTCCCTTCTTCTGCCTTCTTCCTATGCCCATGAGTGAGTTGGATGCAGTGGAGGGATGGAGCAAAATGGAGTCAGGCCCTCCAGACCTGTGGCCCACCAGCTGGGGAACCCTGGTGTGGGTCTTAGGTTCTGAGCCTTAGATCCTTGGCCTGTGACATGAGATCATGAGGTCAGCTCACAAAGGCACTTAGGCTGATGTAAAGCATTCTGCCCAGAGCCCAAAAAGGAGCATCCTTGTCCTTCTCCCCAAGCCTGTGATCCCTGCAAGGGAACAGCTGACTAGGAAGGACCGGCAGCAGCTTTCCTCCTTCACCAAGGACACAAGAGGGCAGCTGCTGAAACAGCAGCAGGAGAGATGTAGGTCAACTGGCCAGTTGGGAGAGGACTTGGCTGCCTGGGAGAACAGCAGCTTCTCCAGTTGGGAGGGACTGTAGGAATCCTCCCATCTGCACTTGGAGCCCCTCAGTGGCTGCTTCCTGGGTGGCCTAGGGGAGCTGGTTAAGCAGAGGGAGCCAAGGAGAACTGGTTAAGCAGCCCGGCCTGCCATGGTTAGTTATCCAGGAGGGGTGCTGGTTCACCGATGGGTCCAAACTGACCTCAGAGAGTTGGCAGCTGATAAGAGGCAGGAAGGCGCCATCAGGTCAGGTTAAGCTGCTGGAGTGAATAGCTGAAGACCAAGGCTGGGCGTTCCTGGTGGCCTGAGTCCAGGGACACTCAGGTCAGTGCTCCTCTCTCCCCCTCTCCTTCCTGGACCCTGAGCTGCCATCTGCTGCTGGCATCACCTCAGAGCCCCCTCCCAGCCACATGCCCCAGCACACATGCATGTGCACTAGTGTGTGTTCTGGGGGAAAGGATGCATTAAGGCAGAGGTGACTGCTATGAAAACGTGGGGACTGCAGGGCCAAGGTGGCTTTCTTCCTTCTCCCACACTGACCAAAGAGGCCGTCCAAGCCAAAGCCAAAGCCTAAGCCTCCCGCCGGCTGTTTGTGGTGGGGAAGTACCTGTAGCTGGAGAGGCGCCTGCAGTCTTTGCTCCCAGCCTGCCCCATGCACCGCAGCCTCTCCCACGAAGCCTCAGCCTGGGCCCGCTGTCTAGCCTCCACCCAGAGGGCAGAGGTTATTATAAACACCATGGCCCAGGAGGCAGGCCATGCTGCACTCCTGCCTGCCCTTTCTGGGGTCTCTGTTCATGGGGAGCCAGGCATCTCCAGGTCCCTTTTGGCCTAATTCTCTGGGATTCTTTTGTTTTTCCCTGAGAGCCAGGATATCCACAGGTGTCCACCACAGCCAGCCCTAGGTGGGGGTTAGGGGTGGACTAAGGAACTCCCCCAGTTCCCTGAGGCCAGGAGATCCGGAGCAGGGCACAGGGACTGTGAAATAAAACCCCTCACACAGACCGGAACCAACTGTTTATTAGCTGAACCTACGACCACTCAGGGGTTTGCTGAGTCTGACCAGGCCGATTTTTTAATACTTGTGAGCCAGCAGAGCAGACTTTATATCAGCTGTGTATGTGACACTCTTTTGTTTCCCTCCCCTGTCCCCTCCCTTGTCCTCGCCCCACCCCCTACAAGCCACAACTGTCTGCTTCTCCGTGGAGCAGAGGGAGCAGGGACAACTGTGGCCTCCCAGTGTCAGCCAGACCTAGGTTTCCACTGCAGTTCTTCTGTGTCCTAGTTGGGGAACCTGAGGCAAGTCCCTTGAACCTGAACCCCAGATGTGGGTATTAAGTAATTTCTGGCTTATATAAAGTACTGGAAACTTTGTTGAGTCCCACAGAGCCTGTCTGTTCTTCCTACACCAGGACAGGGCCACACCAGGGCAGAGGTCTGCCAGCCTGTGTGGTTGCAGCCGGTTCCCTGCCACTTCCTCTGCCAGGCCCCTCGCCCTCCCTCTCCATGGCCTTTGACCCCTCCCACACTTGAAGAGTCTGTGCCAGTTCTCCCCCGCTTATCTATGTCCTTTAATTGAACCCAGTTACTACTCCCATCCCCTTGGCTCTCAGCCCCACCAGGAAACAGGTAGCCTCACTTTGTCAGACTCCCTGAGTGACCTAAGCAAGTCTCTGCCCCGCTCTGGGCTTCGGTCTCCCCCACCTGTACTAGGAAGGAGCCAGGACTGGTCAGGAGTTTGAGTCACTTTGGGCAGCTTTTGAAATTCAGATTCCGTAGCTCCTGTCCAGGCCTGACTAACCTCAGTTTTCTGTGCAGCCAAGTGGCAGCCATACGGTGAAGAACCGCCCTCTCCCCCCAAGCCCCCTGCCTCTGACGGCTCCTGCGTGTGTCACTTCATTCCTGAGAGGCCTCCCTGTGACTCAGAGGACAGCCAGGCCTCTAACCAGGCTGCTTGGGGTCCAGTTCGTACTTCACTCTTCCCTCGCTGTGGGACCTTGGGCACGTGGCTTCACCTCTCTGAGCTCTTGCCTCATCTGTAAGCTGGAGCCATCAATACCTAATCTTCAAGGTGGCTGGAGGATTACGTGAGTTAATTTACAAAAAGCACTCAGAGCAGTGCCTGGCCTGTGCTCAGTGCTCTAGTCAAGGTTAGCTAAGCTTCGCTGACCGTCTGTGAACCTCCATCTCCTGTCTGTACTTCAGGAATTCCCTCCCAGGCCGTGCTTCTTCACTGCTGGGTAGAACGGGAGGGGCGCCTTTGTCTCCTCTTCTTCCCTGCGTCCCCAGGCCGGAACTTGCTGTCCTAGTTTAATTAGGAAGAGTCCTTCCAGGGACCTCATTAGGAAATGAGCCCAGAGCCTAAGGGACCTTTGGAAGGGGTGGGGTGCAGGAGGAGGCTGCATTGTGCCTGACCCTGCCCAGCCCTTGGTCCTGTGCCCCAAATATGCCCAGGAAGGTAAAGGAGCTCACTCCTTTAGAGGGAAGGATACAGATCTGTGACGTGGAGTGTGGCAGCCAGGGCCTCCATCCTCTGTCCCCTGCCCTGCCCCAGCCTTGCCCCCGTGGAGGGGGTGGGGAAAGTTGAGAGAGGAGGCTTCTCTGGTTCGGTCCCACCCACCCCCAGTGCCCACTGTCCCCAGCCTGGCAGAGCAGGCCTTGGTGAATGTGTGTGCAGTGAATGAATGAGTGAACTGCAGCTCTTGGGGCTGGAGCAGCACCCTCGTTTGGCCAAAGCTGCCTCCTCACTCACACCCCAGTGCAGGAATTCCCTCAGCAGTCCCAGGATGGGGGTATATGGAGGGCTTTCCAACTTCTACTTGAATACCTCCAGGGACAGGGGACTCACTAACTGACTAATAGCCTTTTCTGTCCTTGGACAGCTTTTTCTGTTTGAAAATCTGTGTTCCTTTCAATCCCAGATCTGCCTCCTGTGACTCTCTTATGCCCCTTTGGTCCCATCTCTATTTCTGGGGCCTCTCATCTCAGACACCATCCCCCACCTTCACCCCAAGCCTGCTCAGTGTCCCTTCCTAGCTTGTGATAGCTGATGTGCTGTGTGGCCTTGGGTAAGGCCTATCCTCTCTCAGGCCTGGTGGGCGGCACATGTGCAGGTTCTATAAACACTGGCTGCCTCCTGCAACCTATCTGCCAGGGAAGTGGAGGGTGATGACAGATGTGTCTAGAGATACAGGTGACATCTCTACAGAGAGCTTGGGCTCCTGATCAATAGGGTGGCAGTGCCCAGACCTTATGATGATGGACACACAGGCACTGGAGGGCTAAATATGGACCTCTTCTGTCCCTGGCATCAGTCCACAGTGTGGACATCTCCCAGACCTCACCTTTAACAGCCACCAAGTCATTTGATTCCTCTCCTGCCAGCTACCAGTCCAAGCCCTCCCCAGCCACCTGGCCCAGGGCAGTAGCACTGACCGCCTCTGCTCGGCAGCCGAGTACTCTTAAACACACACACTTTTGTCCTGCCCTTGCTCAGCATCCACTCATAGGCTCAAGTCTGCTTGACTGGCATCCAGGGCCCTTCAAGACCTAACACACACTTGGCATCTCTCCAGCCCCAGACCCCACCATCCACTTGTCCCCCAAACCTAACCATGCTATGCTCCAGCCACACCTCAAATGAGGAGAAATGTCACAGAGGCATCACCCTCTCCCATGGGGCTCCCCTCTGCCTGAAGGCCCTTGCTCTGCTTGTCTGACTCTGCTTGACCTCAAGAGTCGCCACTTCTAGCGACCTTCCCCAACAGGTGAGTCGGGACCTCCTCTGGGCTTTGACCCTGTTTTTCCCTCCAGTTCCATTCTTGCCGCTCTGCACCAGGATGATGTGGTTAAGAGTGTGGGGTTCACACCAGACCATGGGCCTCAAGGGGACCTAGCCAAAGCCTGTGAAGGAGTGGGGAGTAGAAGCTAGAGGGATGGGTTCTCACACATGCCAAATGTCCCTCCCACCAGCCCTGTGCTGTGTTTCTGCTCCACATGGTACATGCCTGAACATGGGTGTTTCTGTGAGTCCCACAGAAGCATCTGGTGTGGATGGAAGCTTTTAGAGTCCAAGCTCCAATGTTCACTGAAGGCCTGTTCTGTGTCAGTGCCCTGCCAGGACCTAGGGATGGAAAGGCAGGTCCTGTCTTTGGAACGGCGGCCACCTAACTCAACATGTGACCTTGGGTGACTGGATTCCCTTCTCTGAACCTCAAGCTTCCTTGGCTATGAAAAGGCTGGAATACCCAAGACCCCTCCCCCTTTCCTTGGGCACATCTGTGTTGTGGTTGGGGTGAGATATGGTCCTACAGGGCCCCAAGACTGCAGCTGGGCCCGAATTTCCTCTCCATCTGGCCTCTGGGGCCTTGGGCCAAGTTTCACAGGGGTACAGAGTGAGCAGGGGTTACTCTCTTTGCTGTGAAATGCACCACTGCGTTTGCCCAGCACTTTGGTGTTGTTAACTGCCCACTCCCACACAGGGTGACCAACTTGTCCTGGTGTGCTTGGATCTATCCTTGTTTTTAAACCAGAAGTCCTGTGTCAAACTGGACAGTCCAGGCAGTCTACCTGCACCCCATAAACCCTGGTCACTGCTCCCCAGGTCTGTAGCAGAGCTTCCCCATTATTTGTGGGTTCTGCTGCCAGTTGGTCAGGGATCGCTTAAAGGAGAAAGTAAAAAGCTGATTTCTTCCTCATGTTTTGGAGGAACTCAAGGAGAAATAGAGCCACGTGGAAGGAAGGTCTGGAGGAGCCAGGGCCCAGCATCCTGTCTGGGGTGCTGGCATGGACAGGTCCCAGAGGCCAGGCCGTTGTCCCAGTCCTGCCTGTGACACAGCTGTGTGACTGCTTTCTGGGCCTCAGCTTCCCCAGCTCTGCCCTGCGCACATTCATATGGTGAGAATCATTACCTTGGTGGCCCTGCCTTGCCTTCTTGCTGCCATTTACATCCTTCAAGATGTTTTTCTGTCTGTTCTTGTACCCGTCTGACTTCTCCACTTCCGAGAGGAGGGCAGGCTGGGTCTTCACACCCACATTAAATAGGAAGAAGCTGGGACCAAACATTCGCCTGCACAAGGCCCTATGATTCACAAAGCCCTTTCCACATATTGTCTCCAGGCTCCTAGGAGCCCTTGGGAGGCAGGCGCGACAGGATTTACTGCTTAGTTGTACAGATGGGGACACTGAGCCTACAGTTCCACAGGATTCTGTTCCCTTAATGGGCAGGGAGAAAGAAGGTAAAGGATGGAGACAGATGGGTGGCTTGCTGTGGCTGTGGTGTGTAGAGGTTACAAGTAAATGGGGGCCCCTGGCTGGCTGGTCCTCTTCCCCTCCCCACTCCCACTTTGTCAATGTCTTCATCAGCAGGAAAGATGCAAATAAACAGAAGGGAAAGAAGACACAGAGAGGAGGGTGGTGGGGGGAGTGTTAGGGAGGCAGGGGGGAGGAGGGGTCCAAACAGAGTCGCTGCTTACTCTTGTGGTTCTCACAGTCTGTCTGCACCGATTCCTGACAGATGGAGGGTAGGGGGGATCTGGTGCCAAGAGACTGTCACCGCAGGCGGGCAGAGTTGGGGGAAGGGTGCTTTGTGACCAGGGTTTGTATGGGGAGGGGGCAGCAGCTGGTGGTCTGGCTGCTGGGCCTCCTTGGAGCCTGCTCCCCGGGAACCATGGCTGGGAGGGGGGCATGGATGCTGTGGGGCAGGAAAGTGGGCAAGGGGTGAGCCCACCACCTGCCTGGGGCTGGCTGTGCCCTTGCAGAGAGAGCCACCCCTCCCTCTTCCACACCCTGCTGCCAGCAGACTCCTCCTTCCAGGGCCACCTCCCACCCATCCCTCACTGGGTATCAGGGGTAGGCAGGGGCTCTGGGGGCTGGCACTGATCTGTGGTCAAAGTGCACCAGGGCACAGAGAGCATGGGAGGCACCTGGAAGCCTGGGGGAATCACAGGGCCATGGGGGGCCCTGGGAAATCCTGGGCATCACGGGGCCATGGGGGGCTCAGAGTAGGGTAGAACCCAGCCTCCGGTCTGCTGGGCCAGAGCTCAGCCCCTCTCTGAGCTGCCCTGGGTGATTCCCAAGCCTCCTTCATGGCAAAGTGCCTCTTCTTTTTCTCTAGCTCTGACACATTTACAGGGGGCAGGCAGGCCTGACCGGGATCTGTTTGGCACCTTCAGCATCTCTTGCCTTTTTAGACTGTGGGTTTATCCAGGCAGCACTGGGTCTCATGCTGTCTTTCCCAACCCCCAGTGCCCAGTACAGGGCTCAGCACAGAGCAGCGGCCGGTGAATGCTTGTTGAATGAATAGATGGATCCCTTGCTTGCACACCTCCTGGGATGGAGACTTCACTTTTTCTTTTTAAAATTATTTATTTACTTATTTGTTTGTTTATTTATTTTTAGAGAGGGAGGGAAGGAGAAAGAGAGGGAGAGAAACATCACTGTGTGGTTGCCTCTCACTCGCGCCCTCAACTGGGGACCTGACGTGCAACCTAGTTATGTGCCCTGACTGGGAATCGAACCAGTGACACTTGGTTCGCAGGCCAACACTAAATTCACTGAGCCACATCAGCCAGGTTTCCACTTTTTGTAAGGAAGTTCTATTTCCAGGAATGAAGTTCTTTCTGGTTCTGTCCTGAGAGGCCCTGTGGGTCCCAGGCCTGTCATGCGGTTCATACAAAGACCTGCAAAGCCCCCCAACCCCACCACCCCTGGCTAATTCCACTGCCTTAGAGCAAGCTTGTAGAGACTAGAAACACCCCTGAGCCCACCTGTCTCCTCAGGGTGCTGACAGGGTTGGGTTTCCACTGCACTAATCTCTGGGTTGTCAGCAGTCACAGCTGCCGCACGCAGTGCCAGGGGCTTGCTCGTTTGACCCTCACATCTGCCCCATTAGCTAGGTGCTCTTTTTGTCCCCCATCTTACTGATGAGAGCAAAAAGGTGGCAGGAATGGCGGCTTCCTCAAGGTCCTATGGCTAGGGTCTGAGTCAGGAGCTGGAGGGTTGGCTGCGGGGGCCAGGCAACTCTCCTGGAATAGGGCATTGTGGCAGGGCTTGGGGTACACGGGGCTTGGCTGGGCTGAAAAGCAGTCACACTCCAGGGATGGTTCTGCCCCGGCCTCTGCCCCCTCCTTCTTCCCCACACTATTCCCAAGCAGATTCTTGACACCAAGACTGCAACTGGGCAGTCCGTCGGGTGAGACCTGGGAACCTGGGGCCCAGAGTCCCTCCTGCCCCCTTGAGACCAGGGTACGGGGTGCTCCTGGTGGAGCCCAACTTTAGTACAGCCTGTCCTGTTCAGTGATCCAATGTGTGTGCAGAACGAAGGCTGGGCCCCATGTGCTGAGATGTGTGGGTGGGAACTGGGTCTTCTTCCTGCTACTGCTTCAGGTTGGCTCTGGTCATTAATATTAATGATGGTAGTCATTAATGATAAATGACGGTGTGCCTGCCTCGTGCCAGGGCTGGGCTGAGCACCCTGGGGAAAGCTGAGCAGTGGTACCAGTCCTGAGAGCGGGGCTGGGCCGGCCACTGCACTTATCTCCCTCCCACTTGTCTCTGCACTCGGGTGGGGGGCAGCTTAATAAAGTCTCAGTGGTTGAAAGACAGGCACCTCTCTGGTGGGTTACCCATTGCCAAAGAGCACACTTCTCCCCTCCCTCCATCATTCACAGATGGATTCCACAAACGCTATGTGCCCACCCTCGCATGGCCCCCACTGCCTGACCTTTGCCCTCCCCTTGGCTCTATGGATCCTTCCAGAGGCTCTCCAGTGAATGTAGTGGGTGCCTGTGGTCCCCTCACCCCTGCTGAATATCTGTGTGGCCTTGGGCAAATCACTTCTCCTCTCAGTGCCTTGGCTTCCTTATCTGTACAATGAGGTTATAACAGTCCCTACCCCAGAGAGCTGTTGGGAGGGTTACATAGGATGACGGATGAGCACAGTGGCAGTAATCATCAGTGTTTGCTCCAGTGCAGTGGGGTGGAGAAAATGAAGATCTCAGGGCACCCCTTGCCCTCCACGCCTGGCCTCGCAAGTCCCCGACAGCCCTGTGAAGGGGCACTTGTCCCGTCCCCTTTGCTGACAGAGATGGTGAGGCACAGAGAGGTCCCTGGGCATGAGAGTGGCAGATTCGAACCCTGGTCTCTCAGACTCTGATGCCCATGTGTTTGCCACTGCACTGGGCAAGGACGAAGAGCTCAGCCTGAAAGCTCCTTTGGAATCGGAGTTGCAGAGGCTCCTGGCTTCCTGAGCAGGTCTCCTGCAAGCCTCCAGCCCCCAGATCCCAAATCCCTCCTAATCCTGGGAGAGAGGCAGCCTCCATGGTCACGTCTGTCAGCAGCTCTGAGAGTCCGCCCTGGGCCTCTCACCTCCCATGTGAGCAGAGAAGCGGCAGGCAAGGACCTGGGCTGAAAGATGGGGGATTTCCCAACTACACTGAGCTCTGTCACAACATTAATGTTAATTAAGCCTTGTTAATTCAGCCCTCTGCTTACACAGAGCTCCTGACAGCAAATTACTCGTAAGTGAGGTGGTAAATTTATTGCTGCATTTTCCCAAAAACTCAGCAGCAAAGAAAGCATCCCTGGGGAAGGCAGAGGTGAGGTCTGGAGTGCATGTGCTCCCAACCTGAACCACCGTGCGCTCATGGTCCAGAGGATGTGCTGGGGCTCACCCGAGACCTGGGTGTGGATGGACCTTGGTCCAATCAGAGCAGCTGCCTGGAGATGTAGCGTGCTTCCCCTCACTGGAGGTGTGTAAGCAGGAGGGCAGGGAGCATTGCAAGTCCCTCTGGACCAGCCCTTCATCTTTGCAACTCATCCATCCCATGTAGCAGATGGCGGTGGCTCTATGCTTTGTTTCCCCTCAGAGTGCCTTGAAGTCACACAGTAGGGCTCGTAAAGGGTGAGTTTGGCTCTGGCTGTGAGCCCAGACTGCAGCGCAGGCTGACCAGAGCTCTGGTGGCCTTGCAGGGACGGAGCTCCCTATCTGCTGGGGTGTGCACATTGGGCCAGACATCCCTGCCAGGGATGCTGCAAAGGGGCCTCCCCCTGTTTCAGGATGTGGGGCACTCTTGGAATCAGGATCAGACCCATGTCTCAAGTTCAGCCTCCCTAGCTAGGCTAGGCATCAATGCTTCAGATGAGTGCTCAGCCTCTCCTGGGTGCAGTGGGAGCCCCTCTCCCTTCCTGGCCCCCTTCCCCTTCCCTAGGATCTGCTTCCCTCCTTGGCCTCAGGCTAGACCGTGCCTGGGACATTTGGAATAAACCCATGCTCTGGGTTCCTAGAATTTTTTAAAAATTAATTAGAGCATTAAGTGGTAGCCCTCTGGGAGAATCCCACCATCTGGCTGTCACAAGAGAGGCAGGAAAATCCACAATTATGTGTCTATAATGTGTAAGAGTCATATGAAGCCTGTGTATGTGTGGGTGTGTGCTGTGACATGTAGACAGTGTGGCATGTGTGTCTGAGTGTGCTTGGTATATAGTGCACATCTGAGTATGCAAATGTGTGTGCCTATGTGCACATTATGTGTGCTGTGTGCATGGGTCCGAGGGTCTGCATGTCTGCCTGAGCACACCTCTGTGCCCAGGCCTGGCTTCTCGGTGCAGTGAGTAGGGCGGGGCTGTATGCAGAGATGGGGCAGCCTCTCATCCCTTCCTGGCTGAGGAAGTGGTCACAGACTAAGAGAGCACACAGCAGGGGGGCAGGGCCAAACTTAGCAAGTGCACGACTGGCCTGCAAGAGGCAGGCAGGGCAGGATTCTTGTCCCCTGTTTGACAAGTGGGGAAACCCAGGCCCTCCCAAGCACAGAGCCAGGGTGCGAAGGGGCCAGGACTGGAGTTCAGGCTTTGGGGCTCCCGTGCTCTTTCTGCTCTGGTGGGCCGTCACCCTGGCCAGTGCTTCATGCTTTTGCCACCTTTTTGCTGTTGGATTTTCATGGCAGTTCAGAGAGGTTCTTGAGAGGGTACCATTTCCTTTCTCAGGGTTGCTCAGAGGGCAAGGTCATGACTTGCACTGCAGAACCTTCCCATTTTGTGGAGTAGGCAGCTGGGCGGATGAATGGTCCCGAGGCCATCCTGTCCCTTCCTGAGCCTCACAGGGTGGTTGTAAGAACTAAATGAGGAGGCTTTTATGCAAAGGGCTTTGTAAACCTCAAGGTGCAGGGGACAGATGAGGACCTGGCCCAGAGGCGGCTATCACGCTATGATCAGGACCACAAGTCCCCAAGGTTCCGTGAGGAGCAGGCCAGTATGTGGAGTCCCAGACAGAGCTCTGCAGACTCCCTTTCCAGAGCCAGCTCCAGTCTCCCACACATGGCTCTTGGTGATGAACTATAGGAAGAATGGGGCTCAGAGAGCAGTGGGACCCACCCCTTACCCAACAGGTGACTAGCTTGCTGAAGGCCACACAGCAGCCCAGGGGTTCAGCTGGAACAAGCCAGCCCCCAAGTCTGTTCTCCTTGGTACTGCGCTGCTGTGTTTTGGGAAAGGGAGAAAGAGAACACAGAGGTGGTTCCTGTCCCTGGAGGGAAGGATGTGGGAATGCCAACCAACTATAGAGAACTTGGGGTCCCCTGAAGTCCCAGGTCAGTGTGCATGAATGAAGGATTTTTAAAGTAATGTTTTGATGATTATTGTTTTTACTATGCACGTAGAATAAAGGGTGGTGAATTCGGGGCTGCAAATTCTGTATAGATAGAAAAGAGCCAACCCTCAATGTTGCATTCATTCATTCATTCACTGATTCAAAACACATTCCCTGAGCATCCCCTCAGTGCCCACCATGCAGACCTCATCCTGTCCCCAGTGAGTGACTAGTCTAGCGGGGAAAGGGAGTGACAGTGGTACAGGGTGAAGAAGCTGTAGCCAGAAGAGGCCTCGGATCCCACGTGGAATGGGAGCAGGGTCCTCCACTCAAACTCCCAAAGAATGAGGAAGATGTGCTCACTGGACACCCTAGCCTCCCAGCCTCACATGGGCTCAACTTTAGACCAGCTCATCATTCATCCAGAAATGGTCAACAGCTACCTTCCAGCTCCACTTTCCCACCGCTCCCCAACACAGCTCTCCTGGGCTCAGGCCCACATCCAGGAGTGGCAGAGAGGCCCCCTTGAGGACCCTGTTCTCTGTGGGGCTCGGGACAAACCAGTGTGGGGGTGGGAGTAGAGGCTGTAGGGAGTGTTGGTGGCTAGATCTCCTTGTGATTTCCACTCACCAACTGTAGGTCTAGGGGGGGCCAGTCTTGGTTCTGACAAGGTTTATAATCTTTATCGGCTAAGCTGGGGGCGCCACTTCTAAAACAGCTTGTCCTATGAGCCCTGCTGGCCATTGGGGAACAACTCCACCTGGACCTTTTTCTCCGAGGAACAGCCCTCTCCTTTATTCACGGAGAAGCCAAGTGAGGAAGAACCGGGTGGCCAGGCCTCCTGATGCCCTTCAACAATTGCAGCAGAAACTTCCCGAGGGCCCGTGTGCCGAGCCTGGGGGTGGGAGAGCAACTGAGGAAAGTTGAGAGGAGCTGCCACCACTATTTTCTAAGTACCAGTTATGTTGGGCACTGATACATGTTTGTTCACAACCAACTACCCTGCAAGGCAGAATTCATAATCACAATTTAAGGTGAGGAAAACACAGGCTCTGAGGAGTCAAGTAACCTGCCTGAGGTCACACAGCCAGTAAGAGGCAAAGCCAGGATTTGAGCCCTGGTTTCTTCACCTGCTCCTTGTGGGAGGAGGGCCACCGTGGGCAGCAGCCTAGAGTCTTCTGAACCTCTGAGCTAGGAAACAATGTCCACTTGAAGAAAAGAGCAAGGTAGGTAGGATCCTCATGGGGCAGCAGGCATCCTAGAGCAAGCTGTCTCCAAAGCGGCTTCTCTTTCATCCAAGTGGTAGTGAGTGGGACCCCTAGCTTGTTGGGGAAATAACCATGCTGCCTCAAAACCTCAGGGTGATGGGCACCCTATCTGAGGGGCTCCGAAAAGTGGCAGGGGTGGCCAAAGTGAGGATTTGTGGGCACCCGCCCCATTCCAGTTCTCTGCTCACCTCCTACAGCCATGTCTATCTCCTTTTCCCAGCTCTGGCCTGGAGCCTCATAGCCACCCTGCTGGGCCCCTGGCCCAAGGCACTGAGTGGTGGCCCACAGCCATTAACTCTGCCCACGCTGCCTGCTCATGGGTGGGTGGTCTCTGCCAGAGCCCTGAGCCCCAGGCCCTGAAGGATATGGCCACCTCTTAAAGTCTTACCTAATTCCAAGGCTTGCTAGCACCTAACAGGACACCTGGCACACAGTAGGCCCCCTACTTAATTCTTTTGGCTTCCGGCATCAGAAATCTGAGATTTTCCAGTTATAAGAGGGGTCATCAGCTCCACCTTCCCAGGCTCCATCATAGGACACAGGACTTAAGTGTGTGAGCCATGTGAGCTGGGAAAGAGGAGGCCCCAATGGCCCCTACACTGAGCCCTCCCTGCAGGGGACCTGGGGACTTCCTCTGCCCTGAACACTTGCCGAGCAGCCCAGTGACAACACATGGGCCTGACTGTCCTCTCCACGTCCCAAAGAGGGACTCTTCCCTCATTGCCATCATTAGGGTCCCAGGGCAAAGGAACAGCCTAATCCAGATGAGCCCAGGCCCATAGTCACAACCTCTTTTTGGGTTTTCTCTTTATTTCTAGCCATTTTGAGAAGCCCGAGGTAATTGGTATTCCAAACAGGTTACTAGAACTGCTGCCTCCTCAGTATTATGCCTTAATTTCCTTTATCACATAGCAAGTTGGAATTAATCGCCCGTCTCCATCCTTTTTCCCACCGAAAACTATTACCAGCCTGTCTGCTGGTTAAAGTCATTTTGTGGCAGCTCTTGGCTCCTTTCCACTTCCCTAGGAATCTTTCCGATCAGAGCCAAAGAACAAGGAGGGGTGAAAAATCCATTTGTACAAAGTGGGGATCTCCTGTTGAGAACTTATTTCCCTCCCTGTTCAAGAGGAAGGAACGCGTCCAGCCTCCAGCCGGCACAGCTGACTGATTCCCCTGTCGCTGAGTGCATTCAAGAAGGCAAGTGGCCATATGTCAGTGGTGGGAACAGAGGATTCCTGCACGGTTGGGAGGGGAGAGCAGGCCTTTGTCACTCCTGGATATTCGAATCTGTGACTCAAAGCTTCTAGGGTTCTGTTTACTGTATCTGAGTTTACAATTCTCTCTGTGATTTCGAAGTTGGAAAGAGTCTGTGCTTTCATGGTCCTAAAATGTTAGGACATTTAGGTTTAAGTACTTTTAGATTGTGTGTTTCAAGACTCTAAGATCCTCTCCTAGAATTGGAGATTCTGCTCTGTGACTCCAAGGCTAGTTAGTTTATGATTCTGTGAGCCTCTTAAGCTGCAATTCTTCTCCATGACTAGGTCTCAGGAGGGTGGGTAATTGCTTTGCTGAGTCTGCCTTGGGAGTGTGGCCTCAGGCCAGCCCAGGCCTTTGCGGGCCTCAGTTTTTCCTCATTTATGAAATGCAAGATTTAGACCAGATGGCCTCCAGGGCCTGACTTCCCGGTGTGTTCTGCCTGCAGCCCCTGTTGTCACCTTCCCAGCCGGACCAGGGATCCATCTGCACAGCCATCCCCCACACCTGAGGGGACCTAGAAGCTTTCCCCTCTGAGCCACGTCCCTTGTCCACTTGCCCCAGCCCTCTCCCATTCCAGCAGGAAGGCAGCTTTGCTCTCCTCCCAGTTCCAACCAAAGCACCAGTGGGATGATGGTAAAAAGGGAACCAGATCATTGACAAGAGCTCCACTGTCATTGTGTATGCTACTGTTCACATAATTTCAACATCTATAATATCTTTTATTTTTATTAATATTTTTAAATTCTCGCCCGGGGATATATTTATTGATTTTAGAGAGAGAGGAAGGGGAGGGACAGAATGAGAAGAGAAACTCGAACCTGCAACTTAGGTACGTGCCCCAACCAGGAATCGAACCCGCTATCTTTTGGGGTACAGAACGACACTCCAACGAACTGAGCCACCCAGCCAGGGCTATAATAGTCTTTAATTCTCACCCCTCAGGGGTATAGTTATTGATTGGCAGCCTCATTTTATAGGTGAGGAAACTGAGACTGAGAGGTTAGCTGACCTCATACTGGTGATGCCAGGACCTTGAGTCACACAGTCTCAGGCTGCCTGAGTTGATCCTGACCCCTGCGTCAGCATGATGAGGGAAGCACAGGGCCCTAGGGTCTCTCTCCTAGGAATCTGCTGCCTGGCAGATTGTGGCCACCACACACACACTTTCCTGCTGGAACCAACCCCTGGGATGTTAAAGGACTTTGGAGAATAGACCCCATTTCCTTCAAAATGCACAAAGAAGAAAAAAAAAGAACCACCTTCTCCATCTGATTTTAGAATCTACCTTCTTCTGGATCAAATGAGGTTTCTTGAGGGGGGCTTCCCCAGCCCCTGCTGCTGCCGGCTAAAGTCATTCCTTCTTTGACGTTCAACTTAAAGGCTCTCAGCTCTGTCCCACCCCCCTCAGCAGCCCTCGCTCACAGAGAGAGGAAATGCTGGTGAAAGTTTGGAGACCCCTGCATTCAGCATCCTTTTTCAGGCTAGGGCACTGAGGCCCAGAGAGGGATGACTGTCTGAGGTCACAGAGTGATCTCACCAGCCCTTATTCTAATCAGGATCACCTGACCTGGATCTGGGTTGTGACTGTTACATCTGAATTCCTAGCTCCTCAGCTTGGCTGTAAACTGTGACAGAAGGTCCACCTCTCACTTTTTCCTTTTCTTGTAGACCATTAGGGATAAGATGGCCTGGGTTCTGGTTCTGCCCTGAGCTCTATGACCTTGAGACAGTCTATTGCCTTTCAAGAGCTTTGCCCCCTCATCTCTCAAAGAGGGTGATGCCCCCCACCTCTCACCCACCTCACAGAGCTGCTGTGTATAGCCAGGGTCTGGGGTCTGTAACCTGTCACTCAGCACTGCATCCACTCAGGATCCCAGTTCTGCATATTTCCATTTGGCCCAACCAGTCTCTTTGTCCCCCAGCTATCCCCACAGCTCACCACCACTGAGCCGCAGCTCCTCTCTAGCCCCTGCTGTTGGCTCCCTTGCCTCCATGGAGCACAGGCCTGAGAAGCTTCACACTGACACCCTAACCTGCAGGCCTCCTGCAGGGCATACCACTGGCCAAGACTTTCTGGCTGGCCAGTGAGGAGCTGGGGTGATGGAGAGCTCATACCAGCCTCCTGGGCAAGAAGCCCAGGGCCAGCACAGTGGGGGTGCCCCTGAGAGACCCACCCAGTCTCAGGAGATGGATTTCCCAATAATAGGGTGTCAATGTTCATTTATCACCAGGATGGCCCAGTGGGGCTCCTCCTGGAAACGCTTCTTTGTTCCAGCCTAATTGGTGAAACTATTTGCATTTTCCACTTAGCCAGGGCAGCTTCCCAGCCATGTTCAGCCCCTGCCCCCTGGCCAGAGGGTGCTGCATGGACATTTCTGCAGGAGCTAGCGCCGGGACTGTGCATGGAATGGGAGGAGGGACCCCAGACAGTGGGGGTCATGCCCTCTGGCTGTGGGGCAGGAATGACTGGCTTGTCTTCTGCTCCCTCAGCAACCAGATCCAGGCTGTTGGCTGAGGCAGTGTCTGCCCTGCCGTGGTTCTCAGGCCCCTCTGGCCTGGTCTCCTCACTCCTGACTGCTGAGCTCTGCTCCGGGAGCCTTTTCCTCAGCTGCAGAAGAGGAGGCAGAAGAGCTGCCACTTCTCCCACTGGAGGAGAACAGGGCCTGGAAGGTGGATGTCCTTGGCAGGCTCTCAGGTCTGCCCGAGGGAGGCAGAGCCGTGAACCCCACAGCTCAGGTGGTCTACCTGAGGTCAGAAAGGAAGGTCCCCTGGTCAGTGGAGGCTCGAGTGACCCCTGAGGCCAGCAAGTGCCCCCGCTGAGTAGAGGGGTGGTATGTGGCTGGGAGCCAGGCAGGACACTGGCTGGAGGTCCCAAGGGGTTCTCCAGCCATACCTCCTGTCCTCTGCAGGCTTTCACTCCGAGGATACAATCAGTTTCCCTCTAGCTCTCCCCTTGGGACCTAAAATCCTAACGCTAAGTGGGTGGCCCAAATCCAGGTTGAGCAGTGCAAGACTGAAAAATGGGCAGGACCATGGGTGTCTTCTATGTGTGCTGCCTGCTCCTTTAAGCGGCAGCCCTGTGTGGTGCTCGGTCCTTCTGCAGGCGCCAGCCAGGAGCTCCTGCCGATTCCACCCACCTCTCCCCACACCCACTGTCCCCCACCCCCTCACAGCTGTCACTGGCTCAATACCTCCTGCATCCACAAATTACTGCAACAGGAAGACCCCTTTGTTGTCCGTACCTTGGAGACGCTCATCTTCCCCGTGGTGACACAGGCCCACATACCCCAGTGAGGGCTTGGACCTCCCTTGGTGACAGCAGGGCTGGGGTCAGACAGCGTCCTAGAGCAGCTGGGATGTGCAGGGGCCTGGAGGAGGGACTTGGCTGTGGGAAGCTCCAGGTGACCTTTCTGGTGGGGCCTCAGGCAGCACCATGAACCCCAGTCCGTCTGTGTCTTAGTCCCTGAATGCCCTCTGGTGGGGTCCTTGAAGATATGTTCACATGAGGGAACTGAGGCCCAACGTGGGAAGGGGTCATGATCTGTCTGAGGTGTGGGGCCGTAGGTATTCTTGGAGCACCACTGGGTGTCAGATCTTGTTCAAAGCCATGTGATGAGGACAGCGAGATGAAGGAGGTGACCGGGAAGCACTGTTGTGGGGCCAGATGGACACCTGGGCTGAGGACATCCTGAGGACATTGCCCAGGTCAAAAGCAAAGATGCTCTCATGAGAGTGGTTCTCTCACGCTCACCCCGTGGTTCTCCACCCCCTCCCACCCTTCACATGCCCACCCCTACCCCACCCCACACCTGCTGCTGCTGCACTTCCTCCTTCTCCCTAGGTGGGATGACAGGGTGGGAGGGGAAGCGAACTCAGATGTCACCTGCTGATGGATGGCAGTGGCCTGAGCTCCAGAACCCCTCGAGGGCCCCACAAAACTGAGAGTTGAGCCCTGGCTACCACACTCTGTGGGTGTCAGGACACTGTGGGAACTGTCTGCTTCTCTGGCACCAACAAGGGCCTAGAGTCTGACTCTCAGCATGTGGACTCAGGGACCCAGTCCCATGCAGGGTTGGAATGGGGGCAGGGGGGCATCCACAGCTCATTGACAAGTCTGACTCATGCACTGACTGTCCTGGAGTCCTGTCACAGGGCCAAGGGTGAGCAGGTCACAGCGGCACGGTCTTCGAGTCTTGGGTTAAAGAGTGAGAACCTTAAACCCAAGGCAGCTGTTCTAGATGTTATATTAGACCCACGGATCTTTAAACCCAGGGTTCTTAGGAGCATCACAGGTCTGGGGAGGTGTTGGGGTCAGGGTTTGGACCCAGAGATGCTGGTGACAGGCTGTGAACCCGGGTTTCATGCCCCCACCAAGCCTGGTAGGGGGATAATGGAGAATCAGCTGATGGGGTTCCGGCAGTGCAGCTTCCCTGGGGTTTCACTCGGGAAAAGGGTTCCTCTGCTGAAAATAAAGAGTACGTTTTCCAGGCCCTGGGCAGTGCTGTAGCCCCATGCCAAGCCTGCGGCAGCCGGAGAGGACTGCCGGCTCTGGCTCTGGCGGTGACTGAGTGGGCGTGGGGGTGGGATGGGGGGTAGTGGGTCCTGGGAGGGGCACAGGTTGCTCTGGGCCACCAGCTCCTCCCCCTCTCACTCCTGCTGTGTTGTTGCCGAAGCCAGAGAACACTCCGAGTCTGTCGTCCATTGACTGGGGTGACAGTTTAATAGTAGCTTCCTGGGCTGTCATTTAAATCTGCCTGCCAGGTTAGTAGGCCAGAGGAAGGCTGGCACACCCCCTGCCCCCACCCCAGATCTTCAAGCGGCTGACAGCAGTTGTCTTGGCAACGCCAGGGCCTGGCAGGCTCTGCAGAAGGGTAACCATGGGGGGAGCAGCCCTTTCATCTCCCCGACTCGGGTACAAGTGGCCCAGCTGTCTTAGGGCTGGGCTGTAGGGCGAGCCAGGCCACCCGGAGCCATGCTGCCCAGAGCTGGTCCAGGCCCGGGAGAGGAAGTGGGAGCAGATGAGTCCCTTCTGTGCACTGACCTGCAAGGTGGGGCTTCACATCTTTGCTCTGTCAAACTCTCCCCTGCCCTGGGAGGGGAAGCGGCATGCCCCAGCTGGCTCAGCAACAATGTTGAGCCGGAATCCACCTTGCCTACGGGTCTCTGCTCTCACAGAATATTCCTTGAGGCCCACAACTCGTGTGCAGAACCTGAGAGCAGACAGAGCCTGCACCCCTGACATCTCTCTCATCTCCCTGTCCATGTGGCCTGGCATCATTCCCCTTCTCTCACCTTGGGCTCTCCTCTGGACGTGTCCCTGCTCTGAGGACTGGGTGTCCCCAGTGGTGTCCCCCCAGCTTCACTCTGGGCCAAGTGCTCTGTGAACAACTTCTCCTATTTTTTACTGCTTGGTGGAGATGGCCCAGAAACAGAAAGCTGGGAACAGCCTCTGCTGTGTGACCATAGGCCAGTCCTTCCCTTCTCTGGGCCTCATATGGTCTGTAGAGTGAGGGGCTTGCACTACAGTGGGGTTTCCCCATGTGTGGTTCATCGGACCACTTGTTTCTTGGGAAATTAACACACATGGTGACTGAAAAAGAAGTTCCTTGGCTAAACAAGTTCATGAAGTGCTGGGGGAAACAAAGTCAATTCAATATCTTTACTGTAGGCTTTCTTAGAGCCCTGAGCAAAACAGTGGGCGACATGCATCTCCAACATGAAAAATAAGCGTCTTATCCCGGACATCAGGGTGGGTGGCCACCTGCTCTCCGTCCTGCCCTCTGCCTTTCTCCTCCTCTGCTAGGAAATCCTGAAGGAAGCCCTGGCAGCCTAGAGCCATGGGTTGTGTTGGCTGCTAAAAAGCAGCCCTGTGCTTAGCAACATCTGGGTAAGCCTCTGGGGGAGCTCAGGAAAAGCCAGGCTCTTGCACTGGGCCTCTGAGGAGGAGCTTTGTGCCAGGTGGGGAGAGCTGGCCTTTGACCTAGGGGAGCTCCCAAGTCCCCAACCCTGCGTGGCCATTCTGCTCCACGTCCCAGGCCCTTCATCGCTCTCCTCACTCCCATACCTTGGCTGATTCCTCTTCCTTGAATATGGTCTCCTCCTCCAGGAAGCCTTCCCCGACCCCTAAGCTGGGTCAGGCAGCTTCCCTTGGTTTCCTGGCCACAGGTGGAACCAGGAGTGAGAATCCTGGGTTCAGGTGCAGCCCTCCCAGGGATAGACGCTGTGACATTGAGTGGCCACTTGTCTTTGTCCTTGATTTTCTGGCCTGTAGGATGGGAGAGCTGCACAGAGGCCTTCAAGGCTCTCACCTGCCAGAGCACAATGATTCTCGAGACGAAGCCGCACCAAGCAGTTCCATCTGGCAGCCCGCACTAATCTTCGTTTTGACGCCCCTGTCCGCACTGGGGCTGTGGGATAAGGTGGGTGGGGAACAACAGGGTGAAGGAGGCATCTTCTCTCTGGAAAGGAGGCCTCTGGGGTGGGGAAGCTGGGAGGTGCTGAGTGATCATCGTAATTTCACAAAAGCATAGACTCTGGGTGCGGAGAGGGGCTGAAGAGTCTGTCAGCACCACACCTCCATTTCCATATGAGGAGGTAGGCCCACTGTGACTGATGGGTTCAAGGTCACACACACAGCAGCAACTGGGGCCACTGACTTCACACACCTCAAACTTGCACCTTCATGCTTTCCAGGTTATGCACTGGCTCCATCCTTAGCCCGTTGTCTCCTCACAGCAATCCTATGTGGTGAAGCAGGGGTATTACCCGTGAATGCAGATGAAGGAAGCAAGGCTCAGAGAACTTAGGTGACTTGCAAAAGGTCACACAGCCCACAAGCGGCAGAGCAGAGTTCGATTGACCATGGACTGTCTGCCACTTTCCTTGGCTAGTGTTCTTATGATAAATAGCCACTCCCACTTCCTTTGTCCTGGGTTTCTCATTCTCCCCCCACTCTGCCCTGGTATCAGCCCTTCCCCACCGCCCTCTGGAATCCTGAGTCCTTTGTGGCAGCTCATCTGTTGCCATGGCACCAGATTATGATGTCGCAGACCCTGGATGACTGGGTACTGCTCCTGGGATGTGGAGAACAGGGACTCACAGAGGTGGGCATTGTCCAAGAGGCGACTGGCATGAAGGGACATGAATCCCTGGAAACAGGGAGCCACGGCCTCCAGCCCAGCCGGGGAATCACCCTGGGAGCTGGAGCCAAGGTTGCCAAGGCCAAGAGAGTGGGGGCTGGCATGGTTTGCTCCAATAGCCTCGAAACACCGCCCAGCCCTCATCACTTGGCAGTGCCGATGTAGCCTCTGGATGAGGGGCTCTCGGGCTCCGTTCACTGGGATGTTCACTCAGATCCCTCAGGAGAACCGTGTTTACCTTGTGTTCTGTGTCGGCGCTGCATGGGAAAGCTGCTGCCCCCACTTGCCCAGAGAGGGCGGGAGCTTGCCCAGAGTCACCCGGAGATTCAGTCTCAGCTCTGACTCCAAATCCTTCCACGTGATTACACTTCAGACAGGCCCATCCAGGTAGTTTAGTCTAGTCCCCAACCTGAAAGTGGCATGCTGCCTGCCTCAGTTTCCCCAGGGCAGTCCGTTAGCAGAGCACAAGTTGTCATAAGCCCAGGTTTATTCTGCTGGACATTTACGGCCACATTCCAGGGGGACGCCTTGTGCAGGCACCTCCAGGCTATCATTGCTCCGCCTTGTCCTGTGACTTCTGGATCAGTCACACTGCGTGTGCCTCTCTGGAGTCCTGCTTCTTAGCCTGTATTGCTGCAATGGCTGAGGGACTTAGTGGCAGGATCCTAAGCGTTGGCAACTGCCACCTGGAATTGAAATCCCACTTCTGCCACCTTTCACCCTCACATCTTTGAACCTCCATTTCCTCTTGTATAAAAGGGATTAACAGCAGCTACCAGGGGCACCTGACCGTGAGGCCAAATTGTGACCTTGGGCATGTCAATTAGCCCCCTGCACTTCCCCTGTGTCAAGCAGGACAAATGGGCCCATTGCTGTGGGGGTTCCCGGAAAAGTGCCTAGCACAGACACTGGCACACAGAATACACTCAGAGGATGCTGGAAGAGGGAAAAAAATAAAACACCGGAAAAGTGTTTCTTTTTTGGACACTGAGATTCTGGTGGAGAAAATACTGCTGTCCAGGTTAGGAAATGCCCCAGGTGCTGTGGGTCATAACTGCACTTACTTTTCAGATGATTATGGGCTGTGATTTACCGTGCTGGTAACTGTTACCTACCACGACCCCTCGGTGCAGGGCTCAGGACCCTGGCCTGGGAGTCAGGAAAGCTGGTTCTGACCCCTGCCTTGCCGTTGCCCTGGGCTGGTCCCTTTCCCTCCCTGTCTGAGCCTCCAGCTCCCCACCTGTGGGTAGGTTCTGATTCCTGTGGTTTCTTCAAGCCCTGCACAGACAAAGGTGTTCTTCTATGGAAAGTGTAAAGAAAACTCATCTTAGAATGCACATCTACTGCAAAGATTCCACTGAAAAGAAAGGCAGAAATGGAAATGGATTTAGGAGACCCCGTATCTGTCCCCCAGTCCCTGCCAGGCTGCTGGGGTGATGGGGTGGGAGTGAGGGTGGGGGTGTGTGTGGCAGTCACGTGGTTCCAGAGGCAGCCAGAGGGCCTGTGGAAGGAGGTACAGAAGTCAAGGCTGGCCACTGGGAAGGTGCTTCTGGGGAGAAGAGGAGCCCAGCCCTGGAGTGTGTGAGCAGAGGCTGGGCAGCTGTGTTTCCAGTGGGTTCAGTGCCCCCACGAGAGCTACCCCGAGTGAGGTCCTGTGTTGAATGTGACGTAGGACCTACACTGGAGGAGCGTGGCGCCAATGAAGGGACAGGGAGGATAGCAAAACATACTGGACTCTGTGTCTCGTCCCAGTTCTGCTACCAGCTATGAGATCTCAGCCTGCTACATGCATCCCCTGGGAGAGCATGGAACACCCCATCTCCTTTGCTTCTAATTAAGAGTTCAAACCATAAAAACAGCAATGGCTGCTACTTTCTGAGCATCTGCTGTGTGCCAGGGTCTCTTCTGTATGTCCTTCATACATTATAACTTCTTGTAACTCCCCACGCCCCAGAGCCCTTTGTTTTCTTCTTCCCTTTATATAGATCAGAAAACAGAGGCTCGGGGATTAAGTAACAACCCCAAGGTCAAACAGAAAGGAGAGCTGGGATTCAGACCCCTCTCTCCATGTGGAGGCCTCCCCCTCCAGACTGGAAACACCCTGGGAGCAGAGACTAATTTGGGTATCTTGCCCTATAGATAGTCTCTTTCCACCACTCTAAACAGAGAATACCTTATTAATTATGCCACAAAGGAATCATTTGCCTTTATGATTTGTTATCACCAGCTTTCTGGTGTTTATGAAAGAGGCCTTGACTTTGGGCTGGTTGTGGTGAGCAGGACAAGCAGGTAAAGGGACTGAGGACTGGCAGAAGGGAAGTCTTCCTGGAGGCCGTGACAGTGGAGCAGGACTTTGGGGGAGGAAAGAGGTCTGGTAAGGGGCTTTCCCTTGGTGGATGGATCCTGTCACCCTTGTTGGACTTGAGTCTGAACTTGGAGGACAGGACAGGCATCACCTGTCTCCACCTGGTGCTCAGTAAAAGCCTTTCTCTCCTGTCCCTTCCCCGTGATTGATGGGGCACCCCGTGTCCTAGTGTGGCTGCAGGAGGCCATCTGGTTCAGCACCTTTTGGTCACCCCATGATCACCTGCCCACCAGGCCCCTTACACTCTTGTCCTTGCCCCACAGCCAAGAAGACCTGCATGGACAGTGACTTCACCTGTGACAACGGCCACTGCATCCCCGAGCGGTGGAAGTGCGATGGCGAAGAGGAGTGTTCTGATGGCTCCGATGAATCCGAGGCCACTTGCAGTGAGTCCTGTTCCTCGGGCCGGGGTGGGGGGTCTTGTTCTGGGCTTCAATCTCCTTGTTAGTCTTCCTTGTTGGGAGGCTGGGAGGCTCGAGTGAGGTGATCTGTCAGTCATAGCCCCAGACTCACTGTACTGCGACCTCGGGGGCTCCGGGCAAGCAGCAGGTGAATCTAGTAGCTGGTGTCAGGAGGCTGGTTTGGGGGCTTTCTTCACAGCCCTCTTGCATGTTGGGCCCAGCTCCTATAGTACCAGGAGCCGGAAACAGCCCCTCCGAGCCTTCTGCCCAGAAGTAGCCATAGCACATCCTCTAGGCCTCCCCTCAGCCTCTCCCACAATTTTTCTGAGGACTCCGATCATAATTCTAATAGTACCGATGAGAGCTGGTGCTTGTGAACCTGTACTGTGTGCCAGGCACAGTGCTAAGCTCTCTGTGTACATTAATTCATCTTCTCCTTGCAGCAGCCTCATGAGGCAGGTCCTGTCACTGTCTGAATTTTACAAAGGAGGACATCGAGGCTCAGAGAGGTTGAGTGACTGGCCCAAGGCTCACCAGCCAGGACTTTGAGGCCTCAGTGTTCTGCCCGGCCTCCAGAGCAGGCTGGGTGGCAGCGAGGCAGCCTGGGGTGAGGTGGAAGGCCAGAGCTGAGCTGCAGGCCTGCCTCCCACAGTCAGGGCTTTGTCTCTCTGTGATTTCTTTTCCAGGCGCTAATCCTCAAAGCAAACTTATACCAGGCAGGTTATTCATTCTGTGACATTTGTTAAATTAAAAAGGAGATGAGCAGGGGGGCGGGGAAGGACCCAGTGGTCCTGGAGGCAGTTTCAGCAGAGTAAGCCTGAGACAAAAACCTGGGGAGGGGAAGGAGGGGTGGGGGTGGGGCAGCACAGTACATGGAGGATGGTAGGGCTTGGGGAGACTTACCTGGGTCCTTGTTAGGGGTCACAGTTGCCCCAGAGGCAGAGTCAGGAACAATGGAGGTCAGTGTCCCATATAGTCCCATCCAGGGCTGAGGCTAATGATAACTGGGTTTCCTTGTCTCCTAGCAACAGAGCTGCCAGTCTCCCAGTGAGAGAGAGAGAGAGAGAGAGAGAGAGAGAGAGAGAGAGAGAGAGAGAGAGACCCCTGCCTAAGAAAGGGACCCCCTCGCTTCCTTGAACTGCAGCCCCTGCCTTCCCTGCCTTGCCCCTGGCCCTATCCGTTCCTCACCCACCAGACAGCCAAACCCAGTGCTATCCTGGAGGTGCCTGGATTGTCCTGAGCTTAAAAAAGAACAAAGCCCAGCCACACCCACAATGGCTCTCATCTTCCTGACAGCTTTGGAAGGGGGATCGGATCCCCATTTAGAGAGAAGAAAACAGGCTGGCTGGGATAGGTTCACCCAGCTAACAAAGGGCACTGCCAGCCACGTGCGTTTGCGGAGGGGGGCTGTGGCCACAGGGGGCTCTTCCATCATTGCAGTCAGCCAACTGGGCCACCCAGCCCCGGCTCCAGCAGTTACCCTGGACACTGGGGGCAGAGGGGAGGAGAGGGGGGCCTCATCACTGTGATCATGGGGATCTGTCTCCCTGCCGAGAGCTGTGCTCCCCCCTCCCCACATGTCTTACTGTGTTGGTGTCTCTTTTCATCTTCCTCCTGCCTCCCGCCCCCCACCAGGCCCTGCCCACCCCTGCTCTCTGGGGTGACTCCCTCTGCTGCCTGCCCCTCTCCTGCACGCTGACCTGCCTCATGTTTCCTTGTCTTTGCCCCTTTTGCCCATTTAGCACTTGCTGCCTTTCCATCCTCGGGGCCGTGCAGGGGCCCCTGGTCTCACCCCTCTGCCGCCCAGGCCTGCTCTGTACCCAGCTCTGAGGCACTGCCCTTTGACAGCCGAGTAACTGGAGGCCTGGAGAATGTGAGGACCTTGCTTCCAAGACACACAGGCACAGCATGGCTGGTCTGCCTTTTGTGACAACAGGCTCCACAGGCTCTCTGAGGCTTGACAGGGCACCCCATGGGAGCACAGCCCAGGCTGCCTGCAGGGAGTTGGGAGGCTCAGCTCTCCAGGCTCACCCACTGATTGGCTGTGAGGGCTGCACACGGTCCTGCCCCTCTCTGGGCCCTGGTTCCTAACATTCTGTAATTCTAAAGGCCATGATTCTATGATTCCTAGACTCTTAAGATTCTGAGGCCTTCTTTCTCCCTTGCCTGGGCCCAGTTGGGACACAAGGCCTGGGATCTCACTTCTCATGCGGAGCTGCACGGTCAGAGGCCAACAGGCCTAAGAGTGGTGAGGGCTGCCTGGCAGAGGTTGGCCAGGGTGGGAGCTTGAGGGTCAGGCAGAACTGGGGGCAGAAGGACCTGATAGTAGGTTTGCTCACGGCTTCCTGACTGAATGGGAACCCCTCAGCCAACTCCACTGCCCGTTTAATTGGTGTTGTCATAGCAACCTTCACAGCCTACCAGGTTTCTGGGGACTGTGCCAGCTCCCAGGATTGAGCCCCCTCCCCGCCCCAAAGAGGATTATAGGCAGCAGTAAAGTGTAGTGGACATGGTATTTGATGTATTTGGGTTCCGGCTCTCTCACCTGTGAGGCAAATTGCCCAGTCTCCCTGGCCCTCAGCTAATTCATCATTAAAATGGGGATACAGTAGTCCCTCTCTATATCACAGTTCACTTATCATGGCCTCACTGTATCGTGGGATTTTTAAAAATATTATATTTAATTATTTATAGCGGATTTTTCGCTATATCATGGGATTTTGCAGTACTGTATACGTATGTTGTTAAAGTTACGTAGGTTTAAGGGTGTAGAATATGTTTAAGAACATAAGTAGTGTTTATAAAAGTGTGGAAAAGGTTAATAAGGGAGTGGGAAAGGTTAATAAGGGACTGGGAACAGTTTATAAGTGTGTGGGAAGGGTTTATAAAGCCTTACAATATATATAAATACTAAAATAAATGTAAGGTTCCTACTTGGCGGATTTTCACCTATCACTGGGGGGTCTAGAATGTAATACCCACAATAAGTGGGGGAATACTGTAATGGAACCTGCCTTAGAGGGGATATGAGGATCAAATGAAAAAATGCATATAAAGTGTCCATGCTGGAGTGATTGTCAGTGTTATTTTTATTATTAGATTTTGACTTCGGGCCCTTTCCCTCACATACACCAGTTTAAAATCGTAGAATAGTATAAGTGTGTGTGTGTGTTGGGGGGTGTTATATTAAAAGGGAACAGGATTTGGGAGCAGCTCCCCATTCTTATGTCCCTCCACTATGTCATCGACCCCTAGCTGGCTAGGGTTTCTCCCAGCTCGGTTTCCTTCTGGTTCTGGATTCTGTGTCTATCCAATATAGCCAGGAGTCACAGTAGGAAAGCCTGGGACATTTGCCTAATGAAAGTAGCATCTCGGCTCTAATTATAGCTCACTTGATTGGGGCTTCTGACCCCCCCTTTAGGCATCTGTTGGGAGAGGAGGGGGTGGGGAGATTGTTTTCAAGGTGAATGAGTTATAATCCTGGGTTCTGCTTATTGAAAAAAGGGTTTTATTAATGAATCTTAGAACCTTTCCACCAGGAAGAGAACTGCACTGATTAACCAAGTATACCTTCCTATTATAAATAAGAAGTAGCAGGCTAGAGATTTTCTGTGATCACCCAGCAACTTAGGGGCTGACCCAGCTATAAGTACTTTTCTGACCCCGTGTGAAGAAGCTGGGACAACTGCCACTTCTACACAGTGGAAGGTCCTGTGCCGTGCTTCCTAGGCAGCAGCTGGACACTGACAGTTACCACTACCTGAGCTCTGGTCCCCTTGGAGCTGGCAGGCCCCCTTTGGAGGTTGTCTGCCCCTAAGCATCACGTGACCTGACACTGCAGACATGCTGCTCCCTCAAGCAGCCGTCAAGTACTTTCATTCTTTTATTCAACAGACATTTCCCTTTTTATTAATTTGTGAACTTATGAATTAGAGAAAGTACCCAAGGGTTTGGATTTCTGGGGCAGGATTCTCTGGGAATTTATCAATGCCTACAGTCGCTCCAGCAAGCCAGAGCTTTGCCAACTGTGTGGGATTCCTGAATCTGAGATGGCAGACTCCTCACTCCTGCCTCTCAGCACCTGGGGACACTTGGAGAGCAGGTGGAAGGCTTCCCTCAGGCATCTGCCCTCAGAGGAAAAGACAGAGAGAGACAGAGACAGAGACAGAGAGAGGCAGAGACAGAGACAGAGACAGAGAGACAGATACGCACGTTCCGGGGTGGGGGTGATCCTGGTGGGCCACGTGGACTCTGATCATGTGCATCTCCAGAAGTGAGACCAGGGCCCTCCCAGCCCTTTGCGTTTGCATTTTATGAAATAAAACAAAGGTAACTGCTGTTTCCTGAGCTCTGAGTTTGTTCCAGGCTCTGAGAGTAGGGATTTTCATATATTCTCCCATTTAAACCATCCACCAACTCTAGAAGTTCATGTAACCCCGTTTTCAGATGAGGAAAGCCAGGGTGCAGAAAGGTTAAGTGACTTGAGAAGGAACTTCATGTTAGTAAATAAGATTTGGACACAGGTCTGTCTGACTTCAAAACGCATGCTCTACCTCCTGCGTCATGCTGCCTGGGGCCTCTGGCTTTGGTCATCCTGAAAGTGGACATCAGACTGCCAGCTGCCACCCTGCAGACCCTGCCTGCCTGAGCAGGGGCCCTGTGAGCTCCTTCCTCCAGGACCCCTCTCGATCCCAGGGATACTGGGGAGACTGACAGGGGGCAGGGGTGGGGACCCACGGGGCCTGCTTTTCCCTTGCGGTAGATAAGTGCAAAAAGTCAAGCAGTGAATTTGGAGTCAGAACCTGGGATGAAAGTCCAGCTCTGCCCCTCACTGCAAGACTGTGAGCAAACAACTTACCCTCTCCAGGGTTTGTTCTTCTCAGTCATAAAATGAAGGTAATGGTAGTACCCCCTTCATAAGGAGATGCTGCACTCCCAGGACTAGGCAGTGAGAGGCCTGGCCCAGTAGCCCAGAGAGCGAGCATCATGTCCTGGCTTAGGGAAGAGCTACGTCACAACTGGGACGGGGAGGTTCCGGGAAGGACCAGCAGTTGGAACAACCAGCATCCAGTAGCCTCAGCAGGACCCTTCCCCTCCCTGGCCTCTGTCTCCTGTCACTCTAATGGCTGCTCCTCTATGTGACCTCCAAGGCCTCTTGAGTCCCGGCATTCCAAGACAGTCCCTTTGCTCTGTGAGGGCAGGAGGGCTAGAGTCAGGCACTGCTGAATCCTTGAGAGCTTGTAATTAGAGCTGTCTATTTAGGGACACAGCAAACGTCTTATTAATTATAAAGAAAGGAAGCAGATGGATTGTTTAATCATTGTCCTTGCTGAAAGGTTATGCAATTAACTGTATAAATATTCACTAAAAGTTCGTGACTGCCTGCTGCACTGGGGTCTGCAGAACCAAGCCCCCACAGGTAGTATGGATGGTCAAGGGACATTTTAGTTACCTGGGCTTTGGGGCAGAGTGTGGAGCTGGTTTGGAGCTGGTTTGGAGCCAGTTCTCCACCCACAGGGTCATGTGGGGTTTGAGGGAAAGGGCAGGATTCTAATCAGAGGGACCTGGACTCTGCCTTTCACTGCTGTGCATCTTTGGGCCATGACAGTACTCCGTCTGTCTGAGCCCCGGCTTCCTTATCTGCAACATAGATAGAGACCGCTACTCTGCTTCACTCAGTGGGCAATGCTGACATGACAGTCTCTATGAATGGTGCCCTTGGAGATGACGCTTACAGCCTTCAGGGCCTGTTTGCCTGGCAGGGTGAGGGTAAGAGTGAAATGGGAAACCAGCAAAGGCTCAGCGTGAAGCAGCCTGATGTGCTGGAGGTGATCAGTGAACATGACGTACTTCCAGTTCCCCTGTGAGTTTGTTCCCTGAGGCCTGGGTCAGGAAGAGCCAGTCCCTTGTCCCTCCATCCCATCGCTTGCTCAGTGACTTGCAAACATATAGAACATCACTATCACTTTTCTAGGAGTGGATTTAAAAGAAATGAAGTATCCTATATCTTTTCAACTTGCAGAATGATAACCTGGGAGTTCTCAAAGCAGGCGCATGGGGGTGGAAGGAGTTGCTAAAATGCAGATTTCTAGGCTCTACCCTCAAAGTCTGGATTCAGTCTACGATAAGCTGGGGCCCAGGAACCTGCATTTCTAACAGCTCCCACGCCTTCACTCCTTAGTTAGGACTCTGGGAAATGCCAATCAGCTTCAGCTCCCTTGTGTTCTGGTGGCCCTGAAGGGCATGTGCTTACTGAGGGCCTGCAGTGTGTTGCTGACTGAGATGCTCTTGAAGAGCCCCACTTGCAGACTCCCAGGCCCTTCAACACCCTGTGTTGCAGCCCCAAGGCCACCCCGGGCTCAACCAGACAGTTACTTGTTAAGAGAAATTTCTGTAAAATGAATCCTGTGAGTCCTGTATTCCCAATGGGTTTCCTTCTATTTCACAAAGTGTATTCCTAGGGAGCATAGAATATAGTCAATAATATTGTAATAATTATGTATGGTGTTGTCCTGGCTGGTTTGGCTCAGTGGATTGAGCGTCGGCCTGCGAGCTAAGTGTCGCTGGTTCGATCTTCCAGTCAGGGCACATCAGAGAAGGAAAACTCTGACTCCAAGAAACCTCCGCTGCCTTGCGGCATACCTCTTCAGGGGAAAGGCTAAGGGAGTAAACCCCGACAGAAAATCCGGAGCCGGAGTCCCTAAGGCGGTTTGACGTTGTAGTCAACACCGGCAACTCCTGCGGCGCACCTGAAGCCAAGCTGGATTGACTCCGTCTTTCCCTTGGACCCTTCAGCTGCGAAGAGAGGGGGGGTCTGCTGCATGGGCAACAGCAGACCCTCCATATCACCCTGCCCAGGCTCTGTAGCTTCAGCTTCACTGGAGAGGACACTCCAGCGTCATCGCAAGATGTCGATCTAACACGGGAGGAGACAGATACCATGTCACTCCCGAGTCAGACTGCACAGCCATTCTCGGCGGTGCAGATAGACTCTTAAGAAGCTACACCATCGTCTCTTGAGACGGACGGCTGCCGACGACGACAACACCGGCAACTCCTGCGGCGCACCTGAAGCCAAGCTGTATTGACTCCGTCTTTCCCTTGGATCCTTCAGCTGCGAAGAGAGGGTGGGTCTGCTGCATGGGCAACAGCAGACCCTCCATATCACCCTGCCCAGGCTCTGTAGCTTCAGCTTCACTGGAGAGGACACTCCAGCATCATCGCAAGATGTCGATCTAACACGGGAGGAGACAGATACCATGTCACTCCCGAGTCAGACTGCACAGCCATTCTCGGCGGTGCAGATAGACTCTTAAGAAGCTACACCATCGTCTCTCGAGACGGACGGCTGCCGACGACGACGACGACGACGATTCCTAGGGATAACTTTGGGGTCCATACTGGGGTCTAAGGAACTCCTCTCTCATAGCATGGTAGTGTTCGGAGGCCTGGGCTCAGACACCTGCCCCCAGCCCATCTTGTCCATGTGCTTTTCTCCATCCTGTATGGCCTTTCATCCCAGCTATGGAAGAGAATAAACTTGGTCTGAGATCAGAGAGAAGAGCTGAGCATCAGGCAACAGTGACCCGCTGCCGTTGGGTGCAATGGACTATGCCCAGTCCCTGGCATCAGACACAGCTGACTCTGAGTCCTCACTCCGTCCTTAACTGGCTGTGGACTTACCACCGTGTCCAGTGCACACCAGTGCTCAGTAGATGCTCACTGAGAGAATAAAGCAGTCAGTCCTCATCTGTTACGTGTGGATTAAGTATCATTTGTGCACACCGGGCTGGGTGTTCTAGTTCTAAGTTCTTCCCAGACGTTAACTTAGGCATCATAACAATCCTATGAGGTAAGGAATAGCTTTATCCGAACATCATTAGCACAAAGATAAGGATTGTTGGCTAAGGTAGATAGCTGGTGAGTGACCAAGCTAGGATTTGAACCCAGGCAGCAAAGCTCCCGAGCCTATGACCTTGAGCTCCATGCTGGAAGCCACAAAATAATCCTCACCCTGCTGAGTTACTGTGAAGACTTAAGGCTGTGCCTGGAACAACCCAAGAGACCATTGTGTTTAGGCCTGAAAGGCAGGAGCCAGCCATCAAGGTCTCAGGTGCATTTACCTTGGCTGGGTTTGTCACATGGGTCATCCTGAGATGCTCCGGGTGAGAGCCATCCCCAGCCCTGATCAGGTTCTCATTCTTTCTTCCAAATTGAGAATCAACCCTGGGGCTTCAGGCCCCTGATTGAGTCAGTCCCTGATTGCGGCTGCAGTAATTAGAGCTGTGTGGTCCCGCTGGGGCCTGCCACACGGCAGCTGCTCTGAGCAGCCGCTCGCACCATTGCTGGGAGAGGGGCTTGGAGGGGGTGGGTTGTACCAGGGAGCTGTTGAGGTCTTGTTGAGCCCTTCAGATCTACAGGTTCGGATCATGGAGTCATTGATCTGGAAGGCAAACCGAGGCCCAAATGGGCATGCCTCGCCCAAGGACACACAGCTCGGAAATGACAGAGATGCATGCAAGGCATGGCAACTCCATGTTGCTGGAGCTTAAAGGGGAGATTCATAGGGGTGGGGGGTGGGGCCGGTGAGGCGGGCAGGGCTTGACCGGATCAAAGAGGCTTGAGTGCCAAGGACGAAGGGGGCATGAAAGGGGACTAGTCAGGACAGCGGTGGAGTCAGATACAGGATTCAGAAAGTCTTAGGGGCAAACAGAGACTTCTTAGATGAAGAAACTTGACACACGAGACAGGAAGGCTTTGATGGATTCTCAGGGCCTCGGGCCAGGTGGCTGGGGCCAGGCAGTAGGACTGGTTGGCACTGTGCCCTGTGTCCTCCTTGGCCAAGCCATGCACATGTGTCTGTCTCCACAGCCAAACAGGTGTGTCCTGCAGAGAAGCTGAGCTGTGGACCCACCAGCCACAAGTGTGTGCCCGCCTCCTGGCGCTGCGATGGGGAGAAGGACTGCGAGAGTGGAGCGGATGAGGCTGGCTGTGCCACCTGTGAGTCCGGGTCAGATCCCCAGGGCCTGCCCAGACCTGGGAGGGGCTTGGTCAGTGGAGCAGAAAGGGTGACAAACAGGACACTAGTAATGGCCAGGCACTTTGGAGACATTTTCTTCTTTCATCCTCACAACCACCCCATGAGCAGCCATTATCATTCCCATTTTATGGGTGAGGAAACTGAGGCTCAGACAAGCGAGGAAAAGTACCCAAGGCTGGGTGGTGGGACTGAGATTCAAATTTAGGTCTGGACAGCAAAGCCCATGAGTTTTTACCATGCCTGACATTTGCACATCCATTCCATACGTCTCTACCAATCTCTGAGCAGGGCAAAGGGAACCAACGGGGCCAAAGCAAGACATGGTGGTGGCCTGGTCCAGGGCACTGGCAGTGTCAGGGGCAGGTGGGGATATGGGGGGTAGGAAGGAGAGGACAGATTCCTGAGGTGTGAAGAACTGTTGCTGAAATCTCAGATTTAAGAAGACATTCCCAGCAGCCTCGGCAGGGACAGATGGAGGAGGTCACTGGGACAGTTCCACATCACTGAGCTTCAAACACAGGATTATCTTCATCCCAGAGAGCAGGCCAGCAGGTCCTAGGCCAGTGGAGAGCGTGGCTGGGCCACACTTGTTTTAATTTGATGGGCGCCTACTGTGTGCAAGGCCTGAGCCAGGCTCTGGAAGGGACAAGGGGCGAGTCCTACACAGTCCTCTGTCTAGGAACTCAGAATTAATGGGGGAGACAGACTGGCTATTGATAACTAGGCTGTAAGGCTGGGCTGAGACCTGGGCAGTCACTCGGGTGCTCTTGCCAGGCACTTGCCCACCACTGCCTTCTACCCCCCTCCCTCCACCATCTTCTGTATTTGCATCTTACCCATCCTTCCTAGCCCAGGGAAAATGCCGTCTCCTCTGGTGGCTTCTGAGTCACGGCACTCTAAGGTCCTAACTAAGTCCAGAGTTTGGATGTGTCTGAAGCAGGAAGCATCTGGGTGTGGGGAAGGATCCTGGTGGGGGCCAGCAGTTTCAAAGCCCCGATGATGGCACTGGCTCTTTTCTTCAGCTGGATAATTTTGTGGGTCCTCACCACCGATGAGAATCCTCTCCCCTCCTCTTCCCCCCCACCCCCAAAACCAGGTATTTACTTGGTCATGAAGGCCATCAGCCACTATTGTAGAGGGTGGGGATAGCTCTAACTAGGGCATGTTGTAGCAGGAAAGTTCCCTGTTAATTATAGCAGATAGGGGTGTTAGAAGGTTTTAGAGGGCTTCACTCCTACAGCTCCCAACCATGTGGGCAAAGGAAAAAGAATGCTCCCCTCTTCAACACTCAGTTTCTGACATTTGTGAATGCTGTGAGCGAGGTCTCTGGGCATAGGCCTGAGAATATAGATCTCAAAGTTGCTGTCAGCTTTAAACCCTTAGAGAGAACTCAGCATAAAGAAGTACTTCCTTTCAGGACTCTGAACATAGTGAGTCCTCCCTCCCTTGATGTGTGTAAGCTGAGCCTGGACAGGAAGGAGGGGAGCTAATCTTTTCTTGAGGGGCAGACATCACAGGGTGGTGTGTGCTTTTCCCACCAATGCCTCGAAATCCCAAAAGCCCAGAAGGGGAAAAAGTGCGTCTGTCATAAACTTGATAGATCTGTCAGTGACACATGGCATGAACTGTCTACATTGTGAAACTGAAGGCATCATTCTTTTCTATGTTAAATAACAATGAAAAGATGACATTTTTCCATCAGTAAATAAAAACACAGGCTCTTGGCGCCCCCACGTGGAGAGGTCTGGTGCTGTCACCTCCATGTTACCTGTGGTCACAATCATGCCCCCACCTTAGCCCCCAGGCTTGTTCTTGACCTCTGTAAGAAATGAAGGAAGGAAGGAGGCAAGGAGGTAACAGCTCTGGAAACGGCTTGCACTCCAGGAGAAAACCAGAAAGCTGAGAGGAGTCAAAATAGAAAGGAAGAGCCCCAAAACCTGAGTTCTGTTTCCCTTGTCACCCTGGACTGTGCGACCCTGGGAAAATTGCTCCCCTCTATGGGCCTCAGTTTCCCATCTGTAAAGTGGAAGTTGGGCTGGTGATCTCTAAGGCCCTCCTGGACACTGGGCTCAGAGAAGCCCACAAGAGAGGGGAAGCCCAGGACCCCAGGCAGGGCCAGTGACCTTTGCCCTTAACTACTGCACGTCCCTAAATTAGTCCTTATACCCAAGCTAGTCCAGCACCCATTTACAACACACCCAGCCACTGCAGAGAGCTCTATGCCAGGCCCTCAGGACAATACTGGGTTAATCTCAGAGCAAGCCCCCAGGCAATCTGTGGTCATGGGGCAGATGGAGAAGGATGTGAGACCCAAACACCTGAGCATGATGTGAAAGGCACCCGACTGGAGAGTAAACGTGGAAAGGAAGGAGGCTTCCCAAGCAGGGGAACATGAAGTAAGTCACAAAAGAGGTGGAATTTGGGCCCTTGACAGATGAGAACTCATCGGTGTAAAGTGTAGAGACAGTGGTGGGCAAGAGGTGTGTACCCAGCAGATGGAACAGCCTGTGCCAAGGCCCAGAGGTGGGAACGTGTGCAAATGACCCAGTGAGCGCAGGAGTGACGTAGTAATGGGACAGAGCAGTGGCTCCATGCCAGTGGCCTTGGATGCCAGCCTGGGGGACTTACTGAGATGGTACAGTGCAGCCAGATGGGAGGGTGGGGAGGAACCGGAGCTGTGCTGTAAGGAAATAGCCCCAGACCTTCTTCCCTGGAAGTCAGTGTCATGTCACATACCATTTCCTAGGAACGTCACAGAGTCCTTTAAGACAGGCGGCTTTAGAGACGCTCCTAGTGCCATCCCCCTGCTGGCGGCAGGACGGGAATTCCCACTCCCAGTGAGGCCAGAGGTGCTCAGGGAGGGCAAGCGTGTTGCCCAAGGTCACCCCCTGTGGAAGCCCCGTTTCCGGTTCCTGACGGCATGTCCACCCTTCAGCCCCCGAGCAGAGCTTATCCTGGCCCAGAGGTGAGGGTCTGGGCCCCTGCAGCGGACCAGCGGGCCGGGTCGCTGTGGATGGGGTCCGGCGGGCCGACCGGCTCTCTGTCCCGCGCAGTGTGCGCCCCGCACGAGTTCCAGTGCAGCAACCGCTCTTGCCTGGCCGCCGTGTTCGTGTGCGACGGCGACGACGACTGTGGCGACGGCAGCGACGAGCGCGGCTGTGCTGACCCGGCCTGCGGGCCCCGCGAGTTCCGCTGCGGCGGCGAGGGCGGCGCCTGCATCCCCGAGCGCTGGGTCTGCGACCGCCAGTTCGACTGCGAGGACCGCTCGGACGAGGCGGCCGAGCTCTGCGGCCGCGCGGGCCCCGGGGCCACGTCCACGCCCGCCGCCTGCGCCGCCGCCCAGTTCCCCTGCCGCAGCGGCGAGTGCGTGCACCTGGGCTGGCGCTGCGACGGCGACCGCGACTGCAAGGACAAGTCGGACGAGGCCGACTGCCGTAAGCCCGCCCCCCATAGCGCCCAGCCCCGCCGCGGATCCGCAGGTCCGCCAGGCGCGCCTTTCCCCCGCTGCCGATCAGTGAAAGTGAAGTGGCTGCTAAGCTGCGGAGCTCAGGTCCCAGCGGCACCGGTGTCCTTGGCTGACGCCCTCCCTGCCATCCCCTCCCACCGCTGCCCTTTTCAGTCCTAGGCAGTCACCCACTCGTTCCAACACGGGGAGACCTCGGTACACCCAGGAACTCGTGCCACCCTCCTACCTGCTGGGCCTGCTCATCCTTCAAGGACTCGCCCAGAATCCCAGCTGGGCTGGGACTGTCCCCTAGGCTGCTGCGGGTCCCCAAGCTGCCCTCTCTTACAGCACATCCGCCAGTGTTATGCTGCCCTCTGTGTTCCTCAACCCTCCTCTGCACCCTTGCTCTCCTAGAGCAGCAGTCCCCAACCTTTTAGGCACCAGGGACCGGTTTCGTGGAAGACAATTTTTCCACAAACTAGGAGTGTGTGTGTTGGGGGTCGGGGGTGATGGTAGTGTGGCTGGGTTCCTAACAGGCCACGGATGGGACCAGGGTCGGGGGTGGGGAGTTGGGGGGGGGTTGGGGATCCCTGTCCTGGAGGATGGGGAAGCTCTTAGCAGTTTTTTCGGTTCCCAGGCCTGGCACAGCGCGGCACACCATGCGTGCTCAGGAAGGGTTTGCTAAGGGGATGAAGTCCTTAAGAGATGAGCACCTAGGCTAAAAAGAAAACCACGTTCGCTCTGGAGGTGTAGCCCTGGGGAGAGGCAGCAGACGGAGAAAACAGGAGACCTGAGTTTTAGTCCTGGCTCTGTCAGCCAGAGTGCTGTGTGACCCTGGGGGAGGCCTTCCCCCTCTCTGAGCTTCAGTCTCCCTATCTGTACACTGAAAGTGCCTTGGTCAGGTGTCCTTTGAGAACTCCCAAGCTCAGCCACTGGTTCTGTTCTTTCCAAGGGTGGACATGGGGTGGGGGCCGGAGAGCTGTCCCAACACCATGTTGGGTTTGACCCTCTCTACTTGCCTTCTCCCTGCAGCACTGGGGACCTGCCCTGGAGACGAATTCCAGTGTGGGGATGGGACCTGTGTCCCTTCAATCAAGCGCTGCAACCAGGAACAGGATTGTCTGGATGGGAGTGATGAAGCTGGCTGCCTAAAGGGTGCGTGTGGTCAGAGGCAGAGGGGCAGGATCCTCCATGAGAAGCCTGACCTCTCCCCTGACCCCAGCAGAGAGAAAGCAGAGTTGGAAGCTGCCTCCCCTTGGTCCCTGAGATGCATCATTCCTCAGAGCATCACTTGCCCCTAAGCCACACGGACCCCTCTCTGGGTTCTTAGTGGCACCAAAACTGGATTTTTAAGGACTTTGCAAAAGATGAAAGAAGCCTACAGGGACATCAAAGGGCAAGCAGGAAGTCCAGCTCCCACCATTTGTCCACGTCTAAGTCTCCCAGTGGCTTTTCTTACTAGTTCCCAGATGAGCAGAGGCTGAGTCATACTTCCCAGGGGCCCCCCTTAATTCCCAGATGGCTCTTCTGGTCATCACTCACCCCCTCACCACCACCCCACCACCCCGCAGGAGCAGGAACCCTGACCTACTGGTCTTCTGGGGAAATGCAATGAGGCAGGCCCCCCTTTCCAGGGCCCCTGGGACATAGGTCCCCCTCAGGAGATGGTCAGTCCAGCCCCCAGGGTCTCTGCTGTGCTGCTGCTTTTCCCTCCCAGGGCCCTGGTCCTACCATATCAGATGCAGACCCCAGCCCTGCCCAACTCCCTGATGCTTGGGCACCCCGACAATCCCTGGGGCCCTGTCCTTCTGTGAGCAGAGCCCCTACCAGCCCTGCAGACACTGTCTGTCCTGGGCCACCCTCTAGAGACATTGGGGCTGGGGATCTGCTCACCTCCCCTGGGCCCGGCCCAGCCCTCCATGCCGAAGGTCTCACAGGTGCTGTCCACTCTCTTGTCTGGCCAACAGAATCGACATGTGAGGGTCCCCGCAAATTTCAGTGTAAGAGTGGAGAGTGCGTGGACGGCGGGAAAGTGTGTGATTCTCAGAGGGACTGCCGGGACTGGTCGGATGAGCCTCTGAAAGAGTGTGGTACAGTACCTGTCTACATCCAGCTGCTGGACTAACCCTCCCTCCATGCCTCCTCCTGCAGCCGAGCCCAGGCCCTGGGCTGCCCTCGGCGCACGTTCTGCTCTGACCCTGTCTCTGGACTCCTATGGTGTCCTGTGGCCTCAGATGGAGCTCTCTGCCTCTGGGGCCTCTCATTCTGCCTTTCTACACACAGGCCTTTCCTTTCCAGCCCAGATGCTCAGAAATTATGCTTCCTCTCACAAACCCAGGCTCTGCTCCTTTCACATTCAGACCTCTGAGTTTTCTCACTCTGGAACCTTCTCTCTTACTCAGTGTCTCTTCCCTGCTGTCCTAGCCAGGGCCCTGGCCTCTGAGGCCTTCCACCCCCTACAGGAGGTAGAGGCGGGAATAGCAGGCTTGGTCACTCACCACCTGGCTCAGGTGAGGGGAGGACAGAACCAGCAGCAGAGGGTAGTGTCATCCTGAGCCCTGAGGAGGCTGGACTTTCTGGACCCCAGACCTATGGGCCGGGCATTAGTGAAGAGCAGAAGGAGATGGCTGTCCTGACGGCTGGAGCTGTCAGGTAGGTTCCAGGCTGAAAAGAACAGGCGAGCCTGGGCTAGAGGCGGGGTGGGCATCCCAGAGAACATGCAGAAAGCTCAGCATAGGCTCCAGGAACATTCATTTCTGAGGTCAGGGGTTTGGACAGAGAATTCCTGGGAGGACAGAGCCTAGGTCACACCCTCCCTCTCTACCTTCCTGGCAGACATGTTTTCACCAGCACTTCCCCTCTGGGGCACTCAAGGGAGCTTCAGGCTCTGGAACTGCATAGGAACGGCATGTTTCTGCCCCTGTTGGAGATTTTAACATTTATTTTGAAAGGAAGAGTAGCTGGGTGAAGGTCACTCAGCCTGCACTTGAGCTTGCAGATGACAGATTCACACCCCAAGGCCCTGCCAAGAGAAGTTCTAGAAGAAGGAACCTGTGGAAAAGAAGATGGGGAAGCAGGAGCAGCTGAGCCCAGTCCCACCCACGCCCGCCCAGATTTGGAATTAGCCAGGGACTACTAACCTACTAAACTCTCTTCTCTCTGTCTTTTGCATGACATGCCAAAGAGAAGTATGTACGCATGTGTTTGTGTCTGTGCTGGTGAGAGGCCAGTATCTGTATCCATGGCTCCTTCTCTGAGTCAGGCAAGGGAATTACATCACATGTCTCTGCGTGTGTCCCCACGTCTGTGTGAATGTCTGTGGAGTCCATGGGCCTGTCTGTGCCTCTGCACGTAGGCTGGTGTGTGCATGTGCTGGGAAAGTGACACTGCCCCTTCCTTCCATGGGGGATGTCTAGCTGCTCAGGCCTCTCCGGACCACCTGCCTCTCTCCTCCCCTTCAGGTCCTCCAGAAGGATCACCTCCAGGCTAGATAGAATTGGGAAGACCCAGAGATTCCCCTTCAGCCTCTGCCTCGGTGCTAGTCTTCCAGGGAAGGGTTGACAGCGAAAGACAAGTCCAAACCCGCTACTCATTGTCTCCCTGACCACCTCAGCCCTGGAGGACTCTGTGCTGTCCCTTGTCCCCTTTCCAAGCCATCCTACACATGCCATTCCATCAGGGTTCAGTAAATACAAGTGTTGAGTTGCTGCCACCTGCAAAAGAAGAGGGAGGAAGTGAGCGGGTGCATGAATAAGGCAGGTAGGGAGCAGGTGAACAAATGAATGGACAGCACTGAGGGAATATATGGATGGGAGAGGTCAGGGAGGGCTTGGAGTGACAGGAAGATTCCTGGAGGCGGTGCCTGACGAGATCACCCCAAAAGTACCATGGCTTGGCCCATGCCAAGGGGCTGGGGCTTCTGGGGCCAGGCCTAGCTGAGTCACTCCCAGGCCCCCCCGAGTCATGGGGTTGCTTTGGTCTTCTTCTTTCAGTTATGCCAACATCCCGGGGAAACAGGAGGAGGCCAAGGGGTAAAAGGAACATTCCCTAAGCATGGCTCAGGCTGGTGGTGGGGCACCCACAGCTGTGCATGGCCTGGGGTAGGCAGCTCAGACCAGCTGTTTGCATGGCCATGGCTGGCTCAGCTCAGCTCAGCTCTGCTTGGCTTCGCTGGAGTGGCGGTGCATGAGCCTGGAGGGCAGAGGGGTGGTACGGCACCTTCCCTCGGTTTGCAGCAGTAACCTTCTGTGATTCTAAAGCTCAGAAGATGCTGGGAGGACTTGGTGAGCCTTGGTCCCGGCCTCTCTGACCTCCTCTAGGACCCGGCTAGAAGGTGGTAAGGGAGTGGGTGACGGGGAACCAGATGACCTCCTAGAATCCCTTCATCCTTGGCAGCAGTCAAGGCCTGGGATCAGGCCTGGGACTAAGCATGGGACTAGACAGGTGCTGAGAGGAAAAGGGAAAGAAATTCATTGTAGTTCATGGCAAGAGAGAATTGACTTAGCAATAGCTCAGTGTAGGAAAAGGCCTGGAAGTCTTAGATAACCACAGGCTCAATCCAGGGAAAACTGTTCAGACTTCTGTGGGGTGGGCTAGCTCTGGGCCCTGTCCAAGTGGGACATGGGCAAATGGAGGATATCCAGAAACAGGTACCTGATCAGTAAGGGATCAGAAATCAGTGCTTTGAGCAGATTCTGAGGGAGCTATGAGACTCTGGTCAACCCCACACAGCAGAGCTGAGAGTGGGGGCAGAAACTGCAGGGAGGCTGATCCTGGGAGGAAGAGCTCTGCTCCGGGTGGAGCCAGCTGCCTCAGGAGGGCAATGGGCCTCTGAGGCTGGAGATGTTGAAGGGAGGGCGTTTCAGAAGGGATTACCAGGATATCCTGAAGGTTATATGTGGCACATATAGGACCCTTCAACCCTGAGGTCACGAGGAAGGAGGAGCTGGGAGAAACCTGTTTGTGAAAGGAAAATCCTTAGGCAGCCAAGCTGCCTCCAACCTGGTGATGGACAGAGCCCTGGCCTGGGAGGCAAAGGATCTGAGTTCCGGTTCCACTCTGTCCTTGAGCAAGCACCTGCCCCTCTTTTGACCCACCTCTTGCCCAGTCACCTGGTTAATGAGGCTGAGGCTCAATGAGGCCACAGTGCATCCTGCTCTATGGGAGTCCCGCTGCCTGAGTCTCTGCTTCGGCTCTGGGCCCACCCCTCTGGCCCCCACCCCAGGCTGGGCTCTGGGACCCTCAGGAGCCCATGTCCCTTCCAGGGCTGAACGAGTGTCTGCACAACAATGGTGGCTGCTCCCACATCTGCACTGACCTCAAGGTTGGCTTTGAGTGCACCTGCCCCGCGGGCTACCGGCTCCTGGACCAGAAGACCTGTGGCGGTGAGACCCTCCCCTCACGCCCCCAAGCAGAGGCAGACGCTCGTGCCAGTTCTGACCTCTGCTCCTTCCCCAGACATCGACGAGTGCGAGGACCCCGATGCCTGCAGCCAGATCTGTGTCAATTACAAGGGCTACTTTAAGTGCGAGTGCCACCCTGGCTACGAGATGGACACGCTGACCAAGAACTGCAAGGCTGTCGGTACGGACACCCCGAGGTGGGGGCGGGGAGCTCTGAGGGGACTCAGAAAGCAGTGTGCTTCCATATATGTGAGGAGTAGGGGTGCACACAGTGCTCAGAGTGGACGTCATGTCGCATGCACACTGCACTGCACACCATGCCCACATGGACACGGCCCAGAGCCACCCAGTTCAGCCCACAGACACCACACTCGCACCGCACACAATACACGGACAAACTGGACCATGCAGACTCCACACAGCACAGGCAGCCCACACAAAGAGCGTGACATGTACAGACCTAACATGGATCAGGTCAGCCAACTGAATTCATTCGTTTTATTAGTCCTTTATACGGGACACCTACCATTGTTGTAGGCACTGGATTCAGCAGCAAGCAAAACAGACACAAATCCTCATCTGCCCTCATGGGACTAACATTCCAGTGGGTGAGACAGACAAGAAATCGGATAAATAAATAAAACACAGTGCATGGCAGATGGTAATAAGGGTTAAAGAGAAATACAAAGCAGGGAAGGAAAGAGGGATGTCCAGGAGGGCAGTGGGCTACAGCTCTAGACAGGGTGGTCATGGAAACCCTCACCTTTATGAGAAGGTAGCATTCGAGGTGAAGCAGGGAGCCATGCATTTATATACCGGAACAGCATCTGGCTAAGGAACAGAAGTGCGAAGGCCCTAAGGTAGGAGCATGCCTGGTTTCAAACACCACTGATAAGCCAGTGCCGCTGGAGGAAGGAGAACAGATAAGTCAGAGAGGTGACTCTGGGCATCTCTCAAAGGTCTTCTAGACCATTGTGGGTGCTGACTCTGGTTTTACTCTAAATCAGGGGGAAGCCTTTGAGGGCTTTGAGTAGAGGAGGGACATGGTCTGTCCTACGTTGTAACTGGCTGCCATACCCGCTGTGTTGAGAACAGACTGTAGGGGACAAAGGAGGAAGCAGGAAAGCCATCGAAGGCGTTTTGGCAATAATCCAGAAGAGAAGTGATGGTGGCTCAGGAATATGAGAGATGGAAAGACTGGATAAATTTTGAGTGTCAGGATTTATTTTAAAGCAAAGGACTTACATATGAGTTGAATGTGAGTTCTGAGAGAAGAAAGAGAGCCAAAGATGACTCCAAGGTTTTTTGCCAAGCAGCAGGAAAAACAGGATTGCTATTTATGGAGCTGGGCAAGATGGGGAGAAAAGCAAGTTTGGGGAATTAGATTGATTTGGACATGGTATGTTTAAGAAAACTAGACATCTAGTAGGCAGTGGGTCTATGAGCCTGGAGTTCAGATGCACAAGTACAATAAATGATGTATATTGATTATAACAATATAGCCTATAAACCCAAAAAACACCACCCAAACTGTACAATATACAATACACACATAAGCACATAGCATGTAACATGCAATTTGTTCTTACCCCCACATGGGACACATGCAATATACAATATGTATTATGTACATGCATTGGAGACAGCACACAACTGCCCATGTAGGCACCAAACCCCACAGATGAATATCTAAAGTGCAGTTAGGCACTCTCCCCCAGGGGATTGCCCCGGCCTTTCTTCTCAGGCACCCATCTCCTAAGCTCTAAGGGTCCTCACAAGACTTACAACCAGGGGAGCCGTGGGCAGCGGCAGCTCATCCCGGGCCAACCTCTGACCCTGTCCCAGTGAGCTGACAGCAGCCCCACTTCGCTCCTTTTTTTCCTATAACGTTTCTTCAGAGCCAAAGCAGCTCGCCTAGGCTCTCTGCTGTTGCTTCCTGTATCCTAGGTCCTCCTTATTTAACTGTCTCCAGCTTTAATAAATGTACTCTCAAAATAAAAAATAAAATAAAGTGCAGTTAAACAAAAACTCAAATCATAAACACACGGGTTCCTGTCACAGTCACGGCTCTCAGTACAAACCACCCCAGGATACCAGGAACCCCAGTGACTGCCCTCAGGAAGGTCAAGTGTCATTGCTCTCATTTGGGGAAGAGGAAACCGCCCAGTTCGGCGGCGGCAGAGCCAGGCCTGGAAGCCAGCTTCCCTCCTTCCTCCTGCCTGCACTTGGAGCCTGGTGTTCCTATGCTCTCTGTTTGTGCCACGCCTTCCCAATCCCCCCCCACGCTGCTTTGAATTAGTCTCCATCATTACACGCAGGTCACACTCCCAGCCCCAGGCCCCACGTGGCTCTGCGCTCATCCCACCCTGCCCCTGGAGAACACATTAGCCTGGCACAGATGCACAGTGGCAGGAACCAGGTGGCCTGCAGAAGTGGCAGCTGGAAAACAGAGAGAAGCACGGACAGCTCCCGGCACAGGTCTTGCCACTTAGACAGAGCAGGTGCCTGAGAGGCCTGATACACCTAAAAATGGGCTGGGGGACCCACCGCCTGTGCTCAGTGCTGGGCCCTGATAGGCCTGTGGCACAGTGTCCCTCCATGGGCAGTAGCCCAGAATGTCTAGGTCACTGATGATCTTCCTAAATCTAATCTAAGTCTATAAATGGGTTTTGTGAACACGTGGGCAGTTGTGTGTTGTCCGCATTGCACATATATAACCTGTGTCATGTATTACCTCAGAATCAGGTGCAAACTCTTCACCCAGCTCACAGGACCCTTTGTGGTCAGGCCCCTGCCAACCCCTGCCATGTCCCCAGATGCACTCTGCATAAACTAAAGACTCACAGTGACCTCCCTGGATCTCTTCCCTTGAGTCTCACCCCAGCTGTGATGTCTGTCCTCCATACGGAGCCTCAGTCATCTTTCTAAAACACTGAATGCTCATTTTTCCCCTTCTCAAACTATAGCAGTGGATCCCTAAGCGGAGGAGGTGGTAGCTACTCGGGGGAAGCGCCTTCTAGGTAGAGGGGACAACTTGAGCAAAGGCCCTGAGGCAGCAAGAGTTCTGCCATAGCTAGGTATTGACAAGTAATCTGGTGGTTGGAATCTTTAGAGGGTGAGTGATGAGGCTGGACAGGGAACTTGGGGTCACACTGCCCTCAGTGCAAGCCTAAGGAGGAAATGGGGAGTCATAAAAGATTGTGGGGGTACCCTTGCTGGTGTGGCTCAGTGGATTGAGCACTGGCCTGCAAACTGTAAGGTTGTGGTTCAGTTCCCAGTCAGGATACATGCTTGGGTTGCAGGCCAGGTCCCCTGCAGGGGGCGTGTGAGATGCAACCAATTGATGTATCTCTCACACATCGATGTTTCTCTCCCTCTCTTTCTCACTCCCTCCCCCTCTCTCTAAAAACTAAATAAATAAAATCTTTAAAAAAAAAAAAAAAGATCGTGGGGTAATTTGTATCTGATAAAAAGATGAAAAATCCTTCTGTTATGTGTGGTGCTTTTGCATCTTATGCTTTTTGTATCCATTATTCCATCTGCTCTAACCTGTGAGGTAGTATCGTCACTTCTGTTCTACAGGAAAAGGAGGCATCACCCAGCAGACCAATGGCAGAGCCTTGGTCTCCACTCCCTGGCCTCTACACTGACCCTTTCTCTCTCCACCTACCTGCATGGCAGCTGGCAGAAGCCCGTCCCTAATCTTCACTAACCGGCACGAAGTGCGGCGGATAGACCTGGTGAAGCGGGACTACTCACGCCTCATCCCCATGCTCAAGAATGTCGTGGCGCTGGACGTCGAAGTTGCCACCAATCGCATCTACTGGTGTGACCTCTCTTACCGCAAGATCTACAGGTGAGCAGTGGCAGGTGCCTGTCACCCAGGCCTTGGAGGGTGGGGGAAGGGTGGAAGAGGAAGAGAGGAAGAGTGGCCTCTCTGCCCCCTCTGTCCCTAGAATTCTCTAGAACAGAGCTGGGGCTTAGGAAGGGATCACAGAATCACAGTGGCTGTGGAACTGCCAAGGACTTCACCCACTGGGCTGGCCTAGGCTGCAGGCTCTGTTGGGAGAGCAGCTTAGAGCTCCACACTCCTGACCCCTGGCGACCTAGTGGGGCAGTACAAGACACAGGGCAGAAAGGAAGAAATCCCCAGCTTTGGTGCGGGCTTTCAAAACAGCTCACACATCTGTGTGTTGGATCCTGAGGACTCAGAGTTGACTCAGACTGCCTAGAGGATTCCACTCAATACAGTGACATCCATCATGATGGCAATGAGGGGGAAGTACAGAGGAGGCGCCGGCCCAATCTGAGGGGTCAGGGAAGTCTTCCTGGATGCACCGCCCCGGTCTAGCCCTTAACTGTGTCTGAGACATCACCGTCAGTGGACTTTTGCTCTCAGGAAGGCTCTTCACACACCACGATCTCTCCTAAGATTTTCTCAGGTGCCACAAGCCTGCCTCCCGCCATGTTCCAGCCCCATTTTGGCAGTCAAAGCCTTTCTTTGTCCTGAGATACATCCACTTAGCAGACCTGCCAATGATCAGACATTGGGGAGACTGTTGAAAGAATGATGGGGGGACAGATGGATGGATAGACAGATAGGTAAAAACAAACATACCAAGTGCTACTCACTGACAACACAATGTCTATCCCCCCCTCCCCGCCCCCAACACAGAGACATACTCAGTCCGTACTCACGCACACAGGAACAGCTAGAGCAGTGCCTGTCCAACGGGTGTTACTGAAAGAGGCAGAACTTTATGACAGCCTGGCTATGGGGCGGAGGAGGAAGAGTCCAGATGAATTCCCAGGTTCATTGTGGGAGTTTTAGGCTCTGGCTCAGCAGGTTTTGTGGACAGTGGTGCTGCTCTCTGAGGTGGTGGCTATGGAGGAGAAACTAGTGGCTGGTGGGGCAGCTTGGCCGCTGGCTGAGGGGAGGGGAATGGAGATGAGGGGTTTTGGTTGTGTTGAGTTTAAGGTTTCCATGGGCCATCGGGGATGGGAGTTGGCTTTACAATATGGAGCATGAGAGATCTGTCAGGATGGGAGAGTCAGTCATGGATGGCAGTGGCCACTGTGGAACTAACTGCGCAGAGGTTATGGCGGAGAAGAAAACCTTGGGAAAAACAGCACTGGGGAGACAGACAATCCTATTAATGTTGCCCCCTGGTTGTGTACTGTATTTTCAGCCCTTTCTATCCATTCTCACTGGCGCAACCTTCCTGCAGACCTTCTTTATCTCTCACTTGGATGCAATGAACAGCCTTCTAACCGCTCTCCCTGCCTTCAGTCCCTCCCCTTCCCAAGGAATTTCTATTTCCTTACAATCATCTCCTTACAGTCCACAGGTGCCACAGTAACCTAACATGCCTACCTGACTGTCCCCTTACCTGTCCAGTGGCCTGCTCCAGGATAAATCCCAACCCCTTAGCATGGCATGCAGAGCCCGCCTGGATGTGGCCCCTTCCCACACTTAGTTCCAGTCTTACATCCCACCTGCCCAGTTCTACCCCAACTGAATATCTCACCTTCTTTGGTATTCCATTTGCACATGCTGTTCCCTCTGCTTTCTGTTCTTTGTGCTCCTAATGACCTAGTCCTTTAGGACTTGACTATAAAGCCTTCTGCAGCCTTCCAGGATGAGGTAGTTTCCATTTTTTCTGCTGCTATAGCCCCCAATACTTTCCATAATCACATTATATTGTAATTATATGGCTATAAATTTCTGTCCCCCACTAAACTGAGCCCCGCTGGGCCAGACACTGTGGCTGATTCAAGCCTATATGCTTACCCTGCTGGCCTGGGAATGTGTTGGATAGAAATTAGCCAAGCTCCTCTAAAATCCATTGCCATGGCCCAGAGGGGAAAGAGAAAGAGGAGCAGGGTGCACAGGAAGCTGGAGGGATGCATGGGGAGAACACCTGCCCCATGGCCAGCTCTGGCTGCTTCTAGTGCCTCCATGGACAAAGCCAGCGACCCGGCGGAGCAGGAGGTCCTCATTGATGATCAGCTGCACTCTCCGGAGGGCCTGGCGGTGGACTGGGTCCACAAGCACATCTACTGGACTGACTCGGGCAACAAGACCATCTCAGTGGCCACAGTCGATGGCAGCCGCCGACGCACTCTTTTCAGCCATGACCTCAGTGAACCCCGGGCCATCGCTGTAGACCCCCTGCGAGGGTGAGTGTCCTTACCTAGAACTTCCCATTCTCCTACGGTAGGCACTCAGTCCTCATTCGTCTGTCATAAGAGCTCTCTTGAGGGCTCTGGAAGGCCCTGGGCTCCTCAGCCTATTAACCCCTGACCAAGGGTACTTGGGGCATTGGTCTCCAGGGCTCTCCCAGGACCCTACCCCTCACTCATCTGATCGTAGAATGAGAGCACCTCAGAGCAGAGCATGGCTCTAGAGATGGCCTGGTAGATGCTCCTGGGGCAGGACGTCTGTCCTCAGGCTGCTGTACATGGCAGACAGGCATCTGGTGGCTGCTCACACACTTCCAGACACAGGAGACCATTCCTTCTCCTGGGCCTATTTCATTCTGGGACAGTTCTGCCCATTAGAAAGTATATTTTTATTGTTGTTTGTTTGTTCTCTCATATTCCCCAATCTGCCTCCCTTTGACTTCTTCCATAGTCCTGATGTAAGTACATGAGGTGAAACCACTCAACCCAGTGCCTGGCACATAGTAAGAACTCAATAAATGTTCGGCAAAAAGAGAGAGAGGAGCCCTAGACAGTTCAAGCTGTGTGACCCTGGTAGGCCATCCACTTTCTCCTCTGGAGACTGGAAAAGTAAGAGTGGGTTGACAAGGGCCCTTCCCACACTGGCATGCTAGGGCTCTGACTGGAGCTGCTGGAAGTGGGAGATGGGCTCCCAGACTATCCAGCAGAGGCCGGTGGACACTTGGGGAATACAGGCCTCCCAAGACTCAGATGAGGTGAAGGCTGAAGCACCTGCTAACTGTAACATTCGATGGTTCCAGTGGATTTCAGAGGTCTTCTCAGTTCCTGCTAAGCATAATCTTCAACATTCAGTGGGTCATTGAGCCCTTGTGATCCAGACCACCCCAATCATGTCCTTGACAAGAAACCCCATTGGGTTCTTCTCTCTTTTAGGTTCATGTATTGGTCTGACTGGGGATACCAGGCCAAGATTGAGAAGTCTGGGCTCAATGGTGTGGACCGGCAAACACTGGTGTCGGACGATATTGAGTGGCCCAATGGAATCACCCTGGGTGAGCCCTGCCTTCCTGAGATTGGAAGCTGTTCTAGCACCTGGTTCTGACCACTGCCCTGAGCCCCCTGGGTCTTGTGTCTGCATCCCCCTCACAGTGCCAGCGTCTGTGTTTCCTGATGGTTGCCCCACACTGGCCTCCACTGAGGCCTGGCCAAGAGATGTGGGCAGGGAGGAGGTACAGAGAAGCAGAGAGCCAGGCTATGGTCCCAGCCTGGATCCCCTGTCCCCTTTTTCTTCCCCAAGATTTGCTGAACCAGCGCTTATACTGGGTAGACTCCAAGCTGCACCAGCTATCCAGCATCGACTTCAGCGGAGGCAACAGAAAGATGCTGATTTCCTCCCCTGACTTCCTGAGCCACCCTTTTGGGATAGCTGTGTTTGAGGTGAGTCCCGTGAGGGGAGACATGGCCCCATCAGGAAGGTAAAGCCTAGAAAAGGTTTATTCCGATAGAATGATCCCCTGAGAGTTGTCCAGATGGAAATAAAGGGTCAGGGAGGCCAACTGACGTGTTTGCACGCACTGTGTGAGCTGCCTCTGTGAAGAGGCTTTGCAGCCTGTTGTTCACCTGGCAGCCTTTCCTGTACTCCCTTTCCAAGACCACTCTCTCAGAGCACTGCTCAGAGGTAAGTCGCTAGACCACGTGTGTTTTCTCTCAGAACTCTCAGCATCCTGCACATGTACAGAAGGTATATTGGGGAGGAAGGGAAGAAGGAACTTCTATTTCCTTACAATGACTTACTATTGGAAATGGCCTGAGAGATGCTACTCAATTCAGCACACTTTTACTGACATTTCCTGGACCCTGGGGTCATAGAAGTTAATCAGACAGCATCCCAGTCCTTAGGAAGACCCCAAGAGGGTGGGAATTAAGACCCTCCCATGTGCTGACCCTAACAGCCTTTCTTCTTGGGGAACAAGGAATCAAGAACCAACAAAGGTCTCAGACACCCACCTCTTTCCCCAAACTAACGCCCACCAAGGGGAGGGAAGACAAAGGGACAGTGGTCTGTGGTGGGCATTGGCAATATTTGCTTGGTGTGACATCTCCCAGCAATGCTCTGAATTTATGGGCAAAGCCCTACTACAAGTCCAGCGCCAGCTTCAAAAGACAGGTATATTCAGACATGTGTACATGCTGATGCATATCTGTGGCATGTCTGTGTAAAATATATGTATGTATATGTGTGTACATGAATGCATTTAAAAGAGTGCATTCCTGTGTATGCTGGTGCTTGTAAATATGCATACCAATACTTAGACAAGTGCTTATTTAGGTACAAGTGTGCCTTTGTGTGTAGATGAGGACGTGGCTATGTGTCCAGATCTGTGCATGAGGCTGCATGGTTGTACCTCTCAATGTGACTGTGTCTACAGATGCACATCCAGGCTTGTACGGACTAACCACTGGGTGCAGGAGGCCCAGCATGGAATAGTCCTCAGTAGCTCACAAATCCCCTCCGATCATGGTCCTGGGTCCCAGTTATGGTAACAACTAATAGAGACTCAAACTTAGCTTTCCGCTGGGCTCCAAGAAGCAGGCCTAGCTAAGCCTTAGTGAGCAGCCTCCAGGACAAAGCACAAAATCACCAAAAAAGTCTCTGGGACAGAGGGAACTAGAGCACGTACCATGGATCAGAGGCTGAGAGTCCCACTGTGAGTCTGTGTGCAGGAGAGAGCAGGGGAAACGGCAGGGCAGTTCTTAGGACTGTGGTTTGGGGCTGAGCCCTCAGGCAGAGGTCATGGGTTCTGGCTCTAGACCTCCCATCCTCTATGTCTGTACCCCACAGGACAAGGTGTTCTGGACAGATTTGGAAAACGAGGCTATTTTCACTGCAAATCGGCTCAATGGCCTGGAAATCTCCGTCCTAGCTGAGAACCTCAATAACCCACATGACATTGTCATCTTCCATGAGCTGAAGCAGCCAAGAGGTGAGCCTCCCCAGGTACCAGGTCCCTGGCCCATGTCTTCTCCCTCCACTAGCCAGGCTGGTTCACGTTCATGTAACATAATGTCCCAGCACCCCCAGGAATCACAGCAGCAATCCCTCTCGCCACTCAAGTGCTTTGCTATCAGATATTGCATCTCATTTTGCCTCAAGCAAGCTCTTGGTGAAATAAGCCCGGGTCGTCGTCGTCGGCAGCCGTCCGTCTCGAGAGACGATGGTGTAGCTTCTTAAGAGTCTATCTGCACCACCGAGAATGGCTGTGCAGTCCGACTCGGGAGTGACGCGGTATCTGTCTCCTCCCGTGTTGAATCGACATCTTGCGATGACGCTGGAGTGTGCTCTCCAGTGGAGCTGAAGCTACAGAGCCTGGGCAGGGTGATATGGAGGGTCTGCTGTTGCCCATGCAGCAGACCCCCCCTCTCTTCGCAGCTGAAGGGTCCAAGGGAAAGACGGAGTCCATACAGCTTGGCTTCAGGTGCGCCGCAGGAGTTGCCGGTGTTGACTACAACGTCAAACCGCCTTAGGGACTCCGGCTCCGGATTTTCTGTCGGGGTTTACTCCCTTAGCCTTTCCCCTGAAGAGGTATGCCGCAAGGCAGCGGAGGTTTTTTGGAATCAGAGTTTTCCTTCTCTGATGTGCCCTGACTGGAAGATCGAACCAGCGACACTTAGCTCGCAGGCCGACGCTCAATCCACTGAGCCAAACCAGCCAGGGTAGTCATAGGATAACGATAGTACATATCCCAATTTTCCAAAATTCTCTCCAGTGGGCTGCCATCAGGGACTTGCCCAGAACTGCTTTTATTAACCCAGACATACATGCTAATGGCTATAACCAAAACAATCCCAAGGACTAGAAAACATATATACCACTCCGGCATCCATAATTCTATTACTTCCAGGAATTCTCCTAACCGGACAAACAAATCTAGTATCCACGATGCCATTATTTCAGAAATGCTCAGAAATAATTTTTAGCAAACAATCTTACTTCTCTAATCTCTTCCCAGTTCTGTTTTCTTTTCACCACACAGGCGTACTTAGGCGGTCGGCGCCCTCAGAAGGTGTCTCCCAAGGGGGTCGACCTGCCACGGGCAATTATTAACGTCCCATCTGGGTCGCCAAATTGTTACAGAACCCCTGGGCTGCTCCAGTTGAAAACAAACCCACGGGCTCTTTAGTTAGGGGCCCGATTGCCCGCCGCCAAAATTATAACTCTCAATACCAGAGTTTGGTGAAAAGAAAAAGAATTGTTTATTTAACAGTTATACAGATTTAGTTATTTGCGGATTTCTGTTGTTAAGTCTTATGCTCTTTAAAACACCCACAAACACATATCCTTGCCTCAAGCAAGCTCTTGGTGAAATAAGCCCGGGTATAAAGAAATAAATATCTAAATGCCCTATTTTTACCAATCCTGTGAGGTGTGGGTGGGTGTTACTGTTCTCGTTAACAGTTGAGGACACTGTGGCTCAGAGAGGTAAAATAGTGTTAGCAGGTGGCAGAACTAAAATCTAATTTGGACTCCAGAGTCCTTCTGCCATGAGGAGCACATTTCTCCTGATTTATTATCTGTATCCATTTGACAGTAGTATGAACTAATATGTCCTGTGGCCAGGTAGTAATTCAGTTTGTTGGTTGGGAACAGGAGCCAGGAACCCTACTACTTGGTTGTCCCCTCCTCTGTCACTAGGATATGCTAAGTCTAACTGGGACTGGGGGTCGGCTGCCAGAGTGAAGGTGAGAAAGCATAGGAGGGCAGAGAGATAGGGCTGTGGCCTTATTCTAAATCTAGAAATTTAAATAAGAAAGCGAAGTGGTATGTGGCATAGGGGAAAAACGTGGACTTTGGAGTCCAACACACCTCAATTTAAATTCTATCCCCAAAATTACTAGAGGTACAGTTGTGACAAGTTTATTCTCCTTGTGAGCCTAGGTTTCTTTTACCCATCAATCTGGGGCACGATGCCCACCTCCAAGAGTTGCTATCAGGATTCAGTGAAAGTGGGGATAAAACACCAGGAACCGTGCTGGAAGATGCCCAATAAAAGTAGTAGAGAAAGGTTTTTGAGCAAGCTGAGTGGGAGGGGCCTCATTCTTGGGAGGAGGGAAGACCTGGCCTGTCCTGTCTGTGCCCCATCTCTCTCTCTCTCCCTCCCTCCCATTAGCTGCTGATGCCTGCGAGCTGACTGCCCAGCCCAATGGAGGCTGTGAGTACCTGTGCCTTCCTGCCCCTCAGACCTCCAGCCACTCTCCCAAGTACACGTGTGCCTGTCCGGACACAATGTGGCTGGGCCCAGACATGAAGAGGTGTTACCGAGGTAAGGGACCTACCGGGAGGGGTGGCCCCTGGCCATGTCAGACCTCCTCCCACTGAAATCCTCCCTTGGCTTCTAGGACACTCTGTGCCTCTGGTTTTCCTCCCCTGCCCTGACTTCCGGTTGCCTTTGCAGGCTCCTTTCCTTTACCTTCCTTGAATGCTGATGTCCCCCAGTGTCCTTCCAAGGCTTTCCTCTTGTGACTCCTCCCAACAATGCACATATACAGACAACATTTTCAATTCATGTTCAGGGGCTTTCTGGAACCCCTTGAAGACTTCAAATTAAGAGCCTTTGATCCCATGGCTTTAGCTACCATTTACAAGTATGCACAGTGACTATGAGTTTGGTTATTTCTTGCCCAGAACTTAATACACTACACAGAAACCCTTGTGTGATGTGATTGGTAATAGTTAATAATTCAACCATATAAATTTATATTTTCCCCCAGTCTTGATGCAGAGCCAAGGCCTTTTGTTTGAGCATAAGTCTGCTCAACTGTTTAAAGTGGAGTGGGATTTCAAACCTAATGCTATAACAGTATGTGTGTAAAATCCTTCTAGATATGATTTCCTCTCCTCCCAGACTTTTACAGTGGTCTTGCCCAAACCTAATTCTACAGCGTAGCTTTAATAACTCACCTTTATCAAATCAACTTGCAGTATAAACACAGACATAGTGTTTGCAATTCAGCTAAAGAAAAGATCACAGCCCATTTGGGAGTGTTAGAGAAGGGCACTTGAGCTGAGCTGTGAGGATAAGTTCACAAGTATAAGTGACAGAGGCAATAATTTAGGCACTAAAGCAATACAATTCTCTGTCTAAGTCACCTGCATGGTATTTCCCCTCCAGCACCTCAATCTACCTCAACTACGACGTTAGCCTCTACCACAATGAGGACGGTGTCTGACTCCGCAAGAGCCCCTGGGACCACCATCCACAGCCCCACCTACCGGAACCACAGCACAGAGACACCAAGCCTGGCAGCTGCCTTCCCCAGCCCAGTTAACGTCCCCAGGGCCTCCAGCATCAGCCCCTCGATCCCCAGCCCTGCAACCAGCAACCACTCCCAGCACTGTAAGGAAATGAGTTCTGCCCTCTTTCCTGATATGGGAAGCCAGCATGGGGGACTGTGTGGGGAGGAGAGATCACACCAGAGCTGAACATTGGATATCTCTGAGGAGGAAGCAAAGGGAGGTAGAGTGCCCACCCACGATTTAGGAGTCTTAGGTGCCCCTAACTTACAGAGGGTCTTGAAGGGAGCTACTTTCTGTCTCTGGACCTCAGTTTCCTCACCTACAGAGTGGAATAATAATTACCCTTCTCCTCCCTGCTTCACAAGATTGCCATGAGGGGCAGAGGAGACGGTGTAAATAGAAGTGCTCACACACACAGCCTCTGCAGCTCTGGATATGTGTCTGTGTGTCATGTGTTATGACATGTATATGAGGGAGTGTCCCTTAGATCTGGAAACTTCAACAGCTCTGGTCTCAGTTCTCAGCACCCTCAGTAGATTCCTCAGACGATAATATCCATAAATAGTCTGCTCGTGTCTCTTTCCAAATTCTGGGATAAAAGTAATTAAGTTCACCACTTATTAAATCATCAGGAGCAGTAATTATCACTGCTAGAAAAGTTCTCTCTCATTAACCAGCAAATACCTTTTTAATTGAGTTATCTGCCGAGGGGAGTTTATTTAAGAGGATAAACTTTCCCATACATGCATGGCCCAGAAAACCAGCAGCTCCACAGCACCTTTCTAACTGGGTCTGTCCTCCCAGCAGATGCTGGATTTTCAGAGTTGAGCACTTACCCAGAAGTTCAGAGAGGTGGGCAGAACATGAGGGAATTCTGGTTTCTCGCATCCAGGGCCAAGCCTCTGACCGGGAGCCCGCACTGGCTTCATCATGCTCCGTCCGGCTTTAGCATTGCCACCCCATGTTCGCTTGGGGCCCGAGGGGGAAGCCAGGGCACTGCCACCGTAAGCTCTGTAAGCAGTGCAGCTCTCTCCTTCCCTCAGTAACTAGGCTCCCTTAGAGCAACTTGGAGAAACAGACACACTGAGAACTTGGCATTTGGACCACTGCCAGGGGACAGTCATCTCCTCTCTGGGAGCAAAAGTAGATCTCGGTCTCTTCACACTTCAGAGGGTGGTCATGAGGGTCCAAGGGACAAATGCCTTCTAAATGACAAAGTGCTGCCCTGGCTGGTGTTGCTCAGTGGATTAAGTGCCGACCTGCGAACCAAAGGGTTGCTGGTTCGGTTCCCAGTCAGGGCACATGCCTGGGCTGTGGGCCAGGTTCCCAGTTGGGGGAGCGTGGGAGGCAACCACACATTGATGTTTCTCTCCCTCTTTCTCCCTCCTTTCCCCTCTCTCTGAAAATAAATAAGGTCTTTAAAAAAATAAAATAAACTACGAAGTGCTGAACACATGTTACAGTGAATATGGTTGCATGAGTGAAAAAGATGACACAACAGACCTTTTAAAAACTATAGTTCATTTCCCAAACACTTTTCAGTGTAGAATGTGCTTTTATATACCGTGTACCCCACTTCCTGCCCCCTTTGAACTAAGCAAGGCTGTATCAGGCATTGTGCTAAGTAAGCATTTACATAAATCCTCATTTAGTCTTTACAATATCCCTAGGAGACAGGTAATATTATTCCCAAGATAAAGATATCTATTTAGAATATATAATAACTTGCCCAAGGTCACATGAGTAGTGAGTAGTAGAGCTGGACTTGAACCCAAGAAGTCTGACCCAGAAGCCTGTACTCTTGATTCCACTACGTGATACTGAGTCCCATTTTAATTATGTCTTAAAAATAAACTGATAATGCAGACGGACAGACCAACCACCAGAAACAAGAGAGACATCATCCTGCAACGTTTGTATTTTGCAGATGGGAATGAAGGAGGCAAGATGGGTTCAACAGTCACTGCTGCTGTCATTGGGATCATCGTGCCCATGGGTGAGTGTGGCCCCCAGTCCCTGGGGAGGAGAGAGAGACCCAGCCCAGGGTCTGGGGAAAAGCACTAGAAGTATAGAGCCCTCAGCATGCTGCCCTGGCAGCCTTCCTGTCCACCTCCCAGTCCTGATTGAATTTGGTTTCTTAGCTTGGCCCACAAGGCCATTTAGGACCTGGCAACCATCCAGATGCACCCCCCCCCATGACCCCCTCATTCACATTCTGCATGCCAGCCATGTGAGGCTGAACTGTAGGCTTCATGGAACAGGGATGGTGTCTCTCATGCCCACCCCTCTTCCCAGCTCGCAGCAGCATCTGGCACATGGTAGGAAATAAAATACTTGTTGAATTAATGAGTAGAGCTGCTTACTGTTGCTTTAGTCATGCCACCCTGCTTTCTTTCTGTTTGGTTTTCCACAAACATTTATCAAGCAGCTACAATGTACCAAACTCTGTGATAAGGGGAGGGAAGGTGGCTAAAAAAGGATGAGACATGGTTCCTGCCCTCCAAGTTTATAGTCCTGTCAGAGAGACAGGCTTAACACAGATCATTTGATTATGACATGGTAAGTTCTAAAATTAAGTCATCCATAGTTCAGTGGAAGCATTTAACTTGGAATTGGAAGAGAAGAAAAGCAGGCAGGGAGGGTTTCCTAGTGGGAATTGCAAGATATTTGAGCTGAGTCAGCCAAGTGAAGAAGAATCAAGAGCAACGCAAGCAGTGAAGACAGCATGAACAAAGTCAGGAATGGGAAACAACATGGGGGTTGGGAGTGTAGGTTTGGAACCAGGAGTTCACCGTGGCCAGAATACAACATTTGGGTAAACCTCACAAAGAACGCCAGGGGCTTATTCATTCTCTCCCACCCCAATGTCCACACAGTCTCCTGTACATCCTGTCTCTCACACCTGTGTCATCTCTCGGTGGGATCTTTGAATTATGATTGTCTGTTCATAGATTCATTTCCCTTAATTGCCCATGAGTAGTACCTCAAGGTCAAGGACTTTGCCCACTTATCCTGAGAATCCCCAGTACAGTGGTGAGTTAGTGACTATTTTTAAAAATTCTACACTGTGCAAGGAACTGTGCCAAGTGCCAAGGATCCAGGGAAGAAAAAAAGATTTTAAGAGCTTTCAGTCTTTAATCAGACTCAGTCATAAAAAAGTGATTACACAGAGGTATTAATACGTATTTTGTGCTGTTATAGAGGCGTGATACTCTGTGGAAGAGAGGGAATGGTAAATGCTTCTAGAGGAGAGGGCATTTGCATTGGCCTTGAGAGGCTTCAAGAGTAAAGATGATGGTGAGGCTACTCCAGCCTCACATTGAGTGGGGTGAGTGGAAAATACTCTGAGCATGGTTTAGTGGAAGAGAAGCCAGCTCCTTTCCTGGCAGCCTCTGCTCTATAGAAAGGCATGTGTGTGCTGTTTCCTCAACAATAATCCATATTTTAAATTTCTGTTCATCTGATGGGAGAAAGATGAGTATTCTTTCCCTGCTTTTTTTCCTGTCTCATAAGCTTATTGGCCATTTATATTTCATCCTTAATGAATTACCTATTAAAGTCTTTTTTATTTTTCTATTGATTCTTTGTCTTACTCTTATTTATAGAAATGTTTATACATAATGAATGTTAAACATGTTACAAATATTTTCTCCCATAATGCCACTTGAAATTTATTTATGATATCGTTTGCCATGCATAAATTAAAATTTTTTAAGTATCAGATATATTGACCTTTTGTGTTATGACTTTTGGGTCTTGCTTAGAAAGGTTTGCCTCACCCTAAATTATTAAAATAGCTCCCTACATATTTTTATGCTACTTTAAACATTTTTTAGTATTTAAATACTAATGTACTAATACATTCGGAGTTTATTTCAGAGTATGGAGATAGAGATTTAACTTTTTTTTCCCATATGCCTGTCTAGCTCTCCCGAGACTGTTACTGGACAGCTTGTCCTTTCCTTCTGATGTATATTGTCATCTTTATTATAAACTACATGCTCCTACAAACTTTGATCTACTGCTAGGCTGTTATTTCTCCTCCACCAGTTATCTGTCTATTCCTATATACTAGAAGCACAACTTTGTGATATGTTTTAATATCTAATAGGACATTATTATTCTTGGAACATTTTTCCTAGCTATTTTTATTCAATTTCTCTTCAAGGTGAACTTTAAAATCATCGTGTTAATCTATAAAAATTATAATGGCATCTTATTCTTTAGATATATAAGTTGATGTGGAGAGAATTTATATTTCTACAATATTGAAGCTTCCCACCAAGGAATATGATATACTATTTATTTGAGCCTCCTTTTATGTCCTTCAGTAGAATTGTGTAGATCATATATAGGACTTGCACATACCTTTTTAGGATATCCTAGGTATTTTATAGTTTTTGTTAAGCTATTATCAATGTGTTCTTCTTCCATTCCATTTTCTAATTAGTTATTGCTGATTAACGTGAAAGCTATTGATTTTTATGGGGATTCTTGATTGGCTTAAATTATTTCTAAATGTTTTTCTAGCATTTTCCAGACATACACTATTTGTTGAGAATAACAGTTTTGTTTTTCTCTTTCCCATATATGTACCCTTTAATTTTTTATCTGGTCTTATTGCATAGCTATATCTCTGAGACAATAAATAGTAACAGTGATAACAGGCATCTTTGCCTTGTTCCTATCTTTAGTGGGTACTGATTACTATCATCTTGCCAAAGTGGAAACTCCCTCTATACCATCCTGGAAAGCTATTATCCAGACTCCATGTAAATGCTCAAGGTGATTGTTATCATAGGAAGATGGTTGCTCCATTTTTGCCCATCTCTGTTTGAGAACTTCCTCCTTTAAGCATTAATATATTCATTTGTTCTAGCTCAGAGCCTGTGTTTCCCTGCTCTGTCTTCTCGCAGAGCCCCTCCAGTTTGGAGAGAATGGTCTTCTTAGAGAAATCCAAGGAAGCAGCAGCATTAGGGCAAAGGTGTGGTGAAGAAATTCACTCATTCACTCAGTTCATGTTACTGAGCACTAGGCATAGAGAGAGAAAAAAGACACAGTCCCTGCCCTCAAAGAGCTCAGGCTAGTTGGGGGTACACACATGTAAAGTGCAATACCATGGTCTGGGAACATATGTGAGGGAGCCACTGACTCTACCTTGAGAAGTTGAGCAAGATTTCACATTTGAGCTGGATTTGAAGGATGAGTAATTCATGAAAGAAGAGACAGGAAAAGGGCTTCCAAGCAGCAGAAAAAGAACATGCAGAAACAGAGCCTAAGGAACAAGGGCAGTAAAATGGGGCAGCAAGAGATGCAATGATGTCTGAGCAACGGGCTGGAGCCCGCTGGAGGTCCAGTAACATGTCTCTTCCTCCAGCGGTAATAGCCCTCCTGTGCATGAGTGGCTACCTGATCTGGAGAAACTGGAAGCGGAAGAACACGAAAAGCATGAATTTTGACAACCCAGTGTACAGGAAAACAACAGAAGAAGAGGATGAAGATGAGCTCCACATAGGGAGGACTGCTCAGATTGGCCATGTCTATCCTGCAGTAAGTATTCCTTGCTGGAAGATTCCTTCCTCTCTTCTTTCCTCCCCTCTTCCCTTCTTCCCTTCCTTCCCTTCTTCCCTTCCTTCCCTCTTTCCTCCTTTTTTCCCTTCTTTCCTTCCGTTCCTCTTTCCTTCCGTCTTTCCTCCCTTCCTCCCTTCCTTTAAACATTTATCAAGAACCTACCATGTGCCAGGCACTTTTCTAGGCCCTCGGGACACAGAAGTGTTGGGGTGGGTAGTTGGGGTAGGAGGGTTATCAGGTCCATCTTGTACCTAGAGGCTCTTCCTGAAAGTAAAGACACCAAATATCTTTCTTTCTGCTGAGTAAGTTTTCAGAACCTTTGACCTGGAAGAGTAACTGGCCATTCAATTCAAATGTATTCATTTCAACAAACGCTGTATGAGCCAAGCTGGTTATGAGCTAAGCACCACATTAGGTTTTAAGTGTTCAAAAGGAAGGAAGGAATATACTTGCTCTCAAGGAGCTGGCGGCACTTAGAGCTAGCCACTTACTGTTGTGCAACTGTGTGCCAAGTGCCATGGTGGAAGCTCAGGAGTCCCCTCTTCTAGGAAGCTTTCCTGGCTTTCTTTGTTCTCCCACAGCCTCTCTCCATCACCGCACCGGTCACACTCTGGTCACCTTGTCTTTTTACTCTTTGGTCTTCCCACTAGACCGTGAGCTCCTTGAGGGCAGGACTATCTGATTAATCTGTTTTCCTGATGCCTAGCACGGTCTAGGTGGCTCCCAGTAAACGTGCTGAATAAACCAACAGGGGAGCTGTTAATTCTGTTTGGGAAATTTGGCAGGAATTGACTCTCAGATGAGGTGACAGATAAACTGCATCCTTGAAAGAGTAATAACAGTTTTCCAGGTAGGGAAGGAGGACAATGGCATTCCAGAAACAAGCATATGCAGAAGCTGAGCGGCACAATGGGGCATGGCTTGCTGGGGGAGCAAGAACTGCAAAGAGGCTGAAGCAGGTGTCATCAGGGGGCTGAGTGTAACCACCGAGGTCATTCAGTCCATCCCCCGTCAGGCAATCAGCAGCTTTGATCGCCCACTGTGGGCAGAGCGCTGTCTTGGGGAGACCAGAGAACTGGAAGACCCAGCCCCTGCCCTCAAGGAGCTTTTTGTCTTGCCGGGAGAACCAAGGTCACAGCCACACCAACTCCCGAAGAACCCTCTTTCCGAACTGCCTGTCGTCAAGTGCAAGGTAGGGCAGTGCCGCTCTGAGTCTGAGGGGCCGACAAGTGAGGGTGTGACCCCAGGCAGGTACAGCCAATCCTAGAAGGCTTTCTGGTTCTGGAACGCTGCAACCTGTGAACTGGGTATCGGGGCAAAGAGAAAAGATGGGTTGGTTAGCTGCAGATGGAGGAAATGGCATGTGGAAGATATGATTGAGTATGAGCAGGGCAGACTATTGCTGCTGAAGCAAATTGTACATGAAGGGGAGATTTGGGAAATGAAGTTGAGCCAGTGAGGGGGGCTAACAGGTGGCCTTCAGGAGCCTTAGCCTGGGCCGATCCAAGCAAACAGCTGCTTAACTAATTTTTAAAGGTCCCAGAGGGCACAGTGGAGGAAATATTGAGCTTGGAGTAAGGAGATGACTGCCGCTATTCTGCAGCCCTGTGATCTTAGTCAAATCTCTGCTCATTTCTATTTGTAAAATGGGAGTAATAACCCCCCCTTCTATCTGCCTCCTAAGTATATAAAGTTCAAGGGAGATAGCACATTTGAGAGTGCTTTGTGAGTTCTAAAGTACTCTGCACATGGGAAGTAGCATTGTTTCCAGAGAAGGAAACAACCACTCGGAGGAGCCGTTCCTAATGAAGCTACAGTAGAGCTGAGGAATAAGCTCCTGCCAGTTGCAGAGAAATTGGGTAGGAGAGTGAGGAAGTCAACATTTAGTGAGAACCTACTATGTATCAGACACCACTCAGTGTTTTACATACATTTTTCTCACTTAATCTTTACTGTAACCTTATAAAGTTGATGTTATTAGCTTCATTTTGCAGATGAGGAAACAGACTCAGAAGTTAAATGTTGCCTAGGATCACAACTAGGAAGTAGCAGAACCAGGATTTAAATACCAATCTGTATATTCACAAAAACCTGTTCTCAACAACCTGTTCTCTCCCCTTTCCTTCTGGGACCTGTCCTCAACCTAGAGATCTGTCTTAGAGAAAGCAGGAGGGTAACTGGACTAGAAAAAATACTCTCAAATATCTGTGCCAATGGAGGAAGTTCATGGTGCTCACACAAAACCACAAACCAAAAGATTATTTGAAAGGCAGTGGAGTTACCTTTTATTGTATATAGAATATCCAGAGATGGAAAATGCTAGTCTAGCTGTATTCCATGCTGGTTAGGTTGATCTAGAATACTCTGGACCCTGTGTGTGTTAGGTATTATATTAAGCACTCCACATACATCATCTCATTTGCTTTTCCAACAACCCTAGAAAGTAGGTTCTATTATTATTCCCATTTGACAGATGATGAAACCAAGGCTCAGAGAGGTGAAGTGGTTAGCCCAAATTCACATCACTATGAGAAGATATTGAAACACAGGTCTGTCCAGACAAGAGTATCCCAGAAATGGATGAGTGGGAAATAGGAATCCAACAGGACCAGCTGGGGAGAAGAAAACGCTCTGAAGGAAGGAAACTCACTCTGCATATTTCAAGTGTCATCTGTGTAGAAATCTCTGAAAGAGACAGAATCAGGGAACATCAGGAGATATAAAAAAACAGATTTCATGTCAATATACGTCCACTGTTCACATGGAATAGACTGGCTAGAGATTAGTGGTTTCTCCATCCAGGGTCAGCCCTTTGTCACAGAGGGAAGTCTAGCAGCTAATGACGTGAATGTAGGGCTGAAGGAAAGAGGTGTTGGATTTCATTGACCTTCATTGCCTTCCAATTCTGTATAATCAGTTGGGAGGGGTGCAGCAGATTATCTTCCTAACTCTGACTAGCATGCTAGAAACAAAGAGCTAATAACCTAGGGATAAACATATGCCAAAACTAACCCATTAAAGTTTAGCAAACCTAAAATCCTATACGAAAGGACTGTGAAAATTTGGATCTCTGCAGCCCTCCTTTACAAAGAAGTGGAACAGAATTATGGAGAAAGCTAAAGCTCTGTAGTCACACAGATCTGGGTTCAAATTTTAGTTCACCCCCTTGCTACATGATCCAGGACAAATGTTTAAGCTCATTGAGTCTCAATTTTTTCATCTGTAAAATAAATATGACAAATCTGTCTCTTAGGATAGTTTGAAGAGTATGTGAGTTAATGCCTGTAAAGTAATAGAATGTCTGATGCCTTATGCATACTCAGTGAATAACTCCTATGAGTCTAATGATGATTTCTTTGCTGTGTCTCCCCAGCGAGTGGCATTAAGCCTCGAAGATGATGGACTGCCCTGAGGATGGGACCACTCCCTTCGTGCCTCTCGGAATTCAGTTCCACGCACTACACTCTCTGGATGTTGTATGCCTGAATGGAAGGGTTTCTGTATTTGGGTCTGTGTGAGTGTGTGTGTGTTAGAGAGAGAGAGAGAGAGAGATTTTTAATTTATGTTGCGGAAAGGTAACCACAAAGTTATGATGAACTGAAAACATCCAAAGGATGTGAGAGTTTTTATATGTATAATGTTTTATACACTTTTTAACTGGTTGCACTACCCATGAGGAATTCATGGAATGGCTACTGCTGAGTGACTAACATGATGTACATAACCAAATAGGGCCGATGGTACAGTAGCTTACTCATCATTTAAAAACTATATTTACAGAGAGAGTATTTGATTTTGGGGGGATTTTTTAGGTTTTGAAATTGTGGGTTTTTTGGTAAATAAAAATGATTATGCTTTGTGGCTATTCATCAACATAAAGAAAAAAAGAAGAAAACACTTCAACTCCCTCCCCAATTTAATTATTTATTAACAAACTTCAAAAATAAGATTAGTTCTATAAATAATTTAGAGACACGAGAGTATTTATTTTGGGTATGACTGGCCCACCACACACACTCTGTGTGCATTTATGTTTGTCTGCATGTGTGTGCCAGAGAAAAATGGAGAGATGAGGAGCACCTATGGCTGTTGCTCAAGTACATAAAGATAAATATATATTAAAACAGTCCACAAAAGGGTATCTGTAGACTTCAGAGAAGCCTTTGGAAATGTGACTCAGAAGACAGATACCATGGTTTGTGCAAACATGCAGTGGAAGGGGCAGAATCTTTCCACCTCTGGCTATTCCTGGGACCCCAATCAGCCAGGAAAAGCCCATCAGCTCACCCATGGCTCTGTGACTGCTGCCTGGCCTTTTTCTTGTGTGGTTAAGACCAGCATACAGACGACCCAGTGCCAGAAGTTCTCGTGAGATCAGGTGAGAACATGCCTGAACCTTGGCTACTCCTTGTTTTCAAGTTCAGCATTTCGAGCAAGTTCATTTTCCTTCAGGACACTTGGGTTGAATTCATTAAGGTTTCTCTGAAGTACCCTGAGGGTACCTTCCTTACTTACAGGGAGCTAACTGGAGATGTTTCCAGAACAGCCCGTTTACTCTAGGGACTGGCTTAGGCACAGAACCTCTGAGATATGCTATGGATGAAGATGAGGATAAGGATGGTGGAATAGGTTTTGTTACATCTTCATCTCTCCCTCTTCCTCTCTACCATTTCCTTTAGGTGGGGAAGTGAAATACATAGGTTTGTTGCCATAATGTGTCCATATAGATGAAACTAATTTGGAGCTTAAGTCAGAAAAAGTGGACAAACCTAAAGTCCTATTTGAGGGGGAAATGGCAAATGCAATATTATAATACACTGGAATATATGTTCACACGGGGACTTGGTTTACTGCTTTGTAAATAAAAGGAAAAACTCTAGGTATATGTACAGATTTTTTTTTCCCACTATGGACACTTTCTTTGCTTTTCCTGGGCCTTGGGGGAGGTGGGGGAGAAGTGCTCTTTTTCTCTTTGCGGGGTCTACCATTTAAAACATAACCCTACAGTCCCAGAAGGAATTCAGTCCCTGCTGGCTCTCTCATCTTTTCTAAACTCTGCTGTTCTGCCACTTCACTCCCACTGGGAAACCAGGGACAAGATGTGACACAGAAGTGCTTGGCTTACATAGGAACAGAGGACATGTATCTAACCTTAACATACCTGGAACTTGACACATTTAAGCAAATTCCTCTCCCCTACTTTTTGGCTGCCCCCAACTCAATGAAGCTTGGATGTCTCACCAGCTTGATATCCACTGAGTCTCCAGGCAGACATTCTAGAGTTCTATCACTCTATTTCTAGTATCTCTCTCTACATCACTCATGGTCTCCTAAATTCTGAGAAAACAACCGTATTCTGGAGCTGGGGCCCTATACTTTGCGTAAACAAGCAATTTCCTCATAATATGTACGTGTTGATAGTTCCGAAACCTCTATTGAGAGGGTAAATGCAATTGACCTAAAATGATCGTTACCAAACAGAATTTAAAAAACAGGTGGCCAACTCCTATGGAGCTTAATTACTTCCTATTATTCTTTAAAGAATGGAAAGTAAAATAACTTTTGAATGGAGAAAAAGGATGAAAGTGAAATTGAAATTTACACAAAACAAGCAACGTTTTCCTGTAACCTGGCTCTAAAGAAAAAGAATTTCCTAGGGAAATAATAACAGTGACTAATGCAAAATATCTAAACTTTCAGTTGATCCTGGCCTTCACAGAAAAAATAATGAATGGGATCAGGATGATTCAGCCTGGGAGCTCAAAATGATGATGAAACACAACTTTCTCGGAGACACTCATGTTTTCTGAATATGCTACAACTGCAGTTTGAAAGAGGCAGCTATGGGAGCAAACTATAAAGGACAAAATGGTGGAATACTCACGTGTCACATGGCAGTAAAATAGATGAAATCTAAGGAGTCAGGTTCATCCTCTAGTCCTGAAGGCTTTTAAGCCTCATTCTGAGGTTTAGGTGCATTTCTGTTGCCTTTTGGTCCCGCGCCATCATAGATCAACAGTCAGGAATGGGTCATTGGACTATAAAGCTGGGAGGAAGCTTAGACATAAAGCCAGGAGTAAGAGAATTTATCAGGTAAATTTTTCCTGTTTACAAGAAACTGGTCCAGGTCCTTTTCCTCTCCAGTTGACTTCTTTGCCTTGCCTGAACACTGCACCAAACCTACCTATCTTTCGCACGGAATTATGAAGGCACTGGCAGAAATGGCCTTCCAGAACAGGAAAGACTAAAATTTCATTTATTTACTTTTGATAACATCATAATTTATAAAACAGGTTTAGATAAACCTATAACCTCAGAATGAGATCAGATTTAAATTTATGGCAATAAGCACTATTGACCCTTTCAGTTGTTCCTTTGTGATTGCAATATATTCATTCATTGAAACCATTTGCTAGGTACCAACTAAGTGTCGGGCACTGCAGATGTACAGATCAATCAAACGTTGTCTGTCATTATGGAGCTCACAGCAGCTGCAGAGGAAGACATATGTGGAAAGAAAAAGAACAGATTCTTTTCAGAGTACTGATATGGTACAAAGAGGCCATTTCTACCCAAGGAGACAAAGAATGGGGTCAAGAAAGCCATCATAGGAGAAATGGCCTTAAGCTAAGTCTTAAAATCTAAGACACAGAGGCATGAAACAGCATGGGAACTTTAAGGAACTACATGTAATTCATTATAACAAGCAAAAAACTCACGGGGGACTCAGCAAGAAACAAGGCTGGATGGAAAGACAGGTTTAATATAAGCACTTTATGGAATACAATACTTCTATTTAACTTCTGATTCAGTTAAGCAAACATTTCTTGGTCATTTATTGCGTGCGAGGCACTAAGTGCATGAGAAATTCCTCAGGATGCGTTGCCAGCACTTGCAGACATGACAGTCTTCAGCCTCAAGCTTTCCAGAAGCCAAAGGGAAACAGTGACTGCTTTTCATATATTTGAGTCGAAGTTTTTGGATATGGTCAATGAAAACTAATATGAGGGTAGTTAAGATTTTCACAGAAGCATTCCATGTTGTCAAGAGCCTCTGAGGTTTTCTCAACAGTAAGAAAGAAAACTGGAAATTTTGAAGACATGGAGTCCACAGAGGAGATCCCAAGCACTGTCCAGGCCGGCGCTAGCAGAAATGAGGAGAGGGCACAAGAGTGTAAACCTGCCCACCTCACCCCCTACCTTCAGCCATGCATTCATCGTTTCTCACAATGTCAATGGTTAGCAGTTCAACCTTTCAGAGTAAAGTATTTCCTCTCTTATCAATGCATGAAGATGAAGTATCAGAGTCTTCTCACCCTGTGTTTTTAGCACATTGGGGATTTTCAGGATATGGAGAACTTATAGGTGGAGGAATTACAGCTTCAAATTTTCAGTTAATAAAAGAAATTAGGAAGCTCTATTCATTCAGGCTATGCACCATATGCATAGTGAAAAATCAGCAGAAACCCTCTGTATTTGCAAACACTTTGTGCTATAAAAAGTAATATTAAAAGAGCCACCTATATATGTGTATATATATGTATATTTAAAGACATGAAGGTTTTGATACTTTTTTACAAAAATTGCAAGAGAAAACAAATACCTGTACAGACCATGTGTTTTAAAATAGCATTTTGTTCTATACAAACTGTTGTTAATTTGGGGCTAAAGTTCTGGTTTGCAAACTCCATCACATTGTACCCCAATGAATTTTCCTTGTTTGTCTCCCACACACACATGCCCCCAAATTACCATATTTAATGTTTGACGTAACAGGCATGTTAGAATGTTGGGTCACATTAATCATTTCTGCTCTTTATGTATTGTCTCTCCAAGTTCTGTTAGCTTTTGTACTCAGTCCCCTTTGTAGTCTGGTTTCTCTTCCAGATGCAAAAGGTGGTGTATTGCATCTCTCCAGCTGTACTGACATCATCTTGGTAGGCTAAAAACCAAACGTGGACATTTGTAAAGTCAGTGCACTGTTTCTAGAGAAAGATTAAATTCATTTTTAAAAATCTGAAAATATCGTTCCATTACGATGTCTTTTTATTTTTAATATGCTTTATTGATTATGCTGTTACAGTTGTCCCAATTTCTTTTCCCTTTGTTCCCCTCCACCCAAGTGACCTCCCTCCATCCACTTGTCCTCCGTCTTGTCCATGTCCATTGGTTGTGCATATAGTTCTTCTCAACATCTTCCTATCTACTCCACTCCCTCCTACTATGCTTCTAATTCCTGTACCATCGCCCTCCCTTTCCCCCCTCTGCCGACCTCCCCGCTATGTGTTCCCCATACCTATAATTCTTTTCCCACTCTCGTTGCCTACTTAGTTTGCCTTTGTTTCAATACCCTAGCTTCTGTTGTTGGTTGTTGTGATAGTTTTCATTTTAATACTCATAGTTTTGATCCTCTTTCCCCTAAATACATCCCTTTAACATTTCATATAACAGTGGTTTAAACCTGATGAACTCCTTCAGTTTTACTTTGTCCTGGAAGCACTTTCTCTGACCTTCTATTCCGAATGACAGCTTCACTGGATAGAGTAATCGTGGCTGTAGGTTTTTGCTTTTCATTACTTTGAATATTTCTTGCCAGTCCTTTCTTGCCTGCAGAGTTTCTTTTGAGAAATCAGCTGACAGTCTTATTGGGACCCCTGTGTACGTAATTCTCTTCTCTCTTGCTGCTTTTAAGATTCTCTCTTTATCCTTAATTGTTAACATTTTGATTATAATGTGTATTGGTGTGGTTCTCCCTGGGTCCAGTTTTTTTGGAACTCTCTGTGCTTCCTGGACCTGTAAGTCTACTTCCTTCCCCAAGTTAGGGAAGTTCTGCTTCATTATTTTTTCACATAATTTTTCAATTTCTAGTTCTTCTTCTTCACCTTCTGGCAACCCTATGATTTGGATGTTGGCCCACTTATAGCTGTCCCAGAGGTTTCTGAGCCTCTCTTCATTTTCCTCACTTTTCGTTTCCTCTTTCTGCACTGGTTGACTGTTTGTTCCTTCCCTATGTTCCAATTTGTTGATTTGGTCCCTGATTTTCTTTCCCTTACCACTAGCTTCATATGTGTTTTTGTTCATTTCAGCAGGGCTAGCCTTCATTCCTTTCCTGTCTTGTTTAAGACCTGCTGTTAGGTCTGTAAGCACTTTTATAACCAAAGCTCTGAACTGAGCCTCAGGAAGATTTCCTATCTGCTGCTTCGTTAGATTAGCTATTTGCTGGCTGGTCAGCTGCGTCACTGGGATCTCTATCATAATCTGTGCCATCCTGGCAGATTTGTGTTTACCTTTGCTTCCTGGGTGGGGCTGTCACACCTCCTATGCTATAAGGGGCAGAGCCCCGTGCACTCATCACAACCGGGCGACCCTTCTTACCACACTGTGGTTTTGCGTGGGGGCGGGGGTCCAAGATGGATTCCTGCCGTTCACTCTCCGCTGAGAGACTGGGAGCCTCCTCCTCCGTCCTCACGCCCTCTGGCCCTCACAGTCCAAGACAATGGGGGTCTGCCTTCCCCGGCGTTGGAATTGCGAGCTGACGGGTTTGGTCTGCAAACGGGGTGCTCCCCAGGCACTTCTCGCCTCCCCTTAAATATGGGTGTCTGTGCTTACCGTCATCCCGCCGCCGTCACTGTAGTTGCCGCCACTAGCACAGCTTGACCTCTCTGCCCCAGTTCGCCCCTCCTACCTATCTGGACAAGCACCACTTCTTTATAACTTCATACGTTAGACTTCCGTGTAGCTTTATTTTCTGGAACTGCTGGTTATTTCTGGTTTTGTTGTAGTTGCAGTCCTTCTTAGTTGCGGAGGGAGACAGAGCATGTCAGTCTAGGCCTCCATCTTGGCCGGAAGTTGTCTCCTCATCTTGACAGACTCCTGTATTTGTTTGTCTCTGCCCATTACGATGTCTTAATGAGGGGAGAGTGAATGGTCATTTAATCGAGTCCCCAGATGTGTACCCTGTATTCTACACAAATACCTTAATCTTCATCAACAATCCTGTGAGATAAATACTATCAATATTATAATTCCTATTTTATAGATGAGGAAATGGGTGAAGGAACTGCCCAAAGCCACACAGTTATGGTTCGGGCCCCCCAAATACATGCAGCACATATAGTATTCGTGGTGTTCTCTGCCTAGATTTTCCCTCTGCCTCTTCACCTGGTTAACCCCTGTTGGTCCTTGAGTTCTCCAGGAAGCATTCTCTATTCTCTTAGGCCCAGACCTAACTCACAGGGCTAGGTACCTATGCTCCCGCAACAAATTTGGCTGACCTGTATCCCAATACTTCTGCCCTGCTTCTTACTGCCATGCCACTGAGGTTGCTTTTACCAAGGTCACCCAGGACCTCCTTGATAATAAGATAATAAATCTTGTAAATACTTTTAGTCCTATCTTCCTTGACCTTGGAAGGAGTATTTCACATTGCAGGCACTCCTTTCTTGGGTACTCTTATGTCAGTTTACATGACACCATACTCCCTGTTTTCCCCTGCCTTTCTGGCCATGTGCATAGTCAAGAATCAGCAGAAACCCTCTGTATTTGCAAACACTTTGTGCTATCTCTTTTGTCCACCCTTTAAATTATAGTATTCCATCTCAAATCCACCCACTTTTATATCTCCATTACCACTACTGGGGTGTGTATCACCATCATAGATTACTTTAATAACTCAGTCGTTGGCAGTCATCCGTCTCGAGAGACGATGGTGTAGCTTCTTAAGAGTCTATCTGCACCGCCGAGAATGGCTGTGCAGTCCGACTCGGGAGTGACACGGTATCTGTCTCCTCCCGTGTTGAATCGACATCTTGCGATGACGCTGGAGTGTCCTCTCCAGTGAAGCTGAAGCTACAGAGCCTGGGCAGGGTGATATGGAGGGTCTGCTGTTGCCCATGCAGCAGACCCCCCCTCTCTTCGCAGCTGAAGGGTCCAAGGGAAAGACGGAGTCAATCCAGCTTGGCTTCAGGTGCGCCGCAGGAGTTGCCGGTGTTGACTACAACGTCAAACCGCCTTAGGGACTCCGGCTCCGGATTTTCTGTCGGGGTTTACTCCCTTAACCTTTCCCCTGAAGAGGTATGCCGCAAGGCAGCGGAGGTTTCTTGGAGTCAGAGTTTTCCTTCTCTGATGTGCCCTGACTGGAAGATCGAACCAGCGACACTTAACTCGCAGGCCGACGCTCAATCCACTGAGCCAAACCAGCCAGGGGTAATTTAATAACTACTTATTTGAATTTCATACTTCTCATCCTTCCATTCTCCAATCCAGTCTACAACATTGCAGCCAGAGTGATCTTTCTAGAATACAAATAGTTCATGTCACCACCACCCCTTTCTACTTTCCTGCTTCAAGCCCTTCATCTGCTTCCCTTGCATTAAAATCCAATTCCCTTGGGATTTAGCCCAAACTAATTAATATGTCTTGTAAAGTCTTTAATGATTTAGTTGCTGTTACTTCTCCAACTTCATTACTATAGTCACAACTTCATTCTCTATTCCAACCACACAGTTCTGAACTCTCTCTCTCTCTGGAATATTTCTTCAGAAGACTCCCCTTTAGCCCCTAGACTGGATTAGGAGACCCTCCATGTACTTGCACAGTATTCTGTGCTTCCCTTACTTGACCTTTATCCCTCTATTTTAAAGGCTTGTGTGCTCCTTAATTGCCTCCTCTGCAAGCTCTATAGAGTCTTGTTCACTGCTGTAGTCCCAGCACATGACATACAGTAGCTGCTCAGTATATTAAGCAGGATTCAGGGACATCAGCCACACGGACAATGCTCTTTCACCTATACCATGTTGTCTCATACCCCCAAACCTGGGTCACTTTACAGCCTGCTTGGAGTCAGGTGCCCATTAAATTTTCTCAGCACTTTTGCTATTGCCCACATCTGCAGATACCCAGATTCACCAGTTACATTATAATTTTTATAATTCCATTCTTGAAAAATAACCTGTGGTCAATTGTGCGATGTCTCTATATACTTAATTCCAGTTACCACCTGTTGTGAGAATTCAAAGACCTAGCACTTGTAAATGAACTCAGCCTTTGGAGCTGACATTTAATAGGTGCTTAATACCTGGTGGTTCTCTTTCTTTATACAATTAATTCACTTGTTACCATCCATATTCAGTGCTTTATTTTTAAATAAAATGTCTTATGGTTTTATAATTTGCAGTTTGCAAAGTATTTTCCAATTTCCAAGACATTTTTATCCTTAAAACAGTTCAGTCAAATGTATGACATTATTATGCCCACTTTAAAGATAAGAAACCTGAGGTCCAAAAAGTTCATTCACTTCACCTCTGATCACAGTGAATCACTGTCACACAAAGGATTATCTTAATACATGTCTCCAGTGATTCCCCCCCCCCCCCCCGCTCTCCCGCCCCCCCCCCCCCCGCCCCCCCCCCCCGCCCCCCGCCATCACATCCACTCTACACTCTGTTGCCAGTGCTTTTTCAGGGAGAAAAGGAGTAATGGCAAGATGGGGAATGAGAAGCACAGACCACCGGTCTGAATGCAGAATGGTATACAGTTATAGTCACCAGGACCCAGGAATGATGCCATCTCAATACTGTTTCTAGAATCAATTCCATTTCACCACTGGCTGGAACTTAGATGAGCTAAAGCAGTCTTCTAATAATTAGGATTTTGATTGCCTTTGGCCTAATAAAGGGGGGATTTTTTTTCCCCACAGCCAGAAAGCCTTCACAGAGATCACTTTGGCCTGAAAAGACAACAGCCTCTTGGGTACTTCTCAACCCAACCCTGACTCATCTGGGGAGCTTTGCAAAATAACAACAAACACCGATGCCCAGATCCACTGTGAGAGGTTTTGATTTAATTGGTTTGGGGTGGGGCCCAGGCAGCAGTATTTTTTAGACACTCCGAAGTGATTCCATTGTGCAGCGACGGCTGAGAAATCACTGGGTAAGTAGCGCAAAGATGGCTGGGGAGTGGGAGGTCAAATATTCATCTTAACCTCTACTCCCGGCAACTACTCCAGAAACCAGTGAAGGAGAAAATAAAAGATAGAAACGTAAGGTAGAGAGAAAATGGGGGACTAATACGGACAAGTTGATTTCAGGGAAATGGTAGTCTCCACTGTGGATTCGGAAAAACATCTCCGTGAACGATTTTTTCGAATTTATCCTTTACTAGCAAAGTTAGGTCGCAGCCAACTTCTGACACGTCCACTATCAGGCGCTGAGTTCTTCTGTGAGGTCTGGTCATTTAACCCCATTTTACTGTTGAGACAACCTAGGTCCAGAGACAAGTGGGGTGCCCTTTAAATGGAGGTTGAGTCTGGAGGGACGTAGAACTCGGGGTGTTCAACCCGAAGTCTTAAAGCTAGGTCTGCAGACCGCTCTCCTTGGGTGAATTCCAGCCTCACCACCGGGTAAACCTCTGCCACCTTCCGGCCTCCGACTGAGGGGGCCTGGCTGCACTACCCCCGCCTCCGCGTGAAAGGATCCTAGTTTCCGCCGAAAGGGGCGGTGCAGCCTGACCTCCAGCTCCGGAAGGGGGCGCGAAAGAAGTCCCTTCGCCACGGGCGACCGCGTTGTCTTTACGTCACTTCCGCGCGCCATCAAACGTCACATTCAGGCGCGTACAGCGGCAATACGGATCGGCGTTGAAGTTCTGTTTCGGTGGCTTTTCGCGAGCCATGGAGAGTGACTTCTATCTGCGGTACTACGTGGGTCACAAGGGCAAGTTCGGCCACGAATTCCTGGAATTTGAGTTCCGACCCGATGGTGAGAGCGGTCTCCCGCCCCCCCGGGAGCGGGGACTAGGCCTGGGGACGGGCGCGGGGAGGCCGGGGGTCCGAATGTGCGGGGAATTAGAGGAGGAAGGAACAGTTCCGGAAGGAAGACTCCTGTGTCCGCCCCGCTGGTTCTTTTTGTCCGGGTGCAGGGTCTTCTGTTTAGTGACATTTTTGACCAGAAGGCTTCAACAAACATTCATTGAACACCCACTTTGTACCAAGCTCTGTTCCACAATCTGAGATTCAGGAGTTCTAGGGCTGGGAGATAAATCGTTTAAAAAGAAAAGAGATTCCGGGTAATGATGCGTTGTCAGAAAATAAAACGAAATGATGGAATACTTGCTGGTGTGCTGGTTTTAAATAGGGTAGCCATTGGAGAGCTCCCTGAAAGGGGGATATTTGAACTGAACCTTGGTTGGCAAGAAGGAGCCAGCCTTGTGAAGCTCAAGAGCATTCTAATCAGTGGAAGTAACAAGTGTCAGGGCCGTAGGGCTGGGCATATTTCAGGTGGCCAGTGTGGCTGAATAGTAGATAATGTGGGATAAGTAGGCAGTGGTCACAACATGTAGGTCCTTATAGGCCGTGCTAAAGAGTTTGGGTTTGATTCTAAGTGCTGCAGGAAGCAGTTGAAAATTTTGAAGCAGAGAAGAGATGTGATCTGTTCTTGAAAGAATATTATAATTATTGGGTACAGAGTGAGCAAAAGTGGAAACAGGGCTACTTATCAGGAGACAGTTAACAATTGTACAGACAAAGGGGATGTTGGTTGGGATTAGGGTGATAGTAAAAGTGGAGAGAAGGATTTAGGATACTGTTGGAGTCAGAACCAATATGACTTTGTCTGTTTCAAGATTTATGGAGGGGGCACAGTGGTGAAGGAAAGGGAATCAAAGATGACAGAAAACTCCCACTAAATGGGGGCACAAAGATGAATCTGAGAAGCTGCATTTGTGAAGGGAACAGATTTGTAAACAGTGACAAGACAGTATATTAGGTGCTGTGGTGGAAAGATAAAAGGGAATCTGGGAGTAGAAGGAAGGCACCTAATCTATGCTGAGGGTTTAGAGGCGGCTTCCTGCATAAAATGAGGGAAGGGGGAATGTGAGTGTTTAGTAACCGTAGCAGTTGTTTAGGAAGACGAGAATTACGAAGGCATTTTGGACAGCATTAACAGCAAAGAGGCTGAAAACCAAAAAGTACACGGGATGTTTCGGACAGAAACCAAGTAGTCTGATTGACTCCAGCAGTGTGAGAGAGGGATGTTACAAGAGTGAGCCTGGCAAGGCAGGCAGGGGGTCAGCTTAGCAGTTGGCCATGTTGAATTAGCATTTTATCAAGAAGGCAGTGGGAAGCTATTGTCAGTATCAGTGTTAAGAGTAACCTAATCAGATCCATCTGTTACTATATCACTGTGCCCACTATGTGGAAAATGAACTGAAAGGAAAGAGACTTGAGGCACAGAGTGCAGTGAGGCATCACTTAATTTGGCTCCTTTATCTTCTTTTACCCACCATATGCCCAGATTAGCCTGTTGAATGCACTTATATACAAAGGGCCTGTGTATACCAAATGTGCTAAATGTTAAAACCACTACTTTTTCATCACAGGAATAGATCAGAATGTTGCACAGTCACATGGTAATATATGTAAACAGCATTTTATAGTTTTCAAAAGGATTTCACAATTCACCTGAGCCTCAGGAGGCTCTGTGTGCAGGTATGTTAACAATTACTATCCTTTTTTCAGCTGAAGAGGTAGATTTTACAGTCACAAAAGAATCTTCCTGTGTTCTTTTATTATGCCTGAGCTACCTTTTGCAAGCACTGTAATGTAGCATCAGCTGTATTTTTGGCTGTGAGGCTATTTAATAGCCTAAAGTGAAGAACTAAAGAAAAATGTATTGTTAAAAACCAAAGGTGTAAATATTAAATATGTTAGACACTTGAGGGGAAAGTTAGGATACATTTTAAGCCACAGCTGATGACCTTAGTAGATTAATGATGGTTTATGCATATGTTTTTATTATATTGAATTTGTTTTTTGCCCCTCACAGGGAAATTGAGATATGCCAACAACAGCAATTATAAAAATGATGTCATGATCAGAAAAGAGGTAATGAGTCTTCTGAGAGCCTTTCATTCGCTACAGTTTAGCCTTTTGTCTTTTTGTTCTTTCTGGGAGTAGTATTGAAAGATAAAAGAGTAGGAAAGTATACACATGTCTTTAGAAAGCCTCCAAAGTTTTTCTCAAACTTTTAGTTTATATTTTCTTTCACAACACTGACTCAATTACAAGTAATCATTTGAAGTCTTGCAAGTCTTGATTTGAACCCTGAATCTGCTGCTTACTAACCATGTGACCTTGGGCAAATTCCTGGCTGAACTTGATAAATTCAGTTTCTACATTTGCAAAAACAAATTAATATAAGAGCAGCTAGCCCCGATTCAAAGTGGTTGGTATATTCCCTGGTACATAGGACTCAACAGGGCTCTTTAATTTGCATTTGAATGGGAAAACGGTTAACGTTAAATGCATGTTAGATGCCAGGCATGGCACTAGATATTTTATATACATGATGTTATTTAACCCTGATTTTAAGCCTGCATGATGAGTGGTATTAGATACCCCTTACAGATAAGACCATAAAGACCCAGATATTAATTATGGGACTTGTTCAAAGTCACCCCTGCTAATAGGTGATAGAGCAGGAATTCAAACCTGTGCCTGCCTCTGTCAAGTTAATGTGCTCCATTTTAGTGCAACTTCTACCACGTTATTAAATCTTCATCAGAATTACTCTTTTAATCTCTTGGTTACTTTAGAAAATATCTTAAGTCAATATATTTTCATACTATTGTATTTAATTAGCAGTCAGTTTTATGCTTACCCACACATCAGTATTCTCATATATATATATATATTTTTAAGTAAATGAATATGTAAAGTATATTTGAAAGACATGTCTCTGCTCTTCAGAATCATGTCATCTAGTTAATAACCAGGGTTACTCACATGTCTTTTGTTTTGGGTTTAGGTGTGAGTTGGGTGTGTATGTAGGCAAGGAGAGGGTCCATGTGAACAGGATGTGCCCAGAAATAGAAACAACTAATGGGGGAGTGAGGTGTAGTCATTGGGCACTTTCGACCCTCAGCATGAAGTTCTTACATTTGCACAGGTGTCCAAAATCAGTTTTCAGGAGCAGTCTTTTTTTATCTTTAATCTCTATCTGAGGCAGAACACTGCTTAGGAATACAATTTAAATGTCTTATTTTTTAACTTGCTTTTAGGCTTATGTACATAAAAGTGTGATGGAGGAACTGAAGAGAATAATTGATGACAGTGAAATTACCAAAGAGGATGATGCTTTGTGGCCTCCTCCTGACCGAGTGGGCCGGCAGGTGAGTGTTTTAGCAATTATCTACAGTGCAGAAGTCTTACAAATAGGGTAAGCTGACTGCTCTACATGACATGGAATCCTACACTTGCGGTGCACATGCTCTCATGCATTATGTAGCCCTACGCAAGGCAAGTTACTTCTCGGTCTAAGGAAGTAGTAATCCCAGAGGAAGGAACAGAGATAGCAGTAAGTGCTGCTGACCACCTAGAACCTGGCCTGAATTTCTTGTGACCCCTTCCCCTCCCCCTTTTCTCAGAGTTTTTGCTGTCTACCTTACTGATTGCATAACTACTACAGACGAAGCATTGTGAGGATACAAAAATAAATAGAATATAGTTACTTCAAGTCTGATGGAAGGAAAATCATGCAAACAACTAAGTATATGAGAGAAAATTTCTCTTAACCTCACTTGCTTCTTTCCTAGTCCAGATTCTAATTGATTTCCTTGTTTCTCTTGTCATGTACAACCCATTTTTTCCATCCTGAAGCCAGAGTAATCTCAAAATGTATATTCGTTTATGTACAGCAGGTCCTCAAATAACAAACATTGTTCAGTGTGGTTCCTTATAATGTTGATGAGATGCCATAGGAACTTCACTGTTGTTTCTATCAATTAGCCTGTGATAAAATTGGTTTTGTTATACCACATTGTTTTGTTTAAAGTCGCAGAACCTATCAATGTTAAGTAAAGACTTACTGTATTCCGCTGATTTTAAGCTCCAGGAGCATCTCACTGCATTTAAAATAAAACTCAAAACTCCCACCTTACATGCTGCCACTCTCACAATCTCGGGCTGTGTTCAAACCTCACTGGCCTTATTTCTGTCCTTCAGGCATACCTGTTGTTCTTAGTGTAGGACCTTTGTATTTGTTACGTGCTGCCTGGAGTATTGCACCTAAGGACTGCCTTTATTATTGAGGTCTTAATATGTCACTTCTTCAGAGATATAATGTCTGTCCATCAAATCTAAAACACCCATCTCCTCATTAAAAAATAAAAAGATCAAGATGGAAGCCTAGATTGACATGCTCCATCTCCCCCCACAACTAAGAAGGACTACAACTACTGCAAAACCAGAAATAACCAGCAGTTCCAGAAAATAAAGCTACATGGAAGTCCAATGTATGAAGTTATAAACAAGTGGTGCTCATTGGGATGGGTAGGAGAGGCAAAGCCGGGGAGGGAGGTCAAGCTCTGCTGGCAGCAGGAGCTGCGGCGAAGGGCGGCGGGACTGCAGTAAGCACAGACACCCATATTTAAGGGGAGGTGAGAATCACCAGGGGAGCACCCCCGGCTGCAGTCCTGACCCGTCAGCTTACAATTCCAAAGTTGGGGAAGGCAGACCCCTATTGCCTCGGACTGTGAGGCCCAGAGGGCGTGGGGACAGAGGAGGAGGCTCCTGGTCTCTCAGCAGAGAGTGAACAACAGGAATCCATCCTGGACCCCCGCCCCCACACAAAGCACCACAATGTGGTGAGAAGGGTTGCCCAGTGGTGATGAGTCCACGGGGCTCCACCCCTATAGCATAGGAGGTGTGACAGCCCCGCCCAAGAAAGGAAAGGTAAATAAACCTGTCAGGATGGCAGGGATAATGATAGAGATCCCAATCACACAGCTGACCAGAAAGCAAATATACAAATTAGCGGAAAAACAGATAGATAATTTTTCTGAGGCTCAGTTCAGAGCTATAGTTATAAGAGAGCTTACAGAAATAATAGCGGGACTTAATCAAGACGGGGAAGGAATGAAGGCTAGTCCTGCTGAAATGAATGAAAACACATATGAAGCTAGTGGTGAGGGAAGGAAAACCAGGGACCAAATCAACAAATTGGAACACAGGGAAGGAACAAACAGTCAACCAGTACAGAAAGAGGAAATGAAAAGTGAGGAAAATGAGGAGAGGCTCAGAAACCTCTGGGACAGCTATAAGTGGGCCAACATCCAAATCATAGGGTTGCCAGAAGGTGAAGAAGAAGAACTAGAAATTGAAAAATTATGTGAAAAAATAATGAAGCAGAACTTCCCTAACTTGGGGAAGGAAGTAGACTTACAGGTCCAGGAAGCACAGAGAGTTCCAAAAAAACTGGACCCAGGGAGAAGCACACCAAGTCACATTATAATCAAAATGTCAACAATTAAGGATAAAGAGAGAATCTTAAAAGCTGCAAGAGAGAAGAGAATTACGTACACAGGGGTCCCAATAAGACTGTCAGCTGATTTCTCATGCAGGCAAGAAGGGACTGGCAAGAAATATTCAAAGTAATGAAAAGCAAAAACCTACAGCCATGATTACTCTATCCAGCGAAGCTGTCACTCAGAATAGAAGTGCAGAGAAAGTGCTTCCAGGACAAAGTAAAACTGAAGGAGTTTATCAGATCCAAACCACTGTTATATGAAATGTTAAAGGGACTTGTTTAGAAGAAGGAGGATCAAAACTATGAACATTAAAGTGAAAACTATTACAACAACCAACAGCAGAAGCTAGGGAATCAGGCAAACTAGGCAACAAGAGTGGAAAAAAATTATAGGTATGGGGAACATATTGGGGGAATGTCAGCAGGAAGGGGGAAGTGGGGAGATGATGCAGGCATTAAGCATAGTAGGAAGGAGAACAGGAAGATGTTGAGAAGAACTATATGCACAACCAGTGGTCACGGACTAAGCGGGGGGGACAACTGGAGGGAGGGGGTCACTGGGTGGAGGGGAGAAGAGGGAAAAGAAATTGGGACAACTGTAGTAGCATAATCAATAAAATTTAAAAATTAAAAATATATGTTTGTCTTCATAGCATTTATCATTGTCCAAAATTGTCTCATGTTGCCCAGAAAGGTTAGATTCTTGGTATTAATAAAACATAGATTCATACATTTTACTCCACACTGTTTGCAATGAAAACTCATATACAAAACAATTATGTAATTTCTTCCAAATCCCAGCCAGTTGAGCCTATGGACACAACTTCCTCTTAAGAGTATGAGCTACTCAAGGTCTACACCAGTATTTATCTCTGTTTCTAGCAACTGGCACAGTTCATTGCTCAGGGTGAACTGTTCTTGCTTATGTGTAGTATAGTTTGTGTGATTTGGCAGATGATGGACCCTCCTCCTATGTGATTAATGAAAATTAGATTCGCTGGACTTAGTTGTTTTTTTTAATGTTTCTAGGAGCTTGAAATTGTCATTGGAGATGAACACATTTCTTTCACAACATCAAAAATTGGTTCCCTTATTGATGTCAATCAATCCAAGTAAGTGTACATGACCCTTATATCCAGATGTGTCTGTTTCACAGATTGATCTGAAACTCTTAACCAAATTGGGACCATTATGGTAAGATCTGGTACGTACACAAAGCAGAAGGGGTCAGCTTTGTCCCTCTCTTTGGAGAGAGACTCAGTTATTTTCAGGGGCTTGCTTCTGTTGCTTTTGGTGTTTTATCCAATTATTACTAATAAGAGCTTCTCAATGACACAACAGAGTAATGCCATAGAAAGAGCCAAAGTGAGTTACATCTGTCCAGAAGAGAAAAATGAAATATGGCAATACAAGTGCTTGATACATACTGCAGAGTCACTGAATCTAAACACCGTCCTCAGTGTTAGTCTTAAGACTAGCACATCTCTGTCTGACTTGGGTGAAACTTGAAATTATTTGTAATACAAATTTAAAAATTCATGTTATCAGTAGGGCAAATTATATAGAGTTCAAACTATTATAAAGATGCTCAAGGAACTTAGTGAAGACATGAATCTGTATGCTGCAGAGTCCTGAGAATTTGACAACCACTTTTGCTCTTATGTTTCGAGGATATGAGATTAGATATGGCTTATTTTTAGTACATGGTAGGAATAATTGTCTTCCTTTGGACAATTTCTTTGTTCTTAGCCGGTTATGCCATAGTAATCTTCAGCCTCTTGGTACTGACTAGTACTACTTCTTTAAAAGTTTTTCGAGTACCCCTGCCGCCCCTTTCTCTCCCGTGCTCTCTCCTGCTTTTTCCCTCTTTCACATCCTCTGTGCACACACTAGGAAAGGCCATGTGCACACATGGTAAGTTGGTAGCTGTCTACAAGCCAGGAAGAGGGCCCTCACCAGAACCCAGCCATTCTGGCACCCCGATCTCTTAACTTCAGGCTCCAGAATTGTGAGAAAATAAATTTATGTTGTTTAAGCCAGCCAGTCTTTGGTATTTTGTTCTGGCAGCCTGGGCAGAGTAGAAGTACAAAAAAATATATCAACAATATTTTAATGATTTTTTTCACTTAATATAAGAATTTCCCCATTTTAAAAAACCTTAACATTTTAAATAACCTCATAATATTCCATTTTAATATATAGCATATAGCCTTGTCCTTTTGGACATTTCATTGTTTTCAGAGTTTTAATTCTGTAAATACCTTTATGAGTAATATCTTGGTACATAATCTGAGTTATTAAATGGTATTATATTACCAGTTTTTCTCAGCTTTTTAAATTTTTTTTTTTCCTTTGCATTTTAGGGATCCAGAAGGCTTACGAGTATTTTATTATCTTGTCCAGGACCTGAAGTGTTTGGTCTTCAGTCTTATTGGATTACACTTCAAGATTAAACCAATCTAGATTGAATATTGGTGTGGACACAAGGAGGGTGGGAGTAGCTGTTTTTAAGTACCATTATCAGGAAATTTTTGTGTATATTAGACCAATATTTTTTTTAATGAACTATAAATGATTGTCTTTAATAAATCTATAACAAAAAGCAATTTTGTTTTATAAAGATCTGAATGTGTGAACTCTTCTCAATTACTTTTTAAAACTATCATCCTATGTGAAGTACTGCCCCAAAATCTAATTGAATCAACTCTGTAGATAAAACTATTCACAGGAAATAAAACAGAGAAACATGTTAAAAAGTACAGTGGAAGTCCAATCAGCAACATCCAGAGAAAACTCCAGAGCAAGGGACCTGGTTTCTTCAATAAACATATTGCAAATATAAAATATAGATGGAGCAGGAACCTATAGTTTAAAGGACATTTAAGACATGAATTATAATGTTCGGATCCCACTTGGATCGTTATTCAAAAATTTCAAATTGACATCATTATGGAAATCTGAACGCTGGATATTTTATATTAATGAAATAATTAAGTTTTTTAGGTGTAAAATGGTATTAAGGCTGGTTTTTTCCCTTCCAGCTTTATTGAGATATAGTTAAGGTTGGGTTTCTTAAATCACCTATAGATATATTTATAGCTATTTCAATATGGGAGAAAATAATATATTAAAAGGGATAAAATGCCTAGTGTCAGTGAAGTTGTTACGGCTACATAAGCGAGATTGAACACTCTGGAGCAGTGGATTAAAGCAAGCAAAGTTTTATTAAGCCGGCTGTCGGGCGGAGACCCTGTCTCAATAGTGCACCGACAAGGACTGGGGTTTCGGGTCAGGGTTTATATAGGATTTGGCTTTCTTTCTTTAGTGAGATGCAGCTCATTGGGGAGGGGGTGTGGCAGGACAGGGCTGCAAGAGTGTTAAACAGAAACAAAGTTCTCAAGGCCATAGGTTCCGCAGGGCTAAAAGTTCGCAGGGCCATAAAGTTATCTCCGGCAGCATAACTCTTCAGCCAGGGAGTGATTCTCTGTGAAGCAACTTATCTTCAAAGGGCTGGTTATTCTGTAAAATATAACTTTTCACAACAGTTACAAACAAGACACAAGCAAATGGAAGGTGATAGAGGCTGTGGTGCTTTTAGCTTGTAAATCACCAATTGCTACTCCTCCCCACATTCCTCTCTCTAAGGCTTTTTAGCAAGTCCCTGTTACATCTTACAAAGAATATCTGAAGCCCCTACATATTTACATATTTAGCAAACCTCTGCAACTTTCTACAAGGAATAGCTGATGCCTCTACAAAGTTTTCCAATACATTTTAAAATCAGAATACCAACAGCCAGAAAGAACTAAGACCTGGTGGGTACAGATAGTGTGGGAATTTGTTAAGCAAGTAGATCTGCAGAAAATTTTTCTTGCTAAATTCTTTAATGGGGCAAGTTGCTGGTTGAAGAGATTGTGGGCATTGAAAGAACCGGGCCTGAGGTCACCGGCCAACTTCCGACAAGATCCCAGGTGTTCTGACTCCTAGACCAGTGCTCTCACCACTCCCAACACACTTAACACCCTACTCTGCCTTCTTCAAAGATACCAGGGCAGCGGGTTAGGTGCAGACCTGGGACCTGAGATGTCAGGGTTCCTGACACCACAGAAGAGTACTTAGGGCAATGAGGCAAGTTGGCAGTAGATAGCAAAAATAGTCATTACAAATTTTAAAGAAATGACAGTATGCTCAGAAGGCTGTAAGTCTTAAATGGACAGTTCCTTGCAATGTTCGCAGCGCCTGTAAGGTCTCAAGTGTGCTTTGGACAATAGGGCAGGTAAAAAGGTTTGGTAGATGTATAAGGATGCCAAGACGGGAGCCCAGAGAAGAGCCAGGTGAAGGGGAGTGTCCAGTCTGGGGGACCACAATAAGGACGAGTGCACCGGGCAACCCTCTGAAAGAGGTCCCGAGGGGGAAAGAGGAGGGGGCAGTTTCGAGAAGAAAAAGACCCCATCCCCCAAATATGTAAAGCTGGCCCTGAACAGGGGAAACTGACGTGATCTAAGAAGCCTCAGAGGGCAGTTGGGTAGGGGAAGGCGCAGCAGTTAAGGGACAGGATGACTGAAGTTCGCTGAGGTACCCCTAGACCAGCTTAGAGCTGGCACGACACCTGAGTTCAGTAGACACCTTGAATTACTCGTTACTGCAGGCTGGCTAACTGTGAACCAGGTTACCTCCGTTTTCTCCACCTGCCACAAAGGGTAACAAAACCCTTCGTGCGCCGGAAGGACCTACGCGCGGAGACCCGCCCCTCTGCCCCTCCAGACGCAAGCCGGAGGCCCGCAGGAGGGGGTGCCGGCCGTTTACGACAGGCCGCAAAGTAGCAACCGCAGCCAGAGCCGGACTGAGCTGGGCCACTATGGGGGTGAGACGGAGGTGAACCGCTGCCGCGGCGGTGGCGGGGCGGTGGGGGGGCTCTGGGATGCGTGCGCTCACGCCTGGAGAGACTGAGGGGAGGAGGCCCGCGCTGAAAGGATCAGAAAGGCAGCGCTCCTGCCGGGCTGGGGGTGGTAAGCGGGGAGCTACGCAAGCGCGTTTAATGCAGTCGCTCTTACCCTCCCTCTTTCAGAAAATCGCACTGCAATTCAAAGCCACGCTGGAAAACGTCACTAACCTCCGGCCTGTGGGGGAGGACTTCCGGTGGTACCTAAAGGTGCGACTACAGGGGCGGGGCACCGAGAGGCCTTGGGCACTTCGAGGTTCCGAGAAGGGACGCCAGGGGCTGGACTGAGGAACCGGATCAGTGTTGAACAGAAGCTTTCTCGCCAGCAAGATTAGAAGTGTCTAACCATTAAATTTTTTTTTCTAGGTAGAATTTTATGTTTGCTTTTTAAAGTGTATTGGTTCCTTAATTGGCAGTGCCTTGGAATTCCTTTTGTAATTTTCTTCTCCATTAAATATTTTGTGGTATGTAAACAGATGTTAAACGAAAGGTTTCTCTAAGGTATATTGTGGTTATTTAGTAAGGAGACTAATTCACCTGTTTCATTTGTTGATTGGTTGTATGGTGAAATCGTTTAATTTAGTGCATGGCTCCACACTCGCCTCCCCACCCCATACTGGTAAATTGGGTGACATGGTCTACAGAGGCCCCCCTCCTACCCAAGCAGATCGAGGCCTTTCATGCTCCCAAATCCCAGAGCTTTTGCTGTTTCCTCCTAGTCTAAATCCCAGCAAAAGTCCTTCCTCTTTCAGGAAGCCTCTGCCCACCTTGAATTCCATATATTTTGAAGCCCAAGTGCCGGGGCTTACTTGGAGAATTGATGTCTTTTAGTTTCAAAAAGTATAGAGTCTAGGGAAGGACAAAGAAATTAAGTAACAGCAGAGTGATAAATACAGGGACCTACAGGGAGGGCCTACAAGAACACAGAGGAAGCTCCTAACCTAGCAGAGTGGGTGGGGGGGCTCCTTGAGACCATTTCTGTGCCACATGAGTCTTGAATTCCCAGCTAGACTGGGCACCTTTGTTTTTTTTTTTTTCCCTTCACTTTTTATTTTATTTTTAAGTATATTTTATTATGTTGTTACATTAAGTCCCAATTTTTTCCCCTTTGCTCCCCTCTGCCTAGTACCCCCCCTTCCCTCCAGCAATTCTGCTCCCCTTAGTTCATGTCCATGGGTCATGCATATAAGTTCTTTGGCTTCACCTTTTCCTATATTACTTTTAATGTCCCCCTATTTTTTACCAACCATTTATGTTTCTTAATCTCTGCACCATTTCCCCATTTCTCCCCCTTCCCCTTCCCATGATCCCCATACCTATGGTTCTGTTCCTATTCTGGTTTGCTTAGTTGTATTTTGGTTTTTTTTTTTTTTTTTTTTTTTGATTCAGTTGTTGATAGTTGTGAGTTTGTTGTCATTTTAGTGTTCATACTTTTGACCTTCTTTTTCTTAAATAAGTCCCTTTAACATTTCATATAATAATGGCTTGGTAATGATGAACTCTTTTAGCTTTGCTATGTCTGGGAAGCACTTTATCTGCCTTTCCATTCTAAATGATAGCTTTGCTGGATAGAGTAATCTTGGTTGTAGGTCCTTGCTTTCCATCGCATTGAATACTTCTTGCCAGTCCCTTCTTGCCTGCAAAGTTTCTTTTGAGAAATCAGCTGATAGTCTTATAGGCACCCCTTTGTAGGTAACTTTCTTGCTTTTCTCTTGCTGCTTTTAAGATTCTTTATCTTGAACCTTTGGCATTTAAATTATGATGTGTCTTGGTGTGGTCCTCTTTGGGTCTAGCTTGTTTGGGACTCTCTGTGCTTCCTGGATTTGTATGTCTATTTCCTTCATCAAATTTGGGGAGTTTTCCTTCATTATTTTTTCACATAGGCTTTCAGTTTCTTGCTCTTTCTCTTCTCCTGCGGGCATCCCTATGATTCAGATGTTGGCACGTTTAAAGTTGTCCCAGAGGTTCCTAAGCCTCTCCTTATTTTTTTCAATTCTTGTTTCCTCATTCTGTACTGGTTGTTTATTTCTTCCTTATGTTCCAAATCATTCATTTGAACCCCAGTTTCCTTCCTTTCACCATTGGTTTTGTGTGGATTTTCCTTTGTTTCATTTAGCATAGCCTTCACTTTTTCCCTTATGTGTTAGCCATACTCAAGCATATCTGTCAGGCCTGTGAGCATCTTTATCACCAGTATTTTGAATTGTGTGTCTGTTAGGTTGGCTATCTGCTCGTTGCTTAGTTCTGCCACTGGAACCTTGATCCATTCCCTCTTTCAGGCCATACTTCTCTGTCTCTTCATCTTGACAGGCTCCTGTGTTTGTTTGCCTCTGTGTCTTAAGTAGAGCTGTTGCTCCTGTTACAGTGTAAGGGGTGGAGCCTTAGGTATTCATCAGTACAGGCGACCTGTTTCACCACATTGTGGCGCTGTATGTGGGGGAGGGGTCTGAGAGGGAGCAATGCCACTTGCTCAGCACTTCTTCCTTTTCCAGGTACTTCTCCCACTTCTGTATGGGACTGGTGCCTCTAGGTGTTGCCCTGGCAGTCGTTCCCAGAATGGGTGGGTCTGAGGATGTTCTGGGACCCTGGGGGCCCTTTAAACAAGTGGAGTCAGCTGAGAGACTGGCAGTTTCTTCCTTCGCCCCAATCCCCACTGGTTTGCACAGTCAGAAGCAGTGAGGCTTTATTTCCCTGGCACTGGAACCGTGAGCTGTGCTGTCTGGTCTCGTGCCGGGAGCGCTCCCAAGTGTCCCTCCCTACTTCTTAAAACGTGCGACTGTGCTTTCCACTGGCCTGCCGCTGCTACTGACACCACACCGTGTCCTCTCTGCCCCGGCTCAGCCCCTCCTACCTGTCTGGATGAGTATGTATTTCTTCTTTATATCTTTGTTGGACTTCCATGCAGCTCGATTTTCTGGAACTTTTGATTGTCTCTAGTTTTGAGGTAGTTGTATTCCTTCTTAGTTGTGGAGGGAGATGCAATGTGTCTGTCTAGGCCTCCATCTTGGCCATAGACTGGGCACTTCTTAGAAGAGGTTGGGGACCCTACAGAAGAATCACTTGGCCTGTTCCTTGCCCAGAGGTAAGTCTAGTTGTGTCCTTTAGTGGAGATGGTTGTAAGGATGAGGTGTGATTGCTGACAGGAAAGTAGGTTATGAGCCTGTCTTCCCTCAGTGTCTTTCGAACTGAACTAACTACTAATACTTTTTTCCCTACCAAGATGAAATGTGGCAGCTGTGGTGAGATTTCAGAGAAGTGGCAATACATTCGGCTGATGGTAACTGATCCCCCCACCCCACCCCACCCCCAGCTATACCCACACACAAACACACATACATCTCTAAGCAGGGATTTGGGGAATCTATGACCTTAATCTCTCTGGTCTTTGGACCTTGGTTTCTGTGGTGGGGGTTGGGGGGGGCAGGCATTAATGTGATCACCAGTGGGAACAACAGGCTTCTTTGGGATGTGAGGCGGAGTTCAAAATCAAGGGGAAGCCCTTTCTTTGCTCTCAAGCCACCACAGGATCCTTGTCCTAGCAAGTCACTCACTCTCTTTGGGTCTTGGTCTCTTCAGTTGGATAAGTGGTGGGACTGGATCTCTTCAGGACCCTACATCTCACTGATATGTGACTGGAGGTTCTGTTTACTCCTTGCTAGGACAGTGTGGCACTGAAGGGAGGCCGTGGCAGCGCCTCCATGGTCCAGAAGTGCAAGCTGTGTGCGAGGGAAAACTCCATTGGTAGGTCAGGCCATGAATACTGAGTTCTGCCAGGCTAGCCCCTAGCTTCCTGATACCAGACCAAAAGCAGGCTTATGTTACCTGAGGTACCCAAGCTTCTGCAGCAGACTTTCCCAGAGCCACACCTGGGGACCAGGGGTAGGGCCAAGGTGTGGACTCAAGTCAACTTTGTCCTGTATTTTTTGTTTCAGAGATTTTGAGCAGCACCATCAAATCTTATAATGTAAGTTACCTGCTGCAGCGGCAGGCATGGTGGGAGTAAATCCAAGCTGGGAGCTAGGAGGCCTGGGTTCTAGAGTTGTAAGTGCTGGGCTGTGAGATGCAGGAGCTCAGGGAACCTTTGACCCAGTCTGGCCACTCAGTTTCCATCATTGGGAGCACTTGCCTTATCTACATCTTAAGAGGGTCTAGTGAGCCTTCTCTGAAACCATGGGTGGGACAGTCCTTTGAATGGTCCCATATTGTCCATGTTATTAGGTAGCTATACCTTACTGAATAGCAGATTAGTCCAAAGGTGAGGGAGGGTGTGTGTACTTGAGTTTGTGTTTTTAAAGAAGGGCATTTAACATGTATTTATCCATTCCTTATTTGTCTAATTTATGCAAAATTCTCAGTTTTGTCCTTAAGTTAGAGAAAGCAAATGAGGACTTGCCCTCAAGTAAATCATGATCTACTGGAAGATAGACTAGCAAATAAAAACAAACCAGGGCCAACAGAGAAGTGCCAGGCACATGGTTGGTGTGCAGGATATGATTTTACAGTGAAGGATGGTGAAGGTGTAGGTTTGGAGTGTGGGGCCTCTGAGCCCATGGGTCAGGTAGGCATGAATTTCCTGGCTCTGCCACCCCACTCATAGGTGTCCCCTCTACAAGCAAATCTCATTCAAAGGCTTTAAGCCAGCCCCCTACCTTCACAGCATGGCAGATGGTTAGCAAAAGGCTGCAGCCAAGTGTATTGGGGCCTTTTGGATGATCTAGAGATTTTGTAGCTTAACATCTTGTTCATATTTGGGATGCTAGTAATTTTATCTCCCATTTACTGAGAATAGTGTGAGTACTCTGCTGGGCATTTGACACATATTTCAAGTTCTCACAATAAACCCATAGTGGTTTCCTCAGCTCTGTTTGGTAATCTCAGGCCCAGAGGGGAAGAAAGGCAAAGTTCTGCCTCACATCTAGGGAGGCTGACCCCAGAGTCCATACTCTGTTCTGTAGCGTCCATGTCCACGATCTCATGGGGAGCAGGTGGCTAAGGCAGGCTTCTTCCAGAAGGGGATGAGTTGGTCTCAAGTCCCATTCTGGGCTCACAGGAACAGTAAGGACCTGCTTGGCAGGAAGGGTAGGGGCAACGGAGTTATCCCGAGGGCCCAGTTGAGCCTACCTCCTCAACATACTTCCTTTCCAGGCTGAAGACAATGAGAAGTTTAAGACAATCGTGGAATTTGAGTGCAGGGGCCTTGAACCAGTTGATTTCCAGCCCCAGGTATGTGTGGCTTCCTCGGGAGCCTGTGTCTTTGGAGAGAGCATCTAAGAAGTGACAGAACTTTGCTTCCTACAGAGACCATGAACTAGGAATTCCCCTTTCTAATAATAGTAATTGCTTAAGTGCCTGCTATATATGGGGCACCATGCCAGTCATTTATGTTATTTAACCTTCACAGTGACCCTATGAAGTTATTCATACTTCAAAGACTTTGCAACTTGCCCAGGGTGATACAGTAAGCAATGGAGCTGTAATTTGAACCCAGGTCTATCTAACCCCTGGGCCAGTGCTCATCCCACCTTATTGGTGCAGCATTTTCAGCTCATAGCAAATCTGTGAGATAGGCAGAGAGCTGGTATTGTCGTCCCCGTTTCATAAATAAGAAAACTAAGGTCTGGAGAAGGAAGTGACAAGCCCAGATGGCAAATGCTTAGCAAAAGACTTAAGCTATGTGTACTGGGACCCCTTGGATGATGTAGAGGCTTTTTAGCTTAGATTCTTTCAATCAGGTGAAGTGGAAGGGTTTACCCACATCTCCTGCCATCTGTTCCAGTGCTCTAATTGGAGGATCCATTCTAGTCCTGGGCAGCTGCCACACCCTGGGAGCTTAGTAGTTATTCCAGAACAGTTGCCAACACTGCATCTCTGTCCTCCCTTCCCAAAGGTGTTGTGAGAAATTCCTTGGCCAGGCTCACATACCAGACCAGTGCCTCCTTTCCCTCAGACTAACTGCTGCCTTCCTATCCTTGCAGGCTGGGTTTGCTGCTGAGGGTGTGGAATCGGGGACAATTTTCAGTGACATTAATCTGCAGGAGAAGGTATGGAACTTGGGGGCCTTGCGGGGTATTGTAGGGCACTTGGTGGAAATTGCCTTTTTTGATGAACGAGGCTCATCAATGGAAAGCTGACGGCACATCTCTACATTTTATTGATGATTTTGGTGTTTACGGTGGTCCCAAGTGTGACATTGAAGTTCTATCAAGTGTTCCACATGCAAGAACGCTGGGATGTGCTTGCTGGAGAAAATAGATATTAGATAAGCTTTGTTTAGGCATAAGTTATAACAAACACTTGCTGTGAGTTCAATTTGATGAGTTGACAATATATTAAAAATGTGTTTTTAAATAGAATCATACATAAAACAAGATTATGTATTGACTGGTTGAAGAACATGCTGTGATCAAATGCTCCTGGGAACCTAATCCTGTATTTTTCCTGGGAGCATTTGCTCATTATTCACTAATTCAGTGTTTGTGGTGACTTTGTAAAATATAACTGCCATAAATAATAAGAATCAACTGTATTACTGGGTGTGGTACTGCCTCACAGACAAGGAAACCTTGTGTTTGGGCTTTAAAAGGACAAAAACTTCATTCATTTTGCATAGCACATAATAACAGTAACTGGAATTTATTGAGCCCTTACATGTGCCTGGCACTATGCTAAGTACTTTTACATGTGTTACCCCTTTTGATTCTTTCAACATTCAATATGAAGTCTTTGGTTGTCCCTTTTTTAAAAAATAGAGAACAGCATTGAAGCTCAGAATGGGTAAGCGATTTGCCCCAAATCACAAAGCTAGAAGAGCTAGAATTCAGGCCTGAGCAGTGTGGCTCTGCTCTAGGTCATACATATTCATGAATATCTGAGTCGAAACCTGAACTGGGCCTTTTGAGACCCAGTTCTCTGTCCACACTTTCCTGGGCTGCCTTGTGAGGCTAATGCTGCTGTTTTTTCCTCTATAGGACTGGACTGACTATGATGAAAAGGCTCAGGAGTCTGTGGGAATTTACGAGGTCACCCACCAGTTTGTGAAGTGCTGACCCCTCTTCCTGCACACCTGCCTAAGAACTGAGAAGGGACAGTGTGCCCCAAGCAGCAGAACCCACTGAGGCTGGTACCCTCACCCCTTGTCTCCTGGCAGCTGCCGAGGCCCTCACAGTCTGCACGCTGGGCCCCATCACAGCTTCCCAAGCCCCCCAATAAAGCCCCTATTTGTGCTGTACTTATGCATGAAGGTAAGAGTCGGGGAGCAGCCACTCTCTCCACAAATAAGAATTCATATTGGAGGTCTTTTACTGCTTCCTGACACCTTCCACAGTGTAGACTCTTATATGTGATCCAGTTTGCAAAATATGCAGGAGTCCACAGCTTCTAAGGGCTCTCCAACTCATGGCAAACGGGCAGGTCAACCCAGAGAACTAAAGGTGTCAAGGCCAGTGGTACAAAGTGCAGCTGAGCCTGTGGAATGATGCCATGAGCCCAACAGTCCTGAACCAAAACACTGCATTGATTAGCCTGGCCCTTAAGTAAATGCAGGCATCTCTGTAAGCTGGTGTCACTTTATGTTCCAGGGCCAGAAGGGACTGCAGAGGTCAGTAATCCAGTCCTGGCATGAAACTGCTCTATAAAATTCTAGCCAGGTAGTCATTAGATCTTTGTTCACTTGCTGTGATTGGTCCATCTCCTCCCAAGGTGGAGGTCAGTATGAAAGTTCTTATGCTAAGTCAGCCTCTATGCTCCTGGTAGCTCCTGGTCCTGATTTGTCTTGTTTGTGGTTACACTTCTGTGTGCTACCCCTAGACAGCCCTGTGGAGGTATGGAGACAACAGTCATGGGCCTGGTTCCCGAGGTGTGAAGACCTCCTACACAGTAGACAGAGTTGTTTAAAGCACAGTAAGGCCATGAGGGCACGCTCCTGCCTCCCCACTAGTGAATTCACCATTTGGAAAACCTGTTATAAAAGACCTTATTTTTCCAGTAGCCTGAAATTCTTTGGAAGCAAAATTAATATTTTCATTCTCTGAATGGCCCAGGGTGCTTGTGGGGCACTAGGAAGGGGATCCTCCAATTTCAGGTAAAGGTGGCCATGTCTTAAGAGGGATGAAGAGGTGTGAAGAGGTGCTTACCTTGTCCCCTCTCCAGTCTGGCAGCTACCTCTTGTTTCCTCTAGGTCTTGTGTTCCTGATTCCCTGTGGGCCTGCTCTTTTCTGTACTTGACAACGGCACTCATTCAGCCCTTCCTCAGCCAGCAGGCCTTCCAACCCCCTACCCACTTGGTCCAGTTCACTGCCTAACCTGTAAGCAAATAGATGGAAGCAACTGGCTGGGTTTCTATACCAGCTGGTGTGTGTTAAGCTCATAAAGACAAACACTAAAAGGATCTCAAGGTTTTGTTTATATTTTAAATTACCTTCAAAATATCATTAATTTTAAAAAGAAAAAATAAAGTGGATTATGTCAATAGATGCAGAAAAAGTATTCAGTAAAATACAGTACCCATTCAAAAAGCACACCATAGAAACCCTTTGCAAACTAGAAATAAAAAGGAACTACCCTCACCTCATACAGGGTATCTACACAAAACCTAGAGCAGATGAGGAGTCTTAAGTACTCCATTTGAGAGTTCTGCTATGCATTGTGCTTGAGAGTCCCACCCAGTGTGGTAAGACAATAAAAAGATGAAAAGATTGAAAAGGAAAAAACAACTCACTTTTCACAAATTAATATTTTTCTACTTAAAAAACCCAAAGCATGAACAAGTTCTGGATTTAAGATCAATATAAAGAAATCAAATGTATTTCAGTGCACTGGAAACATGTAAAATATAATTCAAAAAACTACCATTTAAAATGGCAACAAAATTTCTAATTGGAGTGGCTCCGTGGGTTGGGTGTTGTCCTGAAAAAGCAAGAGGTTGCCAGTTCCATTTCCAGTCAAGGTGCACACCTGGGTTGTGGGCCAGATCCCTGGATGGGGCATGCCAGGGCAGCCCATCAATGTTCCTCTCCCTCTCTCCTTTCCCCTCTCTAAAAATAAATAAAATCCTAAAAAAAAAGAAAATAGCAACAAAAAATGCCTCAAAAAGTAGGAATTAAATATATCAAAGAGGTTGATGTCCTCAAAAGAAAATTATTAAACTTTATTGAAAGGCATTAAAGAAAGCCTAAATAAATGGACACCTACACTATTAGTAATGGGCAGGAAGACTTGATATTATAAAGATAATTTTCAACAAATGTATTTATAAATTCCTGTCAGAAATTTTTTTTTTTTAAACAAAACTTGATTCTGAAATCTATGCTACAACACAGATGGGAGATTTCCTCTACCAGATATGATGTATTCATAAAGCAATTGCAATTCAGTCAGCAGGGTTTTGGCATTTGGATACAAATAGACCAATGGAACAGTATAGACAAACAGATCCATGTACATAGGAAAACTGGTCAATGACAGGTGGTGTTGCAGATCAATGGGGAAATTAACTCATCCAAAAAGTGCTGGGGCAACTGTTTTAACTTTATGCAGTAGAATAAAATTGGGCCCAACTTCACGTTCAAAAGTATTCCAAGGTCAGCTATCTTGACTGCTTTGGTATAGCAGTGTGTTTGTTAGAAGAGCCATGGGCTTAGTGTCTGACTTACTATAAACCCCTGGGCAAGTACTTTTCCTCTCAGGACCCCATTTTCTCCACATAAAATGAGCGCAATTTAGCTCTGACATTGTTCCTCAATGAGATTAGTCAAAATGGTGGTGGCATGTCTTCTGAGCCCTGCCCCTCATCACCAGGAAATTTAGTTCCCTGCCCCGCCACTTGAGGACAGCAATCTCCTGTCTGGTAGTAAAGTTATAGCTACTGGAAGTGGGGACAGTGCAAGATGAGAGTGGGTGAACATGCTTTACCTATATTGCTACAGCCAAACTTCATTACATCCCCATATTACAGGAATTACCCTCATTTTACAGAACTCACAGACTAGAGAGGCAGAATAACTTGTCTGTGGTCATAAAGTGGGGACATGGTGGAACAAGGCCACCAGAAATTCAGGTACTCCTGATCATGGTTCATGAGTGAGAGCAACATTATGTTTCTGTGTGTACTGGTAGTCATCTCACATCTCTGATCAAACCACAGAATACAGAGGACCTGGTACCTGCTGGGTGTTCATTAAATAATTACTGAGTCAGCTCAGAAGACGTGCAGGCACGTTTACACAAACTGTAAGGAGGATTAAATGAGATAGTGCGTTGGAAATTCCTGGCAATTGGCTCATGCTACAATTCATATCCCAGCTGTCAGGTAATGCTGGGCAAGCCATTGGGAATGCAGATAAAATTAAACAAAAACACCTTTCCTTTTCAAAAAAATAACAGAACGCCCTTCCTTGCATGTTACAGCAGTGTTCTAACAGTAAATTGTTAAAATTTTTTGTTCACGTCACTCAATGGAGAAGTTTTGAGTGCAAAATATACAGAGTGATTGCTTCTACATTAGCCCCTAATTAGCACATAAGATTCAACTGGTTAAAAGAAATACACACCAATTAAAATCTTGATTTGACTGGAAGAACAGTAAGATAGAAATCCCTAAGTCCATGGGAATAACTTGCTACTGCAGGAATATCAGAATCAAGCATCAGCAATTCACTTAGAAAAATAAAGGGGGTTTTTAAAGAGAGGATGTTCCAGGAGAAAGGCAAGTTTATAGGGAGGATGAAACAGTGTTTCCCACCATCACCAGAAGAGCCAGGAGCCAATGGGAACTTACCTCACTTTATTGGATTTACTGCTGGGAAGTTCTTTACAGAGATTGGAAAGTTAGGTTAAAAAAAAATTCAAAGGAACCATCTCCGAACAACAAATAAATTATATTTGTGCTTCAACAATAAATAGACCTGAGTCATTTTTCCAAATCCTACTTCCTGATCAAATGCCCTTAAAATTGAATCTCACATTATTTTTAATCGTGATCAAATTCCACTTGGAAATTACACATTAAGCTTTAAAACCACGTGTCTTTAAAACTCAGGCTTTACAGCACTAGCTGCGCAGGCACCTCATGACTAGTTCCATTAGTCACAAAATAGCACCTATTGGCTACACAGGCCTTAATTTTCATGTTGATGAAGTGATGGAGGCTTTTCACCCGCCCAGAAGCTAAGTTTTGATGGGTTTACCTTCCATGGCATCAAACATGTCTTCTAAGGCCTTGTGCACACATTGGAGAAACTCCCGGGCATTGCGGTCTGGGTAGGAGGAGACATTGCAGCCTATCCAGTTATCATGGACAGCATACCCAACACCAAAGCCATCAGGGACCACGGGGGCAAAGCCACCAATGTTCACTGCTGGGCTGCTCAGCGTGCTTGTGGACAGGATGTTGTGGTTTATCTGCCCATACGCAGGATCCAGATACAGCTCGGGCAGGGCAATCCCTTTGGCTGCTGCCAGGTACCGCAGAGCAAATAAGTGTCGGTCAAAGCCCTGGCCTGTCAGAGACAAAACAAAAAACCAGAGTCTCAGTATCACTGGACCAAAAGGAACCTTAGTAAAGCCTCCACCCATGTAGGAGTCCCCTTCACAACATCCTTGAGAGTGGAAGAAGGGTCTGTCTACCTCTGCATACACACCTCCAGTTCACTAACCTCTGAAACAGTTCATTCTAGAATATTTCCTTAAGAAAAAGCTGTCAACAGCTGAGTTAAAAATGAGCCTAAAATGATTTTAAAAATCTGAAACTAAATGAAGTTAGTCAAACAGTCAAGAAAAGTACATGAAGAGAGCTCCAGAGTCAAAACCTAAGATAAAACCCGAGCCCTGGCTGCTGTGGCTCAGTGGATTGAGCGTCGGCCTGCAAGCCAAGTGTTGCTGGTTTGATTCCCAGTCAGGGCACATGACTAGGTTGCACGTCAGGTCCCCAGTTGGGGGCACAAGTGAGAGGCAACCACACAGTGATGTTTCTCTCTCTCTCTTTCTCCTTTCCCCTTCTCTAAAAAATAAACAAACAAACAAAAAAGATAAAACCCAAAGTTCAAGTCAAGTATAAAAGATAAGTCAGTGGGACAAATTGGAAAGGGTTCTGATTTCATCTTTACTGCTAATTTTCTATGTAACCCTGTGCTGGTGGCCTCCGCTGCTGACATAAAATGGGGAGGGAGACCGGAATGTCTTGGAGGTCTCTTTTAGTTCCAGGACATTTGGCTACATGAAAGGATTGGACTATGTGATCCTCCAGGTCCTTTCCAGGTCTCAGATTTTGGCACAAAGAGGCAAAGAAGGATGACACTTAGATTTGGGATAAGCTTCTGAGATGACCTATTTACAGGGAGTCAACACACTACATCTGAAATGAAGTAAGAGGGGCTGCAGGATTAGAAATCCTAAATTGTCAAAACTGAGTCTAATAGCCAACAAATAATAGAAAGAGAACCATGTGTCACAGCTGGAAGTGACCTTCAATGAGGACAGTTAGATGCATTTCCTCATCCCTGCTAAGAAAGAGAGAACATTTTGATCCCTAGCGTCTCCCCTGGCTGTTCAGACTCTTAGGGTAGAAAAAAAAATCATCTGGGAGCTGGCAGATGTCTTAAACCTAGTACAGCAGTGGAAACCAGACGTGGGGTAGACCATTACTGAGGCCTACCCCAGTGCTGAGGGCAACAAGAGCCCTGGGCAGGCTCCCCACCCCGTCTCACCCATGGCCGCTTCTTTGGTCAGCTGGCCGTGGTATTTGGAGCACTCAGTCATCATCTGCTGAAGCTCTCCAATGCTGTGCTTGGAGGGCTCCCTGACAAAGGCCTCAGAGCACCGCTTTGTGAAGATGGAGGCGGGGCGGATGGTCTCAGTGCGACCGTGCTTGAATGCTGCAGTGCTGCAGGACTCATAGGTGGCCACTGTCTTGCCGTACTGCCGCAGAAAGGCCATCTGAAAGGCCAGCTGGGCCACTGAGTCAGGGCTTAGCTTCTGCTTCTTCAAGAATTCTTTGCCTCCTCTCTGAAACTGGATGCAGTCAATGGTGAGGGTTTTCATGGTGGAATCAAACTTTTCCTTAGCAGCACTGATGCCAGCCTTTAAGGCATCGTTCAGCTTGAAGTTGAGTTTCTGCACAGCAATAGAAGAGTCCGTGCTGGCCGGCTGGCTCTGTGGAGTGATGGCAGGGGCCTGAATGCTGTCTTTAAACACTTCGTTTAAAAACCTGAGCACTGCTACACCATCACCCCAAGCATGCTCAAAGTGGACAGCGGCAGTGCCATCCTTGGCTATAATGAGGTTAAAGGATTTATCAAACCAGCGGTTTGTGCCATCGCCGTGCAGCATGTTGTGGGACAAGTGGACAAGGTCCTTAATGGGGAAGTCATCTAGGCAGAGACAGAACACAGCAGAGTCCACTTTCCTCAGGGTCTCCTCGTTGCCACCACTCACCAGCTTCTGCCTGAGCTCTGCCCAGACATCTCGGTTCTCACTGGTCAGATATGCCAGTGGAAACTCAGGGGCAGGACTATTGTCTGAGAGAATGTACTTCAGATGAGCCTGGATTTCAGAGGCACTCACGATGTTCCCATCTTGATCCAGGACATCAAAGACATAGAAATTTCCTTTTCTTAGGACCAGGAGGTGTCTGGCCTTGTCATCAGTGACAAGTTCATCCCGACTGGGTCTGGGTAAACGAGTTGAATTGAAAAGCCGAAAATACTGGGACATATCCAGTGGATATGCATTGACCAAGTAGGCACCATACCAAGACAGAGAGGAAGGCACAAAGCGTATGAGACTCTTGAAGGTATCTGTGTCACTTTTGGCAGGGTTCAAGTGAAACACTTCTGGCTCCAGAAGGCCAGCCCGGAGTGTCTTCATAAATCGGACGGCAGAAACAGTCATGTTGGTCGCTCGGGTGAGCTGGTCATTATACTCAGGCTTTGGGTCAGGGTTGAACGCCACAAATGGATTAAAATTCAGGACAATGGAGTCTCGAGCAGCTAAGTACATATCAAACCAGGGGCCTAAAATATAACAACATAAAACATAAAAAGAACAACATAAAAAGTTAGTGCAGTCCCTAAAATAAAATTTAGGGAAAAAAAAGTATATGCAAGAGATGACAACCTCCAGTGGGAAGAATTTCCTGATTATTTTTTTGCTCTGCAATAATTCATGTTATATAAACAGGATCATATACTATGTGGTATTTTACATCTGGCTTCTATCACATAATAATGTTTTTGAGTTTCATCCATGTTGTAGTATGTATCAGTTCTTCATTTCTTTTCATTGCTGAATAATGTTCCACTATATAAATATAGCACATTTTGTTTATCCATTCATCAGTTGATGGATATTTGGGTTGTTAGATTTTTTGGTTATTACAAATGATGCTGGTACGTACAAATTCTGTGCGGATATATGTTCCCAATTCTTTTGGGGATATATTAATAGCTAGGAGTGGAACTGATAGGTCATGTAGTAGGTCTATGTTTAACTTTCTGAGGAACTGCTAGGGTATCTTCCAAAGTGGCTGCACCATTACCACCAGCAGTGAATGAGGGTTCCAGTTTCTCCACATTCTTGGCAACATTTGTTATTGTTTGTCTTTTTGACTGGAGCCAATCTGGTAGGTAACCATCACTGTGGTTTTGATTTGCATTTCTCTAATGTTTGTTAATTGCATTTTCTTCCTCATTCTGTTTTCTTTCGTGACTCTTAAAAGAATAAAATACAATAACCCCTCACTTGCATTCATTCTAGAAGAGAACAGTTAATTCCCATCCCATCTCCTTAGTTTTCCCTTGCTTTGTCTCCCTTCGGGGACAACATCCACACTTGACCATCTCCCAGATATGGGGGAAAAGTCTTCACCATTATCCTGTGCACCATGTACATTCGTGCACTACCTCTTTTAGGAAATGCTCAAAAAGCAATTAGAAATAATTATGAGTGTGTGTGTGGACCACTCTAACTAGCTCTCTGCATTCCGGTGGATGTTTTGCTTGTAAAAATACCAGAAACAGTACAGTATTCCCTCACTTATCGCGGGTATTACATTCTAGATGCCCCCGTGAAGTAGGAACCTTATATTTATTCTACACTCTTAAACCTACATGACTTTAACAACATACATATACAGTACCGCAAAATCTCACGTTATAGCGAAAAATCCACGATAATTAAATATAATATTTTTAAAAATCCCGTCATATAGTGAGGCCGCAATAAGTGAACCACGATATAGAGACGGACTACTGCATTTTATCAGAAAATGTGTCTTTAAGGGAAGTCCCTGCCAACATTAGAAAACATGAATGAACTCTACTATTAAACACCATTTTCCATTGGAGTAAATAATTTTCACATGGAAAGTACTAGGGAAAGGATTAATAAAAACAAATTTGCCCTGGCTGGTGTGGCTCAATGGATTGAGCACCAGCCTGTGAACTGCAAGGTCGCCAGTTTGATTCCCAGTCAGGGCACATGCCTGGGTTGAAGTGCACGGCTGAGGACATCCAAGAAGTAACTGAGCAATGTTTCTCTTACACATTGATGTTTCTCTCACTCTCTGCCCCCTTCTTCCCTCCTAAAAATAAATAAATAAAATTTAAAAAAAAATACAAATCTATTATTCATTTGCCAGTCCATTTATTCCATTTCATTCCTTGAGAATCAGTGCTAAGAATCAGGCCCTGGTCCACAGTGTATAGAGAAGAACAGGACATGGACTTTGATTTGGAAGAACGATGGTGCAGAAGACAAACAAAATTAAAACATAATGCAATGCACTAAAATGGTTGGAGAAAAGACATACTAAGGGGGGGGGGCGCAAAATATATTTGATGGAAAAGACATGAATTCATGCCTCTGATCCCTTCAGTAAAATAATTTTAAAGAGACATAAACCAATAAGGAAAGAGAATGAAAGAAGAGAAAAGAGCAAATATTAGAAGTTGAAAAGCATTTAGGCAAGTTGGTAATGACTAAAGCAGACTCAAGAAAGCCAACCCTAAGCCGAGAGTGGAGAAAGCCAAGAAATAATATGATTTACAAAGCAGAAATTGGCAGCCTAAACACATCTGGTTGAAAAGTTATTTAATTAGACCCTCACTCCTACCTCCCAGATACTTTCCCCGCTCCAGTAGAAGACTTAAGTTTTACTCTCTGGAGAAAGTAAAATTGTAGGACTTAAATCTCAGATGAGATCTCAAGCCTTATCCCACTTCTACAGCACTGGTGACCAGGAAAATAACTTTTGGCAGTTTTCTGGAAAAGCCTTCCCTGGGAGCCTAAGCCATAGACACTAACATTAGGGACACCCAAGGAACTGGCTGAGCCAGATCACTTTACGGTGAAGCTGTGACTGACAACCCCTCATCCACAAAGCTTCCAACTGCTTTTTAATATCTTATTCATATCCAAGACAACAGAAAAGGATTATAAGGTGTCTGGAAAAAGAGGGCAAACAGGAAAAAGCAACTACAGACTACAAAAAAAGATGAAAACGTAAAAAAGAAAAAGATTCCCAGATAAACTATTCAAGATATAGAAAGCTAAACATAAAAAAGTATAAAATAACCACTAACTTCAGGGGAAAAAAAAAAACAAAAAGTTCATATGGGAAAGAAAAACACAATCCCAATGTGCTACACAACTTGGCTGACAATAGCATTTACATGATCATGATAGTGTAAATGCTAAATACTAAGCCAACCAAAGTTACAAATAATTATACTGTGGAAATGAGGGGATAGGAAATGGGCATGTACACTCATAAATGAGGTGGGTATATAAGGACTGCTAAATTCTAATCTTCCACAGTGAGATGTCAATACATAATGCCTAAAACAAAAGAAGTTAAAATGAAGTAATATGGGTACATAATTTAGAGAATGAAGTTACATATCAAAGGAATCAGATAGCAGCTGAAAGTAAGAAGTGGGAAATTAGGGGAGAGTCAGGAAACTGCTGTTTTTCCTAACAAGCCTGAGAGAACTACTTGATTTTTTTTTTTAAGATTTTTTAAATTTATTTTTAGAGAGAGGAAAAGGGAGGGAGACAGAAATGGAAAGAAACATCAATGTGTGGTTGCCTCTTGCACACCCCGAACCGGGGACCTGACCTGCAAACCAGGCATGTGCCCTGACTGGGAATTGAACCACCGACCGACCTTTCAGTTCTCAGGCTGACGCTCAATCCACTGAGCCAGGGCTATTTGATTCTTTAAACTATGTGTGTATATAACTATGTGTATGTATAACCTTAGAAAAAATATAAACTAAATTAAACGAAGTGTTGTGGAAACAGAGGTGGAAGCAACCAACTCTGAATAGAGAGGGAGAAAGACATAAAGGTTTCATACAAAAAATCATCCTACCTGGGTTTTTTTCTTTTGTTTTTTTTTTGTTTTCATTAATCATATAATTGGCATAAAACATTATACTAGTTGCAGGTGTACAATATGATTCCATATTGTATTTACTGTGATACTGTGAAATGATCACAATAAGTCTAGTTAACATCCGTTAGCATACAGTTACAAAACTTATTTTTCTTATGATGAGGATTTTTAAGATCTACACTCTTAGCAACTTTACAATCCAGTTATTATTAACTATAGTGACCATGTTGTACCTTACATCCCATGACTTACTTATTTTATAACTGGGAGTTTGTACCTTTTGACACCCTTCACCCATTTCACCCACCCTCACAACCCCCAACTCAGGCAGTCACCCTACCTAAGTCTTAAAGGAAGAATTTTCTAAGTAAAAAAATGGCAGTGGAAGCAACATAGCTAAAGACACAGAAGAATTAGTGGGTTGAGGGAACAAGATGTTCAGTTTTGTTGCAGCATGAAGTGTGTCAGAGAGAATGGGAAGAGAAAAGGCTGGAGAGGGTAGTTAGGCCAGACCATGAAGGATCTAGAATGATATACATAGGGACTTAATCCTACATCCTTTTCAGACAGAGCCAGTGATTAAGTTCTGTCTTGTCCCTACCTACAGCGGAAGCAAGCCATTGTCTACCTGAGGAAGAGAGAATGACACATTACTTCAGTGCTGTCCCACCCAAGATATTTTTGAGACCAAAACAGGAGAGAGCCGCCCTGCTTTCAATTACGGAAGGCTCTGGGAAAAATTATGCCCACAGCCCGGCCTACCTACCTGAAATGTAGCTCGTATGTTTATTCTGCTTGTCCTGAGCAACCAGCTGCTCATGCAGTTCTTTTCCAATCCCATTTTCAAAACTCTTGCAAAATGCTTCTGTTTTCCTGAAATGTTCAGGAAAAGATAGAATCAAATAATGGCAGAAAATATATGATTTTTAGATTCATGGCCAAAAAATCATACACGGAGCTTTGAGTCCCTAATAGTATATCCCAAGAACCTAGGACTGAGATCAGTCAGATAATACTCTGATCAGAAGAACAAGAGTAAATCCAAAATGAAAAATCCAGAATATCTTTTTTTTAATCCTCATCTGAGGACATGCTTATTGATTTTAGAGAAGGAATCAGAGGCAGAGAGGGAGGAAAAGAAGGAGGGAGGGAGGGGGAGAGAGAAGGCGGGGGTGGATATCAGCCACCTCTCATTTGGAGGAAGGCACTCCAACCAGCTGAGCTACACAGGCCAAGGCTAGCATACCTTTTTTAAATGATTGGGAAAATCAATCAACATCTCATAAAACTATCTGTAATCTAGGAGGCAGGCAGGTTGGCATAGAGAAAAGGATATAAGCTTTGGGGTCCAAGACAGCTAACTTTGAATTCTAGCTCTGTCACTTTCAAACTGCGGTAACTTAGAAAAGTTACTTGACTGAGTTTCAGTTTCTCCATGTGTAAAAGAGATTATATACTGCCTTATAAGATGAAAAAAATATAAAGCTAAGGATTTAGGGTAGTTTGAAACATAATATTTAATAACTGATAGCTGTTAAACTATCAAGAGAAGCTTCAAGTGACTAATAAGGAATACTTAAAAGTAGAGGACTAGATTATGAGCAGTTCATCTATGTTTTTCCATCACTGTCCAGTGAAGGATTCTGTGGTTTTAATGACAATGCCAGTTATGTGCACGAAAAATTCCCATCACAGAAAAAAAGAGTACTACATTAGCATGTAAGAGCTTAATGCAATCCACTTTTTGACAATACACAGTATTATTTTCCAATTCCATGCTGTATTAGTTTCCTAGGACTACCATAACGAAGTACCACAAACTGGATATATTAAAACAACAGGAATTTATTCTCTCGTAGTTCTGGAGGCTAGAAGTACAAAATCAAGGTATTGACAGTATCATATTCTCTCTGAAGACCCTAGAGGAGAATCTGTTCATGCCTTTCTCTTAGCTTCTGTTATTTACCAGATATCCTTGGCATTCCTTGGTTTACTGACATACCCCAATCTCTGCCTCCATCATCACATGGCTGTCTCTATTTCTCCTCTTCTTATAAGGACACCAGTCACGTTGGATTAAGGACCCGCCCTATTCTGGTATGATCTCATCTTAACTAATTACACCTGTAACAACCTTACTTCTAAATAAGGTTATGTACTGGGGTTCTGAAAAGAGCATGAACTTTGGGAGCACACTATCCAACCCAGTACACATGCTCACCAAGCACACTTCTGGTCTGCCATGTGCTCTCCTCAATGGATCTCCTACCAGTAGCACATAACTTCTGCAAATGACCAGTGCCAGCAAGCCTCCCAGGTTACGTACGCCTGCCAAGACACAGTACAAGTCTGGCATTCTGGCTTATAAGCCATCACTGGTTGAGTCTGGTTAGAGACTTGGTCAGCCCTTCATGAGTAAAAAATCTATTTCCTGAATTTACAAATATAGAGTAGGTCCCAGGATCCTGGAGACCCAAACTGCAGGTACTTCCTGAAGCTCATTATCATTACTTGTCAGCTTCTCTTGAACCACCCAACTATGGTCATTCAGGGTTCTCAGTATTTACCTGAACTGCCCATCATCCAAGAGAGGCTTCTGTGCACTGAGGTATCTCCTGATGGTGTCTTCAAGTTTGGGAATAGGCAGCCTGAGGAGAAAGTAAGGTAGATGTAAGGGTGACAATATGTGAAACAGGTCAATAGCTTCACAACCTAAACTAATAAACTATTTGCTGGATAATTTCCTTCCAAAAAAAAAAAAAATCAACAAGGGGAAGCCACAGACAAATAAGAATTGATGAGTTTACTAATATAAATATCAACGGTAACTATATTTTTAAGTAAATTAATTTTTAATGTATTAATGGTGAATTTCATAAGCTAAATTAGTATATACAAGGTCTATCCAGAAAAAAGTCCAGCCATTGCAAATTTAACGAGAATGGGTTGCGTGACATCAACGTAACCTGGCAGCCAAGAAGAGTGGACTGGAATGCGCATGCATGAACAATGATGACTTCACTATAGTAGTTTAGTTACTTGATCTGAGTTTCAGTTTCTTTACCACTGAGACATCATTGAGTGAGCATGTGTACTATGAGGCCATCACATCAAAATGACTGAATGAGCAGAGCAACAAATCTACATCAAATTTTGTATTAAGCTGAACATTCCTCTGCAGAAACTATTCAGGAGATTCAGAAGGCTTTCGGGGGCAATGTAATGAATGCATCGCAAATAAAAGTGTGGCACAAACACTTCAAAGATGGTCGAGAATCTGCTGTGATTCACATTGTTGAAGGCCTGTAACAAGCAGAACACCTGAGAATGTTGAATGTGTATGGACTGCAATCAATAAAGATCAGTGACTGACAGTCCAAGAACTAGGAGCTAATCTGGGGACTTCAAAAACTGTGTCTGACACAGGATCTTGCCATGAAACATATCGTGGCAAAATTCGTTCCACAGTTGCTACTACCAGAGCAGAAGGAACAGCCTGGTGCAGTTGCTAATGACATCATTCAAACCTCTAATGAACCAGATTTCCTCAAGAAGGTCATAACCAGAAATGAATTGTGGGTCTACGTCTATGATCTGGAAATGAAGGCCTAGTCATTCCAATGGAAGTCACCTGGTTCTCCACACCCAAAGAAGGCGTGGCAGTCACAGCAAGGTCAAGACTACGTTAACTGTATTTTTTTATTGGGAAGGTGTATGGCGTCCCAGGCCAAACAATTAATAAGGAGTACTACCTCAATCTACTTCATCAGTTGAGAGACACAATATGAAAAAAATGGCCACAGTTGTGGGCAACTGGTGATTGGCAGCTTCATCATGACAACACGCCCATTCGTGCATCACGTCTTGTGAAGTTTTTTAATAAAACATCAAATGACGCAGGTGCCTCAGCCTCCCTACAGACCAGATTTGATGCCCTGTGAGTTCTGGCTTTTCCCAAAACTAAAATCACCTTTGAAAGGGAAGAGATTTCAGACCATCTATGCAATTCAGGAAAATACAACGGGGCAGATGAGGGCGATTCCAACAAAGGATTTTGCAGTGTTTTGTACAGTAGAAGAGATGCTGGGAGAACTGTGTGAGGTCCCGAGGTGCCTACTTTGAAGGGGACTGAGGCGTCATTGTCCTATGTACAATGTTTCTTGTATCTTCTTCAATAAATGTCTCTATTTTTCATATTACATGGCTGGATAGTTTCTGGACAGACCTCGTATACTAATAGATTCAAAATGCAGAAGCAGAAGTTACCCAAAGTCTTCCTGTTTCCTGGTCACAACTATAATACCTGTACTAGACCTGTATTGGCTCTGATTTGAATTCCACCCTTATTTGAACAACTGCATTTTTCTACCCCAAGGGGGAAAAAAAAAAAGAGTTCTATTTTTAAATTTTCTTGTGCATTGTACAACGATTCATACAAAAGTGAAACACAGGTCTGTCCAAAGGCCAGCCAAATATGGAGTTGACCATCAAGCCATGCCCAGCCACCAGGAGTCCTATGAGGAAGAACCAGATCTTCCTATGTGCTTATTTATTCACCATTCTCTGCCAGCTATGGTGATGAAGCTACTGGCCCACATTGAAATTAAAACACATGGACAGTATGATAAGCTGTACTTTCTTTTTCATGTCAATAATTTTATTGAGGCTCTCTTGCTTGGTTCAGGGCTCTCTCTCTCCCTTTGGAGCTTGATGCAAGCTCTCTCTCTCTCTAAGCTTTTGGCATTTGGACACTCTGGGTCTCTGGCCTTTGCAGCCTGCACAGACAGGAGCGCTCGTGAGACCGGGCAGATGCCAGGCCCACCAGGGGTTTAGGCCCTGCATGGTTGGAAACCCACTCCTGGAGGCAGGGTCCCACGCTGGGATGTGTGCCTCTCTGGGCTCCAGCCTCTGGGACACTATGATCCAGTGCAGCATGGCACATGATTTCCTGAACTGCTACATGGAGACTGAGAGCAATGCACACCATGTCCTGAAAGAGACAGCTGCTGCAAGAAGATGGTGACTCTGAAACCCACGAGTGCACATTCCAGAGAGGATGGAGATCCGTTTGCATGGCAGGTTTAAGGACGGATAAGGAAATGGTCTTGTGCATGGGTTAGGCCTGCAGTCTTTTGGAGAGCAAGAGAAGTTTTGGGTCTTGTGGGAAAGAAGGGCCCTGAGCAGAAGTGCTCTCAGCCCCTCCAAAACTGGAACCCTGTTCATAAAAACCTGTTTCCTTAATAATAATAATAATTTTATTGAAAGATATATCCCTTAGTACCAAAACTTAACCAGAATTTGTTGTTACCTCTGCCAACTCAAATTAACACTGATACTTTAAAATTATCTAAATGTAGCAGCCATTTAGGAAAAGTGGAAAGTTATCCATAAAATGCAGTTTAAAATCTTACTATAGGATATACTATGGTTCTTCAGTGTATTTTCAATGCATTTTTATCCAAAAAATGATATAAAAAGTAAATCTGAATTATTTACAGCCATTATGAACTGAGACTGGACTAAGTAACCATTCACTGCACTTTACCACTGTAGATCCCCTTATGTTCATAGACGTACACAGTAAATCCCAAATACTACTTCAACTACTTCATAATTACAAAGTTGCCCACTTACTTTTTCCCAAGACTTTGTTTTAACACAGTAGGAACATCAATGGAAATTTACCTTCTTTTAAAACAAAATTCTAAATTAGAGGTAATGGCAGTTTTGTAAAAACAGTGCTTATTAAAAAGCTTCTGGAATGTTAACGCTACCCTGAACTTACGTTAGTGTGGTAAAGCCAGTTTTCAGAGTGATGATTTATATTTTAGTTATTGATAAAACAGAAACTGAATTTTCTCAATGGAATCACATTGAGATAGTATAGATTCTGTATAAAAATTTTTATCATTGGATAGAAAAACCACCTGCTTCCTATAAAAAAAAAAATTAAAAATAACATGACTATACCAAACTTACCACATCTGTATTTTTGCCTTATATAAAATGCCCTCAATGTAAATGCCAAAGAGCAATACAGTCCACATCATCATATTGTCTAATATTTGAAAGACAATGCCTGCGATTAATAAGTTACAGGTTCACAACAGGAGGAAAAAAACAAACAAAAAAAAAAAACAGGAACAGAACTGTGAGCTTTTCACAGAGCTAAATTTAATCAATTTAGAAGTCTGTCCTTAAGGCAGACATTGCCCCCCTCCCTTTTTTTTTTGGTGGGGAATGAGAGTCATTAAAGGTCCTTTCTTGTAAGAAATAATGTTAATGACTATTTTTCCCCATAATTTTAATGATCTGTGAAGTCTAAAAGTGTAAGAACTACTACTGATATAGTAGGAAGAGAACGAGATTTAGAATCAGACCTAGGCTGAGTCCCAGTTCTGCCACGTAATTTCTAGTTATATGGTTATAGGTAGAAAATTACTGATGTTCCTCAGACTCCATTTCTAATCTATGAAGTGGAGAGAAGAACTGCATCACAGAGAGATCTGAAATCCTAGCTGTTAAATCCCAACTCCACTTAGCACAAGTTTCTCTCTAACACACCTACTATATGGAGAGGTTACGTTCACAGCCTTTGTAATCTGATGGATTTGGGTTTGCAGCCTGGATTCTGCCACTTACTATCCATGTGATCCTGGGCAAATTTCTCACCTCTCTGGTCCCCCTTTCTCCATTCGTTAAACAATAACTCACTGAGCTATTTTGAGAATTAAATGAAATTATATATATATTAAATTAGGATGACATCTGACATACAGTAAACATCAAAAACACTGAATGTGTATTTAGACATCCAAGTATCTATAAATAGCTCATTCTATCTCCTTTCCATTTCCCTCCTAGTTTCCTGCTTCCCTATTTCAACACCTTCCACCTTAGGCACAAAGTCTATCTGCTACTATTTCCTTCCATCTGCTCAGCAACACCCGCTTTGGCCCCATGTAACTCTTCCTATACCTTTAGAGCCCATTCTGTTCTGAAAGTTATATTCTATAACTTCTCCAGTACTTTGCCTACCTCCTCACCTCTCTTAAAATCTGACTACAGTCAGCCCTCTGACTGTGGGTTCCACATCTATATATTCAACCAACCGCAGAACAAAAATATTTTGGGGGAAAAAAGTCACACTGCTGACATGTACTATGTAGTTAGGCCTATGATGATTGTATCTGTAACTAAACATATGCACTTTTTTTCTTGTTATTATTCCCTAAACGATAATAGTATAAGAACTATTAACATATCACGTACATTGTATTAGGTATTGTAACTAATGTAGAAATGATTTTGATTTAAAGTGTGGGAGGATGTGTATAGGTTATATGCAAATACTATGCCATTTTATATAAAGGGCTTGTGTATCTGTGGATTTTGGTATTCGTGAGGGGTCCTGGAACCAATCCCCTGCGGATACCGGGAGACGAACTGTATTCTGAAAATAATACTGGCTTTCAAATTTCTCTTCAAAGAAAGGCACTCCCCAACTTCTAGCAAGGACTAGCACCCTCCTTATCCCTGCCACCTGCCATCAACATTAAACAAGTTTCTTTTCTCTCCAAGTCAATTGTACCACCTTCTCTGCATCCTCATTCCCTCCAAGGGATGGTAGGTTAGTAAACTAGCTCTCTGGTGGGTAGGAGGTGAAGCCCTTATTTGCAGCATTTATCAATTTCTGTAAATCTCCCACCAGGCCAATTTTAAACTACAAACATGATATCACTGAAGGTGGAGCTAAGAAGAAATGCAGAGTTGGCTCTCATGATTATGGTAACGAGAGAGGGGAGTTCAGCACTCATTAATCTTCCTCTGAAACCTCTTCTCTGACCTCTACTGGCACACAGGCCAGCACAAAACAGGTACTTAATAAATGTCTGTCAAATGAATTAGTTGAGTGCTCCTTCTTTTAACCCACTACCCATCCCAGGACCCTGCATTCTTCTCTGTCGCATGTAGTGGAATTTATATATTTATATCTCTTTTCCCCATCAGACTGCAATCTGATATCCTTGAAGGATACCGTTAGAAATTCTCTCCTCTCACCCTGTTGGTTTTGACACCATTTTCTGAGTCACTTTTATGTCCTCTTGCCCTAAAAGTGCATACTTTCTCAAGACTGGGTCCTCTACCCTAGTCTGACTAATCACTTTATATCAGCAATTTTCAATCAGTTTGCCACAGGAATTTTTAAAATATGCAATACCTGACTGTTTAGTCAGGGATACTATTTAGTCAGGGGCACTGACCTCTTTTCCCTTAGACTGTCAAATTTAAAAAATTATAACAGCCAACATAATAGCCATCTGGTGTGAGTGAATAAAAATTATACCTATTTTTTTAATCAGATCAGCAAAAAATATAATTTTTAGTGTGCTACAGAACATTAGTCATTAGTTTACATGGTCCCTCTGCTTTATGTAACTTGTGTTCCAGATATAATGGGCAGGTTCTCTAGAATTCAAAGGTGAGGTCAGAGTTAACAAGGTGTGGAGGATAATGAGTAAAAACAGTAATGTTCTGGGCCCCAAAGGAATGCCCTTCAGATGGATTGTCTTGACATCTAGGATGGCTTTATCCCAATGATAACTATATTGTGTAAAAATACAAAAGGCTTTTTAGCTGTGCTCTAGCAGGAAGAGTTTTTATCTATTTAGTGTGTCAGACTTTGTACTAGGTGTTTTATATCAGTGTATTTAATTCTTGCAATCCTGAGACAAAAATAATATTATCAATCCCAATTTTCAGGTTAAATGGCTTGCTCATAGTCATGCAGGTAGTTAGAAGTGAAGCTGGATTAAAAATCAAATCTGTGTGATTCCTGTCTCATGATCTTAACCGCAAAATGCTGCTTTCCCCTTATACCTTATATCTGAATTATCTGTTTACCTGTCAGATCTTCCCCACTACATGGTAAGTTCCTCACCATGACTGATTGGTCTCCAAATCCATATCAATATTTATCAAATTAATAATCTGAATGATTAGGTCAGGCTGATCTACCCTTTGTCTTCTCAGAACTTCCAGTTTTATATTCTGAAATTAACTTTTCAGTATATATAAACACAGCCCTTTAAAAAAAGCCTACCTGGATTATACACCTAAAAATGGTTAAAATGGTAAATTTTATATGGTTTATTTTAAACTAAAAAAAAAAAAATCTAAAAAAAAAGCAAATGATAAAGGTTCCTAGAAAAAAGTGAGTCCTAGGCCACTTGGTCAATAGGCAGCAGTGATGTTACAGGACTAAGAAGAGGGAGGGGGATCCAGCTGGACCACCTAATACAAAGGGACCACCCATGCCAACTAATTAGGATAGTTCCCCATTTTAGGCACATTGCCTTACTCTTTCCCACAATACCCCAATGAAGTGTGTGTTCCATTCCTACCTTATAGATAAGAGCTGTGGCTCAAAGACAGTGACTGAATTGCCTTAAGTTACAGAGTATAAGATCCAGACTCTGAAACCAGTTCTACCAGACTTCAAAGCCAGGGCTTTTCATCCCGTGTAACATTAAATGAGTGTCAAAAGTAACACATTTTACCAGTCTAGAATCTCAGAGATAAAAGGAATTTCATTTCATCTAAACCCCACTTTATAGCTGAGGTAACGGAGGCCTGGAGAAGATCCTTGTTTAAGGCTACACATTGGTGACAGCTTCAAATTCCTACAGATTTTCGTACTGTGGGTTGGGGAAAATGATCTTGAATATTCATTCTTCCCAGCTTTCCAGTTCTAAAATGCAAGAAAATCCCTCTGATGTTAAACCTGGGTGAAGTCTAGATGAGTCGGAGAGTCCAGGGCCATTTGCAGCTAGGCTTGGCAAATACAGACAGGTTTTGTCATTCCTCACCTTTCCCCCACATACAGGCTGTCACACACAGGCTGTGAAGGAGGAGACACGCCCCAGGTTTATCCCACAGGCCAAAAGACTCTTTCCTCCTCTACCCCTACCTCTTGCCAAATTTAAATGATGAGACTGGGGCTACATAATCTCATTTTAATTTGTTTTAGATGTCTGCACCCTGTAATTTCACAAGAATCACCTTAGGTGATTTTCTGGGGGGCAGGAGCTAGTGATGACAATGGGTTCAGGGGTTCCTGGATGTGAAGAAAACAGCAACATAGTAGTTGGGGGTGATGCCTGTTATATAATCTTTGTTCTATTCATGGGGTGGGGAGCACTGGCCTCCAGCCCCTGGACTGGGAGATTCCTGATGGCAGTTTGGAGAGAAAGAGCAAAGAACCTTTGAGACAAATTTAGAATATGGCACCAGGAACTAACTGGTGAGTAGAGAAGGTAAAGTCTGATTTTAGAGGGTGCAGGAATTTGGGGAAATTTCTATTATTGGAGGAGATTTGGCAGCTCAGATGAAGGCTGGGAGTTTTAAGGCTGAGAAAATGGGAAACTGAATTAAAGAAAATACCGGGTGAAGGAAAGGGTAAAGCAAAGAGAAAGATTTATTGGGACTGTTTTCATAGGGGAAGTAGATTCTAGGCGGCATTTTAGAAAGCAGGGTAGCCTAGGGTGAGAAGGGAGAGAATTTGGGTGGGTTTCGGATCTAATCTGAAGAAGTTTGGGAGGGGTATCTCTGGGGGGTGTGCCTAGAATTCTGTGCAGCTGGGCTTAAGTTGCAGGGGGTTATGTGGGTTAGGGAGAGTATTTTAGGGGGCATGCTGAGGGAGGTTTGATAGTGGTGCAAGGTTTTCGGGTGAAGGCTGTACCTAGAATGCTGAGGACTTGGGGGACAGTAAGATAAATACTTGAGTGCTTGGGGGACTGATGGAGTGCTAAAAGAGCAGAGTATTGTTGGCATGAGGAGTGGGCTGAGGGTTCTGAGTAACAGTGATGAAGAAGACCGGGTGTTGGGAGAAGTTGAGGGAGTATAACTATTATGTTTCACGAATCGGCCTGTCCATATTCTGGGCAGGAATGTGGGGCAGTCACGAAAGTACTTCGGGGAACATCCCTGTGGAGGGATTCGAGTGGTGTTAGAGATATGTAGGTTGGCTATTTTGCAGGGAAAAATGCGAGGAACTCCTAGGGTACCTGGTTGGAAGCTGGGTTATTGGCGAGAGAGTCTGAGAAGGGTTCAGGTGGGAGAACGTGAGCGAGCTATGGGGCGTTCTAGAATAGAACTTGCACCTTCTTAAGTTCCCGTGTCAAGCGATTTGGAAAGTCACAGGATTTCCATATTGGGGTATGTGGCAGCGTCCCAGGTGGGGGCCTGGGGGCAGAAACAGGTTCAGTAGAAGAGTCGTGAGTGACTGGAGTGAGAGTGGGCCGATTCTGGGCGGGCAGTGGGCGGCGGGGACCCGCAGGCCGGGCTCACCTGGGCAGGCTGTCCTGGTAGTGCATAGTGGGCACGATGCTGCGCTGCAGGTACTGGCCCGGCCCGGAGTCGGCGCTCAGGGGCCGACGGGGGGCTCCCGCGCCGACGGCAGGGCCCCGGGGCCAGGCGCGCAGCAGCAGCAGGCGGGCCACCATCGTCCGGGGAGGCTGCGGCGGCGGAGCGCGGGGGATGGGGAGTTTTGTTGCACAGAGAGAAGCCCCGCCACTTCAGCGCCCAGAAACGCCGCGTCAGAGACTCCGGCCCAGTTCGCGTCGGGCCGCAGAGCCACTTCCGCCCCCCGGCCCCGCCCACGGAAGGCTCCGCCCACAGCCGGGGCCGGCTCCCGGCGCTCAACACCCTAAGGGTCCAGCCCACTGCCATGCGGGCGGGCAGCCACCTTCGAGTTTTGGGTTCTGCTCTCCGGGCGGCGGAAGACAAAGCTCCGAAACCACTCCCTTCTCCTTTATTGGAGGAAGATAGGAACTAGAACTGAAAAAAAAAAGAAAAGCAGGAAAAAGCTTTTGGAATCTGATAAATTTGATCCAGGCTCTGTCCCTGGGACATCGTGGACAAAATTTTAAACCTCTATTTCCTCATCTAAGAAATAGAGATCATGATAGTTCAGAGTACTTCCCACGATCCTAGATATGAAATGAGTTAATGTGGTATGTACAGTGCCTGGCTGTATTGACTCCGTCTTTCCCTTGGACCCTTCAGCTGCGAAGAGAGGGGGGGTCTGCTGCATGGGCAACAGCAGACCCTCCATATCACCCCGCCCAGGCTCTGTAGCTTCAGCTTCACTGGAGAGGACACTCCAGCGTCATCGCAAGATGTCGATTCAACACGGGAGGAGACAGATACCGTGTCACTCCCGAGTCGGACTGCACAACCATTCTCGGCGGTGCAGATAGACTCTTAAGAAGCTACACCATCATCTCTCGAGACGGACGGCTGCCGACGACAGTGCCTGGCGCTGTAGGCAATAAATGGGTGGCGGTTGTTGTTAGCAACCGGTTACCTTTACCCTGCAGGTGTCTGACATGATGAACGCCTCACAGCTGCCCTGCGAGCTCACCTGAGCCGCTATTAAAGCAATTTGTGTGCAGAAACCAGAAACCATGGAATCCAGCTACCTCTTCTGTGCAGAAAAACCCTTTAGAGCACGATTCCCTTGACTGAACACTTCTCAGCTTAAACATTTCCTAAGGTGGGAAGTTCTGCCTCTGGCTGTAGGGAGTCTTCCATGCTCAGTGGACCCCGGAAGCTGCTTGTCAGCACCACACTTCACCTCCAAGTTTCCTTCCAACTCTGACTTAAAGATTATACAATTTGAACAAAGATGCATCATCCTTCATCCATCACAAAACAAACAACCCCACCACACACTAATCTGTTGACTGCAGCTGAAGGATTAAATAAACTGTTCCCATTTTACAGAAGAGGAAAGGAAGGTATCAAAAGACAAAATCATGCTGTCTGGCTTGAGGTACAGAATCCCATTCTGGAAACAGCCTTCTCTTAGTTCAAGCTCTCTATCATGGCCCTGTGGATTTGAGGTACCAAGTACATTTAGTCTGACCCAAAATTGGCTAAGCAGTGCCAGAAGCTGAAGCACACTGGAAAAAGCACTGAACTGGGAGAGTCACAGCTCTGTCCTTAACTAATTGGGTAACCCCTGATTCTACAGGAAGATCACTAGCCAGCTCTGACATTCATTCCGTAGTGACTACAAACCCTTAAGACCTCAAAAATACTGAATATCTAATCTTCCCTTGAGAGGAAAACAGCTGACCCAAGTCTGTAGCCTCAATGTCAATTGCCTGAAGTGCATAAGGCCAAAGAGAGACTATCAAATATTTTCTGAATAAAAGATTACTTCACCAAATCCAGGCAATTTCAAAGCCTTGAAACCTGAGGCAAACATCAGGAGCTGTGTAGAACTAAGGAGATCAGAAGACCTGGAAGTGGCCCCGGAGAAGAGCAGTGGCACAATTCGAGAAATAAAGGGCCAAGGAATAGTGCCCACCCAATATAACAGCTAAAAGAGGGGGCTCAGCCTTGGCTGGTGTGGCTCAGTGGATTGAGTGCCAGCCTGAGAACAAAAGGGTTGCAAGTTCAATTCCCAGTCAGGGCACATGCCTGGGTTGCAGGCTAGATCCCCAGTTGAGGGTGTACGAAAGGCAACCACACATTGATGTTTTTCTCCCTCTCTTTCTCCCTCTCTCTAAAAATAAATTTTTTTAATATTTTTAAAAAATAAATTAATTAAATTAAATTCAAAAGGGGCTCAAAAGCCTGGTGCATTGCTGATAAGAACAAATCTAACCCCTCAGGCTGGTGTTCAAGGTCTTCTAATTCTGACCACCACCTGCTTCTCCACTTCCTATCATGTCACCCCCCGCCCCAGTAACCTATGCCACAGTAACACTTGAACTACTTGAAGTTTCCAGAACCTGTCTTTATTCCATGCCACTTTTTAGCTCTGCCTCTGTATGGAATGTTTTTTTCAAGCATCTCTGCCTAGTTACACTCTGACATTCTGTTTTGTTTTGTTTTGTTTTTTATTTTTTTATTGATTGATTAATTGTAGAGAGACAGAGAGGAAGGGACAGAGAGAGAAAGAGAGAGGGAAATGTCGATTTGTTGTTCCCCTTTTTTGTGCATTCATTGTTGCTTCCTGTATGTGCCCTGACCAGGGATTGAATGTGCAGTCTTGGTGTATCCGAATGATGCATGCTCTGACATTCTTCAAACCCCATTTCAAACTCGCAGCCTCAACAAAGTCTTCCTTAATGCTTATCCTTTCTCCTTCCCACAAGAAAGAATTCCTCTCTCTGTGATTCCATGGCACTTTTCACATCACTGTTATAAATATAACTGTGTTATGATTTATTTAATTATCAGTTCATCTCTCACAATAAACTTTGAGGCCCTCCAAGACAGGAATCTTGTTTTCATTTATGTACCCAGGTGTCTAGCACAGGGCCCATCGCAGGTAGGTGTTTTCGTTCTTTTTCCTTGGGATGGCCCTGGTGCCTATATCACGTTGAGGATAACCATTGCTGGAAGACCAGAAACAGCATATTTTGCTGTGAAAGTATCAAGAATGTTCCTCTTCAGAGAAAAATTCTGAAGAATACATTGTCTGCCTTGAAGTAATCCCAGAGTTCTGCTCTGTTTCTAATTAACTCTGAAAAAGAAGAACATAGTGGTCAGATTAAAGTAATATCCTTATTCAAAACCAAAGTTATTAAAAACAATAAACCTTAAATAGATAGCAGAAGAGTTCCATTTCAATGAGAAAGAGATCCAGTGGTTAAGAATGAACAAAGGCAATAAATGTGACCACCTAAATCTTCAGAGAAATGAAAGGAACTAATACCGAGAGTTGGCCTGTAAGTTTCAAGTTGTCTGTTTCTACTAGATCTTACCTGGACCAAATATAACTTGAAATAAGGAAACATATGGGCCAGGCCTTAAAAAGTGCTGACTGATTTAATGCGATTTGTTGTAATGAACTCCAAACTTTTAAAGAGAAACTGAGTATGTGAGAAAATATTTAAATAAAATGCAGTGAAACCAAAGTGTAAAAAATGTTCTCTCCCTGCCCCATTGTGATGGTTGATTTCATGTGTCATCTTGACTGGGCTAAGGGATGTTCAGACAGCTGATAAAACATTTTTCTGGACGTGTTTGTGAAGGTGTTCCTGGAAGAGCTTAGCATTTGAATCAGTGGACTGAACAAAGAAGATTGTTCTCATTAGTACAAGTGAGCATCATCCAATCCATGAAGGTCTGAAAAGAACAAAAAATGGGGAGGAAGTGAGTTAGCTTTCTGCTTGAGCTGGGACATCCATCTTCTCCTGCCCAAGGACATCAGCATTCCTGGTTCACAGACCTTTGAATTTGGACCGGAGCTTTCTGAGTCTCCAGCTTTGTCCTTGTTTATTTAGGTAACCCCTGGTTGAACAGGAAGACCACTAGCCAGCTGTGACTCTCATTCAGTGGTGACTACAAATCCTTAAGACCTGAACATGAAGCTCAAGGCTTTCCTGGGCATCCAGCCTACAGATAGACTTCTCAGACTCTACAATCTTATGAGCCAGTTCCTCATAATAAATTTCTATCTATCTACCATCTGTCTATCTCCTATTGGTTCTGTTTTTCTAGAGAACCTTGACTAATACATAAAAACACTTTTACAACTCACTTATGAATACACTAGATGTTTGATTGAATCAGTCGATGAGGAGTTCACAGTAGGTTAAAATATATCTTTTTCTTTTAACTTAGAGCTAACCTGAATTCACTTTTTGAAACATTACTCAAAACTATTGGAGGAAAAGAACTGGTGGTCAGAGCATAGAGAGCTTACTGCATAAAAGTCTACAGATGTAGAAGGTGTACCTTTCAAGGGGTCCAAATGACGAAGTTCATGCATCTCAACCATGGGTCTGGTCATCTGAGCTGCCATGCCTCTGGATCCCTGGTTACAATGATGCAGTGGAGAACGGGGCTGTAAAGGAAGAGGGGAGGTACAGACTTCACCCACAGCTCAGAATACCTCCTGTGGGAGGCACTGGCCCCTCTCCCTGTAGCAGTAGATTCTTGACTTCTGCTGTACTCCACTGTGTCCTCACCTCTTCCAGGTGATCAAGGTTAACCTCAACTTCAGCACCCTCCAACTGTCACCGTTTTCACTGGTGGACTTCCATGGTGGGGACAGGCCTTTCCACCCACAGCGTCAAGTCAACACTGGGCAGACAGAGGGAGGGTAACTCTCAAGACACAAAAATGATGGCCTGGTCCAGCATCCAAGGTGTGATCGTCGGCAGCCGTCCGTCTCGAGAGACGATGGTGTAGCTTCTTAAGAGTCTATCTGCACTGCCGAGAATGGCTGTGCAGTCCGACTCGGGAGTGACACGGTATCTGTCTCCTCCCGTGTTGAATCGACATCTTGCGATGACGCTGGAGTGTCCTCTCCAGTGAAGCTGAAGCTACAGAGCCTGGGCGGGGTGATATGGAGGGTCTGCTGTTGCCCATGCAGCAGACCCCCCCCCTCTCTTCGCAGCTGAGGGATCCAAGGGAAAGACGGAGTCAATACAGCTTGGGTTCAGGTGCGCCGCAGGAGTTGCCGGTGTTGACTACAACGTCAAACCGCCTTAGGGACTCCGGCTCCGGATTTTCTGTCGGGGTTTACTCCCTTAGCCTTTCCCCTGAAGAGGTATGCCTCAAGGCAGCGGAGGTTTTTTGGAGTCAGAGTTTTCCTTCTCTGATGTGCCCAAGGTGTGATAGATTATTATAAAAGACCATTTTCCAATGGAAACATTTGTTTCCTCAATGGGTCCTCAGGCTCCAGTTCTCTTTGTGCCTCTTTGCCAATGTCAGTGGGCAAAGAACAAAGGAATATGTGTGTGAGTGTGTGTGTGTGTGTGTGTGTGTGTGTATACACACACACACACACACACACACATACATGCGCATGCGCTCTGGGTTAGTAAAAACCTCACGGAATTCAACCGCACAGAAACCTCAGTCAGACTTTTTAAAGATTATACAAGAAAAGAACAAATCATGTCAAAAGGAAATGATGTCAAAAATTTGGTAGTATGATATTTTAAAAATCACACACAACTTCCAACTCTGTAGTGAGATCAGTGCTTCTGAATGGTGACCCAGTGGCAATGCAAAGATCCCCATTAAAGATCATGAACATTATCATCTTTGGTCTGTAGAGCAAAATATGTTATCATATTTTTGAGGAATTGCTAGATGGGGTGTAAACAAGGCCCCTCTGTGATACCTAATCTCATGTTGCCAGAATTTCTATCTACCTCACATAGCTTCTTTGATCAACCGAAGTTGGCTTTAGAGGTTCCCTGACAATTTGAAATAGTGTAATATTAAATTATAATAAATCCTGACTTTATGTGTATAACTTTAAAATAATGCAACTCTCCCTTATTTAAAAAAAAAATCTGGACACAGAATTTCAAAGCTCGTTATTCAATGGTGGACGATGTTTACATTCTTGCCACACGGTGGCGCCACTGTAGGCGATAAACGGAAATCCGTGCCGAGTTTTGTTCGTGTTGTCTGAACCAGGCTCTGGCGATTTATACAAACCAGAATTTCTTTGAATATTGTGGTGACTTTTGTTTACTTTTTGTGTTTTAAAATCTCTTTAAATATGTCATAATAATGTTACCCAAACATTCCATTAGCGGTGTTGCTACTGAGAGTGCTGAAAAACACTGCTGAAATAAAACCCCATGATATGTTCTGTTGTTTAGCAGAGAGCACACCATAAAGTATTAGGGAGAATATAAAAAGTAAAAGTATGCTACAAAGGCTGTAGATTGATGTCTTCCTAGAATGCATTTCTCTAAGAAATATTCCTAGGGGAAAACGAGCACTGAATGATGGGTGCTTAAATCCCTGTCCCAAATGGAAAACATGTGTTTATCTTGCGTAATCAGCCACATGCTGGGAGATTCCTAAACACCAGACTGAGGCTTAGCTGCTGTTTTGTTTAGCAGTTAGGTCCACAGACTATGGATGGAGACAATCTGGATTTAAACTCCCCTGCCCCCACCACTTCCCAGAAGTGTGATCTTGGGAAAGTCATTAACTCTGTCTTAGTTCCTCATGTGTAAAATAGGCACATAACAGCACCCAGCTTATAGGTTACTGTGTGAGAGCTAAATGGAGACTATCTAGCAGGGGACAAAGTAAGTGCTCAGTAAATGTCAGCCATGCTCTTCTCAGCATTGCCATCATCCCAGCTCAGGGCTGTGCCGAGGCCCCAGGAGACGAGTTCCAGTCACTGAGAGAATTCTTTTCCCTTCATCTCTCTTCATATCTGACATATAACTGACTGGGCTCATCCTGGAAAATCACTATGTTATTCCATTCTTTGTCGATCTTGTTTTGAAATCTATGGGAAAACTTCAGGGTTTTCCTGAAATTGTAGGAAAGCCTATTATAAAGTCCTGTGGATCAAGACTGAGAAGATGTTGGCAGAGTCTTTAGAGACCTGTCCCTCCCCTTTGCCATGTCCACCCCTCCTTCTCTGAACTTGTCGGACCACCTCCTCACATAGCTGGAGCCATCACAAGGACCTGCAGCCCAAGACACAGCACCCTGCGAGCCAGACCCAGAGATCCCCCCACCCGCTCCATTTCATCTCAGAGAGCTGGGCTCCAGTAGAGACTTTCTTACTCCTCCTCCTCTGGAGGATCCCTGTCATCTTTGGGAAACAGGATATTTTAGGGCTGACTAAAGGATAATAAGAGCTAGAAGGGATTATAGGGACACTTCTCTTCTTGGAGTGGCCTTTGGGTGGTAAGATTTGGGGCTGGGGGGTGAGGTTGCTTCTTATTGGGAGACTCTGGGATCACTAAAGCAGCTGGGCAGACCCAGAAGTGGAAGAGCAGAGGTCATCCTTACAGCGTCATCTCTGCCAGGGCTCAGACCTTTTTCTCTGCTCCCCATCAACCTCCTGTTCTGAAAGGTTTTAGTTACCAAACTGCATTTTTAAAACAATCGATTAATTCCCTTCTCCATTAAATACACACACACACACACACACACACACACACACACAGTTGAGTGTATAAACAAAGGAGGGGCCTCAGGGAAGAATGTTGGGGTGAAAGGCAGGATGGGAAATACAAGCCTCCCTGTGGTCTAGCATATCGATGTACTTGGCTTGGATAATGCTCTGGAAAGGGCCCTGGAGACCTGGACAGTTGTCCTTAACACAGTCACTAGTTTGCTGTGTGACCCTGGGCAAGTCACTTCTTTCAGCCTCAGTATGAGGGGGACTGACAGCATGATCTCTGTGATCCCAGACGCCAATATTACATCCCCTCTTCCTTGCTCAGGCCCCTGAGAGATACACAGTCTTTGTCTTTTCTGGTACACCTTGCATGGCATTCAGCACAAAGTAGATCCATATGTGTTCCATGAGTAAATAACAAAAAGAGCTGCCATTTCTGGAGAATCTACCACGCGCTAGTAGCTAGTGCTGTTCCAGGGACCTTTGTGAATGTTATTATGCATGCATATAATTCCGACAACACCTTGCGGTAGGATTTAGAACAAAAAACAAAAACTCCTGATGCAGGAAATTGAGTTGATCATACGTCTTGGTTAATAGCCCATTATTGTCATCGGTCCATGCAATGCTTTTCTTCTGGCTTTATTTTTCCCCTCATCACTAATCTTCACTCCTCTTCTTCTCCTCTCATAGGCATCCATTCTAATGCATTTGATATAGGTCTGTGAATACGCATGTATCCGTGTAGAATATGTTCTCTTGTTTTGTGTGGGCTTATGTTTTCTAGTTATGTGCATGGTGTTGTGTGATGCAGGGGTTCTGCCTCTTCTGTTTTTACCCAACACTGTTTTGAAGACTCATCTGTATTGCTGAATATACATCTAGTCCTTTGCCTCTGCCTGCTGTCAGAAATCCACAGCTACATGCACCACCATGTACTTGTCCACTCCTCTGGTGGCAGAAGCCTTCAGTACCTCTGCTGTCTGCTGCCACACACACCACCATGGTGACTATCCTCCTACATGCCCCTCACACACCTGTAAGAGAACTTCTCTGGGACATGATCCCAGAGTAAAATTGTTGGGTCACAGGGCACATGCAAATTAGAGATTATAGCCCCAGTTTTAGAGCTGAAAAAATACTGCTTAGTTTACACACATGGAAACTGGGGATCTAGAATTTATTTCCAGAACTTTTGCTTCCCGATCCTGGGCTAGTTCCAAGGTGACTCTATAAATACCTCCGTCTGGTCCAATCAGCTCAAGTACTTTTCCTGTTCTGTGGATCTCAATATAATGAACTCAGATAAACCGACTGGGTTGTCTAGACATCCTGGCATTGCTATTTGAAGGGCGTACTCACGCCGTACATCAGCCTGAGGCTGTGGTTTGAGGAACTCTTGCTTCTTTGAATTACTGACAATCTCTGCGTGTTACAGCATAAAGCAGTTAAAAGCATGTCCCACATGTATCGTCTTACTTCTCTTAACAGCCCTGTGAGGTAGGAGCACTCGTCATTTCCATTTCACACCGAAGGAAACTGAGGTCCAGCATCATTTAACTGTAAAGCGGCAGGGCTGAGACCCAAAGCCAGCCTCTGAGTCCAAGTCTACTGTACTTTCCACCACCCTGGAGCTAGTAGCCACGGAAAACAAGCCTGGCACCCACAACTGGGCACTTGGGTGAGGCCACAAAAGCTCAGAGCTTTGAACCAACTGTTTGAAAATCCTGTCTGCAGATGTTTGGCGTTCAGCAGGACCAGCTCCAGCCAGGGGAGACCCCAGTTGGCACACAGAGAAACAGAGACATGGCACCAGGCAGAGCTTCTCGCTCAGGTGATTGCAGAGCTTCAGAGCTCCACACTGTGTCAGCTGGTGGCTACAAGGTGTTGCGACCTGTCCTGATAAGGAGACAACCTGGCTTCCCTCTTCTGGGCCTCTCCCAGAGACTAGGAAACACCAGTGATGGCAAAAGAGAAACAAACACCCTCTGCTTTGGAAGCCTTCCCTGACAAATATTTCTAGTTTATTTTATTTTATTCCATTCCATTCAGCTTGCAGTGTCAAGCACTTTGAAACACATAGTTCCTCTAGACAAACATGTACTATCTACTTTGAGCCAGGCAGGGTGCTGAGGCTGTAAGTGGTTAAGTTCACGAACGACGAGATGCTGAGCGACGTACTTGACCCCTCTGAGTCAGTGGCGATGCCATAGCACCTGCTGCACAGGTGGTTGCAGGGCAAGCACACGCTCAGCACAGAGTAAACACTTGATGAGTGGTGGTGGTGGTCTTACTCGATGTGATAAATGAGCAAAGTAGTAAGTATGAAATGTTAGGGAGCCCTGGAGAGCCTCAGTAGAGCTATAGTAGCTCACTGAGTAGAGCGATGATGCTTACCTGGGGGGAGGTGATACTGAGCTGCGAGATAAGTCCTGTGGGGAAGAGGCACAAAGCAGCCAAGGGAAGGACATGTGTGAAATCATGGTGTTCCCACCTTCAGCGAAGTGCTTTTACCATCAGCTTCTTTTCTCCCCTCTGCAGCCTGTACAGACCTCTTGGGGCACTGTCAACCCATGGTCGCACTTATCCTGCTTCCAGGTCTGCCTTTCCCATAGACCCTGAGTTCCTGAACGCCTAGAACTACGTGGTCAGCCCTTAGCACAGGAAGTACACAAGATCAGTCCTCACTAGAGGTTGCTGGGTGAATGAAAAACACAGAGGCATAAAGAAGCATGAACTCCACGAGTCGTGGCAAAGAGCTCTGCACAGCTGGCGCATGGAGCAGACACTGGGAAGGGCGGGATCAAAGCTGGGAGTTCACAACAGTTGGGCTGCCGGCGGCCCTGTGTAGTGGGCTGGGGATTTCTCTGGATCTCTCAGACTAGGGTGGTAGCAGTAAGGGAGATGATACAGGAAACAGATCAGTCATTAGATGGATTAATGGGGTTAGTGGAAGAAGTCAGGGATGGCATTCTGATGTGTCCTGAACTGGCTTCCTGGTAATGTGCCACATCTGCCAAGAAGTGACAAATATTCATTCAAACAGGGCTCCAACATTCTACTGTGGTTGATTGGCTCCCATCTGGACTCCTTGGCATGGAAGGTAATTGTATATTCAGGGTTCTCCAAAGAAACAGAACCAACAGATGTATTGTGCACGTGTGTGCATGTGTGTGTAGAGAGAGAGAGTGGGGGAGAGAGAAGGAATTGGCTCATGTGGTTATAGAGGTACAAACCCAAAATCGGCAGGGTAGGCCAGCAGGTTGGAGACCGAGGCGAGAACTGCAGTTTAAGTCCAAAGGCGGTCTGCTGGTGAAATTCCTTCTTGCCCAGAGGAGGTCAGTCTTTGCTCTATTAAGGTCTTCAACTTATTAGATGAAGCCAACTCACACTATGGAGGGTAATCTGCTTTAACTCTAAATTCCCTGATTTAAGTGTTAATCTTATTCAAAACACCCTCACAGAAACATTATAATAACTTTCAACCAAATATCTGGATATCATGGCTTGGCCTTGATCCATTTACATTAATTATCACAGTACTATAAGAATTCATTGGCCCTGGCTGGTTTAGCTCAGTGGATTGAGCGTCGGCCTGCGAGCTAAGTGTCGCTGGTTCGATCTTCCAGTCAGGGTACATCAGAGAAGGAAAACTCTGACTCCAAAAAACCTCCGCTGCCTTGCGGCATACCTCTTCAGGGGAAAGGCTAAGGGAGTAAACCCTGACAGAAAATCCGGAGCCGGAGTCCCTAAGGCGGTTTGACGTTGTAGTCAACACCGGCAACTCCTGCGGCGCACCTGAAGCCAAGCTGTATTGACTCCGTCTTTCCCTTGGACCCTTCAGCTGCGAAGAGAGGGGGGGTCTGCTGCATGGGCAACAGCAGACCCTCCATATCACCCTGCCCAGGCTCTGTAGCTTCAGCGTCATCACAAGATGTCGATTCAACACGGGAGGAGACAGATACGATGTCACTCCCGAGTCGGACTGCACAGCCATTCTCGGCGGTGCAGATAGACTCTTGAGAAGCTACACCATCGTCTCTCGAGACGGACGGCTGCCGACGACGATAAGAATTCAGCCACATTCCTCTCTCCTCTCTCTCTCTCTCTATCTCTCTCTCCCCTCTCTTAATTATTTTCACACCCCAACAGGGTCACTTAGGTGAAAATTTCAGAGGGTAATCTCCAGTCCTGTTCTGTCCACATAAACCATGCCTTCCAATGTATTGTCCTCCTCTTATACTGGTAGCCAGGATGTATGTGTAAGAGAGAAATTTCCATTGTCTTATCTTTAAGTTCACTGATCCTTCCTTCTACCTGCTCAAATCTTCCTTTGGATCCCTCTTGTGAATTTTTCATTTCAGTTATTGTACTTTTCAGCTCCAGAATTTTAAAAATTTTTAAGTTTTCTCTTTCTTTACTGATATTTCTATTTCACACATAATTGTCTTGACTTTCTCTACATCTTTCTTTAGTTCTCTGACCATCTCTAATACAGCTGTTCTACAGTCTTTGTCTAGTATAAGTGCCAGTAGGTCTTTTTCAGGGACAATTTCTGTTGATTTATTTTTCCCTTTGAATGAGACATACTTTCCTGTTTCTTTGTATGCCTTCTGATTTGTTTTTTCTGAACACTGGACATTTGAATCTAATAATATGGTAACTCTAGAAATCAGATTCTCTCCCTTCCTCAGGATTTACTGTTTTTTTGCTTTTTTTTTTTTTTTTTACTTTTGTTGTTTTCTGTCTTTGTGCTGAGGATCATCCTGAGATATAAATTAAGGGTCTTCCCAGGTCTTTTCTAAGCCTTTCCCTGGGTACATGTAGTCACACTCTAATTTTCTCTGTATATGTAGGGTTTTTTTTTTTTTTTCACACTAATGGATCTTTTTTATCATACTGCAACATAATTTGAAACAAGATTATTTTCCTTGCCAACACTGTGGGGCAACAGTTTGTTTAGCTTCTTCAGTGATTTGACCTCCTTCCTCTTAAGACAGTGTTGACAAAGATTCTAAAACAAGAACCTTTGAAACAGTTTTTAAAAACTATTCCAACATATTAATATCTTGAAACACTTTTCACATATACTCTACTGTAGACTATAGGTAGACAAACTTTTTCTGTAAAGAGCCAGATAGTAAATACTTTAGGCTTTGCAGGCTGTGTAGTCTCTGTAACAACTACTCAACGCTGTCATTTGTTTGCACAAAAGTAGCCATAATAATAAATAAATAAAGGAGTATGGTTGTATTCCAATAAGACTTTATTTATGGACACTGAACTTCATATAACTTTTCATGTGTCTTGAAATATTCTTTCTTTAGGAACCATTTAAAATTGTAAACACAATTTTAGCTCACAGGCCATTTAAAGCAGGCAGTGGGCTGGATCTGGCTCTCCTTTATACAGGCTTTCACATGTTATATAAAATGTATAAAAATTACAGGTTCCAAGTCTAGAGACTTTGGAGAATTTTCTTTTGTAGATCTCTTATTTTAAAACTTACCAGACAACTCTTCCACTTTTTTAGATAAATATACTCACGTGAGAGTGAAAAAATATTTCAGAGTACAAATCCTTACTTAAGAAGAAAAAGAAAAGAAAGAAGCTGTAAAGCAAATATTTCACCTTAAAGCATATAATTAGGAAATACAAAATTTTTATTCTGTGCAATATAAAACAATATGCATAGATCTGGTACACAATGTCTTAGTTTTTACTGTAGGAAAAAAGACAGTAAGGAAAAGGTTTATAAATCTCAGCATCTCATGTATAAAAACTTGCTATTGAAACCAGCAATCCCTTGCATGTACAAATCATCAACTCTATTATATGAATTATCCCTAGGAATTGACATTTACCTCCATGAGTTTTGGGTGCTCTTTTTAAAATGCAGAGTTACGTCATAGAATACTATGGTCCTGCAATCTGAGACACTTTTGACTAGGATAACCCTACCCCCATAATATAGGGAAACAAGAATATTCTTTCTTTCCAAGTCATCAAGTATAAAAACACTTCACAGTCTGATTTACCTTTACCAAATGACTACTGCTACATTTCATGGATTATTTTAATCCTCAGCAGTTCCTAAACACAAAATAAATTCCAGATGAACTTTAATCTGGTTGCATTTTCTAAAACAAGATACTGTGACAAACTGTACTGAACTAGCAGATGTCCATGGGCTAAAGAAAGAGAAATTAAGTATAGAATGTTTACCAACTTCATTCTCTCCGATTTACAACAGCTTCATGTGTTGAATCCTAGCTGTGTCCTAGTGTTTATCCATCACAAACATAACTCAGTCTCCTGTTTTAATATTCCTCGGGGCTGCATTTGGTGACAGCAAAGATCATTTTGTCCACCTTCATGCATTTGTTCTTCACAAGATTTCATTTCATTATAATGACAAATTTTATTATCTCCAGCAAGCTGAATATATACTTGCTTCTGAGAACTAGAGAGATGTGTCCAGTTTTCATCTACAGTCTGAAGCGTTAACTGTGATGTGCCATTCTTAGCTTCCTGGAAGCTTTCAGATACGAAATGTTTGAGTGAGTCTTTTTGTTTTTTCAAGCATTGTTAACTCTCTCTTTTTATATTAGAGCTTTCCTTTTTGAATGTTTTTGCATGATTTCTTTTTCCAAAGATACCACCTGACTTGCAGTCAGCTGTTCCTGAATTCTGTTTATCTTGTCTTCGTATGCCTGTCAGTCTGTCTTGTAAGCATCTTCACGTATTTTTTTCTCTGAATCAGGAAGTTCCCGCTATAACTCAGTGATTTTTAAAATTAGTTCTGAAGTTTTTTGCATCTGAGTTCTGAGCTTTAAATACAAGTAACTGTTCTTTAGAAAATCAAATATATGAAGTGATAGGCTTCTTTGGATAACTACTGACAGTGGACAAAAATTATCTTGATATGTGTGCAAAACTGAAGGGAGAGCTTGGTCGACTCCCACAGCCTGCGCAGACACCCACTGCAGACTTTCCCGGAGTGCTCAGAGCACCCCACACGCCTCAGAGAAGCTCCTTTGTACCTGCTCACAAGGCAGTGACTGGGCCCCAATCTAGTAGAGCCCCACAGCACAATAGACCAACCCAAACAATGTCAACTTGAACCTGAATGTGACCCTCCCAAGTTCTCTATCATACCCACCACTCATGAGGCTATGCATTTGCCTTCTAATGTCCTAAACCTTTAATGTCTGTCTCCCAAGAGGTGGGGGTGGTGGGGGCAGTGAAAGAAAAATAAAGAGGGGTGTGCGGGACAGGAAAGGGCACCAATATTTTAAATCCACTGGATGTCACTTCACCTGGGTAGGGGCTTGAAACAATGGGGTGAGAAACAACAAAAATTGCGACCCACCTCTTTGTCTGCACGTCTATGATCAGAGGAAGCAATGAATCAGTGATCAGAGCAGATCCCAGATATTTGGAGGGCAGAATCCTTTTTGCCCACTCTAGGTCCTGCAAGCTGTGTGCAAGCTGCTCTAGGAATACATGCACAGGTGCCTGCCATGTGGCTGGAAATGATGGATGGGCAGCTGTTATTGTGATAAGAGCTGAAATAGACTAAAATTAACTGCAATTTATCATCCAGTCCTTCTCTATTGCAAGCCTTGAACAGAATCCAGAGTTCCAAAATAAAGTTGACCCTTGTGCCGTTAAAAATCCACATATAATTTTTGACTTCCCCAAAAAACATGACTATGATCATCCTAATTATCTGCAGGGACTTGGCTTCAAGACTCCCCACACCCAGCCCTCTGCCACAGGTACCAAAGTCCACAGAGCCTCAAGTCCCTTATATAAAATGGCATAGAACAACGTATGCAGTTGGTCCTCCGCATTTGATCGTGGTTGGTTGAACCCACAAATGCAAAACTGGAGGATGCAGAGGGCTGACTGTATATTTATCGAAAAAAATTCACATATAAGTAGACCCTGCAGTTCAAACTTGTGTGGTTCAAGCGTCAACTGTAGTTGTATTACATAGATTCTGCCAGTGTATTTGTTGCCTAATTGGGGAAGCAGATTCCTGGTGCTTCCTACCACACCATCTTCCCAGAACTCCTCTTGTGTCTAGTTTTAAAGGCTTGTTTTGTTCACTAGATGGACTGAGTGGAGAGGGCATTCCAGATGGTGGAATAGCATGTGCAGGGACGCACACAGAAAGGGGATGAGTGTGCTGAGGAAATGACGAGAATTTCAGTATGGATGCGGCAAGGGGAGGAGGGCGAGGGCGAGTAAAGAGAGATGGAGACAAGAATAGTTTTTGGCTTTTGCGACAAATAAATTCTCGTGGCAGAATTCTTGTTGAAGTGCAAATTCAAAATTTTCACAGACTATGCAGCAATCAACCAAAAGCCCTACATTTGAATTGTTAAGTAAATTTCATTTGTTCAGCTTGTCTAAACACAGCTATAAGAAAACTTAAACAGAGTTTGAAAAGGATGTTTTGTATTTTTTAAAAATAAAAGGTCAGAATCAGAAAAGTATTTTTTTCTTTTTTTCCTTTTTTATCTTTTTTCTTTTTTTGCTGTTTTCAGGAAAATTGTCTTCTCCATGCTTTGGGAACAGTACCTGCCACCTTGCATAGTTAATGGAAGAGGAGGGTTCTGTGGTCCCAGCATCTCGTGGGCATTACAGCCTCTGAGGAGTCTCCTCTGAGGCTTCTTCCTGCAGGCCCACTTTCCTCCTCATCTCTGCTGCCTCCAGCCCTTCTCTCTGGCAACCACCCAAAAGCCTGCAGCCTGTTTATCCATAATCTAAACAACCAAGAGACTCAAGGAACCTCATGGTGGGGGGCAGTATGAGAATAGTTTACATTCAATTTAATGAGTGATGAATAACAGAAAAACAAGCTCCTGTTGGGCACATAGTTCAGCAATAGCCCACGGGGTGGATGTGCCCCACAGCCAGCACCCCCAACTTCTGCCCATTTTTTGTGGCACCCGAGACTTTTCACAATAATATTTGTGAAATTATAACACACTATCTGCATCTGTAAAAAGCACTGAAGTCTATTAAGTGAGGGGCATATTTGAGGGCATTTAGACTCTCTCCAAAGAATTCAGAATAACCAAGAATTCACTGGAATCTTTCTAAAAGCAAGTCTTCTGGACTTACTCCCCTGAACTTACTCTAAGAACTTGGAGCTACAGCAATACACTTCACCTTAACCTAGAGGGCTATTCATTCACTTCACAATAATTTATTTAGCATCTACTATGTGCAAGGCCCTGCACTGCTTGCTGTGGTTCAGTTTCATAGGCAATGGTCAGAACCAAGGAGCAGGAGCCTAGGAGCACTTAACTGAACAGAATGGAGAGACTTCACTGTATAAATAAACACAGACCACCCAAATGAGAACAAACAGGGGCTATTGATTCAGAGCCTGCTGTAGCAAAAGAGTCAGCCTTTATCACTTGCACTTGGCAGAGACTCAAAGGCAGGCAGGGGAGCAGGAAGACCTTATAGTAATAAAAATAAATAATTAAATTTTTAAAAAGGAGGGTTCAGGTCTGCTTTGATTGGAGGTTAACAAAGGGAAACTGGAAACAGCTGGCCAGAGGCAGACATCTTTATGTGATGGGTGTGAGGAGCTTATTTGGCTTTCTCTGACAAGTCCTGAGTTGGAAGTAGGGGCAAAGAATCAGAAAACTGACCATCATTGATCAAGTCCCGACTGTTCTGGGCTGGTTGCTGCAGAGTTTGTGGGTGAGAAAATCTGGCCATTGTCTATTTATATATTCAGTCTCCCTGTACACACCCATCCCTGATTTTCATCTTCATTATCAGAATATTGGATGCCTTTATAAAATAGGACGCAGGCTGGAGGCAAAACTGCATTAAGAAGTGAAGAGGTGAGTTTAGCACAGTGACGGGCAGACAGCAAACGGTAAGTCCATATTGAAGCCAGGAGCCAAGTCTATGACTGCAGACTTTTATTACAGCTCATCTTCAATTCCTTTCAATTCATTCCATTCATTCAACAAATATTTTCATTTATTGTTGCGCTGAAGTTGTCTTTTCTTTCCTCTGTTAGTTCTTCCCCCACCCAAACTTCATCTGTTCTGATATTTTAGCTTGGCCTCCCCACCAACCCCCCCAAAAATGCTTTGTCCACATCTTAATCTCTGGAATATGAAAATGTGACCTTCTTTGGTAAAAGGGTCTTTGCAGATGTAATTAAGTTAAGGATCTTAAGATGAGATCATTCTCTATTATCCGGGTGGGCCCTAAAGCCAATGACAAGCAACCTTATAAGAGTGCGTCAGAGGGCGACCACACAGACTCAGAGGAGAGAGCAATGTGGAGACAGAGGCAGAGGCCGGAGAGAGCCGGTCGGAAACCAAGGACGCCAAGGACTGCCCGTCTTCAGAAGCTCACATTGAGGCAGGAAATTAGTTCTTCCCCAAAGCCTCTGGCAGGAACATGGCCCTGCTGACACCTCCATTTAGGACCTCTGGCCTCCAGAACTGTCAGAGAGTACACTTCTGTTGTTTTAAGCCACCACACTTGTGGTCATTTTGTATGGCAGCCACAGGACACAGTACAGTCACCCACAGGAAGAAATTACTTTTGTTCACGTTAAATAATTGTGTGATTTTGATACTATGTTTATATAAACACTGTCAAAATCACCAAAATATTTATTTCAAAAGAAACAAACAAAAAAACCCAGTTCCTTACCAGGCACCTTGATTATTTCTATTTTTTCACATTCTCTTCCATTCATCGTTTTTATGAGTATGTATTATAAAACTAGTATTCGTAATTCTCTGTGTTCATTTAACTTTAGAGTGGAGACATTGTCCCATGTGGCTTCATTGTCTTCACCATTCTATCCATGGTTTTATTTCAGAGAGCGGAACTGAAAGCATCAATTACTTAAGCATTCCTCCATCGTTAGGCCTGTAGGCTATTTCCCGACTTTTGGTCACAACGTTGCAATGAAAGATGATAGCAACAATGACCCCTCCCTGTGGTGGGCCTATGCTGGTCCAAGCTCAGACACTTCACTTTATATGTTTTTTTTAAGTCTCTCAATCCATAATTCTTTGAAGCAAAGAAGAGTTTGTTTGAGGGGGGATACAGGTATTACAGATGAAGAAAATGGGGCTCTGAGAGGCAAATCAATATGCCTCCAAAGCCCATCCAGCTAGGAAGCTAGGGAGTCTGGATTGCGGTTTGATCTGTCCAACTTCAAAACCATGGTTTGTCATTAGGGCACACTGCCTCCCAAAAGTTTGTACAAATAAAAATTTTAATTTGCATCGTATCTTCACAGCATGTCCCAGGGGTGAGATGAAAAAGTCAGGGGATAAATGCCTATCATGTCCTAAAAACGTACCATCACGCTGCCTGGGCGGGTTATTTTCCATTGTACCATCCCAGTTGCATCCACCCTCCATCCTTTTCTGCCCTGCTCTGTAGCCTGCAGGGTGGAACCCCGCACACACATCTTCCACGTGCCTTGTGCCCTGGCTTTGGGTTGGGCAGGAGGAGAGAGCAGCCAGTATCTCTCGCTGTGCCCCCTCTGCTCAGCCTGCAGTTTGGACAGTGGCTGTGGCTGCCCCCTGACCCAGGGGTGCTGGCTTCAGCCATCTCTGGTTCCAAGGATGGCTCCTTCCCACTCCTTCCCCGTCAGGCCTATGTTCAGGTGGACTGACCCCCTGTTGCTGGTCCCAGAGTGCTTCACCATCCCCGCGGACCCCTTAGCTCTGCCCACTCCTCAATCAACACCGTTCTTCTCCCCCTTGAGTTAACCTTGGGTGGACACCACCTCCTTCCTGCAGGATATTTGTACTGGCCACAAGTTTTCATGGCAGTGAGTGATGCCATCATGGCCTGAGATCTGGGCGTGCAAGAAAGAGTTGCCAGGCAGGAGTGGGATTCCTTTGGATGTAGACCTTTCTGGAGCTTCCTGTCCAGTCCTCCAGCCATGGCTTCAGTGTGAGGAGTGGGCTGGGCTTTCATGGGACCCTGTCCTCTTTCCCCAGGTGGATGCCTCATCATCTAGGTAAGGACAGCCTGTCCCAGGAATTTGGAATTGGGACCCAGAGATCACTGTTCCTCGTGGTGGTGATGTAGTGGGAAGGTTGTGTTCCACGGGGTCTGGAACCAACATCCTTGGTACATATGCAAAACTGAAGGGGGAGTGTGTAGATTCCTGCAGCCTGCGCAGGTGTGCACTCCAGACTTTCCCAGGGTGCTGAGCACTCCCCACATGCCTCAGAGAAGCTCCCTCGTACCTGCTCGCGAGGCAGTGACTGGGAGAATAACATGGTTTATACAGAAAGAGAGAGAAAAACAGGTATGAGAGAGCAGATGGCTCTAAAGGATGGAGCACTGCTCACTTTTCAGTTCTTGGTTCTAGACCCTAGTGAAGCCCACGTGGCCTTGTCCTCAGGTCCTCTGGCGGATCCCCATTTCCCCTTTCATAAACTCCCCCATTTTGTTTGAACTAATTTGAGCATATTTCTGTTTCACATTTTCTCCAGTGAAGACACCTTTGCCACATGGCAAGAGGTTCATCTTGGCCTCCTGGGGAAAGCCCCACCCAAGGACCCCATGATGGGTGAGCAGGAGTGAGAGGCCTGATCAGCTTCTAACACAGGAGCCCCACCAAGCTCACCCTAGGAGGTGCAGGGTTATCTGGACATCACCGAGCTCTCTGGTCTTAGCAGGTGAGAGCCTGTGCAGGTGCAGGCCTGCAGTCTGGGTGGTGGGAGGGCAGGAGGCTGATTGCAGGAAGGCCCCGCAGCATGGACCAAAGGCCCAGACACTGTACATAACCTTCTTTCTGAAGGTCATAATCAGTCGGGTATCCAAAGATGTTGTTCACAAGGTGACTCCAGCATTCTACATTATAGCAAAAGATTAGAAATAAGCCAACTACATTGGTGAAAATATCACAAGTGGATCACTGATCATTTCTAAGGGGAAAAATAGTAACTTTCTTGGCAAGTGACTTACGCTGTATTTGAATGTTGTCAATGTTTCTCACCTGGACTTGAGCGACTCAAGAGCAGGGAACCAACATATGGCCATGTAGTAGGTCCTTATGGTTATGCTCATTAATCAACCAATTACATTATTTATAGACACTGGGGGTACTGCAGGCTGATGATAATGGATAATGCCTTTATTACTATGTTATTTCAATATTTCTTATGCTTATGGTACATGCAGGCATTGTGCTAGGTGCTGAGGATACAGCAGGGAACAAATGTTACAAAATGTAGCCCTTTTCCCCCCAAAAAACTTGACAAAATCTTACCGAAAGCTGGCACCCATAAGTTTGCCTATTTTTAAAGAAGAAAGACAGACAGGAAGGAAAGACTATGTTGCAGCACAGTGGGATAAGTGCAGATTAGGACTCAGGAGGCTTGGGTTTATTTTGAGCTTTCTAGCTGTGTGACCTTGGGAAAGGCACTTGACCTCTCTCTGCCTCAATTTCCTCATCTGTAAAATGGGGATAATGAAAATATCCAATAAAATTGTTATGAGGATTCAATTAATTTAGATGTAAATTGTTTAGAATACTGTCTGGCACATGTTGAATGCTCAATAAATGTTAGCCGTTTATTGTTGTTGCTGATATTAACAAACCGAGGAGGTCACATAACATCTCAGCTACAGTTTCCTCCCCTGGAAAATAGGATAATGGTAACATCTCCCCCATGGGTAAGGTTCAGGTGAGGTGAAGTAAGTGAACACACTTTATAAACTGGGGGTTCGAACTCATGACTCAAAGCCCTAAATGGCCAGCTATGCAGGGAACCCAGGGAGGTGAGGGGTAATGAGGTGGGAGGTGGTAAAGAGTCGTGGGGACTGAGTGGAGCGAGAGGCCAACAGTGAGCTTCAGCAATTGTGTGGCCACACAGATGTTTTCAATGAAGCCACAAATCTAGACCTCTATGTAAGATCTCTAGTTTTTAAATGTTGGCAACTGAGTCAGATTCTTGTAAAACACATTGAAAGCCAATCAAAATAAGGGTTCAGGTCACCAGTCTGTGACTTGTTATAAACTTTTACAACTATTACTTAATAAACCAAGTGGGCGGAACTATGAAAACAGTTGATGCAATAACTAAGCTGAAAAGCCAAGAAATAGCTAACAGTAATTGGGTGCTGTGTATTGTGTACATTATAACATTTGATTCTCCCAGCGATCTCTAGAGAGAGGTGTTAGCATCCCCATTCTACAGATGAGGAAACTGAGGCCCAGAGATGCTTAAGGTCACAGAACTGGTGAGCAGCTGATGGGGTGGATGCCATGTCTCTGGGACTCCCAACCCAACTTCTTTTCACTCTGGTGGTGTGGCAAGACTGCAGCACGGTATCGTCTGTGCCCACAAGCCCCTGGACTTCACTGCAGAACTAAAATGCCAAGCAATGGGCAGAGGCGGTGGGCCCAGAGTTCAGACTTGTTGCCCTGCCCTGCTCCACGAGTGTGGAAACCTACATGAAGACCATTAGTGTTAACTGTGTCCCATCATTCAGTGCCTGATTCAGTCCTTGCTTAAAGAGGGTCTGGGACATTAGAACATCTTTTCAGTAAGGCTTCCAAATCTGGAATAGGCAGCCTAAAGAGAAAGAAGAAAGAGGACATTAGAGTCTCCATATCAAAAAGGGTCTCAGAACCAGTTTCAAAAGCTGTGTAGAAAAAATGTCGCAAGGTCTATATACTAATACACTTCATGTTAATAATCCAAATCATAAGTCCCTGCATTGCTGTGGTTTAGACAAGTGGCTCCCACCATCCTCAGCCCACGCTGGGTCTTTTTGCCCTACCCCCAGAAAATGTCATCAAACCTGGGGCTTTGGTGTGGGCATCATTTAGTTTTAAAAGCTCCCCAGGTGATTAACCATCACTGATCTAGCGTATACAAAGAGAATTCAGCAGGTACTTTATTTAATCAAGAGCTCTTTCTTGAGCACCTACTATGTGCCAGACACAATATTAGTGCTGGAAATAGAGTGGGCAATAAAAAGTCCAGGGGGGGGCAAGAAAGAAAGACAAATAAATCATTTTAGGTATAATAGCAATTGTTATCAAAAGTAAAACAGGTTAAAGGGATAGAGAGTGCTTGAGGAGCAGGTTCTTTAATTGAACGCTTACTTTTTTTTAATTAAGATTTATTTTTAAGTAATACATGCACATGTTTTAAAAATAAATCAAAATGATTTTTAAAAGGTTATATCCTGAGAACACTTGCTCTAATCTCTGACCCTGTCTATCTTATTTTCTGGTCTAATAGTTTTCAAAATATGATCCCCTGTCTGGCAACCTGAGAACCTATCAGAAATGAAGAGTTTCAGGCCCCATCCCAGACCTATTGAATCAGAAACTCTGGGAGTGGGAGCCAGCGATCTGTGTTTCCTCAAGCCTTCCAGCTGATTCTGATCCATGCTGAAGTTTGAGATTCACCACTCTAATCTAATAAACATTTCTCTTCATTTCTTACGCATCTTTCCAACGTCTCTTTGTAAATCCCAGTGACATCAATATTCATTCTTGTTTTCTCCATCCTTACACAATTACTATCCTGCACCTTAGTTTTCTTACATACTATATGCTAGAGATCTTTCCATATAGGTACAAATTTCATTATTTTCTATACATTCCTATCACTTCATTGTGTGGATGTACCATAGACTATAAATAACTAACTCCAACCTAATGACTGTAGCTTATTTCCATCTTTTGCCATTTATAGTTGCTAGAACCACAGTCAATAAACTGTGCTTGTGTCATTTCGCAGTTATGCAAATCAGAGGATGAATTTCTAGAAGTGGGGTGCAGATCAAAGGGTAAATGAATTTGGAAATTTCAAAGATGGTGTTTGCTGCTCATGGAGGTTTTTGCTTTCTCATCTGCAATGAATGAGAATGCTTTGTTTCACCACAAACTCACTGACAGAGTATACTGGACTTTTGCCAATCTGTTAGGTAAGAAATTGTAGCCTAGTGTAGTTTTAATCTGTATTGCTCTTATTTTGAATGAAGTTAACCACCTTTGCATGTATCTGAGGCATCTGTATATAACTGTGAACTACCTATTCTTGCCTTTTGCCCTAATTTTTTCCCTCTACTTCTAGAAACTTTTTTATATATTAGGGGGGATTAATCCTTTGTGATATCGGTTGCAAATGATTTTTCCCAGTTTCTTCCTTGCCTTTTGACTTTACAGAGTTTTTGTTTGTTTGTTTGTTTTACTTTCATTTTTAATTCTCAAAATTGTTTTCTATCTAAAATTTAGTTCTTGAAAATCTGAATGTAGTAGCTAATCAAAAATAAATTACAGGGCTTACCAGAGCATGTCAGAAGCAAGTGACTGAGTCCTGATGAAGACAACTGAGACAAAAAAAATTAATATTTGCAATATTTGTATACCAGCATTTATAGTGTCTACTCTGTGTCAGGAAAAAGTGGTTTATTTTTTTGAGCCTGTATGTTTTTCCTACAATTTTTAATTATGATTCATGTTACTATATATAATTATGTATTAAATATTTTTTCATTGTAAGGACAAGAATATAAAATACAGTAGAGTATTTAACTGTTTTATCCCCCAAAGAACAAAATATTGTGAGAACCAAGCACTGCTTCACAAGTGAAATTCTGGGATGCGGTCCCATTGGTATATTCAAAAGCGGTTTGGTACCTTTTATGTCTGCAGCTCAATGCTATGCTTTGTGAAGGCAGAGACCAGGTCCCCCACGGTGCTCACTAAATACTTCTGAGAACTTACTAATGGATCAATCATGGAGAAAGTGGCCTATTTGAGTGTTATGCCTTTAAGTGTCCACATATGTGCACATGTTGTTCCCTCATCTGGAGTCCTATGCATACCCATTTTCCAAAGCTGGGGCTGTAGCCAGCTCTCTGGGGCAGGGCCCCAAGCTGGGGTCTTGTTACTTCTGGCTCACAGCCCCTCTGCACTGTTGGTCCTGGGAGGGACCAAACTCAGTGGATGAAAAGTAGACAATTGCCAGCTATGACCAGAGCTTGAGAATGGGTCTTGGAATCCAGAGTTCATCACGATCTGAGCCAGCTTGACCCCTATGTCTAGGAAGCCCTCTCTGACACAAAACTCTCTTTGAGCTCAAGATAATCTTTTTCTCTGAAGCTTCTAGAAGGAGACAGAGGAAGAAAAGAGAAAATAAACCAATATTTACATCTTACATATTTGATCTTCCAGACCATCCTTCTGAGGTTGGGGCTGTCATGAAGCCCCATTGGCAGCCTGAGGAAACCGAGGCCCATAAAGGAAAGGGACTTGTGTAGGGTCACAGAATTAACAAGGAGCTAGTCTAGAATAATAGCAATAATAGTAACAATTACTGACAGTTTACTATAGGTCAGAAACTACTAAGCTGTTCTGAGAATTTACATGCTGGATCATCGTCATCGGCAGCCGTCCGTCTCGAGAGACGATGGTGTAGCTTCTTAAGAGTCTATCTGCACCGCCGAGAATGGCTGTGCAGTCCGACTTGGGAGTGACACGGTATCTGTCTCCTCCCGTGTTGAATCGACATCTTGCGATGACGCTGGAGTGTCCTCTCCAGTGAAGCTGAAGCTACAGAGCCTGGGCAGGGTGATATGGAGGGTCTGCTGTTGCCCATGCAGCAGACCCCCCCCTCTCTTCGCAGCTGAAGGGTCCAAGGGAAAGACGGAGTCAATACAGCTTGGCTTCAGGTGCGCCGCAGGAGTTGCCGGTGTTGACTACAACGTCAAACCGCCTTAGGGACTCCGGCTCCGGATTTTCTGTCGGGGTTTACTCCCTTAGCCTTTCCCCTGAAGAGGTATGCCGCAAGGCAGCGGAGGTTTTTTTGGAGTCAGAGTTTTCCTTCTCTGATGTGCCCTGACTGGAAGATCGAACCAGCGACACTTAGCTTGCAGGCCGACGCTCAATCCACTGAGCCAAACCAGCCAGGGTATACATGCTGGATATGGCATAGTAAAGTCAGTGTGGCCACAGGAGGAAATGAGAACAAGACTTGAGAAGAAGAAAATTATTGTGTGCCCAAATCCTAGAGAAGAGGCCACTGCCTGCCACAGGGCAGAGCCATGGGGGAGAGCACCAGGGTTGGTCAGGAGGCAGAAGGGAGCAAGAGAACATTCTAGGTCACAGCCTTCACTGGGGCTTCTGCAGGAAAGACAAGCCAGGACAGGGTAAGCAGTGAATCATTCTGGCGGGCTCTAGGAAATATTGGCCTGGTGTGTGTGAGTTAAATTTGGAGGTGGTTCAGGGGCTATAGACTCAAGATTGGCTGGTTGCATATGGAAAGCGTGCTCATGAGCAGGTTGTTGTTACCTTTAGAAATTAGGTAGTCCTGGGAAGGGCAGTCTCTTCCTGGGTCTGTAAAGCCTCTGATGCCAGAGCATCAAAGAAAAACAAAACAAAACAAAAAAACAAAAAACAATAAAATAGTTAATGCCCACATTGTTCTCCTAACATGGAACTGTTATTAGCTCCGCTAGTTGCTGATAAGAAAACTGGACTTCTGAGCAGTTAAGTGACTCGCCCAGTGTCATCTAGCTGGTAGGCTGGTGGGGCAGGGTTTACACCGAGTTTCTTGTCACTTCCAGGCCCATTGTGCCACCTTGACGTTCCACTGTGCTAAATACCCTGGCTCAGAAGGGAGTGGGAGGAGAAGTGCCTCTCCTTCCCCTCCCCAGCCTGCCCTCCTGGCTGCTCCATGTGGGTTGAAAACATTTCTTTACAGAATTCAGGTTCTCTGGTTTCGCCTTCAGACAGGAAAGTTAGAGGTACTGGGGTCCAATCCCGGGCTCTGCTACTTACTACCTAAATGTCCCTTGGCAAGTGCATTTATTTTGACCTAAGTGTTCTCATTTGTAAAATAATGGTGATAATATCTTCCTCGTGGGGTTGTTGTATGGATTGGATGAAATCATATATGCCAAGGACTCAGCACAGAATAGGTGTTCAATAGTAGGTTTTTTCTCAGTATGTTGGCTGAAACCAAAGTCTTCATTCACATTGCGGGTGGTTATTTCTCTCAGGATGCAGATATTTCCTCCCCTAGCCCAAGAAGGATATTCAGCATCAACTGGTGAGGAGGAGGAGGAGCTCTCTCCTTTCCTGTGGAGAGGATGATATCCGGATAGAGAGAAAGTATCATCTCCATTTACCTGACTAGTCTGACTGCTTCAGAGTCTGTTAATCTACAGCTGGATATGTCTTTCCATTGAGTCCCGGTCTGATTGCAGGAGAAGTTGGCAATGGTATCAGCTCCTGTGCTTTACATTTCCCATATGTAGAGAAGAAAGAAACTAAGAAACTTAGAAAAGAAATCCAGAACCTTAGAAATCTAGGACCCGAAACATTTTGCGTTCTGCCCTGGCTGGTGTGGCTCAGTGGATTGAGCACCAGTCTGTGAATCAAAGGGTCAAGGGATTGATTCCCAGTCAGGACACATGCCTGGGTTGTGGGTCAGGTCCCCAGTTCGGAGCATGTGAGAGGCAACCACACAGTAATATTTCTCTCCCTCTCTTTCTCCCTTCCCCTCTCTCTAAAAATAAATGCAATCTTAAAAAAAAATTTTGTGTTCTCTAGTACATACATCCACTTCTGTTTGCAAACTGAAATTTCCTAGGTCTGTCTGGCCTTGAAAAGCAGACCTTCTTTCTCTGCCATATTTTTTGCTTCCTTATACCAAACAACAAATGAGTTAAATAACCTATCAAAAATTGCTAGTGTTCTCTGGCATCCCAAGGACATGCCACTGACTACTCAGTTAAGATGTCCTCAGATTAACAAAAAGATGTGAGCCTGGCTGTGGCAGGGAGGGCAGTGGTGGTGCCGGAGAGCAGACAGAAAGGGTGCTGTGCAAATCTTCCAAGTATATGGTCCATGATCTTTCTCCCTGAAAGATATTAACATCAGACAAAATAGACAAAAAAATATTGCTAAAGAGGGTCACTACCTAATGATAAAATCATCAAGTCACAAAAAAACTTGTATGAAAATAACACAGTCCTAAAATATATAAATTACAAATGGAAAAAATGACAGGAAGAAAAAGACAAGTCCACTATCTTATCAGTAGATTGTAACACACTTCAATCAGTAATTGATAGAAGACACAAAAATGAGTACAGATACAAAAGATTTGTACTAATATATTCTCAAGTTCGAGTCAACGGATGTACATGTAACACTGCATCCATCACCTGCAGAATAAGCCTCCCTTCCAAGCACATGTGGAACATTTATAAAAATCAAATATTTACTGGGTCATAAAGCAGTCCTCTACAAACCCTAAAGGATTGCTATCATATGTCTTTACTCTCTCTCCACAAATGGGTTATTAGAAATCAATAATAATTTTTTCAACAAATGGTGCTGAAACAATTGGATATCCACACACAAAAAAGATGAATTTAGACCCTTAATTCACACCACACTCAAAAATTAAGTCAAAATGGATCATAGATCAAAATTAAAAACTAAAGCTATAAAACTTTTAGAATAAAGCAGGAAAGAAATCTTAGCCTTGGATTAGGCAAAGAGTGCTCAGATACTGCACTAACAGCATGATCCATAAGGGAAAAACTGATAAACTGAAGTTAATAAAAAACATTTGTACTTTAAAAAGACACTATTAAGAAAATAAAAAGATAACCCACAAACTGGAAGAAAATATTTACAAATCATAATTTTGATAAAGGTCTTGTAGTCATAATATATAGAAGCTTTACAACTCAAGAAGACGAACAACCCAATTTTTTAAAGAGAAAAAAGATTTGATAGACATTTCACCAAAGAAGGTGCAGTAATCTCCCTTTACCCATGGTTTCACTTTCTGTGGTTTCAGTTACTTATGCACCTCAGTTTGAAAATATTAAATGGAAAATTCCAGAAATAAATGATTCGTAAGTTTTAAATTGCATGCCATTCTGAGTAGCATGATGAAATCTCTTGCTGTCCTGCTCTGTCCCTCCTGGAACGCAAATCACTTTTTGGTCCAGCGTGTCCATGCTGTGTACACTAACCTCCCTTTAGTCACTTAGTAGCCAACTAGGTATCAGATCAGCTGTCCTGGTATCGCAGTGCTTATGTCCAATTAACCTTTGTTTTACTGAGCAATGGCCCCAGAGCACAAGGGTAGTGATGCACAATTCAGATATGCCAAAGAGAAGTTGTAAAGGCTTCCTTTAAGTAAAAACATGAAAGTTCTTGACTTAATAAAGAAAGAAAACAATTGCATTCTGAAACTGGTAAGAAAGAAACTTCTATCTGTGCAATTGCCTAATTTATAAATTAAACTTTATCGTAGATATGTATGTATAGGGAAAAACATGGTATATATAGGACTGGGTGCTAGCCACAGTTTTAGGGATCCACTGGAGACTTGAAATGTATCCCCTGTGAATAAGGGGGCACTACTTACATGGATAATTAATAAGAATATTAGAAGATGTTCAACATAATTTGTCATTAGGAAAATGCAAATTCAAACCACAAGGAGATGCCACTTCATCCCACCAGATTGGCTTTAATCAAAAAGACAGACAGTAACCATTAGAAGTGATGCAAAGTAATTGGAGTCCTCACACGCTGCTGTCAGGAATGTAAAGTGATGTATTTGCTTTGCAAAATAGTGTGGCAGTTTCTTAAAAGGTTAAACATAAGTTTATGTTTAACAACCTAGTCACTTGACTCATAGATATCTTCTCGAGATAAATGAAAACATGTGTCTACAAAAAGATTTGTACATGAAAGTGCTTAGCAACATTATTCATTAAAGTCAAAAAGTGGAAACGAGACAAATGTCTATTAACTAGTGAGTAGGAAAGACAAAATGTGCTGTATCCACACAATGTAATACTGTTCATGAGTAGAAGGACTGAACTGCTGGCACAGGCTACAAACATGTATGAACTTCAAAAATATTATGCTAAGTGAAAGAAGTCAAATAAAAAAGAGGCTATGTATTGTATGATTCCATTTACATAAAATGTCTAGAACAGGCAAATCAATGGAGACAAGACACAGATTGGTGTTTGCCTGGGAATGGAAGTGGGAATAGGGATTGACTAAAATTTGCATGCAGGGTCTTTTTGGGAAGATGAAAATGTCCTAAAATTGGATTGTGGTGATGATCACAAAACTAAGTAAGTTTACTAAAAATCACTTAATTTATGCTTAAAATAGGTGAATCATATGGTATGTAAATTATACCTAAATAAAGCTTTTTTAACAATAACAACAAGATAAGTAGAAAAATATTATGCTGGGAAGTTAAAACATACATATTAAAGAAAGCAAAACCCTTTTTAGCAAACTAAGACTAAAAGAGAACTTCTTACTCCCATAAAAAGTATCTACAAAAAAAAGAAAGATAACAATAACAATACTTAGTGGTAAAATGTTGAAACCATTCTTCTTTAAGATCAAGAATAAGACATGGATATCCCAAATCATGATTTCACATTCAACTTTGTACAGGAGGTCTTAAGTACAGCAGTAAGGATGCAGGGGAGAAGATAAAATGTGTAAGGACTGAAATAGAAGAAGCAAAGCTATTATTATTCACTAATGATATGGTTATCTACATAAAATACTTCAAAAGTATAAGGGGGGAGGCCTAGACAGACACGCTGTGTCTCCCTTCACACCTAAGAAGGAATACAACTACCTCAAAACTAGAGGCAACCAGAAGTCCCAGAAATTTAAGCTGCATGGAAGTATAACAAAGATATAAATAGCAAATACTCATCCAGACAGGTAGGCGGGGCGGAGCCAGGGAAGAGAGGATACGGTGTGGTGGTGGCAACAGTGGCAGGCTGGCGGAAAGCGCAGTCATACATTTTAAAAAGTCAGGAGGGATATCTGGGGAGTGCTCCCAGCACCAGACCAGACTGCATAACTCATGGTCCCAGCACCGGGGAAAATGAAGCCTCATTAATTCTGACTGTGAAAACCAGTGGGGGTTGGGGCAGAGGAAAAAACTCTCAGCAGAGTCTGCTTGTTTAAAGGGCCCCCACAGTCCCAGAACATCTGCAGACCCATCCACTCTGGGAATGACAGCCAGGGCAATAGCTAGAGAGGCACCAGGACCATATGGAAGTGGGAGAAGTGCCTGGAAAATGGGCAAATGCTGAGTGAGCGGCATTGTTCCCTCTCAGACCCCTCCCCACATACAGCACCAAACGTGGTGAAACAGGTCGCCCTGTACTGACAAATACCTAAGGTTCTGCCCCTTACAACATAACAGGTACAATAGCTCTACTTAAGACACAAAGGCCAAAAAAAAAAAAAAAGAAAAAAAAAAAAAAACACAACACAGGAGCCTGTCAAGATGAGGAGACAGAGAAGTATGGCCCAAAAGAGAGAATGGATCAAGGTTCTAGTGGGAGAACTAAGTGACAAGGAGATAGCCAACCTAACAAACGAGGAGATAGTCAACCTAACAGATGCAGAGTTCAAAACACTGGTGATAAAGATGCTCACAGGCTTGACAGATATGCTTAAGTACAGCAAATACATAAGGGAAAAAGTGAAGGCTATGCTAAATGAAATGAAGGAAAGTCCACACAAAACCAATGGTGAAGGGAAGGAAACCAGGGTTCAAATCAATGATTTAGAACATAAGGAAGAAAAAAACTGTCAACCAGTACAGAATGAGGAAACAAGAATTGAAAAAAAAAAACAAGGAGAGGCTTAGAAACCTCTAGGACAACTTTAAACATGCCAATATCCAAACCATAGGGGAGCCAGAAGGAGAAGAGGAAGAGCAAGAAATTGAAAGCTTATGTGAGAAAATAATGAAGGAAAAATCCCTAAACTTGGCGAAGGAAATAGACATACATGTCCAGGAAGCACAGAGAGTCCCAAACAAGCTAGACCCAAAAAGGACCACACCAAGACACATCATAATTTAAATGCCAAAGGTTCAAGATAAAAGGAGAATCTTAAAAGCAGCAAGAGAAAGGCAGAGTTACCTACAAAGGAGTGCCTATAAGACTATCAGCTGATTTCTCAAAAGAAACTTTGCAGGCAAGAAGGGACTGGCAAGAAGTATTCAATGTGATGAAAAGCAAGGACCTACAACCAATATTACTCTATCCAGCAAAGTTATCATTTAGAATGGAAGGGCAGATAAAGTGCTTCCCAGACAAGGTAAAGCTAAAGGAGTTCATCATCACCAAGCCATTATTATATGAAGTGTCAAAGGGACTTACTTAAGAAACAGAAGATCAAAATTATGAACATTAAAATGACAACAAACTCACAACTACCAACAACTGAATCTAAAAAATAAAAACAAAATCCAACTAAGCAAACCAGAATAGGCACAGAATCATAGGTAAGGGGATCTTTTAGAGGGTTATCAGCTGAGAAGGGGAAGTGGGAGAAATGGGGAAATGGTGCAGGGATTAAGAAGCACAATTGTCTGGTACAAAACAGACAAGAGGAAGTTAAGAATAATATAGGAAAGAGTAAAGACAAAGCACTTATATGCATGACTCATGGACATGAACTAAGGGGGTGGGATTGCTGGAGGTAATGAGGGTACTGGGCAGAGGGGAGCAAAGGGAAAAAATTGAGACTACTGTAACAACATAATCAATAAAATATACTTTAAAAAACTATAAGGGAATTTAATAAGTTAACAGAATACAAAATCCAGGTTCAAAAATCAATTTTATTTCTACATACCAGAAACAAACAGAAAATAAAATAAAGCAGGATACTATTTACAATAGCATCAAAAATACAAAATACATAGGAATCAATCTAATTAAAATATATTCAACTCCTTTGGAGAAAAATGATAAAACTATTGAAACAAGATCTAAGTAAATGGAAAGACATACTTGTTTATAAACTCAAAGATTCAATATCATAAATATGTCAAATCTATCATAATGATTAATAATTTCCATGGAATTACAATGAGAATCACAATTTTTTTTTGGAGCTTGACAAGTTTTTTTTCTAAATTTTTTTGTGCCTTCATTGGAGACTTATACATTCCTGAAGAGGAAGGAAAAAATAAAGAGATTTGCCTGGCAAAGTATCAAGGATTATCATAAACTTAGAGTAATTAAGACAGAGTGGTATTGACAAAGGTATTACAGACTCAAACATGTATAGAACTTGATTTTATTACAGAACAGGCATTTTAGTTCAAGGAAAAAAGATAGATTTTTCAACATGTGGTACTAGAACAATTAGCTAATCTTAAGGAAAATATGATATTAGACTCTTACATCAGTCTTTAACCATGTTGGTTAGACACTTATCAGAAAAGTAAAAGTACATAACTCTTAGAAACTTACATAGAAGAGTAACTTTTTTAGAGCAGAGAATATTTTTAAAACAAGACAGACAAATTATAGAGAAAAAGATTGATACATTCAATTACATTAACAGTTATAAGTTCTATTTATTGATAGATATCATATATAAGCCATAAGCAGGAAAACACACATGAAGAGTTAATATCTAGATTGTGTAAAGATCTGTAAATTCATATGAAAAAACAAACAACCCAATTAAAAGTGGGCAAAAGAAATGAACAAGAATTTCACTTAAGAGGAAATACAGGTTCACAACCACATTAAAATATATTTGATTTCAGTAATCAGGAAAGTGCAAATTCACCCTATAATGTAATACTGTTTTACACCTACCAGACTGACAAGCGTTAAAATTGATAGCAAACATTGGTGAACATGTAGAGCAATGGGAACTTTCATACACTGTGGAGGGATGTATCAACTGGTAAAAGTAATTTGGAATTCAGGTGGCATTACCTAGGAAAGTTGAACATCTGCATAACCTATGATTTAATTCCATTGCCATGAATATAACCTAGAGAGTCTTGCACATGTGCACTTATATTTAAGAATGTTTATAGTGGCGCTGTTCATAATAGTCAAAAACTAGAAAGAAATGAAAATCCATTATCAGTATATGTTAAATATTTCATCCATACCATGGAATTCTATATAATACAGGAAAAAATTAATTATAGCTCCACTCACTGACATTGAATCTCAAGAACATAATGTTGAATGAAAAAAAATTCACCGTGATTCAATTTACATAAGTTCAAAACTAGGCCCACTCTTAATGTTGACTTTTTCCAGAAACTAAGGCTGAGTCCATTCCTTGTTCAATTTCTGAATCTGATTCCCTAACATCCATGGTCCCAGCTGCCCAAGAGCAGTCTTTCCCCAGTCACTGGCCATGTCACTCTGCAGACAGCTGTCCCATGTTTCTTCCACTCAGTCATCTCTGACCTCAGCACCTTCCCAAAGGAAATGAGTGTCTGGCAGCCAGAGGCAGTAGGTGGCAAGAGCCTGGACACACGTTGTATAGGGGGTGGTGGAGGAGCAGGGGAGTGTGTTGCTCCAGAAGAGAGTCCACAATTACTGCCATGAGAATGTCCCTAGGGCTCCCTGTGGGCTTTGTGCCTGGGTTTTGAACCCTCACTCCCTGACTTGGTGGCTCTCTGGACCCAAATAAGCGAGAAGCTGTGGGCTAACAAGGAGTAAGAAATCATCTGGATCAGACAGTGGCCTGCAGTCTGTCTGTGCCCACAATGGGTGAAGCCTCAGGTGCCTGCTGCCATAAAGGAGACAGGTAGACATCAGAGAAGGTATAACAAGAAAAAACCTCCAGCAGCAGATCCTAAGTTCTAGGGCAGCCATAGAGGAGATAAGATGTTAGGCATTTTACACACGAAAGAAAAGAAAGCCAAGGTATAACCACCTTTTGCCCAAGAGTTGAGTGACTGGGATAGATATTTTGTTGTGTCTTCCAACGTATCTACTTTTCTAACTGCACCACACACATCTAACAGTTACTGTAAGAGAAGCAATTTGAAACGATGTGACCCTGCTCCTTCCCCTCCTGGCCACAGATGATTGGTCTAAGCTGGGCCAGTCACAAGCTTCACTGGGAATTTTGGACTTGGAGTGAAACACAGCTACCAGCAGCTGTGTTTCCTCCACGTGGACCAGAGCAGTAGTGGAAATGATCAATTTCTCCACTAGAGAAAGAATAAGGTAGTACAAACATCACTGCCAAAATGTAAGCTCTATGAGAGCAGAGATTGCAATCTATTTCTGTTTATTACTATATCCCCAGAATATGCCTGGTACATAGTAATAATGATAATAATAGGAACATGTATACAGTGCTTACTATGATCAGACAACCGTCCTAAGTACTTCACACATGTAATTAATTTAATCCACATAACTCCCCTATAAGATGGGTCATTATTATCCCCATATTACATATGAGAAAACTGAGACAGCAGGTAACTTGCCTAAATTCACACAGATAGTTGGTCTGGGAGCCAGGATTGAAACACAAGTCATCTGGTTTCATAATCTGTGTTCTTAATCACTATCCTAGTCCACCTCTTAGTGAACATCTGTCGAATGAAGAAGGAGAGAATGGATTGAAACTATTGTAACAACATAATCAATAAAATATTCTTTAAAAAAAAGAAAAGAAAGGAGAGAATGGATCAGGCACACAAAAAGAAGAGCTGGTGAGAGAGAATTGTGCTGATAATCAGTCTTCGCAGCTCAGTTCTACTCTTGTCCTGGAGTTCTGTGAAAGCGCCACCATCCAGTCTTACAAATCGGACTAGTTTCATGGGCATCAGAAGGATCCCAGGCTAGGTTTAATGCTATGCTTTCGCTTTCTCTAAACTTACTCGTTTTATCTTTGAACTTGTGTTTTATAAGCAAAGTCTGACAGGAAGTGGGATACGCATGTGAGCAAACAAGATACATGCAATATAAATGTCCACCACTGCTCCTTGTCACTGTTTGCAATAGTGCATGTGATGCCCCATGAACTCAGGATTCAGGCAAATTGGAGATGCCTGGGAGTTCAGCGAGACTCAAAGCAAATGCGAGGAAAGCATGTTATATCCACAACTGAGTAGTCAGGGGTGCTGACGGCCATGGAAACCACACTTTGCTCAAACGGGAACTTGCTTCAAACACAGAAAAGAGACAATGGTGTTCTAAGAAACACAAACGACCCGGAATCTTACCATGTCCTCTCTTACTGGTGTAACTTTCCTGTACTAGCCTGCCACTTACACTGAAAATGATACAGAAGAAAAAGGAAAGATGGGTCTATCCACAGTTTTCTCTTTTCAGTCCTTCTTTACGCACCTGCAAGCCAAACGCAGAGAAGGTGCTGGTAGGGTGTATATGTGTCAAGAAGTGAAATAAAAACAGTTGAATTAATTTTGGACAGTGTTTCCACTGTTCTGGATGAGCCACTAAACACAAATGGTGTGGTTTTGGTGATTCTGCATGCAAGTTAAACGCTTTTACATTTGCATTTAAAACTGGCATTAAAAATATAAAGATGAATGGGAAAATTCATACTAGTAATTTAAAATGTTTATTTTTATTTACTTAAGAATGACGTCAAATAGCAAATAAAAAAACACCATAGTAAGTTGAGAAAAAAGACTGTGGAAGAAAGGAAAAACCTCTAGTGTACTTTTTTCCTGCTTTTTAAACAAAAAGCCCCACATTCATTTTGCTCTGGGCTCCACAAATTATATAGTCAGCCTTGCTTGTAAATTCCCTATTTACCTAAGCCAGCTTGATTTCATTTCCTGTTATTTGCTAACAAGAGCGCTAACGAATTTGGAAACATATTTGAACTTGCTAAGGGTTTTCACTTATACTTGGCTCCAACTATTACATTCAGATGAGTGGAAGTGTGATGCAATGTAAAGAATACGGGCTTTTAAAGAAGCAGAAAAGAGGCTCAGAGAAGTTCACTAATTTGGACAGTCACACAGCCTCCAAGGAAAGAATCTGAGATTTGAATCCAGTTCATTGTGATTTTAGAAAGTTTTCTGGGACATTCCAAAAATGTCCTGTTACTGTACTGTTTAGTATGGTAGCCACTAGCCACCTATGGCTAAGGAGCCCTTGAATGCGGCTAGTGAAACAGACAACTGCATTTTAAACATTATTCCACTTTCATTTAAGTAGTGTGACTAAAGCTACTGTATTGGACTGCACAGATCCAGAACTTGTATCCTTCCTCTGCACCCTGGACACTTGGCTGAATCAGTAAGTGCTGTGGAGAGGCTGAATCACACACTGGCTCCCTCTGCTACGTGGTCCTTCAACAGAGTCTGGCACATAGTAGGTTCTCAACGAACAGCATGGGTGATTTCATGGGTGCTCAGGCCCAATTTCTACAGATGAAAAATCTAGACAGGAGGGGCTGGAAAGGGAAGAAGGAGGCGACGTGAGAGAGCCCGCCACACGAGCATCACTTTATCCCATCCTCAGAGGCAGATGTGGGAGAGGACAAGCCTCAGCGGAGGTCGAACGGCCCCTTGGTGACTAACAGTCTATGGAATCCACACCCGCCGGGTCCGCCGTCCACAGAAAACCTTCCCGGAAGGGCCCAGCCTGTAGCAAGCTCAGGAGACGTGTCAGGGAGGATATTAAGGCGCCTCTGCTATGTCTCTGGAAAGCAGCCAACAAACCCAGAGCTGTCATCACTATAAACCCAGCTGGGAGCTCAGACAGCTCAACCTAAACTCATTTTGATACACGGTGGAAGGGGTGAGGCACAGGCCCACCACCACTCCAGGCCACTGATCAATTGCAGGTTCCCAGACCAACCCTGGCACCTCCAGCCTGGGCCCCTCTTTCAGAACAGGCTCCCCTCTCACCTCTCCCTCAACCAGCACCCCCTGTGCTGGGTTTACTCCTGGTTCACTCAGGTCTCTGACAATGACCCCTCCTCTGGGAAGCCTCCCCGGGCTGAGTTGGCCCCTCTGCTGGCCCTAGAGAATCATTAGTCATTAGCAAAGAAATGGACCCCACTGTGCTCCACCCTGGCACACCCTGCACAGAGCTGCCATGGTTAGAAACAGCTGGACTGAAAACTCACTTCTGCACCGTGAGGCGGCTGCACTTGTGAGCTGGGGTTTGGGGATCATTTTAGACAACACTGTTTTTCTTCCCTGCTTGTAGCATCTTAATCTGTGCAGCCCAAGTCTCCCAGGAAGCATCTCTCAGGCTTCCTGCTGCCCATCAGTTTCAGCTGCTCTGGAGAGAAACACCCTGACCATTGGGATGCCCTCTAGGTCCCCCAATATATCCTCTAATTCTGAAGAGGATCCATCAAGTTGTTTTCAAATGACGCAGGAACAGACTTAATTTTATTCTCATAGATTTTTGTTTCCTTATCAGAGTCATTTACAAGGGAACTGGGGTTTATCCCTGGGTGGCATGATAAAAGGCCTTGAGTTAGTGGGGGGAGACGTAGAGGGGGTGTTGTAGCTGGGGCAGTCAGGGAAGGCTTCAGGGAAGATGGGGCATTTGACATGTAAATTTAGAGGCAGAGAGAACATTGCAGGTAGAGGGACTAGCATGTTCACAAGTGTGGAGGCCTGAGGCAGGGGCCAGGCTCAAGGAACCTGAAGGCGTTTGATGTTATAGAAGCTCCAGATATGATGAGAGGAAGGCAGTGGGATGCTGAAGAGGTGAGCAAATGCAAGTCCCCGAGAACCTCAGACACTTCATTTTGGAGGCTGGAGCGCGCCGAACACCAGACCCATAGAATTCTCAGCTCCAGAAGAGGACTCGAATTCTGCATCCGTCACTTGGAGACGTCCTCCAAAATATGTTAGTACCGTAGTTCTGCTAAAATGTATAGTAGTAACTACGTGTGAGTGTCTGCACGCCACCAGGCAATGCTCTTAGCACTTAGCAAACATCACCATATTTAACCCACATCACAACGGCATGAACAAGGTACTATTCCTATTTTATAGAGACGTTAAGAAATTTGCTCAAGGTCACAGAGCAAGTGAATAGTAGAGCTAATACTTGAACTTGAGCAGTCCGACTTTGAGCTGTCCTGGAATAAAGAAGCTTCTTGACTTAGTTTGATCCAGCATTTCTCAACTAGTTTTTAATTATGGGAAGGAAAAATTGCATACCTTTTAACATTGTAAAGCAACTGATTCTGTGGGAAATAGGGAACTCTTAAAAGGATCTTACCCAGGAGCCTTTCGATCTGATTTGCAAATATCTGTAGTAAGCTCATTATCACTTACACTTAATGCGAATTAGGGCTTTCTTAGAGCCCCTTAATTTTCCTCCAAGCTCCCCGAGGGCAAGAATTGTGTCAATTCATGGCCGTGTCCCCAGGACCCAGAAGTGCTGATATGAGATGGGGCTATGGAGCATTGGCTTGAATGAGGTGTAATGTCCCCTGCTGAAGACAGTGGGAGCCACAGAAAGAAAAGCCTGCGGTCTGGGAGGCAGGTGGCGCTAGTGTTGGAGTTGTGGGGCCACCATAGGAATCAGAATCTTGGACTGAATGGAAAGCAAGACTTCATGGCGAGGATAAAGGCCAGGCCTGGACATTGATCTGAATGCAAATCCAAATATCTACTCAGAATTTTTTTCTTCTAGACAGTAACTAATCGGAAAATGAGACACTTGTTGGAGTTGAAGGTGTAATCAGAAAGTTCTTGGTTTTAAAAGTTGGAGTAAAATAAAACTCTCAGATGTGTATCTCCCCCACCCTCACACTCCCAAAGCTACTGGCAAGAAGTAGGAGCTTTGGAAGGTTGGCTGTGGAACGGGGTGGTTCTTAGAAAGCTCCCGACCAGTTTCTCTCGTTCTAAGGAGGGCAGACTGAGGCCCAGAGAGGGCTGTGAAACACGGCTGTTTAAGCTGGGACTAGAATCTGAGGGTCCCCTGCCCAGGGCTTCAGGGCCAGAACTCTAACCCCTTCCGCCCAAGCCCCCAGCAGTTCCTTGTGGCCTCCGCCCCCCAAGTCCTCTCCATCAGCCACCCCCTTAGTCAGGGGACGCAGCCCTCCTGCACACCCTGCCCCTCCCACAGACTGCACTCCCTGCTGCTTCTGACTGCCCCTAATGAGATTACAGATTCCTGGTGAAACTGGTGAGAGTTAATTCCCTCTGGTTTTCAAGGGTAGGCCCGGCCATAGAAATAGCAAAAAGAAAACCTTTCTCTACAAGGGCTAAATGTAGACGATAATCCCTGCTTGGCACATTACAGGTCACCACTGCTTCTACCCGTATTCTCAGGATAAGATGTTGCACCAGCCCTAATAAAGTAGATGCTGTGTTATTATGTCTGTTTGATGGATGGGGAGGCCGTATTCCCAAAGACCTCCTCTACGGCGAGCTAGCAGAAGGCCAGAGGATGACAGGGCGCCCAAAACTGCGGTTCAAAGACATCTGCAAAAAGGACATGACACAATGCTGCATCAATCTCAACACATGGGAAGTTCAAGCAGACGACCGCCTAGCCTGGAGGCTCACGGTCAGGCAAACGAGGAGGCGTCCAGAAAAGATCGAGGCGGAAGCAGCGTCAACAGCAGCAACAACGGCCATCTGCCTTCACCTGTAACAAGTGCGGCAGGGATTGTCACTCCCGAGTCGGACTGCACAGCCATTCTCGGCGGTGCAGATAGACTCTCAAGAAGCTACGCCATCGTCTCTCGAGACGGACGGCTGCCGACGATGACGACGACGACGATGGATGGGGAAACTGAAGCACGGTAAGTTAAAATGGCTTATCCAGGGTCACACAGCTAGTAAGTGGCAGAGCTTGGACTTGAAAGTAGGTCCCTTGGATTCTGTCATCTTTAAAACTAATAGGCCCCGAGAACCTACAGAGGGCTTAGATTTACGTTTAAAGCAGCCCTGAGGGAAACATATCCCAGCTCGTGGCCGAGCCAGTTTAAACTCAGGTCCACTGGACTAAGATCCTACAGTCCCCACAGTTCAAAGACTAAGCACCTTTGAGTCCATCTGCCTGTTTCTATGTCAGAAAACAAACCAACATAGGCCTAAATTCCACTCTGTGACCTGCCAGCTTTGTGAGCCTGGCCTAGCTCTTGACCTAGGATCTCAATCTTCCTGCCAGTAAAATGAAGGTCAGAATCCTAGGCTGTCAGGATGATTCCCTCTGATTCACACAGGTTAGGTAGCTAGAGCAGGTGTGCACACAGCACATGCTGGTGATTCAATCTCTCTTTGCCTCAGTTTCTTCATCTGTAAAATGATACCTATTTGTACTTACTTCTTGGGATTGGTGTTAAGATTAAAAGTGCTAATACAAATAATGTGCTTTTAGAACAACACTTGGTGCACAGTAAATGCTTAATTAATGTTAGCAATTAATTGGCAATTAGCTAGTACTTATTGCCTTGCCTTCAATTCTTTCTGAAATGAAGTAGGGGTAAAAATCAAAGCAAGCAAGAAAATGTTTCTCTCCCTGGTCCCCTCCCTTGTTTAAGGGGAGCGCTTGGCTTTGAGGTTTGAGCCCCTAGACCACATGGCCTGCTCTAATTTCCCAGGCCCTAATCTGCTCCCAGCTCCTAATGATGCAGCTGGTAATAGGATTGCGGCTTCCCTCTGGGGCAGCGGCACAGGCCACGGCTGTGCAGTAGGCAACTGGTGCTTAGCAACCCTGACCACCTGCCTGCTGGGCCCCAGCTGGCCTCACATGCATGGAATGGTGCTGTGGCTGGTGCCAGCAGGCTGGGCTCACCATGGTGCTGGGTGCCATCCTGGCACGAGGGAGAGATGTTTGCAAGAGGAACGGACTTCTCATCCTGTCTGTGCTGTCTGTCACCGTGGGCTGCCTCCTCGGCTTCTTCCTAAGGACCCGGCACCTCTCACCACAGGTCAGCCACCCAGGCACCACGGGGTCCCCCTTAGGTGGGGTGTGTGGGCTTGAGGGATCTGAGGGTCACATTCCCTCGGCATGACTCCCTGATGACATGACAGTGAGTGAGTCACTTTGCCTTTCTGGGTCCCAGTTTTCTCATCTGTAACATGGGTGTGAAAAATACACTACAGGACTAGAGGGACATCCAATAAAATGTCTGAGCAAGTGGTTAAAACCGGCATCACCAGGTGAATGAGAGGCAAGGATGCCTCATCACAATAACCACAGGGCTACGAGCTGTGGGAGAGGGAAAATGGGGTCCCATGAGAGTGTGAGGCAGGCAGCAGAGAACACCTCCCAAAGCAGCTCCTATGAACAGAGACCTAGAAAGGGCACTCTAGGCAGAGGTAACAGCTGGGACAAGGCACGAAGGCATGAAAGATTTGGGAGGGGTGTGGAGCAACCTGTTCACTGCAGCTGGAAGGAACACTGTGGGGCCTCTAGATCCCATCACTGAACATGGACTTGGGGCAACCACGAGAACCTCTGCACAGGGGAGTGATATGGTCAGTTCTGAGCTTGGAGAGATCCCTTTGTACTGAATGGAGGATGGGGTAGTGGTGGGACAGGCAGGGGCCAAGTGAGGAGGCAGCTGCAAGGGTGAGATGTGACAGTGGGGATGAATGGGACAGATGGATATGAGAACTGTTTCCAGAATAGGAACCTTCAGGGTATGGTGACTGATTGGGTGTGGGGGTGGGGGCCGGGGAGACAAGGCAGATCCCTGGGGTTCTGGTCTATGTAATTGCAAGGGTGAAGATGCCTTGCCTGGGAAAGGACCCGTTCCCATCTTAGTCTCCATCTCCTATAGGAGAAGGAGGGACACTCTCATGGTGCTAAAAAAAGTTATTCTGACACTTGTTAAAATAGGAAGAAAGACTATTCAGGTGACAGGTGTCAAGACCACGGGCTCAAATCTGAATACAATCAAAACAGCTCTGTATTTACAGCCAATGGGCATAGTAAGGGGGTCAATGGAGAGAAAAATGACAGGATTCTTGTCGAAGGCAGAGTGAGGATTCTCACTAAACTGACTTAGCAAGATTTTTGCTACAACCGTGCTAGGCCTAATCAAAAGGAGAGCTGAGTAGCCTTTCTGAACTTGGGTCAAGGAACTCTGGCAATGAGCTCCTGGAAAATTCCCAAGTTCCTAAAATTCTTCTTCCTGAGGTTCACTGATATCTACTATGAACTTTACAACTGGGGCTCAAGCTATCCAATTTTATCCGCTTTTCCATTAAAAGGAAAACATCCCCTCCCTGGGAACAGAGCCGTTATTCCTGTAGCAACAGTTAAGCCATTATCAGTTATTTAGGGAGAAGCATGGACTCTGGGGGCACAGGAACACTGAACTTTGACTCTACTAGTAAGTGCTGTGTGGCCCTAGGCGAAATCCTACCTCCTTCATGGCCTCGATTTCCTGACCTGTAACATGGAGTGGGGGCAGGCTATGTTCACTAGAACCATTGAGGGGTAAACAAGGACTCATCAGTGCCCCGCATATAGTGGGTGCTTAATGAATGTTACTTCCCTTCTCCCTCCCTTATCTACCTGTGCAAGTCTTACCTACAACAAGACTATCTCCTCCCACACTCACCCCATGCTCATCCCTCCCCTGTGACCCAGCTGCCAGCTGTCCTGCTTCAGAGCCATCTGTGTAGGAGTCTGTTTCTCCCATCATACTTCAACTTGCTGGATATCAACATGGGCTTTCTTGAACCAAAATATGAACCTAGCTCAGGGCTTATCACAGAAAGAACCCTCAACTATTTGCTGAATTAAACTGGCAATGGCACAAAAAAATCTGCTATTTACTTGCTTTAATTTTCCTCATCAACAAAAATATATTTCCTGCAGGAAGATTATTTTGTGAAAACAAGTTGGAATGCCTATTATTAAAACCCAAACTCATCTGGGGCCTCCTTTGCCAAAGCTGCCTTCCCCATCTGTTTGGAAATGCAAATGTATTTCAGTCTGTATTAACCTGCCAGATAAACAGAAGGAAAGATTGGAGTTTTAGAACAATTATTTGGCAGGAATTGGCTTTCTCAGCATCTTACTTTGAAATCCAGGAGTTGTTTGTTTGATCTCTGCCTGAGACTCAGAAACCAAACCTTTCATATTTTATAAGCTTATGCAACAGGCAAAAATCATAAACAATTTGTAAAATAGTAGAAGGTCCTATTTGAGAAAAGAACTTACAAAACCACAAGTACTTGTAATTTGTATTTTTTTTTGAAATGAGTATCTCATTTAAAAATATAGATCATTTTGAGAATTCCAGTTAAACCATGGTGAATTTACAGTTGCACCCATTTTCCTTTCCTTCCTGGAATTCTATCAAAATTATAGCAATGGAATTTTTAAAAGACATCAAACCCAAAGAACAAAGAAAATGTAAAAGGCAGCAGTTCAGAAAAATCTCGACTGACCACAATCAATGAGGCAAGCTAGGAAGTGGATAGAGTTGACTGATCTCATTTAGGAGAGCCCCGAAAGCTAAAATCTTATGTCTATAGAAGGAGATACCACATCAGTCTGTCTTGGAGAACTCCAGGAGGGCTCAGGACTTGAAAGCACAAGGTGCTGCAGGAGGCAGGGGTGAAGCACAGAGTTGAGATCAGGGACTTGGACTGGAAATTTGCAGCTGGAACAGTTAGACCCCTAGGTCACTTCCAGTTCATGAAATCAGGGGACTCCTCATCCACCCATGTCTACCCCACTGCCTGAGAAGCTTGACTTAGGGATATTGGGCCCACCTGTGTGTGGGGGTGGAGGGGAGGTGGTGAGGTGCATGCTGCAAACAGATTAGTGGACATCTGCATTCCAAATGTGGGATCCCCAAAAGATTGCTGTCAGCTGGGCTTAGGCCTAGTACTCCCCTCCCCCAGTCAGAGGTAGAAGTGAATCCTCTCACTGAAGCCTCAGAGAAAAGATCTTCAAATTCTGCGGTAAAGGAGATTCCTCTCCCATCCCATGCTACCCCAGTGAAAAAGCCAGATCATTGTTCACCACTCTTCCTGGAGTTGACAAGTCCCCCTCGTGCACACAGAAGTTCAGTGCCTCCCACTCATTATGAGCAGAGAGTCAAAGTCATAGTTTCTAACATGAAAGCAGAGACTCTAAAAAAGATAGTCTCTAATAAAGCAAAGACCATGCAGGAAGTAGAAGAAAACTTTAAATCTCTTCTTAAGTTCTTCAAAAATATGAGAGAAGATATAGTGACCATAAAATGGAATGGGATGCAAAGAGAAAGGACAGTCCAAGAACAAGAAAGAGAGTTTGGAAATTTAAAATAGATCAGCCAAGATTAAAATAGCAATAGCTGGGATAAAGTTGCAGAAATATCCCAGAGAGTAAAACAAAAAGAGATGAAAACAGAAAAAGAAAATATAAAAAAATCAGAATGTCCAACATCTAACTCTCTAATAAGAGCTTTAGAAAGCACAAACAAAAAAGGGAGACAAAAAATTGACGGCGAATACAAGAGTTTCCCAGAAATGAAAGGTATGCACAGCACTATGAATTTTTTTAAAAAGAAAGAAAAAAACTTCATACCATGGTACATCACCATGCAAATTACAGAAAATTGGAGATAAACAGTTGATCCTTAAATGGTTCTGAGGGAATAAAACAAGTCTTATTAACTTCATCATTTCTATTTCTTCCTGTTTTGCCCTCCAAGTCTTCCTCAGTAATCTGTTGTTCTTTGCCCTTTGTTTCTTTCTTTTCCTCATCTCTTCTTTCAGCTGAAAAGGGGAAGGAGATGTGGGTGTATGTCCTCTTGGGTACCTGGAGCATCTTCTGTGCCAAGATCTGGCGCGGCTCCTTCTCTGATTTCTCTCCCAGGACTGGGACCGTCCTCGCTGCCTGCCTTCTCTCTCCCGGGAGTGGACTGGGACCACCTACGCTCCCTCCGCGGAGCAGCTGTGGCCTTGTTAGGCCTTTTTAAAAAGAGTTAAAGCATTTGGAAGAAATTAGTGAGTGGGTCACAGAAAACAAGAAAAAAGAACAATCAGTCAATTATTAACTGTAGCAAAGTGAAGTCGTACAGAAAAATGAAGGTTGTACAAAAAGGGTTTTAGCATATTACTTGGCTCAATAGTGAAAAATATTTTATGATCAAAATATTATAAATCTTGATTAATTTAACCAAAAATTGATATAATGGGGAAATGGTAGGAGGAAAGGGGGAATAGAAACTAAATCTTCATCTGTCATGGCAGATGTCAAAAAGGGAAGTTAATAGATGTCAAAAAGATACATCTAAAAATAGTATTAGAACCATACTATTTAGAAATAATAATACTAAGGAAAACAGCTAGAGGAATTCAAGGGAAGTTGGGGTTGGGATAGAGATGGGTGAGGAAGGGCCTGCTTTTTTTATTATTATAGTGCTATTTAACTTTAAAAATATGCACATGGGTTAAAATTAATTAAAAATACATAGCCATGATGGGTAAATTTTTAAAAGCAGAATTTCTGGTGCATTGGAAATGGTGACAGAAAAGGACTAGGAGGCCTGATTTCTGGTCCTTACTGCTACTAACTCACTCTGTGGGGCAAGTCACCTCCCTCTCCTGGCCCTGCTTCCCCATCTACAAAATGAGTCAGCTAGACTAAAGATCTTTGAAAAGCCCTTCATGGCACCAAAATTCCATGATTTGGAGCTTTTCAAATCATCAGACCATTAACCAAGTGCTATGTTTGGCTTTGATTTTTTTTTAAAGTTGCAAGTTCAAAACTTTAATTTGGATGGTGTTTGAAAGGCCATGTACCAGCCTTTACCACAACCTTACCCTCTGATGAAAGTGGCCTCAAAGGAGGTTTGTCAGAAATAGCAAAACTGAATTAAATTAAAATGTAAAACAGCACACCCAGTTACATTTGCATTTCAGATAAACAACAAATAACTTTTAGTGTAAGTAAAGAACAAATATTTGTTGTTTATCTGAAATTCAGATTTTACTGGGTTTAGTAGTCCCTTCTGATTTGGATGTCAGCATCTGGTCATGTGACCGGTGTCTCTGGAGACAGCTGATAGGGCAAGAATTTAGCGCCCTGATCCAAGCCCCATGGATAGCCTGCAACCAGCAGCCCATGAGGAAGCCCAAAGCAAGAACCCTGCCCAGCAGGGGCTCTTTATACTGAGCGGTGTCTCACCAACCCAATCCACTTCTCTTTCAGCACTTTAAATGTGAGACCTGCTGTGAGGAGGTTGCTTGGGGGGGGGGGGGCACACAATGGACCCAATACAGAAGAAACTGGCACAAGAATGCCATGGGCTGTTTATGAGTCAGTCTCCTTTTTACAGAGAGAAGAGGGGTTCTTTCACGCAGCACCTTGGTTAAAACCCAACAACTAGTGTTGAGGAAAACAGGTCTTTACAGTATTCCCTCACTTATCGCAGGTATTACGTTCTAGACAGCAGCCCCCCCACCTCGCCCCCGCGATAGGTGAAAATCTGCGAAGTAGGAACCTTACATTTACTTTAGTATTTATATATATTTTAAGCCTTTATAAACCCTTCCCACACACTTATAAACCGTTCCCGGTCCCTTATTAACCTTTCCCACTCCCTTATTAACCTTTTCCACACTTTAATAAGCACTACTTATGTTCTTAAACATATTCTACACTGTTAAACCTATGTAACTTTAACAACATACGTATACAGTACCGCAAAATCCTGTGATATAGCGAAAAATCCATGATAATTAATTAAATATAATATTTTTTTAAATCCCTCAATACAGTGAGGCCGCAATAAGTGAACCGCGATATAGAGAGGGACTACTGTATCTACAATATTCCAACCTGGAGAAGGTAGTGAGCACTTCAGCTCAGAGCCCTGTTCTCCCATGGGACCCAGCACTTCCTTTGCTCAGGCCTCATAAGCTCTTTCCTCACCATTCCATAGTCAAAACCCTCCCATCTCCTTGGGACCTTGGAAGAACTAAAGTCATTTGCATAAATAAGACACTAGCACCCAGCCATAAATGTGCAAAGGCATCTTGAAAGCTGTTCCCTTCCCTCCAACCCCCACCCGTAGGCTCTGGGGATTTGGGGGGGACCCCACTCTGTAACATCCTTATAAACTAGGCTGAGAACTGCAGAGCAAAAACCGTGCCTAATTCATTCTGGGGTAGGGTACCCAGTGTGATGCCTGGCACAGAAAGTGTTGAATGAATGTGTGAACAGTCTGCAGCCCTGCCCTCACGCCCTTTACCATCTGCTGCAGGAGACAGATTTATACCCTGACAGACAGTGAGTGGTGCAGAGGAGAGGAGAGGTGGGGTGGGGGGAAGAGCTATTATTTACTGTGATTACTGACCACTTACTCTCATCCCAGCACTCTCCCCAGTGCTTCATGAGCATCCTCTCATTTAAGCCTCCCAATGACCCTGTGAAGGGCTATTACCCTCATGTTACAGATGAGAAAAACTCAAAGAAGTTGAGTAGCTTGCTTGAAGGCCACACAGCTAGTTACAGGGGGGTGGGGGCAATATTAGGATCCAGGTCTATTTGGCTCCAAAGCCTGTGCTTTCTCCACGACTCTGCTGTCCATGGGTTAGACAAGAGAGTGAATTAGTGCTTTGAAGATTATAAAGAACTGAGCAACTGTGAAGTCTGTACCACCTGCTATAACTCCAGCTCTTGGTGTGTTTTCAGGAAATTAGTTACTTCCAGTTTCCTGGAGAGCTCTTGATGAGGATGTTGAAGATGCTGATCCTACCACTGGTGGTCTCCAGGTGAGGGGCAGGGTGTTTGGCTGGGAAGGCTGGGACGGGGAGGGGAGAGGATTCCATACAGGTTCTGTCAGTGCTCTGCTCCCTCTGTGGGCAGCTGGGTGGACCCTGGGGGCCGGGGAGCAGTGTGATTGTGGGGCTGTATGGGCCGGAGGTTGTGACACAGGCTACTGGAGTCTGAGTCGTTCAATGATACCAGTTATTTCAGTTATGGGACCAGGCCTGACTCCAGGGTAGCTCGAGGCCAGAGGGCTCCGGGATCGCTTCCCAGAGGAGGGGCTCTGTATGGTGAGTGCAGCGAGGTATGGGGGAAAGATGGCTTTGGAGACACTCATGAAATGATATCCTGGCTCACCTGTGTACGATGCTGGCTGTGTAACTTTGGAAAGGGTATCAAACTTCTCTGAGCCTCAGTTTCCCCATCTGTAAATTGAAAAATAACACCTGCTACCAAGGGTTGTGAGGACTATATGAGGCTATTTATTTGTGTGTGCTAAATGTCCAGGGGAGCCGGATCACAGGGTGTGAGGGAGGGAGGGCGGGAGGTGAAGCTGAGGGGGGATTCTCATTCAGTCATGAAAGACCTTGAATGTAAGGCTAGAGAATTCAGACTTCGCCCACCTGATGGAGGGCCACAGGAGATCACTGGAGATCACGTGTCCCTTCCACTGATGTACTGAGTGACCTTTGGAAAGACCCTGTCCCTTTCTTTTCCAAATGTGTCATGAGCTCGCTACTCCAGGTGGTATCTAAGAGCCCTTTGCTCTGAGCCGGGGGTTTGGAATCCTCTCTTCCCAGGACTGCTTTGCAGATAGAGAAGCGAACCAGCCTCCGCGTTCTGAGGGGTGCAGTGGGCTCTGTTCGCTGCAGCAGGGCCGTCAGCCTCCCCGCCCCCCAGCTCCCTGCTTTTGGGGAATAAGACAGCTCCTCCTCCTCTCCCCGTGGTGTCAGGGACAGAATGCTTCCAGGCCCGCAGGCAAATTAGTGGTACTTTCTGCTCCTCCTGGGGAGGCCTCGTCAAGCACTGTTTAGCATTTAGGTCTGGGTGGAGGGGAGCAAGGGGGAGAAAATTGGAACTGTTGTAACAATATAATCAATAAAAAAACATTTAAAAAAAAAAGAAAAAGAAAAGATAAATTATAATTAAAAAAAAAAAAAAAAAGACTCATTCTTCAAGGCTCCAACTGAAATGCCACCTCCCTCCAGAATCTTTCCCTGACTTCTCAGCCCACTCTGGCTGTTGTCTCCTCTCTACACATCTTCTGAGTCATTCACTGAGTCAGTCAATCTATCCAGGTTACCAGCGGCCTCCATGTCGCTAAATCCAAAGGCCACTCTCAGTTCTTGCTCTACCTGACCTCTCCACAGCCACTGATGCACTTGATACAGTCCCTGATCACTCTTTCCCTCCTGGAATACTCTTTCCTGTGGCCTTTCACTCTCCTGGCTCTTTGCTTGCTCTCTGCCCTTCCATTCCAGTCTCTCTCCTTCTACTCAACCTCTAAATGTTGCAATTTCTTAGGCTTTTTCTAATCTGTCCTCATGGCTTCAATATCCCACCTATAAGCCCAACACTCCCCAATATAAACTTTCCTCCCTGAACTCTCCACACAGCACTTATTGTATACCGTTATTTTATATTTATTCCATTGTTGACTGGTTTCTTTATCTTCCACTGGACTGTCAACTCTGTAAAGGCAGAGACAACATTCTGTCAAGGATCCACTCTGGACCTAGCCAAAGGCCTGGCACCCAGTAGGTACTCATCAATACTTGCCAAGTGAAGTAACAAATGAATTCACCAATTATGCACTGAGCTTTCTGGGGACTTGGCCCTGTGCTGGGCACTGCAGACACAGAGATGAGTTCGGCTCTGTCCCTGAGGAGCTCACAGGCTATGAGGGAGGCAGATGAGGAAATCGACAGTTACCTGATAGCCAAATAAGTTAATGGAGAAAGCACAGGATTCCGCCCCCCTTCTTTCCAGTTCTATCACAAAATAAAGCGCAGGACTCTTATTAGGCAGCTTTACCATCCTTTACTGTTGCCCATCCTTACTGCCTCTTACTCCCTTGTGTGGGTCACAGAGTCAGACAGAATTGGGTTCTCACCCTGGCCCTGCCATTTTCTAGCTGTGTGACCTGGGGCGGGTTATTTACCCTGAAGTCAGCAAGTCAGATGTCCAGGTCCTAGACCTGCTTGCATCACAAATGATCACATGATCTTGGCTAAGGCACTCCTCACCCTGGGCCACACCTTATCCAGTTTATCCAGTGACTAAGGGCTCATTCAGCTGTTCCAGTCCAAGCTCTCAAAGGCCTGATCTCTCTCCACCAAGCCAAAGTACTTTCTCTTGGCTGGAAATGCAATGTGGTATTAACTTGAGAAAAAGCCAGTATGTGTTCATACCTTTAGTTTGCTTATTATACAGTTTGGGCTGGTGCAGAGCAACCGTGTCATTGAGGAAAGGCACTGCCGTAAATTTTTCCTATGAAGGGAGAGTTAAACCGTGGGGGGTGTGTGTGTGTGTGTGTGTGTGTGTGTGTGTGTGACACATTTCTGATTTCCAATCCCCTGGGTCCCTGAACCCTGCTTTCTTCACCTTCACCTGCTCTATAATCCATCCCTCCATCTATCCATCCACTGCCCACAGTTTCCAGAACTCCTGCTCCAGCAGCCCAGTACTGGGCATCCTGGCCCTCAAAGACAACTACTCTGGTGTGGGGATTGTCACTCAGGGCTGAGCAAACTCACCAAAGCTGCTCTGAAAGTTCAGATGTCAGGCTTCATGCTGGGCTGACGGAACCAGACTTCCAAGGGGCCCAAGGTTGTTTTAAAAGTTCCACAAGTGTTCTAATGGTTAAGGAAAAAGCAAAACCTTGATGTTTTGGGATCGGGCCTTCTGGCTGGAGCTACAGAGTCTGGCGTGAGGGCTGCTGCTCTTCAGTCCCCCCTCTCTCCAAGCTGTAACCCCAGGAGACATGGGTTTTCTGTAGTACAATTGCTCTAAGGCAGTGGGAGAACACACATTTGCTTCTAGTTCCAATAACCTGTAAGTCTGGGCCCCAAATCCTGGCACTCATGGCTCTAAATGCTCTACCTCTTTTCCAGGAGAGCCTGCCATCCCTCCTTCCCTATGCCACGTTCCTGGAAGCAGGCTGGCCACCTCATTAGTCCCTAAGCATGCCACAAACTTTTCTACTGTCCACACTTTTGCCCATGCTGTTCCCCCTCCCATGAATGCCCTCTTCTTCTCTTAATTAAGTCCCACTCTATGTTCAAGACCTAGCTCAAGTTTCTGTCTGTGAAGTCCTCCCAGCTCTTCATTTATTGATAAACACTGATGATGACCTGTCTCCGCTGTTGACGCTGCTGGTAACCCTGGATGCACTCAGTATTGTTAGTTAAATGAATTTGCAGCCACAGCTGGAATGCCACATTATGGGGTACTGAAACTTTCTGTTGCACAAAATTGACATAGAAATAAATCAATATTCCTACCCAGACCAGCCACTCACAGCGCTAAACATGTGCCCCTGCCAAGGGGTAGGACCAGTCACCACCACCCCTCTGTGTGCATCGCTGTGTTTTTATGTGAGATACTGCTGAGGTCAGGTTCTTTTTCCCCTTGTCATCCACACTGACCTCTTCCCAGTGATCTGTGTAACAGATTTTTGCAGGAGGGGGAAATCTAACAGACAAGCAAGGGGAGATAAAGAGATGTAAAGAAGTATGGGCAGTACTGGTGCAGGTTGATGCTAAGGCTGAAAAGACCCTGTGTCTGCCTTGGAGGGTCTCACCATTTGGCAGGGAGACAGTGGCAGAGACACTGTTCCAGAGAAAGGAGGCCCAGAGGGAGGGAGGTGGGGCCAGCTTGTCTCGGGTGGAGCCCAATTTAGTCACTTTTCCCACAATCTGGCACCTTCCAGCTGTGGGACCTCTTTTCTCTACAATCTACTGCAAGCCAGCACCTAGCCTGAGCCCCTCCTCAGACCCACATGCCACAGCCCAGCTGAGAGCAACCTGCCGCTGGCCAGCTGTGGCTTCGCAAGTCACAGTGAGGGCGGTGAGCAGACAGCACAGCGGGGTGGCTGAGAATCTGTGAGAGGCTCCAGGGGAAGAGTGGGAGCTTTGGGGTCACTCCCTAGGTATGTGAACTTAACCAAGTCTCTTAGCATCTGAGCCATAGGGACTTTATCTGTAAAGTGGAAAGAACACTGCCCTCCCTTGCAGGGGTTTCCTGAGGATGAAATAAGGTAATGCACTCAAAAAACCCAGCATGGCTCCTGATACACTGTGGCCAACACTTGGTTCCCTGACTTATTAAAGCCTCACCAAGCTTCTCCAAGGCCCAGATGAGATGTTTCACAAAACCCCATTCCTCTGCTTCTGCTCTCAGCAGGCAGTCCCTCTGGGGGACTTCCTCCTTCCTTATGCTGCTACTTAGCAGCTTATCCCTGCTTCTGGAAGTCTACCTTGACTCAGGCACACTTGGGTGCTCCTTCAACACTGATACGAACCCGGATCCGAACTTTAGTCATAGGGCCCAAGGGTTGGGATCTTGGCTCTTTTCTCTCAGAAGACCCCTGAGCCTCCATAGCTCTGCAGGTCTTTGGGTCTCAAGGAGGGGCACTAAGCCCTCAAGTCTCTCCCTCTCCTAGGACAACGTGTGCTTTCTCACCTTGCATTTGCCACTTAAACAATTCTTCTAAAAACAAAATCAGCGGCAAGGAGGCTTGCTGTCTCTACCCAAGAACATAGAAGCCTCAGACAAAATTTAGAAAGTTCTGCCTCTCATTGCATCAGAACTACTAGCCTGATGGCTAGGACCTACAACAGCATCGTCATGTCCTTGAACTTAGGTCCCTCTGCCGTGGGTGGTGCTTGGATGGGTGCTGAGTGGTTTGCCGCTCTCAGCTGTCTTCTTTGTGCTCCTTGCTGACTGGTCCTGTGCTAATTATCCCTTCTTTCACTGGAAAACAAGCTTTCCTTTCCCATTTCTCCCAGTAATACCACTTGTCACTTCTCTGATTCCTTTTGCTTTTAATTTCTATTTTAACCCAAAGAGTATTGGCAACTTTCTGTTCCTTTAAGTTCTTGGAGGATACTTACTGTTATTTCTGCAAACATTTAGCCTATCTGCTTCTTTTTTCTTTTTCATTAAACAGATGTCATAAGAATTCTCAAGCAGCACCCTCATCTTCATAATAATCCTGTTTTACCCTGTCACCTGGGGCTGGAGCAGAGTTTGCAAAGCCCTTTTGCCTTCACTAGAGACCTAGGATGCTGCTGGATATGTTGTTAGGGCATCACTACGCCCCAGAACTCTAGACTTACCTCAAGTTCTGTTATTTACCACACCCTTAGCCTCAGCCATAAAACAGACACAACTCCATCTGCAAATTTAAAAACCAGTTCCCAGCAGGTGCTTGTGTGTGCGTGTACATATGTGTGTGTGTGTGTGAGAGACAGAAAGAGAGAGAGAGAGAGAGAGAGAGAGAGAGAGAGAGACCCATGGAGACCCACTGAGGCCAGAATTTTCTTCTAACCCTGGGAAGTCAACTGAGACTTGTTTTCACACCTCCCCAGACCAGAGTGACACGAGGAGCCAGGGGTGGGTCAGACCAGCATCTGGATCCAGCTGGGGCTTCCAATTCTCCACTTGCTTTTTGCCAAACCCTCTTTCCCCCTCATTCTTCACTTTCCTAAACCAGGCATCATTCAAGGAAAACTGAATCCATGTGTTTGTGATTCACTGAGGCTAAACATGGCAGAATGTTTTGTAAGCTCCATATCTTAACAAAGAAATCCAAGTTCATGTGTGAGTTTGTGTGTGAATGTGTGGTGTGTCTTTATGTGTATGTGGTGTGTGCGTATATGTATGTGCGTGTGTTCCTGTGTATGTTTTGTTTTCCTATTTCTTGTAAGAATGTTAAACTGATTTTTCTTAGAATCAGGAAATCATGTTTGGCCAAAGAAATCCAACACTCCCTTCTCCCCCTTCCTGAGGAACTCCAGTTTGGCAGAATACTCCCAAACACCCACGTCCTGACTTATTGGAGATGATCCTCGGCCAAGCAGCCGTCAAAATCTGGTTTGGGAGCCAGTGTGCTGGGGGCAGCTGCCCCGGGGCTGCCCAGGACCAACAGTGAGTGGGAGGGAGGCGGGAGGGTGGGCAGCCTGTGCTTCCTAGACTGTGAACCTCAAACCATGGGCAACTGTCCTTCGAAGGACTCTGCTGACCTCTCTGAGAGGAGCCCTGGGATCTGTCTTTGGCCTCTTGCCCAGTCAGCTGACCGCCTTACTCATCAAGAGGGGTAACATGGCCCAGCTCAAGCCTGCGGGTGGGGTCAGATCATTAGCCTGGTGACTCCGAAAAACTCCCAGGCTTTATCACCCATCACAGACTCTCATGCTCTTTCCTCCTTCCTGTTGGAGAGTTCCCACTCATCCTTCAAGGATCCATTCAGCAGTCACTTCCTCTGGGAAGCCTAGCCTGATTCCCTGGCTGGGTAACACCTCGGCCCTGGCCTCTCTCAGTCCCAGCCATGACCCAGGATTTGGTGTTGTCCAGCTACAGGTCTTTTAACCTGCTGGACAGAGCTCCCTGAGGACCACAAACCCACCTTCATTCAGCTCTGAAACCCCACAGCACCCTGAGCAAGTGTTCATCATGGGGCGGGCTGGGAACATATCTGAGTCTGGGGAGATAGGTGAGGTTTTGAAGACGCTCCTGTTCTCTTCCCTGTGGAGAGCTGCAAGGCCCTGCACTGAGGGGTGGGGTGGGGGTTCATTTGACCTGGGGTGAGCCTTACTTGGGTTGGCCCAGCCAGAGCCCTGGGGGAGTAGACACCAGGAACCCAGCTGGTACAGGAGGAGACAGGAGGTCCATGTTCCCATGGGCTGTGGGGTGGGGTCTTTCCTTCCCAGTGGAGCTAGCCTGCTAACTGCGGCATGTTAGCATCATCACAGCCAGCCATGACAGACATCCCAAGGAAGTTGTTCCTAATGGTAGAGGTGATAGTCTGCAAGGACAGTCTGGCTCCCTCCCACCTGACATTCTTTGCCTCAGGGGAAAGAAGGTGATTCAGGTCACTCAGAGTTGGGAACATATCACCCTTGGAAATGCAGCCTTCCTGGTGGAAAGTGGTTGAGAATGGTCAAGGTCAGACCATTCTGAGCTCTCTAAGGGCTGCAGCTGTGGTTCCTCCAGCTTTTGTTTTTGATTCGGTTTAAGATTATTATTTGTAGGCCCTAGTCAAGCACCGTCCCTCCCCATCTTTTGCCCTCTATGCTGGGCATTCCCTCCCCATCTTCCCCGACCATGGAACCCAAGAGGTTGGGTCTGTGTGGCTCCAGAGGGAAGGGCTGGGCCCAGAGTGGGGAGTTTTCTTCCCTGAAGGCAGATTTCATTCTGGCACCAGGAAGGACTTTTTCATAAACATAACTAGCCCGCAGTAGAGGTAGTGAGTTCTCTGTCCTCTGAGGTGTGCAAACAAAGGCAGTAGAAAAATTTCTGTTATTGACATGGGGTGCTGGGATCAGATGACCCAGAGTTTAGCCATGTGGGAGTCTGGGCATCCTGCCTCATGGCTGAGAAGGAGCTGGCTTGAGGGGGAAGTGTGACAGAGCCATCTGGGAAGCATAATTCTATACTAATGTGGCACTTGCCATCAGCTGCTGGGCCTGTCATCTGTTTGGGGAAAGAAGTAAGCCGCAATGCTGTGAGAGCCGAGAGGACTCCCACAGACTCCAGATGCCTCCTCTGGTTGCCTGACGGGTGGACTCCCCGCAGCTGCATCCCAGAGGCCAGCTTGGGAGAGTCTCCCTGACTAGGTCAGCCGAGGCCAGAGCCCAAGGACTTGGCCGTGCGGCTCGGAGCTCCCTCCTGTCTCTAATGTCCCAGAGCCAGGATGTTGTGAATATGGATGTTGTCATGCTAGTAGAGCAGTGTTCAAATCTACTTACTCACTGTGTCACTTTAGCAAGTTGCTTGCACACTTCAGTGACTGGGAGTTCACTACTTCTCAAAGTGGTCCCTTCCAGGGTGGGAGAGCTCTGTTTGTTAGGAAGTGATTCCTTCTACTGAGCTGAGATCTGCTTCCCAATGGCTTTCCCATCAATCACAGCAACCCCAGGTCTGCTTTGCCCTGGGCTCCACACCTTGCCCCCTTAGCAGTCTCCCCCAGGCCTGCATCGCTGTCACCTGCCACCTACTCCTGCTGCCCTCTAGGACACACACCTCCCTCCCCTGTCCCTTTTCCAGTGGGTCTCAATGTCAGGACAGGTCCATGTCCTCCTCGGCAAGTTCTCCAGGCTTCCGGCCTCACAGGCTGAGGGCCCGGCAGTTCCACTGCAGCCCCAGTCCTCAGGTGACTCACCGAGGTGGAAGCAAACAAACTGCCCTCTCCCCTTCCCGTGTGCTGCTGCTGAGGCTCAGCCCCCTCCACTCTCTTCCACCCCAGAGTTTATGGTCTCCAAGCTATGGAAGCCAAGTGTGGCCCAACATGTGCCCGTGTTCAGTTTCCTCATGTCCGAATTGGCCCATGGTCACAGGTCTGCTTAGTCCCCACTCCCTGATCCAACCCATTAGCTGTTCCCCCAGCTTCCTGTGCTCCACGAGTCCCATCCATATGCTGTCAGTGGCCGTGGCCAAGCCATTAATAAAAATGACCAGGACGGAGAGGACTGAAAGCAGAGCCTGGAAGTACAATTCGAGGGACCCTAAGGGTCTCTTCACTCAGAAGCGGGCACTGCCTGTGACAGCCATTCCCTAAAGTTCTGGTGCCAAGTGCCTCACTGTCACATAGACACACAGTGCCAGGGGCATCCCATCAGCCTGGCAAGGACACCAAAGCTGGTCCAGGTGACTTGTTTTCTGGTATCTGAGTGCACAGGATGTCATTTTAACAATCTAGTCTAGACTTCTAACCAGGCTTAACATCACACACATCAACAGACCTGCACCCAGGCCCTGAGCTCTAAAGACCCAGAACTGAGTCAGATTCGGCCCTTCCCTGGCAGGGCTCACAGTCTGTGGGGCAGGTGGTCACAGAACAGTGAATGCTAATGATGAGAATATATTGAATACTTATTACATGCCGGGCACTATTTTAACCTAGATTAACCATCATGAGAAATGATCATTGTCCCCATTTTATCCTTCAGTGAAAACTGAAGCACACTGAGGCTCAGGAACATGCCCAAGGGCTCTCAGGTAGTGAGGGATGCAGGCAGGAGCTCACAGGAGGTGCCTAGCATAGCCTTGTGGGCTCCGTAGGGAGCTGGTGCCCAAGCAGAGACTTGAGAGATGCGTAACAGCAGCAGCAGGAGAGGGGCAGAAAGGAAAGCGGGGAGGGTGGGGCAAGGGGGCTGGTTCCTTCATGGCTTCACTCACACTCATTACTGCCAGCCCGCGGAGTGCCAGAGCTGGGCCCCAGGGATTCAGCAGTGAGCTACAGACACAGTGCCCCATAACAAACTGGGAAGTACAGGGTGCTCTGGGGAGGAGGGTGAGATGGCTGTCAGGGAAGGCTTCCTGGAGGAAGTGATGTCTAAACTGACTTTGGAAAGGACGAATAGGAATTTGAGGTGTGTGGGCAGTGAAAGATGGAGAGTTCCAGGCTGAAGAAACAACCAGTACAAAGGTGGTTCAAGGAGCAGCAGGGAAGCTGGGGTGGCTGGAACAGTGAGGAGGAGTGGAGCGTCCTGAGGACTTCAAATGTGAAGGCACCCCAGCAGTCTGAGTAGCCTGTCTGCCCTCCGAAGTGAAGTGAGCAAGTCATGGGCAACTCCAGGTGTTAGATGGGGTCTCAATACCCCCTTCAGGGGTTGGTATGAGAACCAGGTGTGAGTCAGTAAGCAGCCTTTTCTCCCTCCATGAGGAGCCTGCCAGCTGCTGTCTCCCTTCCCCCACGGGTGCAAGTGGAGCAATTACCAGATTGAAACAGGCTGCATCCTGGAACCTAGCCAACTCTTCAGTCACCACAATCTCTTGAACCCCGATCTCCAGGCTCTGGGTGGTGGCCAGATGGCTTGGGAGGGAGCCCAGACCTCAGGGCTTCCTGGGGCTCTTCCCCAGCTCCCTGGAGGATGTGTGGGGCTCCCAAGAGCACTTAGCCACACTGGGAGTTAGGGAGGCAAGATTATGTGTTCTTTCCTCACCATAAACCACAGAGCCAGAGGGACATTTGAAGTCATCCTCATGGAACTAGCCACTCAATCTAGAAGCCTTGATCCAGCATCCCAACAGGTGGCCATTCAGGGTCCACCTGGATACATCCAAAGATGGGGCGCTCACCACCACAGATCTGAGGACTGTTGCCATGGGGCAGGTCATGAACTCTGAGAGCTGAACTAGAGGCATTACATGGACTAAGTCACATTAAAATTATGGTCAGCCCAAACCAGAAGGCCTTTTTCTTCCATAGGATTTAAACCAAATGTGTACCACAGAGAGGCACTGTGGGAAGGTTCTGAACCAGAAACCCCGGTTTCAGTCTTGACACTACAACTTACCAGCTGGGTGACTTGGCTAATTATCTCTACCTGCTGAGCTTTATTTTTCTTGTCTGTAATTCAAACTCCACAGTCCAATAACGTAGTCAATAGACATAAATAACTATTGAACCTTGAAATGTGGCTAGGACTGAGGAACTGAACTTAAAAAAAAGTTAATTTAAATTAAAATTTTAAAGCCTGAAGCAATTTTACAGACATTTTAATAAACATTTTTATATTGATTTCACATTGAAATGATAATATTTTGGATATACAGGGTTAAAGTAGTCTTAAAATTAACTTCACTAAAAAAGGAATTTCACCTGTTTCTTTTCTAATTTGACTACTGGAAAATTTAAAATTACAAATGTGGCTCACGTGATTGTATAGGCCAGCTGACTTAGAACATTAAGGATCAAAGTAAGTGGATGCTCAGGTGTTTGAGGGTAGTTAAGCTCCAGACAAATTATGCTTTCTATGGCTGCCAGGTACTCAAGGGCTTGTTTTCCATCATACAAGCAAGACATGCTTATTCTAGAAATAATAGAAAATGTGTATAAACATTAAAAACAAAACAGCAATTACCCATAATTCCACCTCCCCAAAACAGCTACTATTAACTTCCTAGAACTTTTCTCTACATACATCCATGTGACCCCATACTCCCCGCAAACTAGCCTACATAGCTTTAGGTTCTCAGAAAGTTCACTTTAACAGTTTAGCCCCAAAGTCTGGGACCTCGGGTAATGGCAGGACCTTGAAACTCCGTTCTTATTACTGAGTTCTGGAGTGGGCACCAGCCTGGGGAGGGGAGGGGAGAGGAGGGGTTTCTCTGCCAGCTGTTGCCAGAAAGTCCCTCCCCATCTGCTCCCATCTCTGCTGATCACCCCTCTCTTCAGCCAGTAGGGAAACCCCTTCCATTTTGTAGGGAGGGAGGGAGGTTCCAGAGTGGAGCGGCTGGGCCCTAACTGGTGGAATTCTTTCCATTTTATCCATCAGCCCTCTCCTCTCCAGAGCCCTTGGGTCAGGGCCCCTTGCTACATCTAGAACCTATACTCCCTCCCATCCCACATCTAGGACTGTTTCTGACTCGGCACCACCCATGTTAGACCTCTTCTTCCTCAGGGTGACCCTTGGCCCCTTTCTGAAATCTGACTTTTACCTACACCATCTCCTGCACAGTCCCTCGAGCATGTCTATATGTCTGTCTAGACCGCAGACCTGGAGAGGGGTCTCCGTCCCAAGAGCTGCAGGGCTCCGTACAGAACTGTCAACTACCTTGTACCTGGCTCTCTCTGTAACAGAACCCCTGGGCTGCTCCGATTGAAACAGAACCCACGGGCTGTTTAGTTAGGGGTCCGACTGCCCGCCGCCAGAATCATAACTCTGAATACCAGAGTTTGGTGAAAAGGAAAAGAATTGTTTATTTACACAAAGTCCTGCCTCCCCCTCCCAGACCTGGCCAGTCTTAGGAAGGTCAGAAACACCGTTTCCCCACTTCCTAGGCACAGTTCAGCTTTACCAGTAGCTGCCAATCACTCAGTTCTGATTGGGGAGGTCCTTTCTGTGCTGTGGTGCCCTCCAGCTCTCAATGCAGGACCGCCTGGATTCTCAGCCTCCTTGTAAACTGCCTTCTGCCTGCAAACCGCATGGATCTCCTCTCCTTCTCAAAGCAGTCTGGCAAGAGCCTCTTCTTAAAGCAGCCTGGAGATCCCTTCTCCAAGCCAGATGGAGGGAGCCCACAAGAGCCGGAGAGTGAGGGCGTGAGGGCCAGAGAGAGCCTGAGAGAGAGCCTCCTAGAGCCAGAGCCAGCCCAAAATGTCCGCAGCTCCTTCTCTCTCCCTCCCTGCGTCCTCTCTCCCCCTGCGTCCTCTCACGCAGTGGGTGTTGCGAACAGTTCTCACCATTCACAGAACCCTACGTAGGCTCTGTCTGCTTCTTCCATACCAGCCCACAGTCCAAGATCCCTCCCATCTTCCTGAGTCTTGGAAGTAAAGCGGATCTTTGCAACAATGTATCCAGCCACTAGCTCCAGGCGTGCAAGTGCATCCTGAAAGCTGCTTCCTGCTCCCTATCTCCCAGCCCGCAAACTCTGGGGTTTGTTTTTGGACTCCCCTGTTTCTGTAACATCTCTACTTAGCATCGAATGGGAAGGTCTTTCTGATGACATCATCACAACTACTGGCTGCTTAGAGCTCCACTGCATGAATATGCCATTACCTTTCATCTAATCTATATCACAGTTTCTTAAGTTGGTCCCAGATTTTTGCTCTTAGAACTACCACGTTAGTGATCTTCCTGGCATACTCTGTTTACTTTGATATTCTCACATCTAAGTTCTTAGTTCTGCCTTCTCAGACATCCAGCAGATCCTGCTAGATGAGTTGTGCTGGACCCTCTCTCCCATGTGTCTCCCTTGGCCTGGCACTCAAGGCCACCACACTCCTGAGTTTAGTCTCTCTTCTCTGCCTCCATATCACCAGGCCTCAAATGTGACCCGTGCTCTGTCCACGTTAAACATTACAGTGTTCCCGTACTTGCCATCCTCTCAGCCTGCCTATTGGTTTCTGTGGTCCCACTGCCTGACACATCTGCCTCATCTCCAAATCTTCCTCATCCTCCAAGAAGCAACTCCAATGCCCCCTCCTCCAGGAAGCCCTTCATGACTCTCCAAGTTAGAAGTAATCCCTCTGTCCTCTGAATAAAGATAGCACATCCTTGTCCTCTCCCTTACGGTACTGATGCATCCGTTGACTTTGTCCGCTGGTAACTTGAGTCTACTTGTGTCCCCAGTGTCTGTGTCTGTCTCCTTCCCCACCCCGACCCCTACCAGAGCAGGAGCAACTTGAGTGCAGGGACTGATTCTGATTTCTTTTTGTGAGCACAGGGCATGGCATAGAGTGGGCATGAATGAAGGAGGACAGGCATGGAGTTGGGGTCTGAGTTCTTGTCCAGCTGTCCACTGGTGTTCTGTGTGACCTGGGGCAGGTCCTCCTCTCTCAGGGCCATGACTTTCTGGTGGCTTGAAGTAGTTGGACTTTGCTGTGGGGGATTTGTGGTCAGGGGACAGTTTGGCCCTGGGCTGATGTGCTACCCTCGTCTTGGGATAATCTCTCTCATGGATAATGATTGCAGAGTGGTCCCTCATTATCCCTGGCCACACAATCTCATTGTAAGTCCTTCAGGATGTATGTCTGAGACCCACCCTAAGCCTATCACTAAATATGGCATCTTGCCAAGCAGAAATGAACAGAAGTTGTAACCACTGACTCATTCATTCATTCATTCTCTCCTTGATTCAGCAAACTGCTGCCGAGCTGTACTCTGTCAGGGTCCTGTGCCTGGCTTTGTGAACCCAGCATTGAATCAGACCTAGGCCCAGCCCTAGAGGCACTTCCAGGAAATAGCAAATTAGTAAGACGGGCCTGGCACAGAGGATAGCACAGGGGTTGTGGGAGCCCAAAAGAGGGGACTTCACCCTGCCTGCGTGGTAGTCAGGGAAGGCTTGCTGGAGGAGGAGACTCAAACTGTGTCTTCACAGAAGAGTGAGCCTTTGCTACAGTGAACAGGAAGAGCAGAGTGCTCACAAGCAGCAGTTACAGCATGGGGTCCGGGAGAGGCTAGTGGTGCTCAACCTAATGCTGGATACTGCCTGCACGAAGCCTAATGATAAGAGGAGCATGAAAGGGGAGGGATTATCCATTCTTGTTTACATGATTAAAACCAGACAAATACTTCCTTTATCTGAAAGAATGAAAAGGCTTGAGGGAAAATCCTTTTGGCAGCAAAGCAAAGCATGAGCATCTCTTTAATCTCTTACTTCCCACCTCCCTCCTCCCCTCCCACAGCCAGGAGCAGAGTAGCTTCAGGCTGACCTGCACTGGTGGGCAGGGTGTCCAGGTCAGGATGGGCAGGGATCAAGAGGACGAAAGAGGAGAAAGACCCACTGGGCCTGGGCACTAACCCAAGATGGCCACAGGGTGGCACCTCTCAGGGAAAATCTAACCATGGCCCCATTTTATAGATGGGCATGCTGAGGCCCAAAGATGGGGGAGTGACTTGCTTGGCAGTGGGCAGAGCTAGGACTAGGACCCAAGTCACAAACTCCCAGCCCAGGGCTCTAATTAATTAATTCACTCACTCATAAGTTTATTCAGCAAGCTTGCAGTAATTACCTACTTGCTGGCAGCACCAAGAGCTCATGCTGGGCACTGGGGATCCACAGAGAAGTCATATCTGTCCCTCTTCTCACATATCCTTTGTCTGATAAGAGAGATAAACATGACAGTGACAACAACAAGGACATGACAGAGGAGGCTGGGGGCTATGGGCACCCCAATGGGCTCCTCACTCTAGGGGACATGCGGGGAGTCCAAAAAGATTTTACTGAAGAGGTGACACTGAGCTTGGTCTTGCCTGGGTTGTAGGAGCTGAGCAAGTGAAAGAAGCTCATCAGAGGACATGAAACAAAGGCAACAGCACAGGGAAAGGCCTGGGGTGGGTAAGGGCTCAGCTGGGGACCCTGGCATGGGGTGAGGGGGTGCAGGACAGAGGCTAGAAGGAGCCATGTGGATTAGGTTATTGGGGTGGGGAGTTCCCATGCCTGCACGGTCCTTGGAGCACCGTGAGGGTGCCAGGCAGAGCCAGGAGGGGGGCAGCAAAGGTGGGTACGCCCAGGGCCTGCCCCTACCGCAGACCATGACCCATATTGCCCTCCCAGCTTGATATCCGGCCTCGCCTCTCTGGATGCCAAGACGTCCAGCCGCCTGGGCATCCTCACTGTGGCATACTACCTGTGGACCACCTTCGTGGCAGTCATCGTGGGCATCATCATGGTCTCCATCATCCACCCAGGCAGGGCAGCCCAGAAGGAGGCAATGGAGCAGAGTGGGAAGCCTATCATGAGCTCAGCGGATGCCCTGCTGGACCTCATCCGGTAACCCTTGCCACCAGCACCCTGCCTGGGATGCCATGCCCCACATGGGGCTGCCAGCCGCGCAGGCCCAGCCCCACGTTTACCAGAGGGCAGGATCAAGGGCGGGGACCTGACGCTCCAGGTCTGCTCCTGATTGCTCATGGTAACCAGGGGGCAGCCACAGAGGCCGCCCTTCGCTCCTTCAGCCCCTGTGCTCCCCCTGGGCTCACACTGCACTTTCTGCCCCTGACAGGCTGAGAGCACCTTCAGAGCAGGACAGGGCTGCTCCTCTGTAAGCCCAGACCCAGGACGCGGCTTGGCGCAGAGCAGGCGTCAGTGAGTGTTTGCTGACCGACTGAGCCCACTCATGTACACCCAGCTCTCAGGTGGAGGATGAGCAGTCACAGGTCCCCCACCCCAACCCTTTCCTTTTTGGTCCCCTTTTCACAGGCCAGTCTGACTCCAAGGGCAGGGTTCTTTTCCCCTCACTGCCCCCGCCTGAGCCACGGCTCTGCTCACCATTTGCTCCACAGGCCTGTGCCGTAGACCCTGCAACATATCCACATCTGACGCCCTACAGACCACGCCCTGCCCTCTCTGGTTCCCTCACCAATGCTGGCCCTGTGCCGGCACACTCAGCGCTGGCCCTAGCTCTGGAGGAGAGAAACCCATGAGTAGACACAGACAACATGGGGATGGGGGCCGTGCTGGGGGAAATAGGGGCTGGGATCGGGGGAGCAAGGTCACAAGAGGCAAAGCTGCTGCTGTAGAAGATAGGATGAGTGGGAGGGCAGGGGAGGCAGGGGCCACAGCAGCCGTGTATGGTCCTGAGCAGAGAGGGAATGATGTGGGAGAAACCACAGCCCCTGCAGTGTGACTGGGTGTGAGCTGGCGGGGGGGCGGGGGGGAGCAGAGGGGGGAGTGGACCATCACTGGACAAGCCACTGGGGCTGGACCACGAAGAGCATTGTGAACCAGACCGAAACCTGTGCTTTATCCTGAAGTGGGCTTTGAACATAGGAGTGGCAGGATCCAATTCAGAAGGCTCACTCCGACTGACAGAGTGGCAGCATGGTAGGAGGGGAAGGCAGAGGCAGGGAGGGGGCCAGGGTAGTGGCCATGGGCCCGGGGGAAGAGGGCTGACTGAAGGGCTGCTCAGGAGGTAAAATCAGCAGGAGACGGGCAAAATAAAGGGGGGGGGGGAGGTGGTGGTGCTGATGGCATGAAGGTTTCTGGTCTGAGCACCCCAGTGGATGGGGGCATGCGTGGTCACCAAACCAAGGACTGTGCCAGAGCAGGATATCCTGGGGGAGATGTCAGCTGATGGTTGGCTAGTGCATCTGGCTCGTCTAGTGGCAGTCTGACCTGGAGGAGGAGGTTGGGAAACCATCAGGGCAGAGGTGTGAGGCAGACCGTGAGGGCGGAGGGGTCTCTCAGCGCAGTGTGGGTGAGGAGAGCAGGGCCGGGACAAGCACCGGGGAAGCACCACATTGGAAGTGGTTTATGGGGCTCAACAGGATACCCCATCAGCAAACTTGCTCTCTGGACTCCTTCTAGTCCCTTTCATTTTGTTGCCAATCTCAGATACAAGCAATCCAGTCCAGTCTAATACTAAAACTCCAGATTCATCCAGTTTAAAGGGCATCCTATCTTAGCCTTTTGCATCTAATTCAAACTCGGGAACCTGGAGTGGAAAGAAGAGCATAGTAGGTTTTTCTCTTTCTTGCTCCACCCACTGCCCCGTTGCTAGCACTGGGGTTAGAGCAGTGGAGAGAGGAGAAAGTGGGCTAGAAGGCCCTCCTCCACTGGTGGCGGAGGGAGCTGGACAGGCACTCCCAAGTTGTACTTCTTCAGGGGTGCTTTTGGGGGTTCTTTGGAGACCTGCCTGCCACTGGTGTCTTGCTTGTTATTCCCTTGACTTGGGTGATCCTGGCTCCATCTGGCTGCTTATAACACATTCCTCAAGCCTGACCTCCGGTCAACTCCTCTGTGGAGGTCACTTCACACCCCTGGGTGGCCCTTTTAGGCAGGGTCCCTTCTACAGGGTCCACATCTGGCCCATGGGAAGTATACCTGTCTTTGCTGGAAGTACAGACCTTTCCCAGGACCTCTGGACATGAGTCAGGCACCAGCCCCGACACCCCTCAAATCCTAAGGGACATTCCTCTCCTCCCCTGTGGGGACAGATGCCCAGCACATAACTCCCTCCTCCTCCTCCTTTCCTCTCTCTCTCTCTTTTCTCCTCTCCAGCTTCTTTCTTCCCTCTTTTCCTTCTCTCTCTCTCTCCTTCCTCACGCTATCAGTTATTAATTGCTATGTAACAAACCAACCCAAGACTTAGTGGCTTAAAACGACAGCTTCAAGTCTGTAAGTCAGCTGGAAGGTTCTGTGTCTGCAGGCAGCTGGTTAGTCACCTGGGGAGCAGCTGGTCTAGGATGATCTCGGCAGACAAACTCCACTGCGCTCCTGTGGCCTCTCATCCTCCAGACAGAAAGCAGGTGACCTTGTTGGACATCAGGTGAGAAGTGATGGTGGTCTGGGTGATGGTGGAAGTGACAGAGGGGGACAGAAGAGACAAGGTTTGGGATATTATATGGAAGGTAGAGCTGACAGAATTTGCTGACAAATTGGGGGCAGGATATGAGGGAATGAGAGACACCAGACCAAGACGGGCAGGACTGAGCAAAGGACAGATGTACGGGGAAATCAAGAGTTTAGCTTTGGATGTGTTAATTTGAAGAGGCAATATCCTGGAGCCCAGAACAGCAGTTGGCACAGAGAGGGGCAAAGTGTTTGCTGAATGCGTATGTGGGACATGGGGTCATCAGTGGAGCTAGAGTTTGAACCCACGGGAGCAGAAGAACCAGCCCAGGGGTAAAGTGCTGAGCGTGTGGCATTGAGGTGAGGGGAGCCATGGCCCATAGCTGCCCTGGAGGGCCGCAGAGCTGACGGCAGGAATAAGTCGAGGGCCAGGAGGAGAACCAGGGGAGCAGATGTCCTGGAAGCCAGGGGAAGAGGAATTTAGAGAAGTTTCAGTTCTAAGGTCCGTTATTTCTCAGAGTTGGTGACTATGATTCATCATTTCTTGGATTCTATGATTCGAAACAGCCTTCCCTCGTGGTGGAAGGACTTGTTGGTGCTCAGAGAGCCCCCGCCCTCCCACCACTGCCTCCCCTGCTCAGGGGCTGAGGGCTCTGGATGGGGCACACACGTCAGAGTCAAATGTTCCGGGAGCAGTTCCTGCTCTCAGCTCCTTTTCACGTGGTGGAAGTTGATCCTCTGGTTTGAGGGTTTTCCCTGAGTAGCTCTCAACCCCAAGGCAAGTTGTTTTGCAAAGCTGGGTGGTGGTCACTATTTCTTAGTCAGGGAGTGCGGCTGAGGGGAGGATGCGTGCTTCCCGGGACAGAACCCTGGAGATGCGAGGTCTCGGCTCAGCTCTGCCAGTAAGTCCTTGTGTGGCTCCAGGCAGGCCAGTCCCACTCTCTGGGCCTCAGTGTCCCCAATGGTTTTCAAAGTCCCTTGGAACTCTGTGGTTCTGAAATGCAGAGGTGAGGTTAAGAGGACACGGCAGAGCTCAGCCTTTAAGTCCTGATTCCAGGCTGAGGGGTTGGCTGTTACGCTTATGAAACAAGATGCTGGTGATTTGCGGAAGGATGGACTGTGTGGGGGTGGAGGGAGGTGCACTCACTTCCGTTCCATTCAACCCACCATTACTCAGTACCTGCTCTGAAGGGAGACATTGTGCTGAGAGCTGGCAGTGCGGGGGAGCAAATGCAAGTCCCTTCCCTAGGCTGCCCACCCACCTAGGACAGACCGATGAGGAGGGGGCACAGGACAACCACGCGCTGAGACCCTTCCTAGCTCTGACGTTCTGAAAGGCTGGGCACATGACAAGGACACAGCACTGAGGGCACCAGGGCGCCTCACTCTTGCTCTGGCCCAGAGCGTGGCCCACCATGTGTTGAAGATTGAACACGATGACCAGGGCAGGGAACTGGGAACTGGCAGCCGGTGTTACCAAGGAGAAGTCAAGAAGACGTGGGGGCCAACCGGACAGGGAAATAAGACCTCTAGCATACCTGGGGGTAGGAAGATATGTGTCTGTCTCTCAAAGATGATTCCAAAGGGACATGACAGGCTGCGTCCCTGGGTGACTCACCAAGACATGAGTTCATTTCCCAAGGCTCCAGAAAACTGACGTCTGCTCAGAGCAGCCTGACAGAAGAAACCCAAGCAGAACTCTAATTGGAGCTTCTATTTTTCCTTCTTTTTTTTTCAATCTTATTGAAACACCAGAGAGATGAACTAATGATTTGACTCTATGTGTAGCTCCCAGCTATTCTCTCAGGGATTGGATGAAGCTCCTGGGAGCTGTGCTTGGAAAGGAACAATTCCCACCTTTGGGGCCTGGGTTGGGCACATGGGGTTAAGGTGAGTTTGGAACTGTCACAATGGGAGCTTATAAATAGTAAGTGAGGAGAGGAGCCAAGAGGAGAACTGTGGCCTCGTCCCAAGAGATGTGCAGGCAGGCCCAGGACAGAGCAGGTGTGTACTCGATGGCCGAGGCTATTAATGTCTCCCAGGCCTGTGACGTCTGCATTTTATGCAACTGCCTCCAGGAACACAGGCCTCATGGGGCAGATGGGAGGTTTCCCATGGGTGTTCAAAACCAAAACAAAGTTATACATTTCCCATTTAATAATCAAAAATAAGTTTTGTTTTTTTTTAAGATTTCATATATTTATTTTTAGAAAGAAGTGGAGGGAGGGAGAAAGACAGAGAGAGAAACACAGATCAGTTGCCTCTCACGTGTCCTGTCCAGGGGACCAAACCTGCGACGCAGGCACATGCCCTGAGTGGGAATCCAACCAGCGACTTTTAACTTTGCGCAACGATGCCCAACCACTGAGCCACACCGGTCAGGGAAACAATATATTCTTCATTAAAATCTGCAGGACAATTTCATTGATAATTAGTATGGGCACCTGGGTTAGTCAAGGATAGCTTTTGGCTACTAGTTAAGAAAAACTTGAACCAGCAGAGGCTTAAGTTAGGTAAAGGCTACATCTTCTCCCAAACAAGCATTCCAGAGGCAGGCAGCTCGTGGCCAGCAGGTGTGCCCTCCACCTGTGTGCTTTACCCCGCTTAGCACTTGGCTTTTATCAACCAGGTGTCTCATGGTCCAAGAAGGTTGCTGAAGCTCTGGCTATTATGTCCATGTTCCAGGCAGAGAGAAGAAAGTTGGAAGAAAGGACCAAAGAGTCCTGGCTGAGTGGGCACCTTTTCAAGAGTTTTCTAGAAAACAACATCCAATGACTCCCACTTATATCTCATTGGCCACCCCTTTGACGAGAGAGGCTGGAAAACAGGGTCTATGGCGGGGCCTTGTTGGCTTCCATAACATCCCAGGGTTTCTGTTAGTAAAGAAGGAGGGAGAACGGAGACTAGTTGGGCCACTAGCCATCCCTGCCACAGAACGCATTTCACATTATTCTCATTTTAAAGGAAGTTATAAAGAATGTACGGCCTAGGTATGTTCCATTCAGTTCCTTGCAACCTTCTGAATGTTCTTAGTTTCTACTCGGGCTGAAGCAGCCTTTTCTGTAAGTTACATTACAAACCCACCTTATAAGTCACTTGGACCTCGTGGAGCTATACCCAGGGGAGCTTTGCAGACTGTTAGCAATCAGTACAGCATGGGCACCCTCCATCTGGTCACGTGCGCCCTGGGCCGGGGGACTCTGGCACTCTCGCAGACTGGGTGCCCGGCATGTGCTTCCGGTCTGCTTGATGTCAAAGCCCTTGCAGGAGCTCCTATTCTGGCGGCAGAAATCTGCTTATAACTCATTGGAAAAAAGCCTCACTTGAGCTTCTGAGAGCTCAGTTCTTAACTCTGCTTCTTTCCTCCTTATGACAAGGCTGAAGTTAGTGGGAAAGCCGTGACTATCCTTCTCCAGTTTTCTGCCCCAGTAGCTCATTCTAAGCCTCTTCCTCTGGCCATGTGCATACAGTGAACCATATTTCAGCAGCTGTGAAAAAAATGGATCGTTTCTGCTTTCCCACAGTGGCTGCTGGGGTGTAAAGTTAAGAAATAATGGACACTCATATTTATATATGTAACTCCATTTATGTGTGACCGAGTCTTGAAAGAGAAGAGATTTTCCAAGAAGACTGAGTGGGAGGGACAGCCCAGGCAGAGGAAGGGCAAACACTTGAACAAGAATCTTTGTTAGAATCTCTGATTTAGACCAGGTCCCTGGAAGCAGCTTGTAAAGACAAAGATACAATGCTGTTAAGCTCCTCCATAAGGGTTGCAAGTTGCTTTACAAAAAGTTTGCTGCCAAAACCATGTGAGGGGCCCACACTTCCTCAGCATTATGCATCATCATTTAAAAAGCTCTTTACCAGTTTGATGGTGTAAATGCCTTTAAAAAGCTTTTGGAGCTACTTGTGTTTCCTCTTTGGCTCAGTGAATTGCTTGGTTATGACTTTCAATTGTTTTTCTATTGGGGTATTCATGTTTTTGTGGTCCATTTATTTATGCAGCAGCAAATATTTACAGAGTGCCTGTTATGTGCTGGGCACTCTTCCAGGAGCTGGGGTCATAGCAATGACAAAACACAGATCCCTGCCGTCCAGGGAGCTGGTGTTCTGGTGAGAGGAGACAGACAGTGAGCTCGGAGACAAGGACAAGATTTGTAAAAACTCTTCATAGATGTAGGACGATAACACTTTGTCATATAGTTTCCCCAGCTTGTCATTTGCTTTAGAATTTTATTTGTATTGTAATCTGTCGGAGAGAGCTTCTTAGTTTTGTTAGTTTTTTATGGTGGCATAAGTTTAGGTTTGCAGAAAAGTTGCAAAGACAGCACATATTTCCCATATGCCCTTCACCCCACTTCCCCTGATGTTAGCCACGGACATACTGGCACATTTGTCAAAACTAAAACTAAATCAATACAATTATTGACTGAATTATAGACCTTATTTGGATTTCACCAATTTTTCCACTAATGTCCTTTATTTCTGTCCCAGAACCCAATCCAGGATACCATAGTGCACGTAACGAAATTCTTAATTTTAATGTAGTGGCATTTGTTCATTTTTATTGCTCGTTTTGTTCTTAGTCCTTCCATATCCTGAGACCTGATAAAATACTAATCTATATTTTGTTTTAGCTTTTTATGGATGCATTTTAAAAGTATTTATTCCTTTAAACCATCTGAGACTTATTTGGGGGGAAAGTGTAAATAAGGAACTAACTTTTATTTTTCTGAATAGTTGGTTGGCTGTACAGTTGTCTCTAATGAATCCATCTTTTCTTCACTGATATGTGAAGCAACTTCTGTCAACTATAAAATACTTAGATGGCCTAGCTTCTGTTTCCAGGCTACAGGGTCCATCACATTGATTTTTCTTTTGATGGCCATGTCAGTTTGTCACTCTTTTGACAGTTACATCTAGTATGTTCTCATATCTGGTAGGACAAGACCACCTCTCCTGTTAGCTTTATGAAAATAATATTAATAAGGACAATGATCCCTCCTATGTGCCAGGTCCTGGATTGGACACTGTGAATAAGATATGAATGACCAAGTGCCACCTTCAAGGGAGCCAGTCTGCGGGGAGGCAGACTTGTGAGCCATGCCATGCTGCGCACTGGAGAGTAGGTGACTCAGGGGCGGGGCCACAGAGTCCACCTAGAGCAGTCACAGAAGGCTTGGCCTCTGATTGACTGGAGTAGGAGTTAAACAAGCAGGAAGGGCATTTCAAGCAGAAGCAACAGTGTGAACAGAGGACTGATCTGAAAAGTATGCAGTGTGTTTAGGGGACTGTATGCAATTGGTGTTGGAGCTTTACACATTGGGGGTGGCTGGGGGTGGGCGGAGGTGAGGCTGTGGAAGAAGGTGGGGCTGGGTCGTGGAGGGCCTTGACTGCCAGGGGAGGTGTTCACATGATCCCAAGGGCTCTCCTGTCCCAAGCTCTGGAATTCTTCAATTCCTGACTCTCTCCCCAGGAACATGTTCCCGGCCAACCTTGTGGAAGCCACATTCAAACAGGTGAGTGGGTCCCTAAGGGTGACAGGCAGGGCCAACCTGGGCCTAACTGGGAAGTGACAGGTTTACTGGCAAGTCTCCCCAATACCTGGGAGCAGGATACTAGAGGGGAGGAGAGGAGGGGGAACTTAGATCCTTAGAGCTTCCCAAGGCTGCACCCCTGCTCTGGGTTCCAGCTTTGCATGAAGAAAAACTACGAGGGTGAAGCACCACTTTCCAGAGTGCTGCTCCAACTCTAGGTTTACAGCAGGGCTTATGTAGTTCAGTCCTCGAAATAGCCTGCCCTCCGGTAGGGTTAACCCCTCTTCTGGGGCGGGAAGGGGGATCAAAGGATTTGCCCAAGGATATACCACTAGGAAATGATAGCCTAGTAGGTAAATCTAGGCCTGTCTGCTTCTAAGCCTGTTTTCTTTCTTTTTTTAAAATAATTCTTTCCCCCAATAACAATAGTAGTAATGTTCACTATAGCTATTAGAAAAATACAAAAAAATATAAAACAGAAAGTAAAAATCATCTCTAATTCTAGCATTTAGCAATAGTCATAGTAGTTGGTATGCTTTTAGTCTTTTTTTCTCTAAATAAAATTAGGATCATAGCGCCTGTAGAGCATGCATCTTGCTATCTCCCCCACTCCCATTATACTGTAAGCATTTTCCCCAGTTATCAACTGTTTTTTAAAAATACAGTATTTGTGGTGTTAAGGCTGGACTGTAATTTACTTATCCATTTCCCTTTCGGTTTTCAAAGTTTTGCCCTTCTAAAAACTATAGTAAACATCTTTACATACCAATTGTTGTCTGCACTTCTAGTAGTTTCTAACTCTTTTCTCCTTCTAAAATGTTGGCTTCTTGGTTGACTTAATCCAACAGCATTTCCTGACCCCCTTCCTTGTGCTGGGCCTGCACTGGGTCTGGGGCCACAAAGGAAGTGGCTGAGGGTTGACGAGGAGGCTCCCAAATAGGGAGCTGTGAGGTCCTGAGCTAATCCCTCTATTTTTCCTAACTTCTTGGGTTTTCAACTATGAAATGAGCCAGATAGAGAAGGGCCCTAAATCCTAGACTAGGAGTTTGGATTTTATTTCAACAGTGATGGAGAATCACTGATGGTGTAAGAAAGAGAAAAAGAACGTTGCTCTACCTTGTACCTACCTGGTATGCCCTTCATCTTTTGGCAAACGCCTACCTATCCTTCAAGACCCAAATCAAATGTCACCTCCTGTGTGAAACCGTCTGGCTCTCTCAGGCAGAGTATTATCACTCCTTCTCCAAGGCTCTCAGAGAAGAATTCACGCCTGGTTCGTTTTTGTATCCCTGGCACCCAGCACAGAATGTTCAGCATTGGAATGATGATGATGACGGCGGTAACAGCAATAATGGTTCCATGAGCCTGATCACATTCCAGGCACTGTGTAAGCACGTGGGCAAAAGTAGGTTTACAGTTCTGAATATGTGAAATACAGAGTATTTTCTTGTATTATATATTTCTCCATATAAACAACTGTAAACCTACTTTTGTCACCACTGTTATTTAATTTAATGAGGTAGATACTGCTATGACCCCCCACTGTACAAGTAAGGAAGCTGAAGCCCCAATACTTAGGTCCCCTGTGTTTCTTGAGTGGTTCCTTCCCTCCTGCCCAAGACTTACCTTATTGATATGGTGGTGTTGGGAGGATAGGAGGCTCCCTTGTTTGGGATACTAGAAACTGAAGAATGAGAGGGAAAGACCCAGAAATATAGGAGCTCAGTGACTTGATTCTTTTCAGCTGGGACATCAGCTCATCAAGAAGGCTTGGGGCAAGCTGAGCTTTTCAACTACAGGCAACGTTGGAGCTACTGCAGGTTAAGTTCCAGACCACCACAATGAACCGAGTGTTGCAATAAAATAAGCAGAACTCTTTTTTGCTGGTGGAGGGCCTTGCTTTCAGTTTGAAACAACAAAAAGAAAAAGGAAAAACGCATCTGTGAAGTGCAATAAATCAAGCTGCAATAAAATGAGGCGTCCTATAGAAAGTCCAAGTATCCACCAGTGGAAGGCAGGGACAGTTGACTGTTAAATAGATGGATAATAGATGGCTCAAAGGGATAGATGGGTGAGTGGAGAATTGCCCGGGTAGATGAAGAAAGATAGAAGAGGGAAGAAGGGACAGAGAGAGGCGTGGCTGGGTAGTGTATAGATGAATGAAGGAATCAGCTTTCTTTTTGGTAAAATATTAATAATAATCCCTGTTCTGCCTACCTCACAGGGTAATATAGTGTCAATCAAATAGTTCATGAGTGGACATAAATGTGCTTCCAAGATGTTTTATTGTTGTTGTTGTCGATATTAATAACAACATGGGCCCTGACTCCTTCCTGGTTGGGGTGTCGCCCACCAGTACCGCACCAAGACCACGCCTGTCGCCAAGCTGCCCAAAGTGACATCAGAGGAGGCCCCTCCTCAGCGGATCCTCATCTATGAGGTCCAGGAAGAGAACGGCTCTCGCGTTCAGAACTTCACCCTGGACCTCACCCCACCACCTGAGGTCATTTACAAGTCAGAGCCTGGCACCAGCGATGGCATGAACGTGCTGGGCATCGTCATGTTCTCTGCCACCATGGGTATGTGCTGCCCACCTCACCCCGCAGTGCCGGGGAGCTGGTCCCTCCCTGCACCTACCCCTCCCTGCATCCCTGTGTCCAGCAACCTGAATGACCTGGAGTCTCCCATCTTCCAGGTCATTCCTTCCTTTCCCACGCAGTGGAGTGGCTCCAGCCCTCCCCAGTCGGAGCCGGTGTTCCTCACTCCGACTTCTCCAACCCTGGGTGCTTGTTTGCCTCCCTTGGAAAAGACCATGTCTCTGGCCCCTCCTGTTTCTGAATATCTACTGAGGTCTGGGAATACTGGGGATTGGCAGGAGGAGGCGGTTAACAAAATACACACACACACACACACACACACACAGGAAAAAATCTAAAAAACTATCAGTCACCACTGTTTATTAAAACGCTTATTCCTCCTCCCACCCCCACCCACAGGGGCTTCTCCCTGGGGGCCTCTGTCATCAGAAAGGTCTGTGCCTTTCCTTGGGGCCCGCAGGTGGCCTCCCTGACCACACACTTCCCTTTGCTACTCCTCCCTGGGTCTCCAAGGTCCCCGGCCACAGGCTACTTTCCTTGAAGCTGGTGAAGCTTAACTTGCTCGGGTCCCTTCTGAGGCCGGCACCTTATTTATTTATTTGTTTATTTAGTTATTTATTTATCTTAAAGAGGGCCCCAAATGTATAAGCTTCAGATCCCACAGAACCCATGGATACATCTCCGCCTGCAGGGCCTTGCCCCCCAACCCCTACCCCCACTGACACACACTGGGCACAGACACAAAAGCTTTTCCTTTTGGGGGACCCCTCCTTACCCACCAGCGCAATCTATCTTGTCCTTCTAGGCCATGCCAGGGCTCATTATGAGTCCTATTCTAAACTTGGTATAAACCTTCCCCATCACCCCAGCCAAGGGCCTGGGAGGTTCTCTCCTGCCTCCCTGACTAATCCACAGGGTTTCCTTTTCAAGTAAAAGGCCTCATGACCCTTCTGATTGCTCATAGCAAGAAATCTGGGGCTTATTTTCTACCTCACCCTCTGCCTCAGCCCGCAGCCAAGTCCCATCAGGTCAGGCTCTGAAATCCGTCTCTAGTCCCTGCATTTCCCTCTGTCCACTGCGACCACCCTGGTCCAGGGCCACTGTCATCTCTCACCTGGTTTCAGCAAAGGCTGCCTAAAGAGTCCCCTGTCCTGGCGTGTCCTCCTCACAGGGTCACAGAGTCCCTGCTTACGGCCTCCAGTGGCTCTCCAGTCCCCCTGGAAAGGAGCCTAACACCGTAGGGCCTGCAGAGCTCTGAGGGATCTGGCCCAGGCTGCCTCCCACTCTTGTCCACTCCTCTCGGCCCCACTCACTGCCCCAGCCACGCTGCCTCGCAGCTCCTAAAAGACACCTACCCACAACCTGGCTGCTCCTGCCCCTTCCTCACCCCTGCACCGTTCTCATCCTTGAGGGTGGTATCAATGCAGGGTGGCTCTATAAGCATCACATCCTCAGGAACTTCTTCCCAACTCCCCAGATGGTGCCCTGGGTTACTCCTTAAACTTTTGACCCAACTGCAATTGTGTAATCGTTGGTGTAATTGTTTACTGTCTGTGCAGCAGCCGGTGTAAGCTCCATGCAGGCAGAGGCAGGCCTGGCTTGCTCTCCGTTTATCCCCACAGCCCACCCCAGTGACTGGCAGGAGTAGGCACGCAGTGAAATCTGTTAGAGGGATGGGCAGATGGGTGGATGAATGGACGGGCAATGATGGATAACAGAGCTCTTATCATCTTGGCCAGAATGCCAGAAATGCAGAGGGGCCAGGACCTTAGTGACCTAAGTGTGTGTCAAGACAGTGTTTGAAAGTGCCCTAAGCACTTCTGAGAACTAGTCCCCATTCCTGAACATCCCTCCTCCTTCCAGCCACTGCCTCTCTCGTAGGAATGGAAACATACAAAAAGGACATCTATTGGCAGAGCAAAAGAAACCCCTGAGACCCTTTGACTCAGTTCACAGAGTTGCTGACCATGTGTCATTGTACGTGAATAAGTGTGTATTTGTGTATGAGCACCCAAGTCAGTGTGTGTCTGACCCTGTGTGTGCCCGCACCTGTGGCGCTTGTGCCAATGTATGACCATATTGGGGGTGAGCAAGCACACCCAGCTGCTTCAAATGGGGCTTGCCTTGGTCTCCTCAGCCCAGCCTCCTTTCCTAGCTTCTCCCTGGTGTTGGGATGTGGCTAACGGGAAGGTTTCATTGGCCTTTACTGTTGGAGGAAGCCCACATCCACCCTGGGTCCAATGCACACTAGCACTCAGCCAGCCAGAACTCTTGTGTGCCTCCAGGGAACCCTAAGTGGAGGCTGATGAGGGGAGGGACAGAGCCAGCAGGGGACCTGGGTCTGAGCTCAGTTAGGCTTCCAAGGCCAGAAGGGCAGGGCCAGGCCAGTGTCACCTCCCACTGGGGCTCTCCCACCCCAGCAGGGTCCACACCTAATCCGAGTGGTGGCTATTCCAAGGACAATATGGGTTTGGGGTTTCTTGGGGTAGGGAAAGAGCCCTCTCTGGAGTCCCACAGGCCAGGTTCAAATCCCTGCCCTGCCCTGCCCCTCCCTGGCTGAGTCAGTCAATTGTCAGTGATAAGAAGCTTCATGAGGGCAGCCACTGAAGAGGAAGCAGTCACTTGTCACTGTTGCAAGAGTGGCCTGACTGTGCTCACCTGCATGGAGCTCACCCGTGGAACAGTCCACATGTGAACACGTCTTAAGTGGAAGAGTCCAGAACCCCAGTGGGAGAATAGCGGGGGCCTTGGGAAAGGCTTTGACATTCATTCGTTTGTTCATTCATTTATTCATTCATTCATTCGATGGTTACAGTTGAGCAGCTACCATGTGCCAGCTGAAATGCAGTTCTTGCCCTTGTGGAGCTAACCTTCTATTGGAAGAGACAGAAAACAGACAACTGGAAAATCACGGTTACAAGTGTGATAAATGATATAAAGAGATCGGAAAGAGATGAGACAGATGAGAACAAATGGGGAGTTTTCGGAGGGCAGTAGGGATGGATGTCCAAGGCACGTGGCGAGCTGGGCAGCCATGTTTCGGGCACTGGGAACTACATGGGCAAAGGCCCTGAGGCAGTGAAGAGCTTGATGTATTCTAGAAATGTAAAGAAGGCCAGTGATGCCAGAGCATAGTGAGGAAGGCAAGAGCAGGGCCAGGTGGCGATGGGAGGTGTAGACAGGGGTCAGATCAAGAGGGGCCTGGAGAAGCAGGGAGCTTGGTTACAGTCTAGGTCATCAGGGAAGCCACTGGGGGGTTTTCGGCAGGGAGCATTTTTATCATAAGAAGATGGCACTTACTGCTCTGTGGAAAATGGATTAGAAAGAAGAGAGAGAGACCTGCTGCAAGGCCACTGCTCTGGTGCAGGGGTGGAGGCCAAGGAGAAAGGGAGGAGGGAGGGGAGAGGAACTCTGGTGCATGGAGGCTGCTGGGGGTCTGTCACTGCCTTGCCACCAGCGTATGTCCGCATGTGCAGGCATCACAAATGCCTTTATCTTGGTCTGTGTGGTCTATGATACACTCGTGTGTCCCTGCCCCCACAGGCATCATGCTGGGCCGCATGGGCGACAGCGGGGCCCCCCTGGTCAGCTTCTGCCAGTGCCTCAATGAGTCCGTCATGAAGATCGTGGCAGTGGCTGTGTGGTGAGCCTCGCTGGGATGGGGGTGGCCTCTCCTACCCCACCCTCTCCCACTCCTGCCCTGGGCAGGCAGAGGGACCCCAGGGCCCCATCCTCTGCTCTCCGAGGAGTAGGCTGCCCAGGAGGCTGAGCCCTGGCTTGGGGCCTCCAGAGTCACAGGTGTTCCCCTGGATCTCCAACCCTGACCGGGCCTAGCTCCAGCGCTGGGCCTGCCACTTCTGGCCCGGTCAGGCCCATTGGAGGAGAGCTAAGAGCTAAGCCTGGCCCTGCTCTCCTGGCCCAGTTTCCCATCACATGGAGCTCATCAGCTCAGCTTTTGGAGGAAGGAAACTGAAAGTGAGAACCAGCTGCCATTCCTTGGTTCAGAATCAGACCTTAGAAATCTTCTATTCCAACCTTGCACAGTTTAGATGGGGAAATGCAGAGGCCTGCCCAAGGTCATGCACGCAGATTATGGCATTGCTGCGCTGAAATGTGGGCCTGCAGAGGGCAGGCGTACTCCTCAGAGGCCTGGACCGGAAGGCGGAGGGGTGAAAGGTAGTGCCAGGCTGGGCTGGTTGAGGGCGGTGGTTTAACAATGTCATGTGCTGGGCACCTTGGCACTCAGTCTCATTTGGTCCTCCGAGCCCTGCAGGCTCAGGGGGGTCAGGCCAGGCAGCCACGCAGTGCCAGGCGCCTGGGACCCTCACTTGCCTGGCACTGAGCTGGCTGCCCTGCCCCAACAACAGGTACTTCCCCTTTGGTATTGTGTTCCTCATCGCTGGCAAGATCCTGGAGATGGATGACCCCACAGCCGTGGGGAAAAAGTTGGGCTTCTATGCGGTCACTGTCGTGTGTGGGCTAGTGGTCCATGGCCTCTTTATCCTGCCCCTGCTCTACTTCTTCATCACCAAAAAGAACCCCATTGTCTTCATCCGCGGCATCCTCCAGGCCCTGCTCATCGCACTGGCCACCTCCTCCAGGTAGCCCCAGGCCATGGGCAGAACAGGGGAGGTGGTGATGGCCCAGCTCTGTTCATCTGTTCAGACATCATTTGTCCATAACCGTCGACATAAGGAAGTGTCTATAAGGCTGGCTTTACAAACTTGGGGGCAGCTATAGTAACCAATTTTTGAAATGTAATGCTTGAGGCCCCACTTGCCCAAATGGCAAAAAGCCTTTAGAATCTCTAGAGACCTTCCCCTCCCCTTACTGCCCATAACCTTCAGTCTCACTCAGTCCACATGGGGGTCGCCCTCCACACATCCGGGGGCAGGGAGAGCTAAGAAGTGATGGCTCTACCGTTGCTGTTGCCTTTTGCTGCCACATGGTGCTCCTATGGCATCAGGTCCAGCGCTAGTTAGGGACATTGCCTGTCTACATTACTGAGACATCCTGCTGAACCTTGTTACAACCTTGGCAGTGTCGCTACGAGTGGGGATTTGAACCACAGTTCCTTCACCCACTAGCTGTGTGACTGTGGGCAAGTCACTTGACCTCCCTGGGCATCAAGCTCCTCATCTCCAGACTGGAGATCACTGTAGCCGCCCCAGAGGGTTGCTGTGGGATTAACAGAGATAACAAACCAAGGCAAAGGCCGGCCTGGGCTGGATGATGCGGCACCTGCCCTCAAAGATCCCAGCGCACAGCACAGTGCAGAAGAACCCACGGAGTTAAGAGTCATGTGAACCCAGCTGTCGGTCAAGGAGGAGGAAATGGCCACTTGCACAGGCTAGATGCTCTGACCGTGTGAAGAAAGGGTGGTTCTTCCCACAGCGAGTGTCTCCCCACACAGAGGAAATTGTCTGAGCTCCAGCTCACATGTCTCCGGCACCAAAGCCTGACTCTTCCCTCCAGCCCTTACTGCCTTCTCTGCTCTGGGCCTTGGGTTTCCATCTGTAAAATGGGTATGAGGCCACCACAAACTCCTTGGCAGCAGAAGCACCTCACACAGGACTCAGGGGGAGCAGAGCCCCAGGGAGGAAACACCCCACATGCCTCATCCAGAGCCTCCACCCAGGGCAGAGGCCAGAGGTGAAAAGGAAAGATGAAGTCCCACGTGGCTGTCCCCAAGCCACGGGCTCACCCTGCCAGAGCTGGCAGCCCTTGGCCACCTCCTGCTTGACAGGAGCCACAACCTTGGGCCCAGCCCATCTGGGCTCACTGGAGGCTCTGAGAGGTGGAAATGGAGTTCCCAGGCAGTGACCTGTGGGACAGAAAGGGCTCTGGGGCCACACAAATATCAGTATTGGTCCCAGTACTGCCATCAGGAGCTCTAGTAACAAAACAGCAACAGTAAGAGCAGCTACCAGTGTTTGAGGACTTGTGATGAGGCAGACACTCTTCTAAGCGCTTACTCGTTAAATCATAATGATAGCTCTGCAATTATCCCTCCCTGGGACAAGGAAACTAAGGCATAACAGGGCCACTTGGCTAGGAGGAGGCTGGAACCCAGCCCCAGAGCCCTGCTGTTAGCCACAGCATCTGCACTTGGCACAGTAGTGTGACCTTGGGTCAGTCCCTCCTCCCTTCTGGGCTTCAGTTTCTTCATCTGCAAAATGGACTCCACCCCCACGCCCACCCCAGGAAGCTGTGAGGATCAGGTGAGAGTGTGTGTAAAGCACAGTACTTGGCGCATAGTAGGCATTCTGTTGGTGTAAGTCCCTTCCTGACCTGTGTGACCCTGAGGCCCTGGGCCTGGGCAGGCCTGGCTTGGCCACTGTCGTGCACTCCCAATGGGTGCCATCCCCAACCATGTTCAAAGCCCCTCCAGCCTGTTCTGCCCCAGCACGGGCCAGCAACCCAGACGCCCTGACCGTCCTGGAGGAGGATGGTGGGCAGACACTGGCCCCTCTGCCTGCAGCTCAGCCACACTGCCCATCACCTTCAAGTGCCTGCTGGAGAACAACCACATCGATCGGCGCATTGCCCGCTTCGTGCTGCCCGTGGGCGCCACCATCAACATGGATGGCACAGCGCTCTACGAGGCTGTGGCTGCCATCTTCATCGCTCAGGTCAACAACTATGAGCTGGACTTCGGCCAGATCATCACCATCAGGTGCACTCCTGACACCCCCACGCTCAGGTGGATTGGGCTAGAAGGGTGGCTGCTAGAAGGGCCTTTACGATTCTCAAGGTCCCAGATCTGATAGGGTCTCTGAGGCCCAGAGAAGGCAAAGAGCTCATTCTAGGCCACACAGCAAGTCATCACTAGGGTGGGGACCTGACCTGACCTCTGTAACTGGCAGCACAGGGCTCCTTCCCCAGTGGTGCCCTGCAGAGCAGGGAGCTCCAAGCAGGCTCAGAAGCTGAGATCCAGCAGGAGGGCCCTCCAGGCAAGCACAGAGGGGCAGAGGCCAAGGGCAGGATTGGGGACAACAGAGGGGCTGCTGGTGTGGCTGGAGCAGTGGGAAGGTGCTGAGGTGAAGGGCAGAGGCCAAGGGGAAGGCCTTGTATGCCAGCCCGAGGGTACACGTCTGACCCTGCGGACCTGGCCCCAGAGAAGCTGGGCAGAGCTGTGCAGGTGGGCAATCAGACTCTGGGCAGCTTCCTGGACACCTACAGAAGCATCGGTTCCTGACACAGGGTTTTCCACAAACTCCTCAGGAGCTTCTGCTGAGGCCAGGGATGAGGGCCCATTGGGGCTATAGGACCTCGAGCAGGAACACGCCCCCCCGCCATACACACACAGAAAAACCCCTTGATGTGGCCTACCTAACAACCCCTGCCCCATATGGCTGTCCCCAGAGGTACAGGCATTCTGGCCTCTCTTGGAGCCAGGACCCCAACATGGCACCCTGCTCCTCCTGCTTCTCCTCTTCCTCTCCCCACCCCTCTGCAGCATCACAGCCACAGCAGCCAGCATCGGAGCAGCTGGCATCCCCCAGGCCGGGCTCGTGACCATGGTCATTGTGCTCACCTCTGTGGGACTGCCCACTGACGACATCACCCTCATCGTCGCTGTGGACTGGGCTCTGTGAGTGGGGTTGGCCCCTCCCCTCCCCCTCCACCCAGGCAGCAGGCTTTGCCAGTGGGCAGGGGAAATGCCCTGGTTTGGCACAGTGGGGTGCCTTACACACCCACACTGGCCTGGCTGCATAATTTGTGGAGCCCAGTTTTCAAAAATGAAAATCTGGGGTCCCCTATTTACAAATTATAAAGAATTTCAAGAGGGTGAGAGCAAACCATTAAACCAAGCCAGGGCCCTCCTAAGCGCAGGCCCTGCCCTCCACCGGCCGGTTGCAAGCCCACGAAGCCAGACCTGCATCTGCCCACTTCCACATCGCTGAGGGAGCGGTGGGCCTGGGAGGACCAGGAAGGCACCTTGCTGTGGGCTTTGCCCTGGCAGCTGGTGCCCGCAGGGGCTGCACACCCTGCCTTCTCCCAGGCCCTTTATAAATGCCCACTGCTCACAGCCCACCTTGGCCCACCAGGGACCGCTTCCGCACCATGATTAATGTGCTGGGTGATGCACTGGCCGCAGGGATCATGGCCCATATCTGCCGGAAGGACTTTGCCCAGGACACGGGCACTGAGGTGAGAGCAGTGCCTCCTCCCGGCCCAGCCCCTCAAAGGCCCCCAGCGGGTGGAGCCTGGTGGGATGGGCATCAGTCTTCCATTCACCAGCTGGGGCACCTTCAGTCCCTCCCTGACACTGCCTCGGTTTCTCAGCTGGGAACAGAGGTGACTAACACCTCTCACAGCTAGTTGTTGAGCACCCAGCATGGCTGGCACTGCTCCACACACAGAAGGAACAGAGGAAGCTGACGCCCTGCCCTCCGGCAGCTGTACCCTAGTGTGGGGGTGGCGCTGGTCCGGCCAGCAGCAATGCTGATGTTTGCACATCTGCACGAGGCTTCGTGGTCTTCAGGGCTCCTTCAATAACCACAAGTAGCAGGCTGCTCCACCCCATGGGGAGGATGCTGAGGCCCAGGCAGAGGACCCAATTCCCTCCCAGGACCCTGTGGGTCAGGTTTCCTCCTCCACTGAGACAGCCCCAGGAGGAGGCGGGACAGCCAAGAGAGGCCCTATGGCTTGTGGAGGTCCCACAGCACATCTGTAGGAAAACCAATTGTGTGGTTCCCAGCCCTTGCTTGTTCAGTCCTCCCTGGTATCTGTCCTCGGTCCTTCCTGTTGCTACTAAGGCCTGTCTCCTCTCCCCAGAAACTGCCACCTTGTGAGACCAAGCCAGTGAGCCTCCAGGAGATCCTGGCAACCCAGCAGAATGGCTGTGTGAAAAGCATGGCTGAGGCCTCAGAGCTGACCCTGGGCCCCACCTGCCCCCACCACATCCCTGTCCAGGTGGAACAGGACGAGGAGCCAGCTGCCGCCAGCCTGAACCACTGCACTATTGAAATCAGCGAGCTTGAGACCAATGTCTGAGCCTGCAGAGCTGTAGAGGCCAGGGGAGGCCTCCAGGGTCGGGCAAAGGGTAGGATCTCAACTTACTATTTTCCTGAGCAGCAGATAGGGTCCATCCTCACAGTCTTCCCTCCTTTGGGAGGTCAGAATTAGCTCCACTTGACAGAACGCAGAGTCTCAGAGAGGAAACCCCAGCGGGGAAGTGATGGGCCAGGACAGCCCAGCCCATCCCTGGCTTCACCGTTCCACTGTTATGGTCCGTGAGAACAGCAGGCAGGGCTTATGGTCCATACTTTCTGGATGACAAAGTTAAGGCTGAAAACATTTACCCCAGGTCTCAGAGCAAGTCAGGGCCAGGGCTCCAACCCAGGGGTTTCACCTGACCACTCCCTCCTGGAGGACAGGGCACCTGCTGGGCCAGGTGCCCAGAGAGGCTCTAGGCTCTGCCCCTGCCCCAAAGCCCCACAGCCACCACTGCTTTCTGTTTGTAAAGACATAACAACAGTGCTCTGGGCTGCCCTCTGTGTCCTGGCCCAGGCCAGTCCTCCACGCAGCCCCATAACATGTGGCCTCAAATAGCATTTCCCAGGTGGGGGAGCAGCCCGAGACCAAGGCCTGCTGCCTTCCATGTGCCGCTGCCTGTCTTGTCTTACAGGCCACCAGTTCTCTCTCACAAAGCTCACATGATGTGGAGACGAGGATGTCTTCACCAGGGCTGTAGGGGCCCTTGGAAACCCAGGCCAGCCTCTCACTGGACAGGTGGGCCAGCTGGACCCAACGGTGGGCTCACCTGGGATGCTTTGATCAAGCTTCCCAGGTGGTTCTGGGGTCAGGATTCCCCAACAACCCGTGGGACAAAGCAGAGTTAAATTTTATATTCTTTTCTGTGTTTGCGAATTTAGTGATAAGTAAATAAAGGTATTTCATTTTTCAAGTCTTGTGGGCTTAGCAACCACACTCTGGCCAGCATTTCTTTACTGAGCTAATATAAGCTGTCATGCTGCAGACTGGCCAGTCTAGGCAGCCAGAGTGAGGACAGGCCTGTCCAGGTGGCCAGGAAATAAGCAGGCTTGCCCGTGCAGCTGGAGCACAGACAGTCTGTCTGAGCTGTCAGTGTGTGGACAGACCTGCCGGAGCAGCCAGAGTGCAGATGAGCCTGCCTGGCTGGCCAAAGAAAGAACAGGCCTGTCTGAGCTGTCACAGGCAGGAGGCAGAGTGCAAACCTGTTGGCCCAGGGGCCTGTCTTGACAGCCACAATGTGGACAGACCACTCTGCCCCTAGCCTGGGCTTTGCCCTGCAGGCAAGGCCCTGAGATCAGTCCCCACAAATGGAACAGATTTCCCCAGCCAGTCGGGCCCCCTTTGGCAAATGCTTTGCTTTCAGGAAGGGACATGCCCAAGGACAGTTTCAGACTGTCGCCTCTGTCCTCCTCAGCCCCAGGATCCCTCCAGGAGGCTCACGGGGGCAGAGATGAACCCTCGCCACACAGCCTGTTCTGTATGCACTTCAGAGAGAAGATACAGCTCCAGAGTCTTACACTGTAGAGTCATAAAGACACTGAAGCAGGGGAAGGAAACAGGCCTCCCAACATCACTCAGAAAATCAGAAGGACACCTGCCTTCCAGTCCTCCATTCCTGAACTACCAGGGCCATAATCTGAGCAGTCTGGGAAGGGTTTGACCCCAGGATCCCCCTCCTACTGCAGGGCTGGGCTGTAGGGCCCACCATGGGAGCATCCTTCCGTGGCCTAAGCAGCTAGGAGAGGTCAGATGTCATGCTAAGGTCACTCCCACCATCATGTGAGGGCTTATTCACCTCTCTAAGGCCTTTTGAGCAGTGAAGTCTGCCCCACCACCAGGCAGGCACCTGCCCTTGATTGGGCTCAGCAGAAGTGTGCACACACACCTCCAGCAGCGGGTCACTACTTCCTGGGCATTGCATTCAGGGGCAGCTCTGCCTGTCAGAGGTTCTTCTTTGTTCTGAGCAGGATGCTGTCCCCACCACACCCCTATCCCAGCTCTGGCCCTGCTGGTGGCAGTGGGCACACTGGATATGTCTGCACCTCTCCCCAAGGCTCCACTCCAGTTCCCAGTCCTGCTTCAGGCCCCTTCCCACCTCAGCCATCCTCCGTGGGACAGACCCCATCAGTAATGCCACTCAGTGTGCAGGCACCCTTTCAGGTGAGCTCTGAGCAGCCCAAAGCTGGCAGGTCCTTTGTTTGGTTGCTCAGCCTCTAGAGCACAGTGAGCTCCCAGGCCCAGTGTGGGGGTCCCACCCCACCTGTTGACCCCCACCATGCTGATGGGCCACACGTGCCTTCAGGCCTCCTTACCTGTGACCACACCCTGTGTCCCTGGACCTCTGCCTATGGGACTACTCTGTAGGCCCCACGAAGTGAACTTTGCACCGACTCCTGTGGGTCTGGACAGGTGCTGAGAGACTCGTGTCCTGCCCACGCGGCCAGGTGCCAGCTCAGCACCTGGCAGGACGCACACACAGACATGGCCACGGGCTGCAAGACAGGGCTAATGCTTTTATATTAGTTTTTCTATGACAAAAAGAATCAGCTTTGAGGTTTTTATCATTTTTTTCTTAAAAAACAACAACAACACAAAGGCACCCAGAACTCCCTGCAGGCCCAAAGAATAAAAATGGTGTCTCGTCAGTGGGGCCAGGCCCTTCCTCCTCCTCGTTCAGCCCCACGATCTCCATCTCACTTCTGCCTGTGGACCCTGGCAGTCCCAGGAGACTTGCCCTGTGGCCTCGCCCATCCAAAACATGCCTGTGGCCGGCCAAGGCATGGCAGGGAGCAAGTGCCCCAGTTGCTGGGGGGGCAGGGCAAGGGGGCCAGAGCAGGAGTCCTGAAGGTTCCTGTCCCCAAAGGGAGGGAAAAGGAACAAAAGCCAGCTTTTGTGAGTTCCAAAGGGCAGCAGGCAGCTGACCGTAGAGAGCTCGGAGATAACTCTGTGTCTTCTCCAGAGGATGGACGGACAGACGGACAGGCAGACAGCAAGCTGTTCTGGCCACTTCTGGCTGGAGCAAGAACTGTTGGTGGCATAGGCCGAGGAGGGCTGTTTGCAAGTGATTCGTGTGTGTGTGTGTGTGTGTGTGTGTGTGTGTGTGTGAAGAAGTGGGAGCTCATGCATGCCAGGGTGGGGTCAGACCCTTCCCTGAGTCTGCATGATTCAGAGGGCGTGATGGTGATGGCGGTGGGTATGGGGTGGAGGATGGGACCCTTTGCAAGATGATGTGCAGCTGGCTGTATGGGGGTATGTCATGGTATCTGTGTGTGTGGCTGTGGCACGAACTGTAGGAAGGGGTAGGGATGACAAACTGTTAAGTTTGTGTTGGTGGGGTAGGCGGGTGCAGTGCTGGGTGTGTCTGCAGTGTGGTGGAGTCGGAGCTCACAGGGCACAGACACGTGCTGCAGAAAGGGGTCCAGATGTCCATCATCCTATAGAACATTTGGGAGAGTTAGGGAGTCCCAAGCAGACCCGCCAGCCACAGCCTGCCTAGGGGAGGTGGATCAGAACTGGGGAGCCCACTTGACGATGCTCTGGGAGGACCAGGTGACTGCAGGCAGGAGGAGACATTGCTCCTGGGAGCCTAGAGCCAGTGGGTGCCTACTGAGAGGTGTTTGTGCTGATGTGGCCAGGCCTGGTGTGGATTAGAGGGCCTCTGGGTCCCTCTGGACATTCCTGGGGCCTCATCCCAGGCTCCACTCAACTGACCAGTCCTCCAGAAGGGGCAGATGCCCTCTCATCCCAGGACTCCACAGCCCCCCTTGTGAGGTCCATAACATCCACACTGGTGCTGACCCCTGGCTCTGCCTGAGCATAATGCCTGGAGAGAGAGGGTCTACTTTCATAGCCCTGGACCCCTGAGGGAGAAGAAGGTGACTCCCAGAACTGCGCCTGGGCTTGCCCTCCATGCTCACACTGCCCCCAGGCACACTCTCCTCCCTGCCTCTGTCATCCATCCAGGGGTCCTCACACCCTTCAGGCTCCTCTTTGCCCCAGGCCTACTTCCATTCAGGTTCCTGAGAGTGGCCCAGTGACCTCCCACAGCCACACCCTGACCCTGTGACCCCAGCTTGGCCCACCGGGATGTCCCTCTAACCAAACCTCTCCACCTGGCTACTTGCCGACCTGTCCTGTGGCCTCTCCAACAACCTTTCCAGCAACCCTGCCTACCAGCCCCTCCAGTCTGCATCCCGTCCCCTCACAGCCTAACCCCAGGATCCGCCCCTGCAGATACACTCATTGTCCTTGCTCCTTGCCCTCCTGCCCCACACACCTAGCCAAAAACCCAGCTCTGGAGGGATCCAATTATCCATCCTCACACCCAGCTCTGAGTGCCAAGCACCTCCTGCTGCACAGAGAAAGCAGAAGGCTGAAGGCAGCTGGCTGACAGGACTTTATGTCCAGCCGCCAAGCCACTAACCTGTGACTGCAGCTACTCAGTCCTCTGTCCCTCCTGTCCCAATGAAAGGAGCACTGCCACCCCCACCCCCCACCCCCCACCAGAGCCAGTCCCTCCTACTATTTCCACAGGGACCACCACTCAACTCAGCTCTTCTCCACATGGGCCCTTCCCCATGAGCATTCAAACCAGCTCCATGCCTTAAAAAGCCCCAACATGTACTTCTTACCCCTTCCTACAACCACCCTCTCTCATCTCTTCACAGCCAAACTTCTTGACAGAGTTGTATACACTCCCTGGATCCACTCCTTTCCAGCCCCTTTTCTCTACTCCATTGTCCTGAGGCTGCTTCCCACAGGTCATGGGGGATCTACTTGTGGATAAATGCAGTGGGTCCTGGGCAGCGCTCAGCGCTCAGGTCTATCGGCCTCTCAGCAGCACTGACACAACTGATTCTCTCCACTGTGCATGTGTTCATGGCATGTATGTGCATAACATGCACGCACGTATGCTGTGTGTGTTGTGTGCGGGAAGGGATTGTGTGCATGTTCTATATCTGTAAATGCATGTGCATGTGTGCAGCATGTTCCATGAATGTATGCCTTTGTGGGTGTGTGCGTGTTTGGACATATGTGAGCATGGGTACATGTATGTTGAAGCACTGTGTACATGCACGTTCTTGTGTTACATGCATGTGCGAGTACCCTCTGATCTGGGCTGTATACCACTTTCCTACCTCCTTCCCTAGCTGCTCCATCTCAGCCCCCTCCCCCTGGTCCTGCCTTCTCCCCAGGCGAGCTCCCCAGCCTCCTGCAGCCTCAGTGACTGTTTCAAGCTGATGATGCCTGGATCCCCAACTCCAGCCCAGACCTCACTGCTGAACCCCAGACCTATATATCCAACCCATCCCTGGGCACCTCCCCCAGTGCCTTTCAGGCCCTTCAAACTCAGCACTCCCCTGAACAAACCTGTTCTTCCTCTCCTCCACCCTGCATTCCAAGCTCAAGCCTGCGCCTGGTCTCTCCCTCACCCCATGTCCAGAGGGACTACTCAAGTCTGCCTCCCAGGTCCTTTCGGCCCAGCTGCTTGTCTGCATCCTCACCTCCTGCCCCATAATCTCTGGCTTCGATTCCAGCAGTAGCATCTGCCTGGCCTCCCACATCCACTCCCTGTGTGTGATCCATCAGGCATTCATCAGTCACTGCTGGGAGAATCCCCGGCACAGGCCGGCCTCCCATGGGCTTGCTGTTATACCCAGCCTCCCATCCAAATGCTCTTACAGGTTCACAAAAGGAACAGTGAAGCAGGGGACAGAGGGTGAAGAATGGACAGAAGGAGCCTAGACTGGGTCAGGGACAGGAAACTAGCAAGGACATCCCACCTATGTCAGATCCGGTTCACGTGTTCACTACCGCCCTTCCTCTTCCTCCTCATCCTCATCCTCCTCTTCCTCTTCCTCTTCCTTCTCCAACTGGCCTCGATCCTTGGAAATGTCACCAAACTCAAAGTTGCCTTCTATGTCCAAGACCTGCAGGTGCTTCAGCCTCCGGAAGGCGCTTTCCACCACGGAGCCCACGGCCAGCTTGTTAAACCTGTACAGCCACCCACATGGGGTCAGTGCCAGGAGCCCAACCCTCAGAGTCCCCACACTTACCCACCCCAGAACGTAAAGGGGAGGGTGGGCCTTCCAGGAGGATGTTGCAGCAAATACAAAAGGCAGGGGCTGGGAGGCACCCCATATCAAGGGCAGCACAAGCTGTCCAGTGTGACTACAGCTTGGGGGACAGGGGCTGACCCTGGGCCACGCGCCCACCAGGTGAGGGTAAGGCTGCCACTGCATGAGCTCTCACTATGACTTGGAGTGGCAGGCGTGGGAGCCTCCTCTTGCCTGCCTTTTGGAACTAATCCTGAGTCCTGAGACTCCTGGGCTGCCAGGCTGGGGTCACCTGGTTCCTAGTGTGAGGTGGCACACCTGCAAGGCCAGAGCCATGCCGGGCCGGGACACACAGGTTGTGGGAAGGCAGAAGTCAGGCTCTGATCTCAAGCCCCCTCAACTCTCTGTGCCACAGTTCCCTGCAGGAACCAAAGCACAGGTCGCATTCACCCCAGTGTCACCCAGCCTGGGGCCTCTGGGCCACAAAGCCCCTGGGAGTACACATTCTGCCTTTCCTAATATGGCTCCTTCTCTCTGATTTGAGAAGGTGGAAGGTGGGGATGTTAGAAAGAACCTTCTGGCTCTGCTGTATGGAAGCTCCTCATCTCCTTAGGGGGCTGAGCCCCCTGAGTCCTTCTAAACACCCAGAGTCCAGTGAAAACATGAACATCTGCTGTCCTGGGTCTGAGGCCCAGGCATAGCCTGGCCAGCTGTGGACACAGCACCACCTATGCTCTCTGGGCCTCAATTTTTTCAGCTGCAAATTGGGACGATGCTCTCAGGGATCCCTTCTAGCCATAGTAACATCAATAAGGCCCACGTGCACCACTTGGCTTTCAACACTGACCTCTACCTGTGAGCTGTTCCCATGTACCTTGACTATCCTGCTAGAGCCAGGGTGGGCACAGGGGGCATCCACAGGGCCACAGGGCACCTCCTACCTGAGAAAGATCCCCTTGAGGTTGGGTGTGGAGTCGAAGGCATTGGCAGGCACGGTGCTGATCTTATTGTTCTGCAGATACAGGTACTCCAGTGACTCAGGAAGTCCCCCCGGGATCTCTGTGAGCTGATTCCCGGCGATGTCCAGCAGCTGCAGGGGTGCCCAGGGAAGTAAAAGCAATTAACAATTTGCAAAGGCCCCCACGAACCCCCCAAACACATGTAAATCTCACCATAACCCTGTGAGATGGGATCTAAATCTACATTGTCCAGGTGGGGAAACAGAGGCCCAAGAGATCTGTCTAAGGCCACGCAGCCTGTACAAGGCTGGAGCCCAGTGTACCTGACTCCAAACCCTTGTTCTACCCAGCTCCTTCCACCCTCCTACATGGATTCACAGCCAGGGTTTCCTTCCTCATTAACTCATATGTCACCCCCACCAAATTAAAGACTCAGAGAGCAGGGGCCAGGAATCCTCTAGTCATTGAATCTCATCCCATGGATCCCAGAGGAAGGTGGGGTTGGGGGTCATACAGCTGGGGCTACGTATTCAGGGACCTCGGGGGCCATATTGGCAGGGGTCAGGATCAAGAGTGCCAGGCTGACAGGGATCCCATGCTGGTGAGTCTCAGAGTCACCACATGCCTACAGTCCAAGAAGTGGGAAACCAGGAAAATGGGATGGTTTTCCTGGGAGCAGAAGGAAGAAGCAGTAGGCAGGAGACCTGGATGTGCACAGGACCAGCCCACTGTCCCTCAGCTGTCACCCAACACACACTTGTCCAATCTCTTTTGGGACTCCATCGTTTCTAAGCTCCCTCCCTCACCCCAACAGGCTGGGGCTCAGGGTCAGGAAGCTGGGGGCCATGAATCCAGATTCAACATTCAAGGGGAGGACAAGCTTGATGCACCATAGGAAACCTCCCCGTCACCTGCCCTATGCACAGAGCTCCCTGTCCCCACTGTGTTCACTTCACATGGCTCCAGCACTTCTTTATTCATTCCATACACCTCTGTGTCCATGGGTGCTGGGGACTTGGATGCCACTGAGACACTGCCTCCACCCTCAGGAAGCCAGGCTGGGAGATGGACACAGAATCTGACAATGACAGCTAGTGGAATGGGGCCACCATAAGGAGCCTGATGCAGCCTTGGGTCAGGGACACTGATGGCAGCCAGCACAGGTAGGGGCTCTGGAGTGATGGGAACAGTTGCTGCTTATAGAAAAAGCCAAATGTGAAAGAAAGAATCCACCCCAAGAGACACCGGATCCCTGACTGAACTTATCCAGGCCCACGGTGGTATTCAACCTGCCCATCATTGGTGGCTTCCAGAGGAGGTGACACCTGAGTCCTAGGTACATTATAGTCTCCAGTAGGGTAGTGAGCCTCCATCTGTCTTATTCTAAGCTGGGTCTTCAGTTCTAGAATTGTGTCTGCACATGGTGGGGTTTGGATATAGACTTGTGGAATGAATGAGGAAGTAAGTATCACCAGGATGGAAACGATGCTTGCTTCTAGCAGAGGGGCCAGTATGAGCAAAGCTCAGTACGCCTGGGAAAATAAGAAGCTCAGCTGGAAAGAGGGGCAGGCTGGACCTTGAAGGCTGTGGCAAGGATTCTGATCTGGGTTCTAAGGGCAATGGGGAGCCATGGGGTTCTGGGGAACCGTGGGGTTCTGGGCAGGAGTATAAGCAGAGCATATGTTTTTCAAGATACCCTCTGATTGCTTATGGAGTACAAGAGTAGAGAGTTCCTAGGAATGTTGGGTCCAGGAAAAAAATGGGGGTGAATTGGCTACGGGTATGGGCAGCAGGAATGGAGAGAAGCAGACCTACTAAGATGTGATGGTAGAACTGGTAGGGGGTAGTAACAAGGGGCATTGCAAGGCAGGTGGTATAAAAAGGGGGTGTCAAGGCCAGCTACCAGGTTTCCCGTGGGCACCAGAAGTGGATGTCGCCCCCTTTAGTGAGTTAGAAAATGCAGTAGGAGGAGCAGTTGTGAAGGAGAGGACAATGGGGTTTGGCCCCTTGAGAATGGGGTTCCTGGGGTATACCTAAGAGGGATTCATTGGCACAGGGGGTTCAATCCTGGTGTCTGGGTGAGGAGAGACCCCAGCTAATGCTGCTCCTGCAAGGTCAGCTATTTCCCTGACTCCCACCCTGCTCCATCCTCAGAGCTGAGCCTCACCTCCCTGCCCCCCACTCAGACATCCCTGTCCCAACAGCTCCCCCCACAAGCATGGACTGTGAGCCTACCAGGCCAGGGCCCTGGGTCCAGCAGTGAACAGAACAGACTAAAATGCCTGCCCTTATTCTAGAGAAAGGAGCAGGAACCAAACAAGCAAACAGATGACCTAATGCTGGGGAGGAGGGAGGAGGCATATGTAGAAAAACAAAGCAGAGGAAGGTGGTAGGTGGTGAGAGAAGACCTCCCAAGGAGGTGACATTTGTGCAGATCCCTGAGAAAGAGGGAGGAGCAAGCCCTGAGAACATCTGGGGCAAAGAAGACAGACAGCGTGGCACAGGTTCCCAGGCTCCCTGGTGGGCCTGGCAGCACCTCAGCTCTGCCTCCCAGGTTTCTCTAATGGAGTTCCCTTCCAGCCCCTCACCAAGTCAGGGAGATTTCGCTGTAAGAAACTCAATTCTTATGGCCAGGCATCCTGCCTGACTGACCATGGCCACAACAGCCACACCGACTGCCCACATCACCTCAAGTAGACTCTCCAGCCCCCTGCAGACCACTTTGACTGCCTTGCTGTCTTCCCCACCCACAAACCCAGCCTTCTCTGGGCACATATTCCTGTGCCTGTGGGTGGGTGAGTTTGACACTCCTGCCACCTGAATTGTTCCTGTCCCCAGGGACCATGGGCCTCTGCCTGTACCTATGACCTCCTCTTACCCTTAAAGCCCTCCTTAAGCTCTGCCTGCCCATACCAGCTGTACTCTGCTCTTCACTCCTTAGGGGCATGCTAGCCATACTGTCTGCATGGCCTAGCCCCCCTACTTTAAGGCCTGGCCTCCCCAGAGGGTACCACCCTCATGGCCCAGTCCCCTGCCTTCCCCTTTACCTGCAGATGGGTGAGGTCAGCCCAGGCACTGGGGCCCAGGGCACGGCTGCGCAGCCGGTTGCCAGTGAGGTAGAGCTCGCGAAGCTGAGCCATGCCTGCCAGCGCCCCGCGTGCCAGGGCGGCCAGCTCGTTGCGCTTGACCTTCAGCACGTGCACATTGCGGGGAAGTCCTGGCGGCAGTGTGTGCAGCCGGTTGCCCGACAAATCCAGGGAGCGCAGCAGGCGCAGCTTGCGGAAGGCGTCGCGGTGCATCTGAGGGCTGGTGATGCGGTTGTAGCTGAGGTTCAACTCCTCCAGGAAGTAGGTGGTGGCAAAGTCGTCGCGGCCGATGCCGGTGATCTGGTTGTGCAGTATCATGAGGGTGCGCACGCGGCGGGGCAGGCCGCTGGGCACGCGCTCCAGCGCATTGTTGTACAGGTGCACGGTGTGCAGCCGCTTGAGGCCCTGGAAGGCCCGCGGGTGGATGCCGTGCGCGCGCAGCTGGTTGCTGTGCAGCAGCAGGTACTCGAGGCTGCGGATGGGGGTCAGCACATCCGCGTCCACGCTCCGTATGGCGTTCTTCTCCAGGTGCAGCAGCACTAGGCTGCGTGGCAGCCCCGCTGGGACCCGCGACAGGTTGTTGCTGGACAGATCCAGGTACTCCAGGCTGGAGAGCTTCCTGGGGCGAGGGTGATTAGGACGGTTGGCAGAAGGCCACACAGCAGGAACCCACTGTTGTTTCCACCATGTTACCAAAGGAGGTGGCAGAGAAACTTGCATCTAATTCATCCCAGTTCCGCCCGTTGCTCACTGGGGGACCTCGGGCCTCTCCAGGCTTCCCATTGGCGTTCTTCTCCAGGTGCAGGCTCCCAGGCTCCCTGGTGGGCCTGGCAGCACCTCAGCCCTGCCTCCCAGGTTTCCCTAATGAAGTTCCCTTCCAGCCCCTGACCTAGGAAGGCTCTAGCCTGGTTTCTGACACATAGGGTTTTATTGGAAGAACAATTGTTTAAGGCCTTTTTTGGCCACTATGGGCCCTAAAAAAATTAAAACATGTTTGCCTTCAACAAACATGATTGAGTTTCTATTTTGTCCGGAGAAGCCACCCTCTGCAAATGCTTCCCTACCTCACTGGAATTTTGGCAGGCCTTACCCATACCTATCAGTTGTTCCTGGGGACAGAAATGTCAGTAGAGGCACAAACCTTGAAGTTTCTTCCCAGGAACTGGCCAGGGCAGCAGGGCAAGAGGTGTGTGAGAGAGGGCCTGGCTGGCTGGGCCCTGGGAGGAGCTTCCTGGTGCCCCATCCTCCTGAGGGCCCAGGCAGGGGCTTACCAGAAAGTCTCGTTGTCCAGGCCCTCATCAGTCAGGTAGTTGTTCTGCAGGTACAGCTCCCGCAGGTTGCTCAGCTCACTGAAGGCACCTGGTGGAATCTTCTCCAGCTTGTTGCTCTGGGGGGTGGGACAGTGGGGAGGGGAGCATGAGAGACAGCCCATGGGCAAGGGCAGAGCCAAAAGACGTATGGAGAGGGGTCTGAGGGAGCCATGAGGAGCAGGCCTAGGCCTGGAGGACTCTGGGCGTGGGCTGATAGCCAGGTGCCCAGGCTTCTGCCTGCTTCCCCATAGTGGGTGCTGTGCCAAGGCCCCACAGCCTTGCCACTGTGCCCATGTGGGCCTGGGCTCTTGCTCCACTATGGGTGCCTGCTCTGGGGGTGTCCCATCTGCCCTCTCCCTCATACCTTGAGGTGCAGCTTGTAGAGGGCGGGGGGCAGATGCTTGGGCACATGGCGCAGAAAGTTGCTGGACAGAATAAGGATCTCAACATTGCTGGAACCGTTGAACATGTTGTCCGGCAGCCCAGCATCCGCCAGCTTGTTGTTGTGCAGGTACACAGACCTGGGGGGTGAGGTGCAGGTCCTCACTCACCCAGGCCCCCGATCCCTGGCCCCAGCACCAACTCAAGGTTTGGAGCCTCCAAACCTTGCTCTGGTTGGGCCTGGGGCCGAGGGCATCCTCCTCCTCTCATCTGAGGAACCTCAGACTCTACCTAATGGAGTCCCCCTATACAGCTGAGGGGAACAAGGACCCACCAGAGGTTACCACACAAGTTAGTGGTAGAACTAGGATTTCCTGATCCCCAGTCCATACTTCGCCATTCCCTTCAAGGTTCTCAGTCATTCCCCAATTGTCATAGCCTGTTAATCCCACACAGCTAACTGTAAGTTCCGTGGGACTTCCTGAACATGGGACGTGTCCCTGATGCCCAACACAGGGCTTGGCTCAGGGTGATGCCTCATCCATTCAGCAAGTATACAGTGAGTTCCCCTACATGCAGGGAATGAATGTTCTAGACTCTAAAGATATAGCAGTGGACACAACCAATGAGACCCTGCCCTCACGGAGCTAACAAACTTGGAGGCCAGAAGACCAGGAACCAAAGAAATGCATGGAAGATATAGTTCATTCTTGCTGGGTGCCTCTCTTGGGCCTCAGTCTTCTCATCTATCGGATGGGAGCATGCACAGTGACCCTAGCTCCTCAGGGGGATGGAGAGAATAGAGTGAGGTGACAGATGCTGGTACAGAAGTGGCATCAGGAGGGACTAGCCCCTCCAGCACCACAGTGCACTGCCCACTGCTCCCAAAGCAGCTCTCAGTGAGGGACGACTCTGCCTGTTGGAAGATGCTTTTCCCCCAGGGGCTGAGGAAAGAGGGAACCTCACCCAGCTCCCATAATTCCACAGACATCACCCTCTGTCCTTGCCTCCTGGACTGATTGCTCCTCATCCTTTAGGTCTCAGCCTTTGGAGCCTGTGCCCCTGCAGCCCCTGGGCATCTCCAGGGCCCATCTGGGTCCTCTCTGCCTCACTCAGGGTGGCAGCCTCTGCTCGGCTCCTCCCCCTTCCCCAGCCTGAGCCCAGGGCCCCCCTCTGACCTCTGACCTCAGGTTTGGCTTCTGGCCAAAGGTGAGCCCATAGATCTTGGTGAGATAGTTGGCGGCGAAGTCCACACTGATCAGGGTGTTTGGCAGGAATCGGGGTGCCAAGGTCAGCTGGAAAGGGAATAGCCAGGGCAGAAAGACCAATGGAGGGAGGAGGTCGGCTCTGGGTCCCGCTGTCTGCTGCTCATCTGGTCCCTTCATTTGTCTCCTCCCAGCAACCACAGCTGTCTTTCTAAAATGGAAACCTGTTTCCTTCTGCTGATAACACAAAACCAGAATATCTACAGCTCCCCAGAGCACTGTGCTTGGCATTTAAAGCCCACCAGGCCTGTCCCCTGCCCTGCCTGCCCTGTTTTCTCCCCTCCCTGGTCCCCAACACTGGCTCTCTGTCCAGCTGGAGTGAGACCCATGCTTTCCCAGCACAGCCCACAGCGTCCACCCCTCATTCATTCAACAGCAGAGCCTGAGCCTACAACGTTCCAGGCACGGTTCCAGGAGCTCACTGGGCATGTCCTGGGCAACAAGATGGAGAAGTACCTCTGCCCGCCTCCCCCACAAAAAGCTTACATCCTAGTGGAGAAGATAACAAACAAGGAATAAAGTATCTGATAATGATCACTGCTATGCAGGGAATTCAAACAGGCTGAAGACAGAACGACTGTGTGGGTTGCTCAGGAAATAGGTGACAGACACTTAAGGCATGACAGCAGCATAAACACCATCTGGGAGGGAGCATACAAGGCAGAGGAGCAGCGAATGCAAACCCAGCATGGGAGGTGGCAGGGTGCAGGTCTTGGGGGTTAGAGGAGCAAGAGAGAGTGAGTGGGGCCATGAGTTAAGAGAAGCAAGGGGAAGTGTGGCTTTCATTCTGGGCCGAAGTCAAAGCCATTGGAGGGTTTTAAGCAGGGAGGGGGGATGTAGGGGAGAAGTGGGGAATAATTTTTAAAGGTCACTCTGGCTGCTCTGAGGAGAAGGGGCAAAAATGAGGAGGCAGGTTGCCCAGTTGCAGGATAGCAGGGCAAGGCTTGCAGTACTGCTGGGCATGGTAAGAAGCACTAGGGCTTGGCACTCAGACCAGCTGTATGGTAGGTGGTTGGAGACCCCCTTTACAGAGATGCAGAGCTGGCAGGAGCACTGGGGGCTGTGAGTGGGAGCAGTCCTACTTCCATTAGACATTTAGGGGAGGCAGCCAGGAGGCAGAAGGATCTTTGAGTCTCAAGTAGGAGGAGAGGAATGGGCTGGAGACTGCCACTGGATTAGGCCATTATGGAGAGTTCAGAGAGAAGAGGCGAGGATGGAGTTCTGGGGCATGCCAAATATTTTGAGGTTGAGTGTCTTTGTGTCTCTTCTCATGCTGTCCCTTCTATTGCAGTGTCCTCTTCTCCAGACCCCTGCCTGAAATCCTGTTTCCTGTCATGGTCCTTTAAAGGCTATCTCTTCCACAAAGTCCTGAAAGCACCCCCGCCCTGTGGACATGAGCTTTCACTCCCCCTATACTATCATCATAAGCCTTGGCCTCTGTCTTCATTACTAACCACTCGGATGCCCCAGATTAAGGTGTGGGGTCTGGGCCATGTCTGAGCAGTAACGAGGACCCAGTGGCCAGCCCAGAAGAGGCCCTCGGGAAAGTTCCCTGAATTCAGCCTCTGACACCAGGCGGCATGGTCAGCATGCTTCCTGCTGCTGCGGGGCCCTCACCTTGTTATTGGCCAGGTACAGGTAATTGAGGTTGGTCAAATGCTCAAACGCCTCCTCCGGGAGCCCTTCAAAGGACAGGCATCGGTCAGAGCCCTGGATGAAGGAGACGCTACAGGGGAGCACACAAGCACCAATCCCCCCTCCTCCAAGCCCACCCCACTTGCTAGGACTGGGGACAGCACTCCCTGAGGCAGGTGTGACACTGCTCTCTTCCCAGCCAGTCCCAACAGGCCTTCCCAGCCTCTTGCTCACAGGAACCCAAGCTCAGAGGAGCAGGTGGGAAATGTCCACTGAGGGACAAACCTAGGTGGGAATGGGTCCCCGTAAGATCAGGCCATGGGATGGAGGACCCAGACTGACATTTTTTTTTCTGCCAGGAAGGAGTGCTGGGCGCATCCCCAGAAGATCCAACCCAGCCCCATTGCAGGGCACGGTTTCAGCCTGTGAGCCTCCCCACCACCTGGCCCGCCCCTGCCCCATCTAGTGTCGAGACTTGGCTGTCACTGGGATCCTGGCCAGGCTGGCCCTTCTCCAGTCCTGAGGCCGGCCCATGACACTAGGTTCCAGACCCTCAGATGCTAGGACTCACCCAATGATCTAACAAGAGGGAACAGTTACATAAACTGTGCAGCACCCCTCCATGGAATACCCCGTGCTGTGTAAAATGATGGCCACAGAGAGTTTTAGCAATATGAGAATGCTGCTGAGCTAACTGCTGAGTGAAACTGAGCACTTGCAATAGTGGTGATGCCTATATTATAAATTCAGCTAGGGATGAAAAACACAAAGAAAAAAGACTAGATTGGATTGTGATGATGGTTGTGCAACTATAAATTACTAGTACTCATCACATTGGACCTATTAATTGGGTAAATCTTATGTATGCAAATTACACCTCAATAAAGATGCTTTTTAAAAATGGAAAGAAATGTACCAAAATGTCCATAGTGATGAACTCCAAGTGGCAGAATTATAAGTGGGTTTTGAATTTTCTATTTTATTTTTCTATATTTCCAAATTTTCTATTATAATAAAAATTATTTTCATCATCAGAAAAAAAACACACATTTTAAAATTTGAGGACTCTACAACTCTTTGATTCTGTGAATTAAAGAGTCTACAACAAAGGTCTTTGAAGCCTCTCCCTTGAGTCAACTCCCAGGTCTCAGAGACACACAGGGGTGGCTTTTAGCCAATACCCAGGACCCACTACCAGCCCAGCCAAGATCTGCTTTTATCCACATCCCAGGGTCTGCAGGGTGGGGCTCTCCCCAGGAGCGCCCAATCCCCCACCTGGTGGCCCCATCCCAGGCTCTGGGTGACCCCTCACCTCGTGAAGTCAGGCGGTTGTTTTGAAGGTTCAGAGTCTCCAGCTGATGCAGCCGGGATAGTTCCTCAGGGTAGATCTTCTCCAGCTGGTTGTTCTAGGGAGGCAGGAGCGGGGGTGGTGAGGAGGCAGCAGCAGCATGGGGAGTAGGCCTAACTCTACCCTCAGCCCCAGTCTCAGGAGCCAGCTCATCTGTTGGGAACCTCTGTTGGGATTCTCCACCATGGTAGACAGACCCTGGGTGCCAGCTCTGAGCCATGCCTGGATCTGGGTGCTTGAGGTAGAGCCGTGACAACAGACATGTGGGTCTCACATTCTAGGAGCCCACACATGGGTGTCCACAGGCAGTTCAAACTTGGAGTGTCATCTCCCCTTCAGACCTGCTCCCCTCATGTCCCACTTAGTGACAACCCATCCTCCCCACACCCAAGCCAGAAACCCCTTTTGGTTCCCTTTCTGGGCTCTGCATTTCTCACTCCTGTTGGCATGCTTTAAAATCTGGGTCAGGTACCACCTCCTCCAGAAGCCTTCCTGGGTTGAGTTGGGAGCTAGATTAGGAACTGCTCCAGGCCTCCCAATTAGTCCTCTGTCTCCACCTATCGTGCTCTCTACTTGTTTAGGTCTCTGCCTCCCCCATAACTGGGAATGCCTCAAGGGCAGGTATGTCCGAGTCCTCCCTTTGTGCACAGCACCCACCCAGGACCAGAGGTGGAAAGCCAGTACCCAGGAGGTATTTTACCAATGGAGGGATGAGTGAGCTAAAAATAAGTGCTGTTGTCACCTTGTCCCTTTCCCTAGTAGGCTACCCTAGCCTGGAGCCGCCACCACTGCCATCCCAGGCCCACAGGGCTCTGTAACCAGGGCAGGTCACTTTCCTTCACTGAATCTGGTCTCCTCTGGAAATGGATACAACAGCCCCTTCCTCTCCCTCAAGGCTGCTGGGTCACACAAGGGGACTGGGTGCACCAGCACCTCAGAGCCCCCATCTGGAACTCTAAGACCCACTTCCTATACCTCAGCTGCAGAGAGAGCTCTGTTCCCTGAGCCCCCAGGACACTCTATCAGGGTCCACTTTGCTCTTGTTTTCCTGGCCTGTAATGGTGTCTGAGATTCAGCTGTGGGGCAGGTCTGTGTCCATTTTCAGATGAGGCCTGACTACTGACGGGCCTCAGCCCAGACTCCTCCCAGTGAAACAAAGCAGGTTATATCATGGTGCTCTGTGACCGAGGGGATACCCCAGGGTGGAGCCAGATCCTCCTGTCTGACCTGCCATAGCACCCCAAGTCTGGGCATGTGGAGCCAGGTGCAGTGACGGCTCTGGACAAGCAGGGAGCTGTGACTGGGGGTTCTGGGGCAGGAGCCACGAGTGTGGGGGCAGTTCCTGGTGACCAGTGGTACAGTGCCGGTCTCACCTGCAGGGACAGGTGGTTGGTATGCTCAGGCAGGTCCCCTGGGAATTCATGCAGGTCGATGCCACCACAGTCCACAACACCCTCCTGGGAACAGGCACAGTCTCGGGGGCAGTTAATGGTGGCTGGGCCAGGCCCTAGCTCCTCCGGGCTCAGGATCAGCACCGGCTCCTCCTCCACAAATTCGTTTTCTTCAGGACTCAGGCTGTGAGTGCCACTTCGGCCAAACACAGGGGCTCTCACGGCGAGCACCAGTCCGAGCTGCAGCTGCGGTGGTAACAGCAGCAGGAGCAGCAGCGCCCTGCTCCGGGCCATGGTGCCTGCGGGAGGGGTCGAGTCAGATCCACCTGGGAACCAGGGCTGACTTAACCTGTTAGGTACAGCAAGCACAGGGCTAGGCTCATAAAAGTGCTAATGGGCCCTCCCAGGCACCAGGCAGAGCCCACTCTGGACCCTGTCCTCAGCATGCATCTGATCTGGTGACTGCTGCCCTCCCCTCCCCAAGCATCCCATCAGGGCTGCCTCTAGAGGGAGGTGGGTGAAGTGAAGACTTGTCTTTAGGCAGGCCTGAAAAACCTCCCACAACCTCACCAGGCCTGGTCCCCAAAAATCTATACCCCTACTTTGCAGAAGGTAAGCTGAAGCCAGGGAAGAACAGTGACGTGCAGGGCTTGGCCTGGGTTTTGCTGAGCTCTCAGACAAGCAGTGCTGGGAGGCCCTGTCCCTCCTCCAGCTACCACAGGCAATGGTGGGCCAGACCTGCCTGGTACATCCCAGCTCTTCAGTTTGCCATTTCTAGGGTCTTCAGGACATGACCTTGCCTCTCCTCCAATTCCCCACCCACCTGCCCCAGTTAAAACAGGTCTGTTTAGTAGTTCCTCTCCCCAGGCCTTTGCATATCCTATTCCTTCCACCTGGAATGCCACCCCCTCTCTATGCAATCTATAACTCCTCCAAGAACCAATGCCGGTGTTGTGTCCCCTGGGAAGATGGATGAGATGCCCCAGGGCTCCCCATTCCTGTGCTCCCCCAGGGCTAGGCATGAATTGGGTTGAGTTGTGAATACATGAAGATGTCTTTCTCCCACAACAGGGCTGTGAGTCTGGGCAGAGGCCAGAACCGGGCACAGAGTAGGTGTCAGTGAATGGAGCTGCTGCTGCCCCCAGAACCTCCCAAATCCTATTCCTGGTGTTGGGCCCTCAGCTGCCCTCACCAGGGCCTGCTGTGCTCACAAGATGGCTGCAGCATGCAGCAGACCATGTCCCAGCATGGTCCCCTGGGGCAGCAGGGAGGGGGCATAGAGGCTGGCTCCAGGCCATTGAGGAAGACGCTGGTTCCATTGTCCCAGCAGCCCATGGGCCAGGCTGGTCCCCAGAGTTCTCTTTCCAGGGATTCAGTCAGAAAACCTCTCTGGGGTGTGATAAGTTGTGACAGGCAGTAGCTCAGGTACACTGGAGTCCCACAGACCCAGTGTCCACTACTTAGCACCTCTGACTTCAACCTCAGCTTCCTCATTTTACAGATAATATGTGTCTGGACTCGCACTTGCAGCTTCTGTGAGGAGTCCACAAGGTAACAGCCACAAAGCACCTGGCACCTATTAGGTCATGAGGGGCTGCTATCAGCGCTACCGTGAATACAAACGCCGGTGCAGTGTCCAGACTGGGGGCACCACGCCTCATTCCGAGCCTCCCCCCCCCCCCCATTAGATCAGGGACCACAACCCACAGAGCCATTAGAAGGTTCTGACATGATGGTGGGCCTGTGAGGGCTGGGTAAACGGGAAGCTTGCTGATGACGCTGATGTTTGCTTAAGAAGCAGGCTGTGGAGCCAGACAGCCAGGGCTGCAAGCTCGACCCTGGCTCTTACCAGCTGAGGGACTCTGGGCAAGTGTTGTCACCCTCTAACCCCAGCCTGCTCACTGTCCCTGGGCTGGTAACAGGGTTGTCCTAATGGGAAGACTGAGAGTCAATGGGATGAACGTACTGCACACAGTAAGTGCTCAATAAATGTTAGCTCTTCCCACCACTAACACCTGATCCGTGGTCCTTGTTCGCATCCCAGCCACGCCACTGCCTGCCCCAGAACCCCTGCTTCTCACCCTTCCCTGTCTAGATCCTGCTGTGCTTTGGGGTCCAGTCCCAGGTTCACCTCTTCCCTGAAGATTTGAAAGGTGTGAGGAGAGAGAAGAGAAATAGCAACCAGGCTTGCTGGACCCTCTAGGTCCTCAAGGCCTATGCAGACTTGGGCCGCCCAGCACTGGCCTGGCAGAAAACCAGGCAGCCAGCTCACATGCAGTCCCAGGCTCCAGAGATCAGCCAGCTGCAGCCTGGCCCTATGCCCACCCTGCCACACCCCTGCTTGCCCCATCCCCTGACCAAATGGGCAATAAATCCTCAGCCAGTCTGCACATCATCATTCCCATGGCACACTGTAACCCCCCAGCAAGCTCAACAGCCTCCCGCCCCTGGAGCCACCAGCATTAGTCTGTCTGACCCTGCTGCAGAACGGGACTGTGGAAAGGGGAGTTGGGCACAGGGCCAGGCCCCAAATTCAATCAGGCAGAAGGCCAGGTACAAGGAGACTCCCCACATATCCTGTGCATTTACTGGACCAGCTATTTTTCCTCCCTCACCTTCAGCTTTGTGTCTGTAAAGATCTGTAAACTGTATCTGTAAAAATATTTAACTTATATTAACATTATGAGCCATATTGAAAATGTTATCATCACTTCATAGATGAGGGAGCTGAGGCCCAGCAAGGTTGGCCAATGTAACACAGTTGTTAAATGGCAAAGCTGAGCTCCCAGCCCAGGTCTTAGCCACAATGCTATGGGTAATGCAAAACACAGCTGGGCTCTGAGGACCCAGACAGACATGGCTCCTACCCTTAAGAAGCTCACACCTGCACTGTCCACATGTGGCTACTGAGCACTTGAAATGCGGCTAATCTAAATTGAGATGTGCTATAAGTGTAAAATGTAGCATACATGGGTTTCTTTTTAGTACCAAAAAGAATGTAAAATATCTTATTAATAGCTCATTTATGTTTATATTGATTACATGATAATACTTTACTGTGGCTTCTAGAACACTTTACATGACATATGTGGCTTGCATTTGTGCCTCACACTGTATTTCTATTAGACATTATGTATAAATTGCATTCATAGTTCACATCATGTTTCTATTGGATGTTATATGTAAATTGAGTATCATAATCCCACTGTCATCAGAGGTGTGATGAAGGGAAGCTGAAGTCCATAGGAACTCAGAGGAGGCCTAACCCTGCCTGGGGCCAAGAAGGCTTCTCAGAAGAAGTGATGCCTCACCTAGCCATGAAGGATGAGTATCAGGCAAAAGTGGAAGGGTGATACAAGCAAGGGGTTGGCTTGTGCAAAGGTCCAGGGGCAAGAGAACCCATGTTATGACCTCTAAAAAGCTCCTAGAGTGTCTGATAGAGGTTGGAAACTGGGAGTGATGCAAGTGGACAGTGACCACATGTCCAGGCAAAGAAGGGACTTGAAAGCCAGGTTAGGAAGAGTGACCCTTAACTTTGGGGAGATGAGGAACTGTTGAAGAGGAGTGTGGCACTAGCGGGCTCAGGGATGGACAGAGCGGAGCTTTCAGGGGCTGCGCAGTAGTGCAGGCAAGGGTTATTGAGCCTGTTCCGGGCAGACTGGGAGGGGCTGGGTTGCAGGGATGGAGAGGGAGCTGGATTCAAGGGAGAAGAACATACAGGGCTTGGACAGTGGTGACCCACCTGCCACTCCCCGCCTCCCAGCTTCACTAGCCACCCTCAGGACCTTAGGATCCTGCACAGCTCCAGCTCCACCACCTGGTTTGCTGGGTGACTTTGGCCATATCACTGACCCATCAGAGTCCAATTTTTGTTGTTGTTGTCTAAGAATGTTGAGCAACATAAGCCCCCAAGGCCCCTTCTATGTGCCCAACCATGTTGGAGCTGTGCATGGAAGAATAAAGGACAGAACAGACCCCTTGTCTTCAGAAGTCCCCAGAGTAAGGAGTTCCGCTGGTGGGGAACAACTCACACCTTTGGGAAAGCGAAGGCTGGGCAGGAGGGGCAACTCAATCTGGTGAGCTCTCATCCTCATGCAAGAGCTTTAGTGACAAGTATGTGGGGTTCAATCCTGAGCCTGGTTGAGTCATTTCACTGCTCTGAGCCTGGAGTCACTTCATTAGTCTGGGCAATGGAGATGGGAACTCCTCATGAGGATTAACTGAAATGGCAAGCCCAGCTGAGGGTGGCACCCAGGAAGTACCTGGGGGCCGCTGCCCTCCCATCCCAAATCTCAATGCTCTGAAGAGCTGAAGTATAGAATTAAGGCAGGAAGAAAGAAGGGGAAGGAGACTCTTCAAATTAGGGGGCAGACACTTAACCCCAAGCACCACCTCCCTCCTCCACTCAAATTCAGTGAAGACTTGCTGATCACCTGCCCTGTGCTGGGTCCTGAACAACTATATCTTATAGATGCCAGTAGAAATCCCCAGACTAAGAGTTAGTCTTCCTACTTTGCAGACAAGAAAACTCAGGCGCAAGGGTGTTCATTGCTGCCCATTGCTGCTCATCCCCAGCAAACTCCTATTCTGATGCCCCTGCTCTGGGAAGTCGCTCCTGCCCCCTTGGCTGGATTAGGGGGTTCCTCTTGGCTCCCACAGCACCTCTGCCCACATGGAGTGGGGGCTCAGGAAATATTTGCTGAATAAAGAACTGAATTTGTGAAAAGCAGAGCTGGAAAAGATCTGCAACATTATCTCATCTGACTCCTTCTATTTACAGATTAGTATGTTCAAGGCAAGACCAGGACTAGAACTGTGTCTTCTGACTCCTGCCCAGAGCCTTCAGCTGGTCTTGAAAGTTGAGTAGGAATTCTCCAGGTGGACTCCAGGCAGGGCGGAGGGCATGAGCAAAGACACAGGGTGGGGGTGGGGGAAGAGGGAGGGATGCTCAGGGAAGGGTGAACAGGATGAAGGTCCACATCTGCCAAGCATCAGCCACTATGCTAAGGTGCCAGTGATAGGGAGCCATCAAGAGTTACAGGCAAGTCATAGAGCTCTTACGTATGATTCTACCAGGTCTAGAGGTGCCACCATTAGTGTCCCCAACACAAAATTTAGATACAAGGGACAAAGTATGCTCCCACAAGCTCTCATGAAAAGTCATGTGAATCTGACATTTCTTAACTTGCAGTCTAGGCTAGAGTAGACTGGGCCCTGAGCCCTAAAAGAGGACAAGACCACCCAGGGGCTCTCCCGGTTCACACCAGGGGTGACCTTGGAGCCAGGTGGACCACAGCTTCACTTTCCCTGGCCGGCCTAAGTCCAAGGACTCATGCGCAGACTGCCGATGCCCTACAGTCCCGAGATGCACTCTTAGTGCCGGCACGCATCCCTCTGTGCCTCCCAGACAGGGACCGTCAGCTCAGCATGCACGCCTGTCTCCGCTCCTCTCCTGAGCCCTCAGCCTCAGCCCCAGGGGCCACCAGCAGCTCGCCGACGCCACCTCCTCTGCCACCTGACCGCGCATCAGGTATTCTAACGCTGCGATGCTGTCCCCGCCCCAGGCCAGGGACCTGGGGTTTTCGCCGCATTAGCGGGAGGGCGCCGACCCCTCTGCCCGCCCTCCTAGTTTCCCGTCCTCGGTCCAGCTGTCCCAACGGGGAGGCAGCCGCGTAGACCGACAGACACCAGGCCGCCAGTTGAGAGCTCTGGGCTGGGAGCCGAGCCCCAAGCCGGTCCCGGAGGTGGTCGCACTGGCTCTTTCTCACCTGTCCCCACGCCCTAGAGGCGGATTTCTGCCCTTCTTTAAGCCTCGGTTTCTGTCTGTAAAGAGGTCGAAGGGTGGACTAGCTGGGATGAGTGGCTTGGAAAGAAACAGGGTAACTGAACCGGGGCTCTAGGTTAGAGGGGTCCACGCTCCACACCCAGTTCCACCTGCCCCTCACATTCTCTGTCGCCCGCAGGCGTCCTTCCATTTCCCCCGCCCATCCGCCCTCAGATTCTTTCCAGATGTGCCCAGCGGGAGGGGCCCGGGGGCTGGGACCAGACTCCGGCCAGAGAGAAGAAAAGGTCCCCGCCAGGTCCCGATCGCGGAGGGGTCGCTTCTCTGAGGGAGGGCTCCCCGCAGTGCCCTCGGTGCAGGGCTCTGAGGGGAGAGATGCGAGAAGCGGCGGTCCCACCCGGCGGGAAGTCCGAGTCCGCTGCCCACGCTTGGTCCCGAATCCGTGGCCCCCCCGGCCGCCCGCCCGCGCCCGGTACCTGCTGCGTCTCCGCGCCCCACCGCGCCCCACCGCGCCCCACCGGCCGAACCGCTCTTCCGAGTCCCGGCTGCGCTCCGCAGGCGCGGGCTCCTTCCATTCAAGTCGAGCCGTGCGCTCGGCGACGCAAGTTTTGTTGTGGGTTTTCTCCTCCCCGCCTCTTCCCCGCCGCCACCCCACCCCCCCCACCCCCCGCGTGCATCTGCTGGACGCCGGCCTCCTCCGGACACGGGCGCAGGGTCCCCACAGGCGCGGGGAGGGGAGCCCTGCCCCTTCCCCATGTTGGGCTTGGCCGGGCCCCACTTTCCGGGAAGGCAGAGCCGCCGGACCGACCCCTCTCGTGTCCCGGCCCTGGCGGGGCCGCATAGCACTCCTCACCCTACCCACCCTCCAAGAGGCTGGACAGGCGGGGTGTCCAGCCCGCAAGGCTTTCTAGGCTTTCACAGTGGAACTGGACCCCCCCTTAGGCCCCAGCACCTGAATGAGGGTCGGGGAGAGGGCCCCTTCCACCAACTGCCTTTGAGATCAGTTTCTTCCTCATGACAGATTTTGCAACCGCTCCAGGCGCGAGTACCGTTCTGTTCACTCTCCCACCCTGGGGTCCTGGGCCGTGGCTAACAGGGCTGCCAGCCAAGACCGTGCTGGGCCCCTTCCCGGAAAAGCTCCCCGCCCTCCCCACACTCCTTACCCCCACGTTGGCCCGGGGCTCACAGCCTGGTGAGACTTAAAGGAAGGTAAATTGGGCAGGGAGTAGGGTGCATGCGGATCCCAGTGCCGGGGAGACAAGGGGGGCGAGCCCTCACGTGGTGCTCCCAGGAGCTGAAAACGCTTCCAAGTCAAGGAGCATTAACTACTAGCAGCTGAAGCCACACGGTTTGGTGCCAGGGGCTTTGGCGTGGTTGAAGGCGGTAGGGCTGGGTTGAGGTGGTACTTGGCACTTCCACTGCCTAACAAGGCTCTTCCCTTATACCTGATCTGGCCTTGTGGTCAGGGGCAGGGTTCCCTTGCCCTCCTACTGAATAGGGAAAAGGAGAAATAACTCAAACTTGGGACCACTTGCTCAACCTAAATTGCCAAGGCCATGAATGAATGAGTGAATGAATGGCTCGTGTAAAAGCTCCAGACCTTTCACTGGCTTCTGCTGCCGCATCCTGATTGGACGTCCTGATTGCCCTCATTCAGGGATAAGAAGACAGCCTTAGTAAGGGTGTGACTGAGTAACTGAATAAAATGACCAGGTTTGCCCTTCCCCACAGCCCAAGTTCTTTCCATGATGGAAACAGGCAGGTGACTTGAACCGAGGCTGCATTCGAACGCAGGACTTTCCGTTTTCCATTATCTCAAAAACACAGGAATTTAGCAAGAAAGGGAAGGGGAAATATTTTGCCTTCTTCGGTCTCATATTCTAATTCCCTCTAAGGTCAAACTTACCAGCGTTGGTATGACTCACAGGTTGGACAGGGGCCAACTCAGAAATGCATCTCGTGTCTTCTCAACATTGAGCTTAGAGTCAAGTGAAGCTAGGACAAGATACTTGAATACCCATGAACTAAAGAAAATCTATCTTCTAGAAGGACAATGAGAAACAGTACAAACTGCGTGCCTACAAAGTGCCAGGCACGGAGTTAAATCTTTAAATATCTTAATCATCCCAACCCTGTGGGAACAGGTATTCTCTGTTTCCTCTGCTAAGGCCAGCCAGAGGGCACACCACATATCTGGCCCCCTCCCCCACCCCAAGCAACAGGCTCTTCTGTGGAATGCCAAGTCAGCACATGCCCACACCTGTTCTGTGGTTGTCCAATGCTATAGACACAAGCTAAAATTATTTGTCTGAATTATAATATGGAGGAATCACTTTGAGTGTTTTGGGTGGAAAATTGGAGGCAATTGTGGTGCTCTAGAAGCAAATCCTCTATCAGAAGGGCCATAAAGACAGAATTGAGTTTGAAATGTAGGTTTCCTGAATCTACTTGTGCTACTTTGGCTGCTTCGTACTGCTCATGTTTCAGCGCGTTTAAGTGTATGGTGTCAAGCACCAACTTTGGACTTAGGCTTGGGTTCAAATCCAAGTTGGATTCAAAAGAAGATAAAAATGTCTGAGTTCGTAAGAAAATGGAACTATAGGGACTCTGTACAGCACCTGGCACATGGTAAGTGGTCAATAAAAGCCAGCTGCTATTGTTACAAACTATTACCGAGACCTGACTAAACATCTAGGGAACATTAAAATAGAAAAGACAAGTGGAAAGGATTTTACAGAAACCTCTGCATTGCCCAGGATCAGTGCCTCCTCATTCAAAACAGTAAGAAACAAGAACACTCAAGAGGCTAAAGACATACATATGGCTAGAGAGAGCCAGAAGTGAAGGACAAGAAGACTTTCAAGAGGGTCTGATGAGGAAAAAGGGAATATAAGGAACTAGATAGGGGGAGATAAGGTGTTGTTATACTTCATCATCCAAAACCTTTCCCTATTAAGTAGCAGAGTCCCAAATACTGAGGTACGGCAGCAGCATAATTTTTCTGGACATTTAGGAATCAAACCCCATGATGTTGTTTTATGTATATGGATTCCATATGGAGGATCTTGATAAGACATTAAAGGACAAGCAGGGCATCATGGGAAAATCACAGGCCAAGTCAGATACAGAAAAAGTCTTCTGGGCTCCTATAGCATCCCATACAAAGTATTGTTGGACTTTTTCTGCCATATATCATGCTTTTCATCTCTGTCGCCCACTGGACTGTAAACCCTCCGGGGCAAGAACCTTATCTTATGTTCTGTAAGGTCCAGAACACCATCACTGTCGTCAGCAGAATGAATGTCCAAAGATGTCCATACCCTTCTCTGTGGAGCGTGTGAACATGTTACAGTACATGGCAAAAGCGGACTTTGCAGATGTAGTGAAGGTCGTGGACTTTCCAATGGGGAGATGACCCTGGTGGGCCTAACCCAATCACACGAGCTCTTAAAAACAGAAGTTTATCTGGCTGGAGGTAGGGGAGATGAGGCAGCAGGGGACATCAGAGATCTGAAACGTGAGGGCTCAGCTGGCTTTGAAGATGAAGGGGATGCAGGCAGCCTCTAGAAGCTGAGAACCACAGACTGCCAGCAAGGATACGGGGACTTCAGTCCCACAGGAGCATGAAACTGAATTTTGCCAGCATCCTGAATGAGCATGGAGCAGCTTCTCCCCCAGGGTCTCCAGGTAAGAGTCCAGAGCAGCCAACACCTTGACTTTGGCCTTATGAATCCTAGAGCCTAAGAGCCAGTGGAACCCACACTGACTTCTGCCAACCATAGAATGGAGAAAAATTTGTGTCAAGTTAAGCCACTAAGTTTGTGGTAATGTTACAGCAGCAATAGAAAACTAATGCAAACGTTAATAACTAAAACTAACACATGGTTCAACAGCATATTCCCACACATCATTTTCACTTAATCTTCACAATAAACAGGACAGTATTATTGTCTCCTTATTTTAGGAAACTGATGCTCAGGTGACCAGCTAACAAGTAGCTGAGCCACAACTTACTGTCTTCATGTTCCAACACCAATGAGAGTTGGATCCTGCACCGCAGCTACCATTCTGTAGCTTGAAAATTCTACCTTAAGATAAATTCAAAAATGGACTAAAAGAAAGACAATAACAAACAAAAGAAAGTCAAGCTGCTTTCATACTGTGAAAACTTAAAAGCTTTTGAAATTCTCCTTTGTTTCTTCCAAAGATATCAAGTAAGTCATGGAACAAGTCAGGGTATAAACAAAGAAACACAAGAAGGATCAAGTCTTCTTTCTGGCCCATAGAAGAAAAAAAAGATTTTGTAAATGGCAAGAGGAAAAATCCTCAAAAGAGTAGCTGTCAATGAAATATTTTCTCCTATTCAGATGCTCTCTCAACCACTGTTAAGATACATCTTTCACAATGAAATGCCAGCTGGGTTTAGGAACATCTCTGTGGTTGGAGATTTCAAACCACTTGTGAGCAATTTTTATTGTCAGAGAGTTCACCTGATTTTCAGTCTGAAATCACACTTTCTATATTTCTTCCCATTACTTCTAATAACAAAGAAAAAGAATTCTTTCCCCTCTTTGGTCTTTCCATTTCATTTTTAACAAATATTTTTATTTATTTACTTATTTTTAAAGATTTTATTTATTTTTAGAGAGAGGGAGAAGGAGGGAGAAAGAGAGGGAAAAACATCAATGTGTGAGAGAAATCAATTGGTTGCCTCTCACACGTCCCCAACTGGGAACCTGGCCCACACTGAGGCATGTGCCCTGACGGGGAATTGAACTGGCTACCTTTTGGTCTGCAGGCCAGCGCTCAATCCACTGAACTGCATCAGCCAGGGCTATTTATTTATTTTTAGAGAGTAGGGAAGAGAGGGAGAAAGAAAGAGAGAGAATCATCGATTGGTTGCCTCTCGTACATGCCCCAACTGGGAGCCAAACCCACTACTCAGGTATGTGCCCTAACCAGGAATTGAACCAGTAGTCATTTACTTTGCAGAACGATGCCCAACCAATTGAGCCACACCAGTCAGGAGAGTCTTTCCATTTCTTAAATATTTGTGAACTGTTATCACACTCTACCCTTGGGTATCACTTTGCCAAGCTGAAGTCTCCTTTTAGGCCACCTAAGTCAACCTTTCTCTTATACTGCTGTGTCTTCATGTCTGAACTTCTTTCCACCTATTTAAGTTCTAATAAAGGTTTAATCTTGAACCAAGTACACTATGGAAGGTGCTATATTCTAAAAGGTGAATTATACAATAACCAACTTTGTAGTTGGTTAGAAAACTAGAGCACGTACTGCTTCTCTACCTGCAATTAAGTACTCAGCAGACCACAATGAATGGCCCTCAATTTTACATAAAAGTTTTTGGCAACAAATTCAGGAACTAAAAGGTCAAGTATTTACTACATGCTGCTGAAAACAGCACTGTGAATATTTACGAAGTATTTAAATGATATTAATAGAATTGGTAGACTAAATGGACACCACTTTTTGCAGTAAGTTTTGGATATGATACATTTAAAATATATATATTTCTCCAAGAAGTCTGGCTAAAATTCCACACCAAATTAAACTTCCTGCCAAATGGAATCAGACGCCACATTTCTTAAGGGCCAGAAATCTGGCCCAATATTCTCTGTTCTTACCAAGAACTAAAGAGCTGTTTGTTTGCAGCAGTCTCCAGATAGATATTAATACTGGGCCTTTCCAGTAGATTTTGTAACTCTCTATTGAGAAAAACTCCGAAATTTGGCCAGACATGGGCTATGGTTCCTGATAGTGCATAAACCTTTGAGGTCCCTCATTAGCTGTTTAGTACTATATCCCAAATTCCTTATTCCTATCAGTGTAGTCTCTAAACAAACTCAATCCCACAGAGTAATTTACCCAGAGGCACAATCTGGCTAATTACCTTTTTTTATTTTTCTAGTCAATAACATTAAGCCACTTCTTTGTGTTCAGAAAGCAACCAGGCCATGGGCAGCTACAATTGTAATCGTTGGCCGAAATGCAAAACTTCTGAACATCAAACTAAATAATTCTATATTCATTCACTTAGTTACAGATAATGATTTTTGAGGAAAATGTAAGAATGGAGACAGTTAATCTGAAAAGTAGCTTGTCCCCAATCCTGACGCCAACCAATTGATTATCTGAACTCAAAGGATTGTCACAAAATGTTCCAATGAATAAATTCTTTCAAGTTAAAAAAAATTTCTCACATAACATTAGATACCACTTATCTATTGAGTACCTACTAAGTGTTTGACATTTTACTGCTAAAGTTGCTAATTCTCACAACCATCAAGGTGGGCATTATTATTCCCTTTTCATAGAGAACAGGCTCAGAGTCATTATCTCAAAGTCCCAAAACTGAGCGCCAGACCTAGGACCTTCATCTGATGGGCCGCAGGTTTTCCCACTATACCAGGCTGTTCTAAATGTATTATTTTCTGAAACTGCTTAAGTTTCAGAAGATAAAACTGTTAATTATAGGATTTAACTTCATATTTCTTTTTTCTAAGGTAATATATATGAGGAAAATAGAAGTTTACATTTACATGTGATTGAACCTTTGACAAGGCATTATACAATTTAAAAAAAACTTTAGTAATCATGTCTAATCCTCATTTCTTCAAGAAACTTTTATTCATGCATAGTCTGGCAGATATTGTATTAATACTAGTGACATGAGGGTAAATAACACAAGAGTTTCTATCCTTACGGTATTCAGTCTAATGAGACTCCTAAAAAAAAATTAACAACATCCCCCTTGTGTAGGGGAAGAAACCAAAGGCTGGTGATGCTTAAATGCCTTGTCGTAACTTAGTTTCCAGACTCTTCTGATCACACCTCAGTGACTCCTCTGCACCCCCAGCTCCACCCTGGCTTCCTAATCATGCTCTCCATTATTGTTTTGCTATGTATGCAACAAAGATTGTAGAAGCCTGAGTGCTAGAATTCATCGAGGCAAGTACCGCAGCAAGAGTACAGATTTTAATGCACACAGAAGCCACTAGGCCACTCTTTAAAAAATATGTAATAAAAGCACAACAAAGTGACTTTTTGTATTTATTACTTTGGGCTGCTTCAATCGTAAGTTGAACTCTGTTCTGAGAAGCTGCAAATATTTTCAGAAAAAGAGCTGGATAGGTCAGGCTAACAGAAAATTTTTAATGTTCTCTTTCATCATCAGGGCAACAGAAGGTCATTGTAATAGAGAATGTATTTCCGTGACAAGGTTCCTATCCTCAGAAATGGCCCTTGTGAATATAAAATTGTTATTCAGCATATCTTATTTATTCAGTTAACGAGGGTAAGCCAAGACTTTGTGCTGGGGTTATCAAAATGGATGCAAGAGATGTTGTTCTCCCTACCCTACGGAGCTCTCTGTTCAGTGGGAGACAGCAATAAATTAATACAAAGGAATGATTAGCTCTGTCTGTGACAAAGAGGACAACTTCCTGAAAGCTAAGGCATGAAAAGGAATTTGCCAAAGGGATAAGGTAGGGGGCTGGGGAAGGGAGAGACTAGTGAGGGTTGGCACACAGAACAGCACATGTAAGGTGGCCTAATCTAGAACTGAAAGTAGTAGCTCAAGTGCTTACTCTGTATTAACCACTTGGAAACTGAACATATCACTGCCAAATAGAACTTTTCTGTTATTACTCAAGCTCTTTATGAAACCAATTCCAATCTAGCTTTTATCCCTACTACTCCACTGATACTGATTTTGTAGTGACCACCAGTGACTTCTATGTTGCCAAATTTGCCAAATTTAATTCAGTAGATGCTTTTGGGACATCATCCTACTTGCCTCACAGTCACATAGGACACAGCTAAGCATTCCCACCCTTTGGCTATACTGTACTGTCTTCTGGGGGAAACTTCCCTCCACCTCTCTCGTCCTCTTCCTCATTCCTGCTTCCAGATTCCTCCTCCTCTACCTGATATCTAAAGGCTGAAGTTCCTCAAGGCTTACTCCAACCCACTTCCCTCCCTCCCCAGGTGCTATCAGCCATTCCAGTAGCTTTAAAGACCATCCCATGCTTGTGACTCCAAGCTGACCTTACCTTCGAGCTCATCTTGTAAATCCAACTGCCTCCTTGAAATCTTCACTGGGAAACCCCTCAGACATCTCCAAGTTAAGTTCAAAAGTGTTACTTATTGTTTCAACCACTCTCTCTAAAACCTGCTGGTCTCTTCATCATTCCAGTCATGACACACTATTCACCAGGCCAGTCACTGGAAGTCATTCTTGCTCCTCTGTCCAGTCACCAAGTCTGTCAGCTCTACCTCCACTTACTTTTGCACTTCTATCTCCACCACTGACACCCAAGTCCAGCAGACCATCTTCTTGCACTGGTCACCCACTGTCCAGCCCCTACACTCAGTACACTCTCCACAGAGCAGCTACAGTGACAGTTTAAGTCATTTCATTCCTCTGCCAACAGCCCTTCTGCAATGGGCATCAGTTCTTTCACAAATATTCCAACTCTATTCTCTCCTTCCGGGACATGGTAAGACTGTGAAGTTAGGGGCAGGGGACATGTGACCTTCTTTGGATAATGAAATGGAAGCAAAAATGATATGGATCACTTCTGGGTGGAAACTTTAAGCACCAACAATAGGGGGAAAATGGGAGACATCTGTTATAGTGTCAACTATATATATATATAAATATATATATATATATATTTATATATGTGTGTGTGTGTATGTAAAGAGCCAAGGTGTACTTTACATTTTTCTCTTCCTATGCCATGATTTGACCACAATGTTCCAGAAAGTACCTGCTCCATTACCCTGGATTCCTGACTTAAAATATGATGGCAAAGTGGATATGCAGCATGAGTGAGAAATAACACACGTAAAGCTACACCTTCAACAGCCCCCAACTGCACTAAGAATGACATACAGATGCCTTACCATAACAGATTCCAACATAATTAGCTCCTGTGTACCTATCCCACCTCAGCTTGGGCCTTGTCTTCCCGTTCACTATATTCCTCTCACACTGGCCTCCTTGCAATTTTTGGAACATGTCAAGCCCCTTTCTACCCTTTTATGCAATGTTCTTTATATGGATCATTCCTCAACCTTTATTTATTTATTTTTTAATTTTTATCCTCGCCTGAGGGCATGCTCACTCATTTTAGAGGGGAAAGGGAAGAAGAGTGAGTGGGAGAGAAACATGGATGTGAGAGAAACATTGATCGCCTCTTGCACGCTCCCCAACTGGGGTCCAAACCCGCACCCTAGCATGTGCCCCAACCAGGAATCAAACCCACAAGCTTTAGGTTTATGGGACTACACTTCAACCAACTGAGCCACACCGGCCAGGGCCTGACCTTTAGATCTCAGTTTAGGTATTACCTCCTCGGAGGTGTCTCCCTAACCACTTTATCAAAGGAGACCCCTCACCGTGATTCTCCATCGCAGCACCCTGACCATTTCCTGCATGGCGCACCAGTCTGTAATAACTGTTCATCTCTTTGACTGACTGTCTCTTCCACTGGACTGTAAGTACCGTGAGGGGAGGAGCTCACCACTATCTCCAGTGACTAGCATTGTACCCTTAAAATAGCACCTATATAAGGTAAGCACTTAATAAATACTTATTCAATGAATGAACAAATTTTAAAAAGACTCAAAAAGTAGGATATAAGAAAACACCATAGACATTATATCACACATCACAGAAGTCTATTTCAGGTATCTCGTTATCTGGGACCAGTGAAGGCAGAAAGACGAAGTGAATCCAAACTACAGATATATCAGACATTTTGTGGGAACTTTTTTCTTGAAGTCTTTCATCTCAGAGTAAGAAGCTACTATAACTAAGCTACTGTGTTCTGAATTCATTTTATGGGACTTGAGACCAACTTATATGGGCTTAATTTACCATCTTTCCCCATCACCAAATGCTATTCTGCTGGCCACAGAACACGAAAAGCTAAATGGTCTAAGGGGATCTGATCCACGGCCCTGATTTGATTAGCACAGTCCCCAAGCATCTAAACAAATGAAACCACCTGGCTTTTTGCCTCTGACTACCTTCAGGTAAAGTAACTGGTTTACAATAGAAAGGCAGGGGCCTGGATAACTCCCAAACAGTTCTTCTGGGCTCTGAATACTCTCAGAAAATGATCAGAGCATAAGAAACCTTAGAGACCATATACTTAAATCCCCTCTTTTAACAGTTGAGCAAACAGGCCAAACAGGCAGTTACTTATTTGCCTCTGAGAAGAAAGACTCCTGGCTCCTAGTCAAGTGCTCCTTCCACAACAACACATGGCCTCCTAATCAGAACCAGTGATGATGCCAAAGTCACCAGTAGATAATGTCTAGATGGCACAGGCTGTAAATCCAATGTTTCTCTTTCTCTTAATCTCCTTCATTGAGAAAACCCTGAATTAACAGAACAAACACAATACAAACAATGGAGATCAGGAAGAGCTATTTTAATTTTCTATTAAACATTCTTTAAGCATTATTTTACCTTACATCTTACTAAGTTATAAGAAATAACATTAGCATTAGAAAAACTAGGAAGAAAGATAAATGTGGATAATTAATTAAACTACATAATGAGAAGGAAAATTATAACAAAGGACTGAGAGCTTTATAAACTTAAATGAATATGAAATTATAATTTTAAAACTGTGCATCTCAGAGCAAATTTTGTTAAAACTATTTAACACTGATTTTTCAAGAAGGAAACCTATTTAAAAATATTTTTTATTTTAAAAATAGGCCAGTGTTCAGCTATAAACACCCCCAACCACCGCCCCCCCGCCCCCCCCCCCCCCCCGCCCCAAGATCTGATTGTATTTCTTTTATTTAGATTTGGGAAGAAAATATCATTCTAATGGCACAAAAAATGCAAAATTTACAAATTTTTTAAAATCCCAGTACAGAATTTTAAAAACTAGTAATGGAAAATAGATTAAGGTCATTAATTACACAAACTAATTACTGGCCAGCTCCTGATATTTTTTTTCTCCCCTAATTCTCCCAAGGAAAACTTATATTGAATCTTCAGTAAAACAGTCCTTAAATAGACTTCATAAGCAAAATGAGAACTTTTGTTTACATAGTTTTTGGATTTTGCTGTTCCTAATTTTATACTGAAACTCAGTTTTACCCAAACCATAATTACCATATTAACTTTGTAATGCACAGTTGTATGCAATTCAGCAAAGCAGTAGTATACCACCAGGCTCTATTCACCCAGAGCTTAGGAAAAACAGGATTGGTCATACCCATTTAAAAACAAATCCTGTGCGATTGGCCAACACATGGTTTCAGGCTAAGTTCTGACAATGAAATATATGGATATATATCTATAAGTTTCATCTTGATTTTCAAAGGAAGGCACAGGAAGCTCTTCACAGCTTAGCTTTGCCCGGCTGGAGCTGAAGATTTTGCAACTTCATAGCCATACCCATGTTGCCAGCGATTTTCAATTTGCCTTGAAAGAAGGCCTGTGAGTAAGAAGAAAAAAATTGATTACTTGGCATTTTCTGTTTTGAGATTGCTGATATTTGTAGACTGTCCAGCCCTGAGATCACTTATTCATCAGGTCTCTTATACTTTCTTCAAAATATGAAATTCAGCTTTCAGATTTAGAAGCAGATTCTTTAAAAGGAAGGAACTGTAAAAGCCATGCTTTATACAGAGCAGTCAAAAGGCAAGTATCTTCTCTTAGAAATGGAGTCTGCCTTTACCTGCCTTCCTTAATGGTGCTACATTTTCCAAATGTTAGGGTAAGTAGGTTCACATTAGATTGATATCATTTAAAGACATTACATGTGGATCAGGAATATGAACTAAAAAGTTCAAAAGTCTGCTGAGAGAAAAAGCACATGCATAACACCCTTAGAAACTCTTGGAATACGTACAATATAGATGAAATACCACCATTTTTTTCCCTCCTTTTTTGGTCTTCACAATAAAGGACTTCTCCCTACAGAGGGAGGCCAGGCAGCCTGCTGAGGCTGAGGTGCTTGTGTTCATCTTTGGCTCAGTAAGAAGCATCAAACCAATCCGAAGTGCAGAGCCACAATTTGTTCCATGTAACAACTGCCTGGGATTAGATCACATGATGCTTGCTAAATTTATCATGTAACAAAATCCCAGGAAAACTGGAGAAATAGCAAAATTGGGAACACAGCCAGATTTCCCTGCTATGATCTCAGTCTTTTAACTGAATTCTTAAAATAAGTAAGGGCTAAATGAAAAAAGTTCCTGGTAGTCTTAGCTTTTTAACAAGTACATTAAGAAGTCAGCAGGTAAGCTCAGTTGGTTAGAGCATCGTCCCCTATATGCTAAGGGTGCGGGTTCAATCCCTGGTCAGGGCACATACAAGAATCAACCAATGAAGGCATAAATAAGTGCAACAACAAATCGATATGTCTATGTCTGTCTCTCTCTCTCTCTCAAATCAACTTTTAAAAAAGAAAAAAAATAGAAGTTAGGAGCTCTTCTGCCTCATCCATGGGAATGCAGAGAGTTCTGTTTTTTCTACACCTTCTAGTAAGGGTGACTAATTCCTTTTTTTTTCCCTCCTCTGTCTGGACAAACTAAATATTTCCTTCCTATATGGCACACAGCCTTCTGTCTGATGACTTAAAGGTCAGGTGTCTCAGAACACAATATATTTAACATATGTCCTTTTAAAATATGGACCAGTGGTACCTAGAAGAGAAATTGACCATCTTTCCATTTTTTAAAATTAAAAGACAAAATGAGTTTTTATTTAGTAATTATTAGCGAGAACACACAAATCTTCACCCTTTAGAGAACTCAAACATAAGAACCGTTTTAATCTGGCCCCTCGGTGTTCTTTGTATGTGCTTGCTGATGAAGAGCACATTGCTTTGTTTCAACTGAAGCCAAACACTGAAATTATAATTTCCACTGCATTTAATGGTTTCCAGTCAAATCCTCTACTGAACATAATGGAAGGTGCAGAAAGGAAGGCCATTAGCACGTTAATAGAAAGGTCTGTCATTTTTATCTTTAATTCCTTTGTGTGCTAACAGGTGCTCAAGAAAAACAACCTGACACTTTACTCCCCCAAACAGGTGGTAAACAGATAAATGGAGAGAACTGAGGGTGGTTGATGTGTGAAGTCTGATCACCCTGCCAAGGAAGTGCATGGAGTGAGTGCACAGTGGAATGAGGAACAGTGGGTGGGGAGGAGGCCGACAGCCAGCTCCTATACTGGTGGCCTCTGCTCTGTCCAGATTTTTGGAGTGAGCTCAGTGGGTGGAAATGTCAGTGCCAATGGTGTGTATTCAGTTGAAACAGCAGAGATGCATATCTCTCGTTTGTCAGCGCATTAACTGAAATATGCTTAGCTGCTTAGAAAAAGTATTTTTAAAAGGACTGCAAAGTGACAGTCAGATTTAGTTGTTTTATCCGATCTCTAGAATCACCAAGGGACTGCAGGAGTAAGACCTAAAACAAGTCAGGTTGAGGCAATTATAAAAAATAGGTTATATCAGAAATAGACACTAGAAAAAAAATTCCATTTACTATAGCAACAAGAAAAATAAAGTACCTAGGAATAAACTTAACCAAAGAGATAGAAGACCTGTACTTGGAAAACTACAGAACACTGAAGAAAGAAATTAAGGAAGATACAAATAAATGGAGGCATATACCATGTTCATAGATGGGAAGAATCATCATTAAAATGGCCATACTACCCAAAGCAATTTATAGATTCAACTCAATCCCTATTAAAATGCCAGTGACACATTTCACAGGCCTAGAACAAATACTTTAAAAATTTATATGGAACCAAAAAAGACCCCGAATAGACAAAGCAATCTTGAGACAAAAAAACACAGTAGGAGGAATCACGATACCTGACATCAAACTACTGTATACTACAAAGCCACTGTAATCAAAACAGCCTGGTACTGGCATAAGAACAGACGTATAGATCAATGTAAGAGAACAGAGAGCCCAGAAATAAATCCTGGTCTATATGGTCAACTAATATTTGACAAAGGGGGAAGGAACATAAAATAGAGTGAGAAGAGCCTCCTCAACAAATGGTGCTGTGAGAACTGGACAGGGACATGCAAAAAAATGAAACTAGACCACCAACTTACACCACACACCAGAATAAACTCAAGGTGGATCAAAGACTTAAATGTAAGCCGTGACACCATAAAAGTCCTAGAGGAAAACATAGGCAGGAAAATGTCAGATATCCCATGTAGCAACATTTTCACTGATACATCTTCTAAGGCAAGGGAAATAAAGGAAAGAATAAACAAAGGGGACTACATCAAACTAAAGAGTTTCTGCTCAACAAAAGAAAACATCAGCAAGATGAAAAGGGAACCAACCATATTCACCAATGATACCTCAGACAAGGGATTGATCTCCAAAGTATATAAAGAACTTACACATCTCAACACCAAGCAGACAGACAGCCCAATAAAAAAATGGGCAAAGGATCTGAACAAACATTTCTCCAAGGAGGACATACAGAGGGTCCATAGACATATGAAAGAATGCTCAACATCACTAGCCACCAGAGAGAGGCAAATAAAAACCACAATGAGATACCACCTCACACCAGTCAGAATGGCCACCATCAACAAATCAACAAACAGCAAATGCTGGCGAGGATGTGGAGAAAGGGGAACCCTAGTGCACTGTTGGTGGGAATGCAGACTGGTGCAGCCACTAAGGAAAACAGTTTGGAATTTCCTCAAAAAACTAAAAATGGAACTGCCTTTTGAACCAGCAATTCCACTGCTAGGATTATACCCGAAGAATCCTAAAACCCCAATTCAAAAGAACCTATGCACCCCTATGTTCATAGCAGCACTATTTACAATAGCCAAGTGCTGGAAACAACCTAAGTGCCCATCAGTAGATGAGTGGATCAAAAACTGTGGTACATTTACACAATGGAATACTATGCAGCAGAAAGAAAGAAGGAACTCCTGCCATTTGTGACAACATGGATGGAACTAGAGAGAATTATGCTTAGTGAAATAAGCCAGGCAAAGAAAGCAAAATACCATATGATATCACCTAATACAGGAGACTAATGAACAACACCAACAAATGAACAAAACTGAACCAGAGGCATGTAAACAAGGAACAGAGTAACAGTGATCAGGGGGACGGGGGGGAAGGAGAGAAGGGGGATAAGTAGGGAAGGGTTTAGTAAAGGAACTAGTATAAATAACCCATGGACATGGACAACTGGGTGGGGATTGACTGTGGGAGAAGGGGTGGGCTAGATATGGGGGAGCAATGGGGGAAAAAGGGGGACAACTGTAATAGAAAAACAATAAAAATAAATTAAAAGGAAAAAAAATTCTATCTTAGAGTTTCTAGTTCTATGAAGTTTTCAATCTTCTCTTTGTTCTTGGACATAGAGAACATAATTGTTTTAAGGTCCAAGTGCGATAAAACTAATATCATGATGCCTGTGGGCCTGATCTTATTGTTCGGTCTTCTTGCTAAAAATAAAATAAAATAAAATAAAAAATAAGGTTACAATGGAAAGAAGCACCTTAGTTTCCCTGCTAGTATCTATGGCTCATGGAAAGCTCAATATACAGTGGTCTGTTCACCACTATGCAACCAAAGAGTACAAGACCCTTGGCAATCTGGGCAACTCAAGACAAATGCAATATGATCCCACAACTGTGAAAACTTAAAAAAGGTCAGGCATCGTGCTAAGCCCTGGAGACAAGAAGACAAGTAAGACGTGGTTTGTTTCCTTAAGATAACCATAATCTAATGGGGAAGAAAGGCACATTAGGACACATATCAACCATGTGACAAGTGCTAAGCGAACAGCCCAGGAAGTGGAACAGAAGAGGGACTGGCTATAGCTCCCCAACAACTTAGAAGGAGGTCTCTGGAAATAACATCTGAGCTTAATTAGAGAGACCAGGGGTTTATCAGGGAAGGACAGCTCGGCAACAGCACGGGCAGACACAAAACGTAAGAGGTCACACCTGGTTCACGCTCTCCCTGCTTCCACCTGCATTGTTCCTACTCTCCATGTGTGCACCGCTCACTTCTGAGCCCCTAGAACTCAGCTCATGTCACTTCCTCTACGAGCCTTCCTCTGATGGCCCAGGAAGTCATGGCCACACCTTCCTCCGCCCTTCCAGACCACAAGCTAGACGTGGCACCTCAGATATCTGGCTGCACTTACTCTTGCAGATCTGTCTTGTACCAAACTGGTGAAGCCCTGAGCATGGGGATTATGTCTTCTTCATCTGGGTGTTTCCTGCACACAGGACAGTATCTAGCACATGCTTTGCTCCACAAGTGTTTGTCATTTGTTAGGCGAACACCGAGTTTTGTGGGTTTGACCACTTGGCACTTTATGAGGTGAGACTGAGGCAGGAGATAACGTGGAATAGGCTAAAAGACCCCACCTACTGGAAGGATATAGGCACCTTTATATACTTACCGATTGAGGATTCATTTTACCAGTCATTAAAGCCATTAAGTCCGAGTCAGCCATTGTGATTGTGCAGTCAGCCTTCTTATCTAAACCAGAGACACAGGAAAAGGAAAGAGAAAGAGGGAGTGTTCAGTTTTATGTATACATTTTAGTCAAAAGCCACCGACTGCAACAGAATCACATCCAGTACCGGAGCAGGAGTGTGTAGGGACGGGCACTCTATGGCGGCCCAGTAAAAAATGGCATAAATTACATGCAACCTTAACATTTAACAAGAGAGAACTGATTAAATAAATGATGGTAGTGTAAACAATCATTTGTTCAACAGATATTCTAAAAGCATCTAGATGTGCTAAGTATTTTTAAAAGATTTTATTTGTCTATTTTTAGAGGGGTAGGGAGGGAGACTTTTCGTAGTATCTTTTAATTTGTTAATCATGAAAATGTATTACCTATTCTAAAAGCAAATAAATAAAAATTTTAAAGATAATCATTTAAAGCCACCTATTTATTTTACAAGTAAAACAATATTTTATAAAAAAAAGAATGACTATTAATATTCTTAATTTTAAGAGATTTTGTACAGTCTTTTATTTTTTTAATTTATTTTATTAAATTTTTTTAGAGGGAGAGAAACGTTGACGTGAGAATGAAACATCTATCCGCTGTCTCTCACACGGCCCCAGCCAGGGACCTGGCCCACAACCCAGGCATGTTCCCCGACCCTGACCGGGAATTGGACCAGTGACCTTTCAGTTTGCAGGACAACACCCAACCCCCTGAGCCACACCAGTCACGGCTAAGTTGTTTTTTGTTTGTTTGTTTTTTAAATCCTCACCCAAGGACATTTTCATTTGCTTTTTGGTGGGGAGAGAGACAGAGAGGAAGGGAGAGAGAGAAACATCGGTGTGAGAGAAGCATCAAGAGAGAAGCATCGATCAGCTGCCTCCATATACACCCAGACCTGGGATCTGCGCTGGGACCAGGAATCCTAGATGTCTGGACCGTGGGTCACATGTACCTGTGCCCGGACTGGGAATGAACCCACAACCTATGGGCCCTGACTGGTAGTCAAACCCGTAACCTTTCGGTCACTGGATGAACTTCCAACCAACTGAGCCACACTGGCCAGGGCAGGGCTAAGTTGTTGCTGTTTTTAATTCTGAGGACTTTTAATGGATAGTCTACTGACATTCTTAAGAATACTAAAAGCAAAAAACAGTTTTCTGTTAATATATCATTGAGGGTTTCAGCTCTTAGATTTTTCCTAGTTTCCTATGAACTGGTAAACATCTAAGAGCTTTTATTTTAATAAATACTTTAAACATCTCAAGTTAAATTCAGTATTTCATATTATAATCTGCCCTATACTCCTGCTGTCCCTTTCTCTGCTCTACTTTTGTTTAAATAAAAGTGTGTGTGTGTATATATACACATACATATAGATAAATAATGCTATAGTCATTTAATGGGATACAATACAACCATTACATGATATGGATCTACATTTATTGGCCTGAAAAAATTTTAATGTTATACTGTTCATGATACTGCTATACAAGCCAGTTAAAAAACAAACTGTAAGCATGATCCCATTTTTGCATAAAGATATTCAATTATATATGTTTATATGAAAAACATCTGTAAACTTAGACACTAATATATTAATAAGTTATTGTGGTGTACAGACGAAAGGTGACCCCCACGATCCCTGCCTCCTGGTGTTCATGCCTTTGTACAATCCCCTCCCCTTGAGTGTGGGCAGAATCTGTGACTTGCTTCTAGGCAACAAATGTAGCAAAAGTGATGGGATGTCATCCCTGTGGTTCTGTAATGTTACGTCAGACTCTGTCTTGCTAGCAGACTCACTCTTACTCTCCCCTTCTGGCCTTGCATAAGCTAGCTTCCATGCTGTGAAGTGGGTGTGGAGAGAGCCACGCAGCAGGTTACCCACCTTTAGGAGCAGAGGGCAGACTCTGGCCTGCAGCCAGTAAAAAACTAAAGCTGTCATTCTCACGGCTGCAAGGAAATGAATTCCGCCACAACCTGCATAAGCTTGGACACGAACCCTTCCCCTCTCAAGTCTCCAGATGACAGCCCAGGCCTGGCCAGCACCTGCACTGCAGCCTGTGAGACCCTGTGCAGAGGACCCAGCTAAGCTGTCTTCTGCCCACTTAACCATAGAAACTGGGAGGTACTCAATGTGTGCATTGTTTTAAGCCACTGAGTTCATGTAGTAATTTGTTCTGCAGTAATAGATAATGAACACAGTTATCTAGAGCAAGGTTTAACAAACTTCTGTAAAGAATCAGACACTAATAGTTTACAGGCTTTGTGGGCCATCAGATCTCTGTTTTAACTGCTCAGCTCTGTGTCCATATCTCAAAAGCAGCCACAGAGAGAACAAATGAGTGTGGCTACAGGGTGGGCAAAAGTACAATAGGTTTACAGTTGTTCATATGGAAAATAATAAAACAATTAATGAATAACAGTAATAATAAACTGTGTTTTGCCTACTCACAATTGTAAACCTACTTTTGCCCCACATATTTTCAAAACAGAGCGTACCCAGAGGGAGAAAATATTTATAATTCATATATCTAACAAAGAACTTGTATCCAGACATATATTTTAAAAAAAACTCCTACTATTCAATTAGAAAAGATTAGATAACCCAATAAACGATGAGCAAATAACCAACAGGCAGTGTACAAAAGAGGATCTCCGAAGGGCAAGAAAAGCACATGAAACAAGTGTTCAACGTTGTCAGCCCTCAGGAAACTGCAAGTGAGAAGCAGGGATGAGACACTACTATGTATCAACTAGAATGAAGGCTTAAAAAAAGACGAGGATGAGGAGCACCTGACGGACCAGTGCTGGAGGGACTGGAAAACAGTACAGCCACTTTAGAAAACAGTCTGGAAGTTTCTTATAAAGCTAACCATATACACGCCAAATGGACTAGCAGTCCCAAGAAAAATGAAAGCATGTCCACACAAAAACCTATATGTGAATGTTGTTAGTGGCTTTATTCAAATTGCCCAAAGCTGGAGAAAAACCAAACGTGCACTTACTGGTAAATGGATCAACTACTCAGCCACAAAAAGGAACAAACTACTGAAGGCGCGGGGATAAATCTCAGTGAAGAAAGCAGGCTCCAGAAGCTGCATACCGTCTGATTCCATTTATAAGACATTCTGGGAAAAGTAAAGCTACAGGGACAGACGTTAGCTTGGTGGTTGCCAGGGCCTGAGCATGCCAGAAAAGGATTGGCTATAGACGGACATGAAGATGCTTTCTGGGGGGATGGAAATATTCTATATCTTGTTTATTGGTGGTGGCTACAAAACTGTATGCGTTTGTCTAAATTCATGTATATTATACCTCAATTAACCTAACTAAAAAAAAAAAAAACTGACAGTACCATGTACCATCAAAAATGTAGAGCAAAGGAAGCCCTCATATAATGTGGAAAGGAACGCAAAATAGTATAGTCACATAAAAAAAAAAATTGTTCAGCTATATCATATCTTACAATTTAGTATTTCACTCCTGGTTATATGCCAGATAAAATGAGTATATATGTCCACTAAAAGACACATGAGAATGTTCATAACAGCTTTATTTATAAGGCCCCAAAATGGAAACACTGCAAAGATACATCAACCATGGAATGAATAAACGAATTCTGTTGCATTCACATAGTAAAAATGAACTACCACTACATGCAACAATATTAATGAATCTTACAATGCTGAGCAAAAGAAGAAAGACCTAAAAGAGTAAATATTGCATGGTTCCGTTATATGAATTTCCAAAACAAGCAAACAAAAATCAATCTATGGTAGTATAATTCGGAATAGTGGCTCCTTTGGGAGTGGGCAGTGATGGGCAGAGGTGTGAGGTGTGAAGGAGATTTCTGGAGTGCTGGCAACATTTTGCATCTTGATCTGGGAGATACATTCATTTGTTAACATTTATCAAGTTGTATACTTCAGATTTATGCCCTTTATTATGGGCTAGCCTTCAAAGAAATTTTATAAAAAACAAAACAAAAAACCAAGTGTTGGGTTGGATTTGGCCCATAGGCCACATTTTTCAGCCCCTGAAGTAGATGGTAGAATTACAAGAGAGATTTTTTTTTTCATTTTCTCTATCTTTTCTATTTTTTTTTACACTTAGTATATATTGCCTATATAATACAAAGTTTTTTAAATATTAATTTTAATATCATTGAAATATAATGAAGAAGTCTGTATAACAAAGACTCTAACATCTCATTGCTACATCAGCCATGTCTACCTTGGACAAATGAGAGGTTTCAACTGCAAAAGGAAAAATTCTCCAAGAAATCAAACTTACTGGCAGTGTTTTAGGCAACAGTACTCTAAAAGCTGGCTCCTCCTCACATTGAAGTTGGCCTCTTCCAGAAACCAAGTTACTTTCTATCTCACTATTCTGTTTTATTTTCTTCACTGTACTCCTCTCAAACCACCTTATGTTCCTGTAGATGTGTTGTTTTCTGTCTGCATCCGCCCCTAGAATGAAAACTGCGCGGGAACAGGGCCCTTGTAAGTTTGTTCACTGCTGTATCCTCAGGCCCTTGAAGAGAGCTTGATACAAAGGGCAATCAATAAAGTCTTGCTGAGTAAATTATTTAGAATTCCAAAGGTTATCAAATTATGGCCCAATAACTAATCTAATAATCTATGTCTTAATAAAAGAGATAGGGATTGCTATGTTCTAAACGTTTGTCTCCCCCTCCAAAATTCATATTTATGGATCCTAATGCCTGATGTTATTAGTAGGTAGGGCCTTTGGGAGGGCTCAGTACTTTTTGAAGAGACTCCCAAGAGACCACCAGCCCCTTTCACCACGTGAGCCCACAGCAAGAGGGTGCTAGCTATGAACCAGGAAGAGGGCCCACATCAAACATGACTGATCTTGATCTTGCACTTCCAGCATCTGGAACTGTGAGAAATCAATTTCTGTTGTTTATAAGCCACCCAGTCTGTGGTACATCTGTTATAGCAGCCCGAACACATAAAGATAGGGGTAAAATGTTAAATTATACCATGCACATATTATTAAATAACCAAAACAAGATTTAAAATTTGAAGAAATTTATTATATATCTTACAAGTCAGAGATAGCCCCTAAAGAGAATGAGATCCAATGGCCATTCCATCTTTGTCTCTAAGAAAATCTTGTTATCTCTTATTACTAAAAAAATTTGTGAAGCCTTGAAAATAAACCAATTTACAAATCTAGAAAATCCAGTTCACTTGTTGATATGTAACATCAAAGAGCAGGAAGAAAAAAAGGCTAGCAAATTGAGATAGTCAGTCTTGGTTTATCGTTGCACTTGATCCCAATATTATAAGAAAGGACTCTTAGTCATTGAAAGGTGGCTTTAAGAAGTGAAGTCTGTTGCAGGTTCTGCTATTGTTGCTGATGTAATATCAGCATTTATTGAGCTCTCACTATGCCAACCAGTTCACATGCATAACCCATTTGAGCATTACAATAACTCTATGAAGATTAGAGAGGTAAAATAACTTGCTCAAGATCACACCACTAATAATCAGTTGAGCTGGGTCTGAAAGCAGATTCCTGCAGCTAAAGCCCACACTCCCAACCCTTTGGCTCAATGGCTTCCTTGTATAAGGATACAGGCCCATTCAACAGCTCAGGTTTCATTGGGCCTTCACAATTCATCAGCATCTGATGAATCCCAGATGTGTTCTCAGTTCCCCACATCTTCTTGAGGAGTCTTAGACAAGTCTAATGTGTTCAAGCAAAATTAATGTTTAATATATGGGTTGGGAAGGAAGTAATGACTTATTGAGCATTTACTATGCTAAAGTGCTTTATGTACTTTATCTCATTTAATCCCCACTACAGATCCATGAATAGAAATTGTTCTTACATTTTCTGGAAGAGACAACTGGACTCAGGGAAGATATACACCTAGCAAATGACAGAGCCAACATCTGAACCCAGGTTTGGGTGTCTCCAAAGGCTACGTATGCTCTTTCTACTGTACTTTGGGGATGGCAGACTCTGAGGCTTGCTATACCATGTTCCCCATAAAAGGGCAGAGTTGAAAACTCAAGTAAGTGCTGAGAGGGCAGAATAAAGGAATAAAAGAATAACGTGTCATATCAGATTAATCAAAGTTGGCTTCCTAGAGATACACTATGTAAGTTGTCTCAGAGATGAGAGGGGCAGAATTCATCAAGAAGGCACCTAGGCAGGAAAAAAAGATGATGGGAAATGCACAAAATCTCAAGTATAATCATTACCAAACTCTTAGAATATAAGCAAATGAAATACATTAAGTAAATCTTACTTCATTAAAAGTAAGTAAATCTCTCAACACTATGTACATGCCAAAAGAGCCAGCAATTCTCTAAGATGCCAGTTCAAACTAGGACAGGTTATTAATGCTTTAACGTAGTTGATCACTAACAAATGGTCATTTGTTGGCTGATGTAAAAGGAGCTGGCAATTTCCAGTGATGGCTTTTATTGGGTAAGCCCTATCTCAGTGCCACTCCTGGCTGCCAACACGTGTCAGTTTCAGCAGAAATTCCCTTGCCCCAGGGTAAGATCCATTCAGGTCTAGGATGGGGCACCTAATGAGGGGAGAGCTCAGCGCATGAGTCCATATGCAGGGAGCAACAGCTTTCCATAAGCATATTATCTTTTGTGACAATCACAGATAACAAAACAGAAAAATAAATCTAAATCATCTTAACATCTGCCTGGGCATATCAGAATAGAATCCTGAAATATCTATAACCCTTCAGTAATTAAAAAACATTGGCACTGTTTCCCAAAAGTTCTTTTTATTTCTAAAAGCTACAATCTAGATGGAGCAGCTCATAGAAGTCATAGTTATTTTTCTGTCCGTTTTGAGAAAGAAAAAAAAAGACTATATGTAATTCAGGAGCTTTTCACAACCATGCCGTCCTGTCTGCACCAGATGGAGGGCCTTACTACTGCTCAGCTTTTCCTTTGTTAATCTCTAGTTGGTTCCTTATTTAACAGCGCTTATAACACTGCTATTAACATTTTTCCTATCTTCAAGCTCTCAACTCTATTCCAGATGCTCTGCCAACCTCCTCTCTACTTCAAAATGCCCCAGAATATTTATCTACCCTGTCAGAAAAAGCAGTCTCCGTCCCTCCTTGCTAAGGCTAACCTTCCGCTTCCTTCCACCTGTGCTACTGACGTCAACCTGTCCTCCAGGAACACCCTCAAAAATGTATCAAAAATGAACTCGTACCATCTTCGATAAACCTCCTTCTCCTACACAGCTTCCAGGTCCCATCAACTTCACCCCAAATATCCTCGGCAATGACCCTTTTTTCTCACTGCCAACAATCAGGCCATCATTGCTGCTCATTTAGATGGTGGAAACGTCCATTCCCCTAACTGCTTTCGCTGCGTCTGATTTCCCTTCCCAATTCACCAGGTCTACTGCACTAGCTTCATCCTCTACAACACAGCTCTGACTCACTTCTCTTATTTTAAAAAAGCTTTAATGGCTTTATTATACATCAAATCACTTTCAAAGTCCAAAGCATGGTATTTTAAACCCTCCAAAAAGCTGGTGCTCATCCACCATATTTCTTAGTTGGGACAGGCTCTCTTCAACGAGAGAAACATAAAAAATAGCTATGGCTTACTGAATGCTTACTAAGCGTCAGTCATTCATCCTGCTGTTCATTTTTAAATTATTTACTTTACTGAACATCTACCACTTGTCAGGTACTATTCTAGGCACTGGGACTACAGCAGGGAACCTAGCAAGGAAAAAGCTCTCCCTTCATGCAGCTTACAGTTCAAGTGGGGGAAGGGATGAGCAATTAGCAAACCAATAACTAAAAAATGATATGGTACATCAGATGGTGATAAGTAAAATAAAGAAAAATAAGGAATGATAATGGAAGTTAAATAATTTATTCAAGGTTAAAATCTGTGAGTGGCAAGACCAGGACCCTCACCCAAGTTTGTCTAATTCCAAAGCCTAAGACTGGAGACTGTGGGATAGAGTCTCCCAATCTTTGGGAGGAGGCAGCTGTGACCTATTCCTATTCCCAGGGATTCACTAGTTTTAACAGGGTCCTAGAGCCAGCCCTTTTTGGGAACACCAAAGCAGACTCCCATTTTCCTCTGTGAACTCGTCCGTATTCCTATAAATGGAGTCCTTACTGCACTGACCTGAGTTAGGAAGCACTGATCCTTTGCCATTCTTCACATCCACCACCCAGGTGGCTTCTTTACCCCCAGGGCCATCCTTCACCTTGAAGGCAAAAATACCACCGATTTTCTTCACAAACTGTTCCCCTTCCTGGAAAAAGAATAACAGTGGGAGTTATATTAAGCTCCTTTCTCTGGCCTCTTCCCCAATCAAATTAAATGTTTAAATATACTTGATGTGAGCAGCTGGGCCAGCAGGGCCAGTCCCCAAGCTCCCTTAGGATCTTTTACCCAGAAAAGTCTGAAAGGCAACCAGGCAACAACTCCCTCATCTGCCAAGTCTTTTGTTAAAAATGCCTTTCTGGATACAACTGGTGGAAGGAAAAGGAGGATGGGGGAGAGGGGTGGCACGACAGCATTTTCTACCTAAATAGCCATCGTTTATCTCAATTTCTGAAAGATTCACTCTGGTGTCTCTACATGTATGAACCCCCACTTCCTCTTCCTTTCATAGGTAAAATCCTTCACATATGTTTTTGGTTTCCCACAATTAAAGATACATGGTTCTGATATCAAAGTCTTTTTTTGGTCAGCCCAGGTTCTGGATTAGTATAAAGAATTATACAAGTAATATACCATCTACAACTTACTTTTGAATCTCAAAGAATAAAGCTAGAAAAATAATCCTAGATACATATCTCTGTAGGTTGGTTTCCATTTTCCTCCCTCTCCCCTTCATTCCTACTCTGCTTCATCTTCCCTTACTGAAATGTTTACTGACTGTCACAGCGATTGGTGCAGACACTGGTCTGGGCACCAAGAATACAGAAGTAGCAGGGAGAGGGATAAGTGATAATACACCATGATGACTATGACAATATACTGGGAAAAAGGGAAACACAGGGGACTACAGAGGGAAGCACAGAGCAACAGCTAAGCCAGCTCGCAGGGTGAAGGGATAACAACCTTACACACCTTTTAAAGAAAAGAAAAAAAACAAAACAACAATAATTTTATTACAATTATTTTTCTTTAGAGAGAAAGCACATTTTACTGTGGGAAAATTAGAAAATGTCAGTAAGAAAAAAAAAGGAAAATAAAAATAATTCATAATATCATCACTCAAGTGAAAATATTTTAGTATATGGGATCATGCTGTATATACTGTTTTACAATCAACTTTTCTGTTAAATATTTATCCTCATACTGTGTCATGAAATACTCTTCTACATAATTTTAAATGACCGCATATAGTCTTTAATTGTAGAAGTGTACTATATTTAACTAATACTTTGTTGCTCAATATTTAGATTAGTTCTAACTTCTGACTCTTATAACAATGCTGTGAATAACATCTGCATATCTAAATATTTTTACATAGCCTCATTTATTTGATTAAATTCCTAGAATTAAACTTTGCTCATTAAGAACACTAAATCTGGAATCAGCAGAGGTTTAAATTCTCTACACCTCACCACTTTGATCTGTCTTCTTTATTTTAGTCATCCTAACGGGTGTGTCAATCTTTTTCTTACATATCTGAGCCTACCTAGAATCAACCATAGGTCTTAGGACTCCACAGAAGCTATTCTAAAAATATTTAGTCTAGGCCTATTTATCTCAAAAGTCATGGAGGAATTTCTTACATGTGAGTGTTCTGAAATCAACTACCAATATTTCCTAGTTATAGTAAGAAACCAAAATGACTGTCAGATTTTTTTAAGTACAAGAGAAATTCTCTTATTTTGGCTTCTCTTAAAAGATCTCACTCAAATTATTTTAAATTAACTTTAGGAAAAATTATTAAAAACTAGAATAATCTTTGGAGGGCTATAAAATTTCAAGTGCCTTTATATACATTTTTTCTGTAATCTTCCTAAAACCCTGTAAGTAGCTGGATAGGTATTAATATTAACATTGAGCAAAAAAACGGTTAAGAGCCCTTCTGACTATTCTCTATCCTGCTGCCAAAGTAATCCATCTAACTTGCATAATCTATCTAACACTTTTAGGCTTGGGTTTCTTGTCTTTTTTCTTTTTCTTTTCTCTTCTTTTCTTTTCTTTCTTCCCCCATCCCTCTCTCTCTCTCTCTCTCTCTCTCTCTCTCTCTCTCTCAATGATTTTATTTACTTACATTTAAGAGAGAGAGGAAGGGAGGGAAAAAGAGAGGGAGAGAAACATCAATGTGTGCGAGATACATCTATCGACTGTCTCTTGCTCGCCCCCAACCAGGGACTGGGCCCACAACCCAAGCATGTGCCCTGACTGGGAACTGAACCGAAGACTTTTTGGATTGCAGGCTGGCACTCAAGCCGCTGAGCCACGCCAGCCAGGGCTGGATTTCTTAAATGGCTCCCCACAGACTATAAGATGAAGTCTGTCTTTTACATATCATTCAAAATTCTTCATGATCTGAAAGATATTTATGTTATCTTCAGATACTTTTTAACCTTCCTCAGGCTTTACGTTCTAACAATACTGATCATTCTGAATTCCAGGGACATACGTGTCTCTACACCCTGTCACGGGGTCACTTACTTCCTCCTGTTCTCCATTGCCACCCCAGTCTCATCAATTCAAGTCTCAGCTTACACGCTAACTCTCTGGGAAGGCTGTTCTGTCTCTACTGCATTCTTTGATAGCCCTTTGCACATGTACCCAGGTTTCTTGTTAAAGCAGTTGTTTTTTTCTGGGAAAATTTTTCCATGTCTCTCTTCCCACTAAATTCTATGTTCCTTCAGGGGCCCCTTACATATAACTAGTAAGTAGTACTATTAGAACTCAATCCTATCTTGGTTTAACTCCAAATTCAATGTTCTTCCCACTTGACCATACCATACTGTGAAGCAGACTACATTAATACTTCCAAACCAGTTTGTAACCATAAATGAATTTTTAAAAAGTTCAGTCTTCTCCATAGTCCTTGAAATGCTTTATCCCTCAAGGTTCTGGGGAGACAATCTAGAGGAGTGGGTTAACAATGCTGGTGTGTTGGACCACTGAGCACCAGAACTTCTTTGGGGCCAGCGGCTCCTGAATACTACTTCCAGGTGCATCCATGTCATCTGGCTGCACAGTGCCTCAGGAAAAGCACTATGACAGACACCAACAAGTCAGAGCAGGAAAACACCAGCAAACAGAGAAATTCTATCTATATACTTGGAGAGAAATTCCTCCCATCTCCTTAAGACAGATATAGATTAATTTTGCACTTGCTGTTAATTTTGAGAACCATCTGATCATCTTATAAAATCACATCCTTTGGGCAATAAAACATTTTTAATTGAAGAGGGAGGGAGAGAGTTAAAAGGGAAAAGCAAATACACATTTATTGCGAAACCGGAGATCATTAATACCAAGTAAGTTCTAAGTGCCTCCTTGCCTGAAGAAAAGTACTTCTTTCTGAGTAGGTAAAAGGTCAAGGAGTAGGTCCTATTGTAAACATAATCAGAACAAAAAAAATTAAAAGAATTCAAAGAAGGGCAATGGGATATTGCTAACAAAAACAGAAGTGGAAATAAAATATCTTGCCAGGCTTCCTTTGCTAAGGCAGAAAATGCATGAATTAACAAAAGATTCCAAGACTTTCTTTCACTTTCTAGACCTGCAAACATTTAGGAAACTGACAATCGTGGGAAGGAGGGGAAAAAAAACAACAAGGGGACAAGGCCATGCAAGTGAGGTTATGTGAGGAAAGAAGAATTAAAATGGGAGCAAGAGGCATACATTTGCAAAGCTAAAAGAAGACTGTGGAATAAAAACAGCACCGCTTTGTTAATACCAATAATGAAGTAGTCAATGATTTACATCTAGCTATACCAGACACTCTCTAAACTAATTATTTTTATTTGATATTTTTTAACAGAATAAAGTTGAAAAAATGGGGCACCTTGGCAGAAGCAACTAACTATGGCTTACTCTGTAGGCAAATATGGCCGGCTTGAAACATGTTCAGGCTGAGCCCTTAAGAGTCCAATTTCATTTTACTGGACACTTTTAATGAAAGAAAAACATTTTAATGAGATAGTTGTTTCCTATTAGATTGGCAAAGATGTTTTTTAAACCAACCAACATAGCACTGGAGAAGGTCTAAAGAAAAAAGTCACTCACATGAATTATTATTAAAATTGCAAATTAGTACCCTCTTTTGGGTGGATAATTTGGCAATATGTATCAAAATGGAAAACAAACACACCCAACTACCCCACAATTTCTCCCTTAATTATTTATGCTAAGATAATCATGGCATTAAGTATTTAAAGATGAGTGCAGAAGGAAATTTATTAAACCACTGCTTCACTTACAAAATTTAAATACAACCCGAGGTTCAACATAGGAGACTAGTTAAATAGATCATGGTACATACATTCAAACATGTACTATGTGGTCACTGAGACTCATGGTAAGGATTTATATCTAAGGGCATGGAATATACTGTCAAAAAGAAAAAGCAGGTTATAAAATAAAAGGTAGTAGTCTCACACAGGTCTAGTCCCACAAGGTAGTGGTGGGACTGGTCAGCAGCAAGAGGACCGTTGCCTGCCTGCCCGGAACTGTCAGACCTCTCTATCTTGTTATCATTATGAAATCCTAGAAATTCAGGGCCCCTTGTCAAGACACATTGGTCACATTAGCTGTCCTCCTCCCCCCAAACATACTCAGTGCAATCATCTTAGATGTTAAGAAGTCCTCTGTGCTACAATAAGGGAGTTACGAGATATGCAAAATGTTTGCCATCCACACTGAGGCTCTAACACGAGTGAAAAACAGTTCAAATGCTCTGAATCCTTTTATTTCAGTCCACTCTGATCAGCTTAGTAGATATGCAATTGGAATTGTATGACTCTGGCTGTACCTGCCTTGTGAGTCTCAAAATTGAAATCAATAATAAAATCCCAAGGTGCCTTTTGTTTTGAAACAATGAAGTAAATACCTCATTTTGTCTGAAGAAAATAACTCTCTTTTAAGAGAAAAAGTTACTGTTAGATTACCTTAGTATGATTATTATCTATCAAGAACTAATTATTATACATAAAAATAGATCTATATGTATAGTATTATTTTAAAAACTCAACATGTATTGTACGATCCTAGTTATATAAAACTGTATGTTCATATACACAAAGAGATGTCTGAAAAACTGCCAACCATTGTTAACATTTTAGTGAACTCTAACGTTTCAGGGGATTTTTTATTTTTAATTTTTTAAGAGTTTGAGTCAAATTGATGACATATGACAGAGAGCAAGATCTCAAATGCTCTCATTTCAGGAGAGTTAAATTTTTTCTGTTTATGTTTCTGTATAGTGTGACTATTTTAAAATTTAGCATCTCTAAAAAAATTTTTTTATCCTCACCCAAGGACATTTTTTTCACTGCTTTTAGAGAAAGAGGAAGGGAGAGAAAGAAACACTGATGTCAGAGACAAACATCGATTGGTTGGTTGCCTACCATATGTGCCCAGACTGAGGATCAAACCCACAACCCAGGTAAGCGCCCTGACCGGGAATTGAACCCTCAGCCCTTTGGAGAAGGGACAATGCTGCAACCCATGGAGCCACACAGGCCAGGGCAAATTAAAATCATTTTTATAACAAGAAAAACAAATTAAAAACTACTTTGAAAAAAATCAAGCACAAAAGATATCTTTTTAAAAAGAGTTTTGATATTAGGTAGCTTTAAAGGCTCACTTTAAATATTCTTTTGAACAGTTCTATGTAAGATCTTTTTAATTCAGAATAAAATTACACCAAAATAAATTACAACCCCTTTACATATAAACTCTATCCATAATTATCATCTCCCTGACAAAGAAAAGATGGAGAAAAAGAGTGATAAGTGTTAGCCTTTTCTCTGAAGTTAAGATTTTAACAGCAATTTATCATAGTTCTTTATATAACTCAAATCTGGAGACTTACACATCTCTGAAATGCACTCTTACCAGAGTTACAAGGAAACCATAATAGATACTCAGATATCTAAAATACACTCAATACCTGATAATAATATATAAATTTTCAACTTGTACCACTTCATGGCAACATGTGAAATCTAGTTTCAAGGTTCTCTTTGTAGTATTTTATATAAATATTACTTACCTCTTCAAGCTTCTTCTCAATCTCTTTAAAGACAAGATTTGCCTTAAATCCTTCAACTGCAGAATTAGTTGGAACAGCCTCAATTTGATGAGTTCTAAAAGAACTGGGGAAAAGACAATTTCAATCATGGAATCATACAGGTATTAGGGTTTTCAACATTTATAAAATAGTCATTTTCAAAGACCCTAAAAACAGAGATGTTGTAACTCTTACCCAAATAAAATTGTTATTAAAACCATAAAACAAGTTTTATTTCCCTTTTTTTTTTTCCAACAAATATGAGTGTTCACCAGGTGCTAGACACTGTTCTTGAAAATATGGTGATTCAAAGAATCTGCCCCCATGAAGCTTATATGCTAGTGTGGGAGAGAGTCAATGAACAAGCAAAAAAATAAAGAACAGAGTTACTATGAAGAAAATAAGGCAGGCTAATGAGATATAGAGAAAGTATAATTACTTGTGTTGGATGTTCTATTTTAAGATAGTCTGGTCAGATAGGCCTCTCTGAAGTGATACTTAAATTAGGTCCATAAGCCAGCCACGTAAAGATTTAGGTGGGGAAGCCGGTTTCATAAAGAACTTGAGGTAGAACCTAGCTTGGCAATTGAAGGAACTATAAGAAGACCAGTACGGCTGGAGCTGAGCAGAGCAGAGCACAGCAGAAGGATCTAAGGGCAGAGAAACATGCGGACAAGATAACAAGGGGCTTTATAGGTCACAATTAGGAGTCTGGGTTTTATTTTAAGTATAATGAGTACAAACTGGAAAGCAGCATAATCCAATTTGCATGTTTTAAAAAATAAACCTGGCTGCCAGCTGGAAAACGGACTGTAAGGAGGCAAATGGGGAGGCAGGGAGACTGGTTAAGGGGCTACTGCACAGGTCCAGGCAAGAGATGGTGGTGATCAGGAGAGGGTTATAAGGAAGTGTGGAACGAGCAGAGGCAGGACTTGAGACTCATGGTCTACATGTGATACAGACATGACTTTTGTGGATGGAAAAAGGGGATCTATGAAAAGTAACCTCACAGGGTGATCTGACCATAAATTCCTAAAAGGGCAGATCATGGTGAGTAATCATGCCCCAAGCATGTCACTTTTTTTTAATATTAAAAGGTTCATCTTTGCCTCAAGCAAGCCCTGTCCACTGTTTCTGTGTACTTAGGTTAATAACCACCCTCAAGAAAGCACATAATCTTGCCTTCCTTTCTCCCACCATCATGTGATCTCCCTTACATTCCCTCCTTAACTTCACGGCCTAAACGAAACTGACATTCTCTGGAGCATTTGAGATCTTGCTCTGATGATGACATATGTCATCAGAGTTGGCTCAAGCAAACTTTTTAAAGATTTTATTTAGTTAGTTTTTAGAGAAAGGGGAAGGGAGGGATAAAGAGAGGGAGAGAGACATTAATGTGTGAGAGAAATATCGACCAGCTGCCTCTCACATGCCCCCAACTGGGGACCAGGCCTGCAACCCAGGCATGTGCCCTGACCAGGAATCAAACCGGCAACCCTTCAGTTCGCAGGCCAGCACTCAATCCACTGAGCCACACCAGCCAGGACATCAAATAAACTTTTATAAAAATTCTCTACAGGTTTGGACGTTTCTTACACCGACAGATCAACAACCATCTGCCTATTGATTGTCTGATATTTAGGGAACCACTATAGATACCTCACGTGGCAGAAGGAACAGTCTTTATAGCCACAAAGGCTTGGGCTGGAATCCTAAGGGTTTCCTCCAAAAACCAGCTGTAGGAGTATGAGCTAGATACTCTGTGGCCAGATACTCTGTGCACCTCTGGCAAGGAGGCAGGGACAAAGGTGGAGCATGCCAATGACTTTCCAGAATTAAAAGGAATCCAGGTGTAAAGCACCTAGCAGAGATCCTGGCCCATGGTAAAAAGTGGTACACATGACTGTTTTGGGCTCCAGAGCCTCAAGTGTTAGATACAGACAGAAACTTGAGGGGCCTGAGGAAGAAGAGGGCACCTTAGGATGTGAGGTAATTCCTCTGAAATACTGCAAGCACGCTGCTGGTGGCTGGGACCGAGGCTGGAACAACACCGGAGGAAACAGGAGTCAAGAGTAAAGCAGATGCTCAGTAAGCATTTCTTTCTTTTTCTCCCCTCCTTCCCTCTCCCACCCTCCCTTCTTTCCTTCCTTCCTTTCTCTCTTCCCTCTCTCTCCTTTCTTTCTCGACCCCTTCTCCTTCCATCTCTTTTTTCTCTCTCCCACCTGCCCCACCCATTTCTTTTTCCTTCCCTTTCCTTCTTTCTATCATTTCATAAATATTTAATGAATGCTTGCTACATGCCAAACATTGTTCCAGGTACTAAGGGTAGAAAAGTAAACAAGTCAGACCCAATCCTTCTCCTCACTAAGTTTACATTTTTTCAGCAGAGAAGAAAATAAACAGACAAACTAAGACAGTGACATGAAATGAAATTGGAGAACCAGGCAGGGATCAGATCATGCTCACCAAAGTAGGAAATCTGGGAAGCCACTGAAAATGGGGATGTGAAATAGTCTGATTTGTGATTATTCTTACAACAGTATGCAGAATGAACTGGGGAGGAGACTATGAGAACAGAGGTGGGCAGAGAGGAGGCAGCTAGAGTTACCCAAATAAGAAGTGATGGTGGTCTGGCATACAGTGGAGGCAGTCTGCCAGGGGAGATGGAGAGAAGGAAGGGAATTCAAAATAAATTTTGGAGACAGAATCCACAGAATCCAGATAGAATGAGGGAGATTTAAGTGGGCAGGGAAAGGGCAAGGATGACTTAAGAATAGTAGTGCCATGTATTGATAAAAAGAAGAATGTAGTGGGAGTAGAGGAGATCAAGGTCCATGTCAGGCACATGAAGCGTGAAAGTTTCTGAGACAAGCAGGCAGGTGGATATGGGAGCCTGGCACTCAGAGGAGAGGTCCACACTGGAGATAAAATGGAGACAGACAATCCTCAGCATAATGAAAGTATTTAAATCCATGGGAATTGATAAGCTCACCTAGAGAGAAAATCAGAAAAAGAGAGCCCAGGACAACACCCCATGCAACTCCATTATTGAGATGTCTGGGAGGGAAGGGGAAGCGGCAGCCAGTGATGCAAGAGGAAACCAGTGGAGCATGGTGCCACACAAGCTGAGGGGGCAGAAAGAATCTGGAGGGAGGAGAGACTTTGACAAAAGCAATTTTAAGGGAGTGGTGGAAGGCCGAAGTCAGATTATAGTGAATTATATAAGGGAACAATGAAATGGAGTGGTCTTTGGAGAGAAGTGTAGTATAAAGAAAAGTTCGTTTTTAAGATAGACATATTGAGCATGTCTGCCTGACGATGGTAATGAACCAAGGGAAAGGAGATACAAGGAGAGAAGTTTTGAGAAGGTGGCAGGGGACAAGATCTAGTGGCCTGTGATAGGAAGAGGATGAGACTGAAGGGAAAAAGGATCAGATGAGTATTGGTCTCGGAATGGAAAATGAGGGAGTTTGGGTCTATTGGCTTCTGGTTTTTCAACAAAGTAATCAGCTGAGAATGAGGATGAAAGTGTGGGTATAGGAAGCCTAAGAAGCTGAAAGTGAGCCTACCAGAGGAATCATATTAATATCACGAACCAGGCATGGAACCTAAGCTCCTGCCATGCTGAGATATGTGCAGTTCTCAGCGCCCAGGAGGCCACTTCACACTTCCATGCCTTTGCCAACACTGCTCCCTTTGTCTGGAATACTTCTGTCTTAGCAAGCTCCATTTTACCCTTCAAGACCCAGGCCAAGAGACGCCCTTTCTGTGAAACACTACTAAATGTCAGCTTCTCAAAAGCAGATATCACATCTTTTTTTAAAAAAGAAAGCTTTACATCCCCAGTTCTAAGTACACAACAGATGTATTCAGTAAATAGTGAATGGAACAGAAATTACACTGAATTCTCCTTTACCTAAATCCTAATTTTTTCCTGTGCCATTTAGAGCAGGATTATCTATGGTCACTATCTTCTCTGTCAAGTCTGAATGAGCGACCTAAAATCAAGTCCTCCACAAGGCAATTTCATTTTATTAACTCAACTCTTCAGCTTTTAATCGTCATTGTGCCCTTCTCCAAGCTCGTCATTTCCTAACTGTACATGATAAAATAATAACCAATACTAGTAGCACTTCTCGGTATACAAAATATCTTTATTTTTTGTGGGGCAGAATCCAGACAACAAGTTACCACAGGTCACAGATATCTCTTCATCTTGCTTGTTTTGAAAAGCTCATCAAGCTAATGATTAACCAACTTTTCATCCAGATTAGGAAAAAAGTTAATATATAAAATGTTTTATCAGTATTTTCTGAAAATCCCTCATACACTGCCATGTATTTGATATGTGCCCTTTTCTAGGGAAAAAGAATACAATAATTTAAGCAAACTTAGAAAAGAAATTATTCATATCACAGAAGGAGGTTCCTGATGATTTCATTATTTACAAAGTTCTTTTTAGCCAAAACTAAATTCTGACCTTTTTTTTAACTTGGTTGATATACAAGTCTCCTGAAATAAATATAGCACATAAAATATTGGAAGGGACTTTGAAGATTAATTATTTGGTGTATGAATTCCCTCTATGCTTCCTGAAATGTTTCATTCTAAGGCCTAGAATACGGGCACTGCTTCAACAAGGTCAAAGATCAGTAGCACAGAGTAGCCAACAAAACAGGAACTTTCATCTCATATGAGGTTGGAATCTTGATTGCTACCACTTAAAACTCTCTTTAGATAAGTTGTTTTAACTCTAATCATGAATCTCCTCATCTGTAAACAAGGTATAAGACCTACCACGTGGGGCTTTTATGTGGATTAAATAAAGAAGCACATGTGAAGCACCTATCAAGGTCCTGGCACACACGAGGCCCTCAAAAAGTGGTTGTTAAAAGAACCATTACAACTGAATAATAAAAAGACAAATAACCCAATTTTAAAATGGCCACAAGATCTGAATAGGTATTTCTCCAAAGATAATACAAATGGCCAGTAAGAACATAAAAAGATGCTGAACATCAGCAGCCATTAGGAGAATGCAAATTAGAACCACAATGAGATACCACTTTGGAACCACCAGAAACAAACAAACAAAAAAAAAGGCAGATAATAACAACTGTTAGCAAGGATGTGGAGAAATTAGAATCCTTACAATACTATTCAGCTTTAAAAAGGAATGAAGGATAGGCATACCACATTTCATTGAATTTTGCTTTACTGCACTTCACAGATAACTGCAACTTTTTAATTGGCAAACTGAAGGTCTGTGGCAACCCTGTGTCGAGCAAGTCCGCCAGCCCCATTTGTTGATTTTGTGTTTCTATGTCACATTTTAGTAATTTTTACAATATTTCAAAATTTTTCATTAGTATTATATTTGTTGCGGTGATCTGTTATCAGTGATCTTTAATGTTACTATTCTAATTGTTTCGACGCACCATAAACTGCGTCCATATAAGACCGTGAACTTAACTGATAAATGTTGTGTGTGTTCTGGCTCTCCCACTGACAGGCCATTTCTCTCCCTCTCCAGGGGCCTCCCTATTTCCTAAGACACAATAATATTGAAATTAGGCCAGTCAGTAACCCTACAGTGGCCTCTAAGTGTTCAGGGGAAAGGAAGAGTCACACATCTCTCACTTTAAATCAAAAGCTAGAAATGGACTTTCAGCCAGGATGGAGGCTTAGACAGACACGCTCGGTCTCCCTCTACGACTAGAAAGGAATACAACTACCTCAAAACAAAAGATAACCAGAAATTCCAGAAAATAAAACTACATGGGAGCCCAACGTATGAAGTTATAAACCAGGGGTGCTCGTCGGACGGGTAGGAGGGGTGAAACCAGAATTGGGACGGAAAGGCCGGGCTGAGCTGTCCGCGGTAGCCTCCGGAATAGCGGCGGGACTGCGAGAAACGCCAGGGGAGCAATCCCGGCTGCAGTCGAGCCCCGGCAGCTCGCAACTCCAACGCGGGGAAAGGCAGCCCCCCACTGCCTCAGACGGTGAGGCCCAGAGGGCGGGAGGGCGGATCCCGGTCTCCCAGCAGAGAATAAGGGCAGGAATCCATCTTGGACCCCCGCCCCCACACAAAGCGCCCCAACGTGGGGAAAAAGGTCGAGATAGCCACCAGTCGCAGGGCAGTGACAAGAAAATGGGGCTCCTCCCCCCACAGCCTGCACAGGAAGCAAAGCAAAACATGAATCTGTCTAAATGAAGGAGACAAAGATTTAAATCCCGGTGACGCAGCTCTCCAGGCAGCAGATGAAGAACCTGACAGACGAACAAATAAGAAATCTTTCAGGGGCTCAGTTCAGAGCTATTGTTATAAGGTGGCTTACAGAATTAACAAAAGATTTGGAACAGGACAAGGAAGGAAAGAAAGCCACTCATACTGAAAAGAACGAAAACACATACGAGATAAGTGGTGAGGAAATAAAATCCAGAGATCAAATCAACAAACCAGAACATAGGGAAGGAACAAACAGTCAACCAGTGCGGAAAGAGGAAACAAAAAGTGAGGAAAGTGAGGAGAGGATCAGAAACTTCTGGGACAGCTATAAGAGACCGAACATACGGATTATAGGATTGCCAGAAAGCGAAGAAGAACAAGAAATCGAAAAATTATGTGAAAAAATAATGAAGCAGAACTTCCTGAACTTGGGGAAGGAAAGAGACTTACAGGTCCAGGAAGCACAGAGAGTTCCAGAAAAACTGGACCCAGGGAAAACCACTCCAAGACACATTATAATCAAATTGTCAAAAATTAAAGATAAAGAGAGAATCTTAAAAGCAGCAAGAGAGAAGAAAAGAATCATGTACAAAGGGGTCCCAATTAGACTATCAGCTGACTTCTCAAGGGAGACCCTGCAGGCAAGAAGGGACTGTCAAGAAATATTCAAAGTAATGAAAATCAAAAACCTACAACCACGAATACTCTATCCAGCGAAACTGTCATTCAGGATAGAAGGGCAGAGAAAGTGCTTCCAGGACAAAATAAAACTGAAGGAATTCATTAGATCCAAATCACTATTATATGAGATGTTAAAGGGACTGATTTAGAAGACGGAGGATCAAAGCTATGAACATTAAAATGAAAACTGCATCACAAGAACCAACAACAGAAGCCAGGGAATCGAAACAAAGGCAAACTAAATAGGCAACGAGAGTGGAAAAAGAACTATAGGTATAGGGAACATACTGGGGGGAGGTCAGCAGGGAGGGAGAAGGGGGAGAGGGAGGGAGATAGTACAGGAATTAAGAAGCATAGTAGGAGGGAATGGAATAGACAGGAAGAGGTTGAGAAGAATTATATGCACAACCAATGGACATGGACTAAAAGGGGGGACAACTGGAGGGAGGGGAGCCACCAGGTGGAGAAGAGCAGAGGGAAGGGAAATTGGGACAACTGTACCAGCATAATCAATAAAACATATTAAAAAAAAAAGCTAGAAATGATTAAGCTTAGTGAAGACATGTCAACAGCCAAGACAGGCTGAAAGACAGGCCTCTTGCACCAAACAGTCAAGCTGTGAATGCAAACGAAAAGTTCTTGAAGGAAATTAAAGGTGCTACTCCAGTGAACAAGATAAGAAATGATAAGAAAGCAAAATAGCCTTATTGCTGATATGGAGAAAGTTTTAATGGTCTGGATAAAATATCAAACCAGCTACAATATTCCCTTAAGCCAAAGCCTAATCCAGAGCAAGGCCCCAACCCTTCAATTTTTTGAATGCTGAGAGAGGTGAGAAAGCTGCAGAAGAAAAATTGTAAATTAGCAGAAGTTGGTTCATGAGGTTTAAAGAAAGAAGCCACCTCTATAACATAATTGTGCAAAGTGAAGCAGCAAGTACTAATATAGGAGCTGCAGCAAGTTATCCAGAATATCAAGCTAAGATAATTAATGAAGGTGGCTGCACTAAACAGATTTTCCATGTACACAAAACAGCCTTGTATTGTAAGAAGATGCCATCTAGGGCCTTCATAGCAAGAGAAGTCAACACCTGGCTTCAGAGGACAGGCTGACTCTCCTCTTAGGGGCTAATGCAGCTGGTGACTTTAAGTTGAAGCCAGTGCTCATTTATCATTCCAAAAACCCTAGGGCCCTAAAGAATTATGCTACATCTGCTCTGCCTGTGCTCTATAAATGGAACAACAAAGTCAGGATGGCAGCACATCTGTTTACAACATGGTTTACTGACTATTTTAAGCCCACAATTGAGACATACTGCTCAGAAAAAAAATTCCTTTCAGAATATTACTGCTCATTAACAATACACCTGGTCACCCAAGAACTCTGATAGAGATGTACAATAAGATTAATGTTTTCATTAACACAACATCCACTCTGTAGCCCATGAATAAAGAAGCAATTTTGACTTTCAAGCCTTATTATTTAAGATATACGAGGTCTATCCAGAAAAGTCCAGCCATTGTTAAGATAATGAGAATGGTTTAAGTGATAGTGATGTAACCTGGCAGCCAAGGAGAGCAGACTGGAATGCACATGTGTAACAACGACAACTTCACTGTATTAGTCAGTGAGGGCGGTAGATACTGTTGAGTGAGCATGTGTACTGTGTGGCCCTAGCATGCAAAATGACTGAATGAGTAGAGAAGAATCTGCATCAAATTTTGCGTTAAGCTTGAACATTCCTCTGCAGAAACTATTTGGATGATTGAGAAGGCTTTTGAAGACGATGCAACAAGTGCAGCGCAAATAGAAGTGTGGCACAAATGCTTCAAAGATGGCCAAGAATCTGTTGAAAGTGATTCACATCCTGGCAGGCCTGCAGCAAGCAGAACACCTGAGAATGTTGAACGTGTATGGGCTGCAATCAACAAAGATCGGTGACGGACAGTGCGAGAACTAGAAGCTGACCTGGGGATTCCAAAAACTACTGTGTCCCATAGCAGAAGAAACACTGTGCTGCAGTTGCTAATGACTTGATTCAAACCACAATTCCAACAAAGGATTTTGCAGTGTTTTGAACACTGGAACAGAACTGTGTGAGGTCCCAAGGTGCCTACTTTGAAGGGGACTAAGGTGCCATTGTCCTATGTACAATGTTTCTTGTATTTTGTATCTTGTTTGATAAATGTCTTTTTCATAGCACATGGTGGGATACTTTCTGGACAGACCTCACATTTTGTAAGGCTATAGCTGGCATAGTAATTCCTTTCATGGATCTGAGCAAAGGAAACTGAAAACCCTCTGGAAAGGATTCAACATTCTTGATGCCATTAAGGACATCTGTGATTCATGGAAACAGGACAAAATATCTACATTGGCAGGAATTTGGAAGAAGTTCATTCCACCCCTCATGGATGACAGTGAGGGGTTCAAGAGTTCCGTGGAGGAAGTAACTGATGTGGTGAAAAAGCAAGAGACCTAGAGTTAGAAGTGGAACCTGAAGCTTGTGACTGAGATACTGCAATCTCATGATAAAACTTTAATACATGAGGAGTTGCTTCTTACGGATGAGCAAAGAAAGTGGTTTCTTGATATGAAATCTGCTCCTGGTCAAAATGCTGTGAAGACTGCTGAAATGACAAGAAAGGATATAGAGTATTTCATGTGCTTAACTGATAAAGCAATGGCAGGGTTTGAGAGAACTGACTCCAATTTTGAAAGAAGCTCTGCTGTGGTGAAAACGTCATCAAACAGCATCACATACTACAGAGAAATAGTTTGTCAGAGGAAGAGTCAATCTATGTGGCAAACTTCATTGCTGTCTTACTTTAAGAAATTGCCACAGCCACCAATCGTCAGCAACCACCAACCTGATCAGTCAGAGCCATCAACACGGAGGCAACACCTCACTCTAGCAAAAATAGATTACAACTTACTGAAGGCTCAAATGGCAGCATTTTTTAACAGAAAAGTATTTTTAATTGAGATATGTATATTTTTAGATATAATGATATTACACACTTACTATACTACAGTATAGTGTAAACATAACTTTTATATGCATTGAGAAACCAGAATATTCTATGCTTGCTCTATTGTGATACTCACCTTATGTGGAGGTCTGGAACCAAACCCTCAGTATCTCTGAGGTGTGCCTGCACTACATTCATTCTTATAACATGAATTAACTTCAAATACATTACGCTAAATGAAAGTAGTAGTCACAAAAGGCCACATACTGTATGATTTCATTTATCTGAAATGTCCAGAATAGGCAAATCCTTAGAGACAGAAAGTAGATTAGTGGCTGTCGAAGCCTGCAAGGACAGGAGCTGGGGAATGACTGCTAGTGGGTAACGGGTTCTTTCTGGGGTGATGAAAATGTTCAAAAATTGATTGTGGTGACGATTGCACAACTCTGTGATATATTAAAAATCAGCGAATGTATACTTAGAATGGATGAACTGTGTGGGATATGAACTATGTCTCGATAAAGATGTTAAAAAATAAATTTTAAGTGGTTGCTATTATTCTTAGTGTTTAGAAGGAATATAGAATCCTGTATTTCAATTACATCTCCATCTCTAAATTTCGCATTTACCAGTAATCAGTTCGTTCTAATTATAGGTGATTGTGCAATGCACATAAGGTCTAGGGAGTAAGGTCCATTTGCAATGAGCAACTCCCCTTGACCTCAGAGCAGGCACATGATTCCATCACAAACAGAAATCCTTTCCAAAGGGCCAAACAGTGGGCTTCAATGAGTTAGGTATCTTCCCCATTCCAACATAAAAATTGAAGTTCATTTTTCCAAACCCCTAGGTGATGTTCATAATTTAATAATAAAACCATTTTCAACCATTTGACCAGTGACAAAAACTAGAGAAATAGGAAAGAAAAAAGGAAAATGCACAGGGAGATCAGAAGTCAACATTTAACTGAGCAATTCCAATGTGTGGGAGGTTTCTTTTTTTTTTTTAGAGAAAGAGAGGGAGAGAGAAACATTGACCTGCTATTCCACTCACTTATGCATTCATTGGTTGATTCTTGTATGTGCCCTGACTGGGGATTGAACCCACAACCATAGTGTTATTGGGATGATGCTCTAATCAACTGAGCTACCCAGCCAGGTCCTGGCAGGTCTTTTTGATGTGTTTTCTAATCTCTGAAGTAAATATTTTCACTCTTTCCTAACTGAGGAAAAGGTTGCGTTAAATGCCCAAAGCAGGGAATGTAAAGGAAATTTGATGGCGTGCTCTTTTCACTGAGCAACACTGCCCTTCTCATAATTCCGGTCTATAAAAAATTTAAAAACATACTGCAAACAGGTGACATTTAAGTAGTTTTATAAGTTATTCAATTGTTAATTAACTATTACTACACTACTATGGAAACAGATATAAATCACGTAAGACTTTTACATGTAGTACTTAAATATCTCTTTTAAAATGAAATTGTGTGTTTGTGTGTGTGTATCCACTGTGTCCCCTGAGAAGACCTACAAGTAATAAAAACAAGCACTCAGCCAGCAGCTATACGGTGGTTTCAAAATGCCATTTTCCACTAAAAGAAACCAGGGATCTTTGCAGAAATGGCTGATCTAGAGCTGGGGCATAGAAAGTACAGGATGAACCTGGAATACCTTCTTGAGCTAGAAAGTAAGTACTAAAAGGAATCATGAGACAATATGAGTCAGCTAGAAGGAAATCCCACTGGCCAAAGCAGGGACATTTCAAGGATCAAAAGATGTGATAACAAATTATAATCCACTGAATGAAATAAGAATTCATGAGTTCATCCTGATATATTTATCAACAGATAAACAGATAAATACAGAGATAAATGTTAAAATGTTGGAGAAGAGAAACTCCTCCTTACAGAAGAATGCCACTTAATAAATATAAGGAATAATGACATGAGAAAAAAATTATCAATGGGCCCCGGCTGGTGTGGCTCAGCGGTTTGAGTGCCGGCCTGTGACCCAAAGGGTCGCCAGTTCGATTCCCAGTCAGGGCACATGCCTGGGTTGTGGGTCAGGTCCCCAGTTGGGAGCACGCGAGAGGCAACCACACATTGATGTTTCTCTCCCTTTCTCCCGCCCTTTCCCTCTCTCTAAAAATAAATAACATTTTTAAAAAAATCATCAATGGATGCTAAAATGAATGCGGAGGGATAAAAGTTTGAGGAGGAATAGGATATTTATATAATCTCAAGCATCTCAACACAAATTACTTAAAAATTTTTTCTAAATATAGTAACTTTTCAGACACCACCTTAACCAAGTGATGAAAGTGAAAAATCACCAATTTGGAACAACCACTATCATGTGCCTCCAGCTATGATATGCTAAGAAGGACACAACTTCAGTGGTATTCCTGCAAAAAATGTATAACCTGTACCTAATGATGAGGAAATATCAGATAACTGCAAACTGAGGAACACTGTACTCTTAAAAGAACGTACTTAGTCTTTGAAAAAAATCAAGCTCAAGAATTATAAAGAACGGCTGGGGAATTGTTTCAGATTAAAGGAAACTGAAGAGACAGGACAGATAAATGCATTCAGAAACCTGGAATGGACTCTGGACAAGGAGGATAAAAGGAAAGATTATGGTATCTTTTATAAAGATATTATTGGGACAACTGACAAACTCTGAATATGTTCTTTGGATTAGGTAACAATATTGTATAAATGTTAAATTTCCTGATTTTGTTAACTATACTGAAGTATTAGAATTCCTTGTTTTTAGAAATGAGCACTGAAGTATTTACAAATAAAGGAGCATAATGTCTCCAATTTCCTCTCAAATTATTTCATAAAAATATGCATATATCTATACGTACATGTATAGGAAAAATGATAAAGCAAGTAGGGCAAAATATAAACAACTGGTGAATCTAAATACAAGGTATATGGGAGTTCCTTGTATTATTCTTATAATTTTTCCTGTATGAAGTTATGTCCAATAAAGGGTTCTAGTTAAAACAGATATTTAGAAAAAGAAAAAGCCCATCACCTACAATCCCACCATTCCAACAAGTTTCCTATATTCATTTTTCTCATATTGCTCTTCTAAGTCCTTGTTTATGAGCACACATATAGTTGTAATCATTACATGGATACACATTTTACTTCTAACTTTTAACTTCTTATATTACTTAAGCTTTTTACCTATTCAATTAAACTTCCATGTTAATTAAATAATTTTCCACTAAAAAATAAAGAGAACCATCCAAATATGCCTCAAACAAGGAATGGACAAATAGTGGTACATTCACATGCTGGAATATCACTCAATGATAAAAAGAAACAATTTAATGATACACACAATAACATGGATGAATCTCAAGTATAATATGTTAAGTGAAAGAAAAGCCTTTTGATTCTATTCACATGACATTATGAAAAGGGGAAACTATTTGGGCAGAAAACAGATCAGTTGTGGCCAGAGGCTGCCATGTAAGGAGAAAGGCTGGCTACTAAGGTGAACAAGGACTTCTGGGGAGATAATAAAACTGTTCTGAATCTTGATTATGGTGGTAGTGATACGACTGTATATGTCTGTCAAAATTTGCTGAACTGTGCACTAAAAAGGGTGACTTCTACTATATGTAAATTATACCTTAATTTAAAAATGGAAAAAACAAAACAAAACAAAGTTGGGTTTTAAAAATAAGTTTCATTTAACAGATCACAGAATGCAAGTATATCCTCTGTATCATAAAAGCCCCCCACTTACATAAAACAAATAGGATGTAATGAATACAGTCGATATACATATTCAAAATTGGTATAAATTAACGAAGAGTTTAATTATAAATTAAATGCAACTGGTCATGGTTCTTTTTCTTTTTTTCCTTCTCTATGTTGGTCATAGTTCTTAAATATGACCTCTCCACGTCATTTTCATGGGTCCTGTCACAGCACTAAACATTTTTTATTCACACTACTGCAACTGCCTCCTAAGGATCCCTGGCCTCTGGTCTCTCTACCATGCAACTCAAAACAATGCCAGACTGATCTATCTAAAGCACAATATAATCACATGATCTTCTGCTAATACTTATATGCTGTAGGATAAGTCCCAAACTCCTGAACACAGCATTTGAATCATTTCAAAATCATCATCCCATCTGTGGTTACCTCCACACTGCTGACTCTGACCCTCTACCCGAGTACACACAAAAGAATCTATTCTCTACACACATAGCACAGCCACTCATTACACCTTCTTTTACTTTCACATCTACCTATTTTCAAATCTCTGTACAGCCTGAAATGCCCTTCCTTCATCCTTCTGGGGGCAATACTAGTCCAATATTTGGTTCAAATTTACTTTCAACATTATTTCTTCCTCCGGGCTTCCACAGCATTTTGAAAGAAAAAAAAAAGTACGAGTATGTCTGCCTTCCCCACATACTCAGAGGACCACACTTGGAGTGGCCCTAAGCATGTAGCACTTGCTCCATCAAAATTAGCTAAATGAGAAACTAAGCTAATCAGACCATGTGCAATGGGTACCTTAAGGTTATTTTGTTTAAAACCAAGCTACAACCTCATTTTAAAACTATATTTGCACCATCAGAGTTAGAACTATTTTCCCAATTTTGGCCTCTGGAGTGGGTTCTATGTTTTTATCCCTAAAACTATCAATATCTTTAAATATTTCAAACCAATTTTTGTCATTAATATATTATCTGGGTTTAATTTTAAATTTCTGCCTTCCCAGAAATATCAACCCTGGTTACTATGAATAATTCTATATCTCAATTATTTGGTTTCCTGAAAATAAAAGAACTATGAGAATTCCATGTTTAAAATATAATTTACTGCCCCAAATTCATAAGCTTCTATTTTAAGCAAATTCAATAGCTACACTAATATTCTCACTGTGGTACCTCTTTATACTTTGGCTTTCACTGAGCGTTTTCAACTCCAAATATGGACCGGATGCAATTCCAACAGACAGAGCAGAACCAATGAATCAGATTTAGGAGGAAACTTAGAATTCAACCCCTTAACATCTTTTTATTTAATTTAATTCAATAAACATTTACCCACTATGAGAGATCCTCAGAAGGGTGGGGAGAAGTCAGTCACAGTCTCAGGCCTCAAGGAACTCGTATATTAAAGGGGATTAAAAAATAGATATACTGCAACTAAATCAAAACTGGATGGGGACCCAAGAGGTACAGAGTGCTGTGGATATTTCCAGGGAGATGGTACCTGAAACGGGCCTTAAAAGAAAGAATTTTCACAACAGAAATGGTATTCCAGGCAGAGAAAGAAGAGTGCAAGGACAGAGAGAATACACTCAAGAACTTGCAAAACATCAGAATAATAAAGTGTGTTGCATATCCTCGTGGAACCAAAGTGTGAATAAATAATTACCAAGAATTTCAGGAGAATAAAAAGGAGTCAATTAGTGTTGAAAGCTACAGCAGGATTAACAAGAATAAGTATGAAAAATAAAGACAAGGACATGTCACAATTTCATAATCAGGTCATTGGTGGCCTTACCTGACCTCAGTGATGAGATCAGAAACTAGATTGCAAGATGTTTCAGCATGGAAAAACAAAGGTGGCGCAATAGAAAAGGCTCATCATGAAAAAGAACAATTAAGGCAAGGAGAAAAACAGACTTTTAGAATACGAAAGACCTGAACACGTTTGCTGAAAGAGGAAAAGGGAGTCAGTGGAAAGGCAAAGATGGAAAGATTCCAAAGGAAGAGGGTATACTTCGTTTTTGCAACAGTTACAGAAGGTGGTTGGAAAGAAAAAGCATGCAAAGAGGAAAGCTGGGCCTTGGAAAGGAAGACGGACTTTTCCGGTAGGAAAGAGTACTTCCCAGAGAGAAGAGCAAGTGAGGAGGGAATCCTGCAAGTCTTGGGGAAAAAAACTGCTTGGAGGAGGAGCACAGGCATTTAACAAGGACAGGAAGAAAATCAGCAAGAGAAACAAAAAGATTCTAGCAGCAGTGAGGGCACGATTAAGAAGTAAACTTGGCAGAGTTCCGAAGAACCTCAGCAGCCTGGGAAGCTATGGGGAAAAAGCAAACTGTGGGAAAGGAAACCAAAAAATGACTTGCCCAAACCGAAATCCCTCAGGCTGGCGGGGCTGAGACAAGTACCCAGCCAGCTCCGGCTTTCCAGTTCAGCGCTCTCTTTTGGCTATGCTGCTTCCTTTTTGAATGAAATTTTCCTGAGGCTGGTTAAGTTGAAAGCTAATGGCCAGTTTTAAAGTTTTCAAGCTATGCTATTAAAGCAATGTAATGAGATACTTGTTCTTTGAGTGCTAAGACAGGAAAATCAGGACTTTTTACATGTAAAACGTCATAAGCGGTGAAAAGTCAGAAAGATTCACTGTCAGACAAAACCCAGAATGACACTTACCTGGCAGCTTCGGGAAAACCCATCTTGTAGATTGTGACCACTGCGGCTCCTCCAAGGCCTAAATTGTGCTGCAGGGCGACCTTTGCACCAGGAACTTGTCTTTTTCCGGCTTCCCCGCGCAGCTGCCAGCAGAGCTCCGCGCACTGAGCCAGACCTAACAAATCGAACACAGAGCAGTCGAGTCTGTTGCTTTAGAAAAGCACGGAGAGCTAATTTTCTTAAGCCAGGCAAGGGTAGCTAACGTCCAATTGTGACTTTTAATTAAAGCACTTACTTAAGCTAAGACAATGTTTGCTTAAACAACTTATATAAAAGTATTAATGGTGTTGCACCAAGTTTTCTTAAGTAATCTTTGTATTTAGACAATATGCAGGCTTACGACATTCTCTGCACTCTATCCAACCTGTCGTTCTCTGGCCAGTTTGAAAGTGAAAACACTCAACAGTTCCATGGCCAAGGCAAACAGCATAAAAATAATTTAACTAATTTTACCATTTTTATGTATCTGAAGAAAATAATCTAGGATTTTAGGAGTTCATGTTCCCTAAAAAATTTAGCTGGTATGGGGAATTTTCCTATTATTTTCCCCAAATAGTTCACAACAAGAATGAATTGTTTTCCAAACCTATATATAACTATTCACAATTATAGCTCTGGATTCACAAGAATAATTTTTGTCCCCTGAATAATAAAATCAAAGATTTTTAGAGCTGAGAAGAACTTAACCATGCAAGCACTGAGAAACTAAGATTAAGTAATTTGTGACTGAGCACACAGCATGCTAATTCCAGAGCTGACATTAGAACCCAAGTCTCCTGATTAACATTTGTTTATCTTTATCTTTCTACGAGACCAGCTATTGGAGGATAGCTGAGGTAAGAATGTTCTATCGGGACAGACTGGTTTCCTCCTCCTGGAGGCAGAGCTTCACTGGTTTACTTGCAAGCTCTGTTCTTCCACCCACACCCCAGTCAAAACTTCGGATCCCTGAGTACCTGACAGTGTCCTATATAAGCCCCAACCTCAAGAAATTTAAATGCCACTTCTCATTTCCAAACAGCAACTATATATTTACAGAATATATATCTTAAACACCTTTAAAATACGGAACTCCACACTCTGTAATAACTTTTTGAATTGTGAACATTTTGAATATTAATTAGGAAGATCAAAGTGAATGATTTTACTAATATATCCAAACTCTGAGACAATCAGTTTTACTAGAAATCTCCCAGGTATAAAGTTTGAACAGTTAATAAATATGTAAGTCAAAAAAAGTATTCAAACTGGTCTTATGACACGAGTGAGAAAATACTGCCAGTTTTCTTCACAAAGGAATAAATATACATCATTCACAAATACCTGAGAAAATAGTCAACCTCACCTTGATCAAACCAAACAGAACAATACCATTTTAACCAATCAAATTGGTAAGGATGTTTAAAAATGAGACTAATCATTCTGGGGAAGCCTATGGCAAGATGGCCACCTCCACGTAGATTAAAGTTCAAATCAGTACAACTTTTTCGGTAAGCAATATACAAAATTATTAAGAGCCTTAAAAATGCCTTGAAAACCATTAAATGGATGTAATCAAGTGTAGGGGTTCAGAACAGGCCTCCCCAAAATGTGCTACTCTGGCATGTGGATTATTTTAAGCTGAAGGCAATCAAAACTCTACAGGCTCATGAAAAACTTTGACTTCTCCCTTAAAGAATTTAAATTAGGGGCCTTGCCCATAGTAAGAGTTATCACTAGAAATAGCTTTTCTTGAACTATCTATCTGGCAGGGCAACTGTAACAGCATAATAAATAAAATATACTTAAAAAAAAAAAAAGAATTTCCTGTAGCTTTTGAATATATATCTTCCTGCCCTTGAGACTACCCTTGGAAATTCTGATTTCTAAGTCTGGTTGATCCTAACAATCTATATATTTTTAAAGTTCCACCAAGAGCTTCTCATGCACAGCCAGATTTGGGAAACAGGGCTATGATACACAAGATAACCATTACTCTCAGAAAGCATACAAGACACAGATAATGTAATAACACAAATAATTATAATGCAAGGGAGAATGTAACTGTCTTAGGCAAAGTGCAAACCAGAACTATGAGGGAAGAAAAAGGGAAAGGGGAAAAGAATGCAGGAGTGAAGATTTATTAAATACCCACCACATGCCAGGTTCTGTGCTAACATTTATACCTAGTTGGGTTTTGGGGGTGGAGATGTAGAAAGAGGAAGCACGTTTAAACTAAATTGGAATATTTGCTTTTACCAAGACAGGTTTAATTCCTTCTCACCTCTACACACTCTGTCTTTGCTATTTTCTCAATAGTAACAACAGAAACACTTACTAAATGTTAAGTGCTAAATACGGTTCTCAGCATTTTTCATGTATAAATGCATTTAATTCTCATATCTATTTTTATAGTTTATAAAAGGGGAAAATAGAGGCACAAGGTAACTTGCTCAAAGTCACCAAGCTAGAGAGTGGCAAAGCTAGGATTCAAACCCAGGCAGTGTATTTCTGGAGCCCAAACTCTTAACCACTAGACTCTGCTTCACTGCCCTTTCCTCAGTGAAAATGCCCATTTTCAAGGCCCACTTAAGCTAACACTTATGAAGCTTTTCCTGATTTCTTGATCCCTTCCATAGATTCAATTAATCTTCCCATTTTCTGAGCTCTTACTATACTTTCGCAGTATTTCTCTTTGACATTCATGTTTGTAGTACATATTATAATTATTTATGGCTTTAAAAAACCTCTACTATTTGATTAGGAGCTTGTTGAAGGCAGGATTCAAATTTCATTTGTTCTGTACCCTGAACAATGCCCAATACAAGACTTTGCACATGTGAAGGGGATGGTTAACAAATTAATGCTCCTTCAACATCTGAAAGGCTGTATGGGGCAGAAGGAATAAATTTGTTTAGTGTGAGAAGCATTAGGATCATTGGGAAGAAGTCATGGGGAGGAATATTTTGGGCTGATACTGGAAAGAACATTCTGCTATGGCTTCTCAAAAGTGGAACAGGTTACTTCCTGAGAGCGTGCCTCACAGAAGCTGTGCATGGGAAATACAAGGAGCAACTTGATGGGAATGTTGTAAGGGGATTTGTCCATCTGTTGAGGCCTTAGATTTGATGCCCTTTCAGTAGACATTAATATGCATTTTTAAAAATTAGAGATAGTTAAGGACATGCTAAAGTCAAATTTTACATACTCATTTTAAACAAGTGTTCAGTAAGTGTTAAGCAATATATGTGAAAACCTGCAATAAAATATGAATATATTATTTGTATACTAATTTGTTTTTTGTCATATGACCATTGAAAAATAAAGCAAAAACAAATTCAGGTTTAATGTGATCTAACTGCAAAATATAAAAGGACTTCATATTTTTAAACTGACAATGAACAAAAGAATATTCAATTCAAATGCTTAACTCTATTTTCTATTATGGGTATTGCTATTGTAGCTAGAAACTGTTTTACACAGATCTGAACAAGTTAAAATCAGAAACTAATACCACAGAGCTTTCATTTTAAAGCTAATTCTCCAACACTGAGTTCCCACCAAAGTAGCAATATATTACAGTTAAACTAATACAATTTATAGAAGAGAACTTTACACCTTCACCAATCCAGCTTAACTCAGCACTCACTTGAATTTCTTAAGATCCTATTGCTGTTTGTTATCCAAGTAACCAGGGGAAAATATTTAAACTACTCGGAGCTGTCATTCTGAAATATTTTCCAGAAGTCTGAATTCCTTCTTGGGCTACAGCTAATGGCCACGTGTTGAATTTATTTAAAATATATCCAAATCACAATATGTAGTAAGTAAACATTTACTCTTTAATAATTCCTCCTCTTTATTCAGACTACCAATCAAATCATCAATATTTATAAGTTTTTCCCTTAAAATGCTACACTACCATTAAACACTATCCCTCAAAGACTGATGATAAGAGGAAACTTTGACCAACAGTGTAGACTCAAATAAATATTGCAAAGGGTTTTCAGAAGGTAGCTGAAGACACTAGGAGTCTCTCTGTAAGTATTTAAAAAATGAATAACTGCTATTTTCCTGAGGTGTTTTAGGTTAGCTTTTTAGTGCTCCAGGGAAAAAAGACTGGATAACCTGCGAAGATTGGCAAAATTATTTATATTTGATAAAACTAAAATCCAATGTTACCTTGACCAGTGTGACTCGGTTGGTTGGGCATCATCCTGCAAACCAAAAGGTCACCAGTTCGATATCCAGTCAGGGCACATGCCTGGGTTATGGGTTCAGTCCCCGGTCAGGGTATGTACAAAAGGCAACCAATTGATATTTCTCTCTCACATCAGTGCTTCTCTCCCTCTCTTTCTCCCCCACCCCCAACCTCTAAAAATAAATAAATATATATATATAATAAAATTAATAATAAAATCTAATATTGGCAAGATTGTAGAATAAGAAGCATTCTTATACTCTGTTGCTGGGCATATGCATTGGTATACCCTCTTTTGAAGAAAATCTGGCAATATCCACCAATTTTTAAATATATATTAACATTTGACATAGTGAGTCCCTGTTTGGAATTTGTCCTATGGGTATACTTGCAAAAATACACAATGACACAAAGATGCTTACTGCAGCATTCTTTGTAATAACAAACTTCACAGGATTTATATGTCTACCAAAAAATGAATAATAAGGTAAATTTCTTATAATGAGAATACAACACAGGCATTAAAAAATAAAGAATATTTATAAGTGATAATATAATAATATTTTAAAGATGTAAGTTAAAAAAATCTACAATGTGATAAATATACACATATAAATACAGAAAGATTGTATAAACACACATCGTCGTCGTCGATGGTGTAGCTTCTTAAGAGTCTATCTGCACCGCCGAGAATGGCTGTGCAGTCCGACTCGGGATTGACATCGTATCTGTCTCCTCCCGTGTTGAGTCGACATCTTGCGATGACGCTGAAGCTACAGAGCCTGGGCAGGGTGATATGGAGGGTCTGCTGTTGCCCATGCAGCAGACCCCCCCTCTCTTCGCAGCTGAAGGGTCCAAGGGAAAGACGGAGTCAATACAGCTTGGCTTCAGGTGCGCCGCAGGAGTTGCCGGTGTTGACTACAACGTCAAACCGCCTTAGGGACTCCGGCTCCGGATTTTCTGTCAGGGTTTACTCCCTTAGCCTTTCCCCTGAAGAGGTATGCCGCAAGGCAGCGGAGGTTTTTTGGAGTCAGAGTTTTCCTTCTCTGATAAACACACAGATACATATGTATTTGTATAAGCATAACAACTTTTGGAAAAATACAAAAGAAATATTAAAAGGGGTGGACTCTGAGGAATAGAGCTAAAGGTAAGGAAGAAGAGAAAGACTTGTTGAATGTTAAAAAACCCAGATATCTGTCATCAACTTTCCGCTGCTGCCATGCCACACCACATCCCATCGCCTCTCCAACTTGTCTCTGCGCCTCTGCCCCTCCTACCCGTCTGGATGAATGTGGCTTCTTTAAATCCTTGGTTGTCGGACTTCCCTACAGTTCGATTTTCTGACAGTTCTGGGCGTTATTGTTTTGAAATTTAGTTGTAATTCTTTTTGTGGTTCTGCAAGGAGGTGAAGCAGACCTTTTTTACTTCTATCATTGTAGGATTAGTTCGGCTGATCCTAGAACTTCGTATGAATGGAATCATCTAGTGTATATATATACTTGAGAACCAGTTACCTATAGCACCTAATGATAAAGTGGGCACACAATAATTCCATGGACTAAAAAATGGAAAATTAGGACCTAAAACTAGGTTGAAGCCATGCTGGGAAGTACTAAATGTCACACTGAACTGGTACAATACAACTTTGAACTTTTTTCAAAGCAACATAAAGTTCAAAGGAACTTTATGAATAATGCTGCTATAAATAGTTGTGTTTTGGAGAGAACTGCACATTTTATTATATGAAAATTATATACCTCAATTTTAAGAAAGGATATGATATGAAAAATCATACTGTTACTACAAAACATGATTTCTGAGTATTTCAGTGAGTGGCAGGAGAAAAGCATCTCAGCATGGCAAGCCAATTATAATAAACATGTTCTTTCAGAGGAGAAAAAAGTTATATGTCAATAAAAACAAGTAACTGAATGTCACATTCATCTCCTGATGAAACAGAAGTTTCCTATATGAGAGTGAGGAAGCTGTCTGAAAGAGAAACGTAAATCACTGTCCTCAAATGGAAACTGTAACTGGGCTTCAATGACCATACTACAGAAATATTTATTATCACCCTGACTTCTCTACGTCCCATTAGCAACAAAAACAACACTGTCGTATGACCTAATTCTTTTGAAGGATAAAGGAAACAGTTCAGTCTCTTTACCAAAGGCAGAAAAAATAGTTCAAAAATAATGTCTGTATAGCATTGGGTACAACATTTACATAGAGATATTGATGTCTTGTGGGTGTCATACCAGAAGGAAAATTACATTCTCTACAAAATATGGAACGTTCTTTTCCTGAAAGGGTTATAAATTATTTTTATACTGTGATACAAACAAGAGATTAATTACTAGCAGCAAACATTATGGAAACCTTCTGTAGAAATAGTGGGAGGAGAGTACTGGCAATTAGTCTGTTCTTATTCTGTTTGGGGGACACTGCTACATACTTTACATACACATATTGCTTAATTTAATCCACACAACAACCCTATAAAGTAATTTTATTCCCATTTTGCAAATAAAAAAATGAGGATCGGGGACTCCTATGGGCCCACAAGGAGGACTGGGAGACCACATTCCCTGTTCCCTTGCTCCCCATTCCCCTTGCTCCTACAGGCCCTTGAGTTGGTCCGAGAGCTGCCTCTCCCCTCCCCCCTTTTTCCCTCAATAAACCCATTCCCTGATTTAAAATAAAAAAAAAATTGAGGATCAACAAAGCTATATATAATGAAAAGGGTGAAAAGGTAAGCTCAAACCCAAGACTTCATTCACACAGAACACATACCTGCAACTGAGGTACATCCCCTTACTTGTCCCTCTCCATTCACAGCCACTACTTCGAAAAGCTTATCTGCACTATCGTTGCTACTTTCTCATTTCTAATTCTGTCCAAATTCCCATGTGCTTCCATGCAAAACATTTCGCTAAAATTGCTCCAAGATTACCAGTGACTTGATAATAGTGAAACCCAAAGGCTACCTCTCACTCTTTACTGAGGTAACTTTTCTGGCCTGAACTCTTACTTTTGAAACACTCTCCCCCCTTGGATAACTGACCATTTCTTCTCATTATTCTTAAAAGTCTCTTCTTCTCTGTCTACACCTTTAATTTTTATATCCCCTAGGTTTTTATCCTCGATCTTTGTGCTAGATTTGCCAACACAGTACACCACACAGTATTTCCTCTAATTGAGCAGCTCATCTAATAGCCTAAATGAATGAAATGAAGGAACAGACTACTGCTTACAGTCTTCACAGGGCTGACCATGGATTCTATTACCCTGAAGCAGCTGGGCTGACAGAATAACATAAATGCCTTTCGAAGACTATGTTATGGTGCCAGCAACACTTTGCAGGGCTAGGTCATGGTCTCCAAAATAGGAACATACTCTGAATCAACGATGCTGTTTTACCACAGCCAAGATACACAAGTCTCCTGGAAATCAAAGAAAGGGAAAGGGAGTAGCTCCTCTCACTATTATCTCTACAGAACCACTAGTAAAATTCTTACCTGAGATTCTTGAAACATGTATTACAATAATAGCACAAAGGATAAGAGGGGGATAAATAGAAATACCCTTATATGTGAAGTAGTATATTATTATTTAAAGGTAGACTGTGATAAAAATCATGTAAATTCTAGAGCAACTACAAAAGAATAAGAAATAGAGCCCTGGCCAGGTGGCTCAGTTGGTTAGAGCATGGTCCCATACACCAAAATGTTGCAGGTTTGATCCTCGGTCAGAGCACATACCTATGTTGCAGATTTGATCCTCAGTTGGGGTGCTTATGGGAGGCAACCAATTGATGTTTCTCTCTCTCTCTCTCTCTCTCTCTCTCTCTCTCTCTCTCTCCCTCTCCCTCTCCCTCCCCTACCCCCCCTTTCCTATCTCTCTAAAAATAAATAAACATATCCTTGGGTGAGGATTTAAAAATAAATAAATAACCCAATAGAAGAGAGAAAGTAAAATACTAAAAATTACCCAATTAATAAGATAGTGTAAAAAAGATAAAGAAACCAAAGAACAGACAAGACAGAAAACAAAGAGCAAGGTGGCACATTATATTGCAACTACCTATGTGTACATATCTTACTTTCTCTCTTACTCCCCATCTATTTATGTACATCTGTTTTCTCTTCTAAATTATAACCTTACTGAATTTGAGTGAAAAACAGAAATAAACCAAAATTAACTGCTATAATGAATACACTATTAATTCTAACACCTCTATTTTAAAATCTGTGAGAATTTATAAAATATTACTTAATTCATAAACAAAATATGAAAAAATATAAAACTTACCTATCCATATAAAAATAAGTCCCAGAATTTTAGTGCTGTTATTTTATAAGTTTCTTTCTATAATTTCTTCATTTTATAATTAAGAAAACTAAGAATCAAAGTGAGTAATTGAACAACTGGTAATTAATCAAAATAGTCACATGGCTAGTCAGCAGTACAGCCATAATAAAATTTATATTTCATAACTTCTAATTCAGTTGTCTCAGAAGAAAAAATTTCCTTGCAACACCAACCACATATACAACTATATATAATTAATGTGTTCATTTTAAATTATTCATATCTAGCAGGTCTAGCCAGATGTCTATTTGGAAACATCTTGTTAGTTAAACTGTACACCTATATGAAAATAATCTAACTTTAAAAAATATAAATTGTTGAATTTAGAATATCAACGAATTCAAATTCTCATCAATCAATCAAGGTCACTGAAGTATACTGTACATAAAGGAAAATAAAAAATACTGTGGCTAAACAACCATTTAAAGCACTGGCTACCAAGGTCAGAGAATACAATCTTTCATTCAAATCAATGACTAATCATTCATACTTATGCCAAATGATAATAAAAAATGTGTGAACTCTCTGTGCAGTATTACCTGTAGCTCCTAGTGGGTGTCCCTTTGAAATCAATCCACCACTAGGATTTATGACCCACTTTCCTCCGTATGTATTATCACCTCTCTCAACCAGTTTTCCACCTTCCCCTATAGAAGAAAAAATATATTTACAAGCGTTAAAAATAACATTGGAACAAATGATGTGTTTTTAAAACTTCCATGTAGCCAAGAATTTTTTATAGCAAACATTTCTTAACAGCTCAAACTAGTATCAAATTGATATAAGCACATCTAAAAAGTAGGTAATAAATATTGAGTAATAAAAGCTTATATTTTCAGGAGGGTGGGTGGGACAGGAGAGAGCAATGGGGGGAAAATGAGACAACTGTAACAGAACAACGATAAAAGTTAAAAAATAAAAGCTTATATTTTCAGAACATTTCCAACAGAAACAAAGCACCTATTAATTTCTAAGAGCTCTCTGGCTTCCAAAACTGCTACAAATATAATAGAGATTCAGAGAACCAAAAGAAAAGAATTGAAATGAATATACTACTATAACTAAACTATATTAGCTTTAAAAATTCAGGATTTTACCAAAATGTATTCATTTCTCTACATTTTCAACTGTACTCATACACTTTATAAATATTCTTAATAAACAGGAAAGAGGGAGGGAGACATAAATAAAAGAACACTTTATGAAATGAAGGGAAACAGCCAACAATACTGTTAAGCTATAAATGTAAGCTTAAAAGAAAAAATTATATCCCTTGCTTAGCAACTTCAACATTCCTATAAATTCCCATGACATTTTTCCAGGTGGTAAAGAAGTAAATAAAAATGCATGCATTCTACAAAATATTCTTCCAAATGATATTTCTGATAAAGTAACAAGAGATGAAATCTCAAAATAATGATGATAATAGTTGTTGGCAGAGGCAGCTAATCACTTTTAAGCACTCACTCAGTGTCAGGCCTTGTTCTAATTATTTTACATGTATCTACATAATTTAATTCTCAAACCTATAAGATATAATTTTATATGTAACATTAGTTTCAGGTGTACAACATAATGATTCCATAATAAGTCTAGTTAACATCCATTTCCAAATGTAGTTATAAGATTTATTTTTTTAAGATCTACATACTTAGCAACTTTCAAATATACAATACAGTATTATTAACGATAGTCAACATGTAATGTAGTTGTCCATTATACCTCATTACTTATTTATTTTATAACTGGAAGTCTGTACATTTTGACATACTTCCTCCATTTTGCCCAACTTCCCACCCATCTCCTCTGGCAACCACCAATGTGTTCTGTGTATACATGAGTTTGGGTTTCTGTTTCTTTCTTTCTTTTTTTTTTTTTTAGATTTCATAAACTGAGAACTCATATAAGTGGGATCATATGGTATTTGTCTTTCTCTGACTTATTTCACTTAGCATAATGACCTCAAGGTCCAGCCATGTTGTCGCAAATGGCAAGATCTTCATTCTTTTTTATGGGTGAATAATATTCCATTATATATATATATATATATCATATTTTCTTTATCCATTCATCTGTCCATGGACATTTAGACTGTTTCCATATTTTAGCTATCGTAAATAGTGCTGCAATGAACATGGAGGTGCATATGTCTTTTTGACTTAGTGTTTCCATTTTCTTCAGTGTATAGAACATTACTACCTCTAACAAAAAAGGAAAGCTACATAATGGAAACACATACCATCTAATGGATTGGAAGATTCAACATTGTTAGATGACAGTTGTCTCTAGATGGATCTACAGATTTGATGAAACCCCAATGAAAATTCCAGCAAGGGGAGTTGTATTTTTGTAGAAATTGGCAAACTAATTCTAATATGTACTGGAGATGTATATAACCTAAAATAACCAAAATGATTTTTGAAAAGAACAAAGTTGGAGAACCTACCCTATTTGATTTCAAGACTTGTTATATACACTATAATAATACTGTATAGTATTAGTACAGTAGCCAAAATAATTTGGTATTGGTGAAAGGATAAGAATATAGATCAAAAGAGACCAAAAATATATTCTCATATATTTATGGGCACCTGATTTTGAACAAAGGTGCCAATGCAATTCAATGGGAGGAGAAAAGTCTTTTCAGCAAATGGTGCTGGGTATGTGTATGAAATAAAAAAGATTAATAGCAACCTTTATCTTACACCATACATAAAATTTTACTAAAAATGAATTATTATAAAATCTAAATCTATTTCCGCAGCACCACCACCACTCCCCCCCACCCCCCCGCCACTGCTGCCCTGGAGCTGTGCTGGGCACACAGGACTGTGGCAAGCCACAGAAGTGGGTCTCTCTTCTGCAGGATGAGGTTAAAGTTGTCAAAAATAAGGCCTACTTCAAAAGATACCAAGTGAAATTTAGAAGATGATGGGAGAATAAAACTGATTACTATTCCCAGAAATGCTTGATAACCCAGCATAAAAGGAAGTACAACACACCCAAACACAGAATGACAGTCCATGTAAGCAACAGAGCTATCATTTTTCAGACTGCTATGCCCATATAGATATGGAAGGAGATACGATGGTCTGTGCAGCTCATGCTCATGAACTCCCCAAGTATGGTGTGAAGGTTGGCCTGCCAAATTATGCTGCAGCACATTGCACTGGCCTGCTGCTGGCCCACAGGCTTCTCAACAGGGTTAGCACAGACAAGATCTATGGAGGCCAAACGGAGATGACTGAAGATGAATAAAATGTGGGAAGCATCGATGGTCAACGTGGTGCCTTCACCTGCCATTTGGATGCAGAGCTTGCCAGAAGTACTACTGGAAATAAAGATTTTGGGGCCCTGAAGGGTACCAATTCCCTTGGTTATGATTCAGAAAGCAAGGAACTCAATGTAGAAGTACATCAGAGACACATCATGGGTTAGAACATTGCTTATTATATGTGTTACCTAAGGGAAGAAGATGAAGATGCCAACAAGAAATAATTCTCTCAGTGCATAAAGAACAATGTAACTCCAGACATGATGGAAGGTATGTATAAGAAAGCTCATGCTGTTACATGAGAGAATCCAGTGTATGAGAAGAAGCCTAAGAAAGAATTTAAAAGGAAGAGGTAGAACCGTCACAAAATGTCTCTCACCCAGAAGAAATATCAGTAGCGCAGAAGAAGGCAAGCTTCCTCAGAACTCAGAAACAGGCTGCTAAGAGCTAATAAACCAACCGACAATTTTCTATGAAGATTTTTCAGATAAAGATGATAAACTTATTGACCAAGTAGCTAAAAAAAATGATATAAATCTATATAATTAGAATAAAAATAGAAAAAACCTTTAAGACCTTTAGATAGGCAGAAGTTTCTTAGAATACAAAAAACATGCACCGTTAAAAACATTGATACCTGTACTTTATGTTTCATCAAAATTTCAAAAATTTGTTCTTTACTATTAATAAAACAAAAAGGCAAGTTGCAGCCTGGGAGAAAATGTTCACAGCATACACATATCAGACAAATGACTTGTATCCAGAATTCATATATATATATAAACTTACAACTCAATAAAGAAGGCAAATATCCCAATAATCAAAGGATTCTGAACAGGCACTTCACAAAAGAAGATACGTGAATGTGAATGACAAATATGTACACAAAAAAATGCTAACATCATTAGTCATCAGAGATATGCAAATTAAAATGAAAATAAGACACACCACATATACTTTAGAATGGCTAAAATTTTTTAAGCTGACCCTATCAAGTACTGGCAAAGATGTGAAGCAACTAAAACTCTCATACACTGCTGGTACAATCACTTTAGAAATGAAAAAAGAAAACGTCCTCCAGATCCCACAAACTAGTTTTTCCATTTTTCTTTCTGCGAGCCTTTATTCGAACACAATTTGAAATAGTTGGAATTACAAATGTAATTTTATAACAATATTCATGGACCTGGAGAACATTATGCTAAGTGAAATAAGCCAGTCAGGGAAAGGCAAATACCATATGATTCCACTCATATATGGAATCTAATGAACAAACTAAACTCACAAGGAAAATGGGGACAGACTCACAGATGGAGAGAGCAGGATAACAGGTAGCGGGGGGAGTCAGAGGTGGGGGGCTCGGGTTAGGAGGTGGAGGGACTGAACAAAAAGAAAAAAGGACTCATGGACACGGACAACTGTGTGGTGTTTGCTGGAGGGAGGAGAGTATAAGGGGAATAAATGGTAATGGAAAGAAAATATAATAAAGATTAAATTTAAAAAATATAATTTTATATCCTTTTTTTCCACTTAACAGAATATTATAAGTACCTCTGATTTACATAATACAAATTATCTGCACCCTGTTATCTCTCATTGTTGGTATTATCCAAGACTATAGGTTCTAAAAAGTCCAGTATCAAAATAACTTACATTCACTTTGCAAAGTGTGGCAGAGCCAACGTGGAGGGAAAAGCAATTAGTGAATTCCTTTGTTTAATGGTGAAAATGAAATTTTCTCAGAGAAGTAGTACTCAGTTATCATGTATCTCATGAAAGATGTTACCTTCTGGACAGAGTCCCAATGCTTCATAAGTAAGGAGTTCATTGGCAGAAAAGCAGTCATGAAGTTCTATTACATCAATATCGCCTGGTCTCAGGCCAGATTTCTCATAGCACTTTCTGGCAGCTTCTTTACTCATATCAAAGCCAACCTAAAACCCAAATCATAAATAAATAAATTAGGGGCATCAAAACTGGGACTTTTATATAAGGATTATAAGGGATTAATATGTATAAACGTAACAGCTGGGAAATGACCACATATATTGATGTATCTGTTGATTCTATATTATATAGAAAGTCCAAATAAAAGAATACCCAGAAGGGAAAATATATATATTAAATCTGGTACTATAAAGGACTGAATTTTTTAAAAGATATGTAAAAAGGACTTAAAATTCTTCAGCCCAAACCTTACGTTAAGTTACAAAAACTCTATCAATCCACAATGTATAGTTGTGGTAAACAGGAAGATGAGATTTATCAACAGATCATTATGGTACACTGAAAAATAACAGGGGAACTTTTATATGAAAATAAACAATCTTCTTCTAGAAGATCATATGGAATTCAAAACATTTTTCCAAAATCCATGCTTTTAACACCTCTTTGGTCACAGATAATAATACCATGCAAACTGAAATTATCTCCAAAGAATAAAATTGTGGCATAGTGGAAAACCTAAATATAAGTTCTACCTCCATCACACTCTAGTACCCTGGCTTTGTGATATTGGGCAAGTTATAGGGACATTTTCAAATTCAAAGCACTGTTGCAAAATCATTTTTTAAACTGTAGTTTAGCACATGATTGTTTATATATGTCTGTATATGTATATATGCCTATATTTTATATATGTATGTATGTATGCATCTTCAATATTCAACTAACTCTAGGTCTGAACTCTCAGCTTTTTTCTTCCTCCATTTTGTACTTAATCTTCAATCAGAATTTCTGAAGTATCAAGAAAAGTTTCCTGAAAAAATCTTTGTTTTTTCCTGAACTTTGTGAGATAGAAGTTATGAGCAAATATTTAGCCAATTCAACATAAAAATAAATGGCATGTCTAGTTAGTTAGAAGTTATCATAAAATGATGCATGCCTCTGTCACAGGAAGTACATGTTCTCGTCGGTTATTTTCCCCTAACAGATTCTAAGAACAGGTTATAATATTAGATTTTCTAGACTGTTTTTCAAGTAAATTATATCCAGAGCCAATAACAACATCATGTCACCTTGAAATTTTTAAACAGAAATCCCTTGATTAATTAATAAAACAGAAGTTTAGACATACCATTTTAATAATGCTTTTTTCTTCAAATGAGCTTGGCAAATCAGTCACCATCTCCTGTGCCAGAATTTCCACAGCTTTGGAATGAAGGCCATACTTCTGTACAAATTCTTCATCAGCCAAAATTGCCGCTGCAGCACCATCTGAAGTGGGACTAAGAGGAGGTAAAATAATTATTTACACCCAGTCCACCTCAATCCTAAGATTTCAGGCTAGAAGTTCTTTCTGGGAAGAAAGGCTGAGTGTGCTTGATGGTCACTGGATGCTCTTCTTTGTGATACTTACAGTTAAAACTTACACACGCTTCCCACCTGTGGACAGAACCTCTATCAAGAACTTAAATGCTGTCAGTCACTACTTGGTCTCTAAGAATATCTTGTGGCAAAGAACCCTGGATTTGCTTCTGTAGATAGAAGCGAATCTTCTGGTGACTTCTGAAAAGTATGCATGGTTATTCCTACAATAAAGATTCTACTATAGGCCTAACTAGCTCCAACTCTGCCATCTCCCCAATAACTCGGTCTTGGAAACCTTTTGAAAACTGGGAAAGGATGGAATAGAAGATACCAGGAAGTCCATGGTTTGGATAAGACTCTTAATATCTCCTCAAAGTAGATCTTTTCCTTAGAGTAGGCTGTGAAGGAAGGCAGCAAACACAGAAGCTGTCTTCGAGTTCAGCTGGACTTTATAAGCAGGCAGACCCTCATACTGCAACAGGTAAAAGCTGACGTCACTTGCTCCTGCGTGTCCAGCCAGTCGCTCCAGGGCAAAGCCAAGTGATAACCAGGCACAGGCAGGACCTATGCAGGACTAACTCAATATTCTAGGAGATAAATATTGTCAAGCAATTTTCAAGCTTCAACTATTATCATTTTAGAGCTATGATTTTTTTTCTTGTTTTATGTTTACTCTAAGCCACTACAATAGAGTAAAATTTCCTACAGTAGAAGTATTACAGCAGAGAAAACAACATGCTCATGGTAAAAATCTTGGGGACTCCAATGGCTTACTAATTCACATTTAAATGAATAAATACACTTAAAACAAAGTAGGTAGAAGTCATGAGAGAAGGAAGTGTCAGAATAAGAGGTAGCCAGGAGGCAGAGCTGCTCAGGACAGCAGGACATGTTAATCAACCTGGTGAGGAGACAACAAACAACAAGATGCAAACTATCTACTGAATATGCTCATACGACAAACTCACCTTCGCTGAAGTGTGTGGTTGGCAAGTGTAAAAAGCAAAAAGTGCACCTGCAGAAGTCTGAGTGGGACTCCTATGGGCCCGCACGGAGGACCGGGAGTCACCATTCCCATGCTCCCCATTCCCTTTGCTCCTACAGGCCCTCAAGTCAGTCTGGGAGTTGCCTCTCCCCTCCACCCTCTTCCCCCTTTTCCCTCAATAAACCCGTTGCCTGCTCCCACAGTGGTCTCCGGGTGGTTTCTCAGAGCGAGGCTGCTCTGACAGGAAGTAAAAAATATAATTTTCCAAGAGAAGACAGCATCTATCTCTAGGCATGAGAAGGAAGTAAGGGTACTCACCCCCGAGTGAGGACTACATTGGTAGCTCTGCAGAAGCAGATACAGGTACAATAAAGGTATACCCAGGTACAGAGCTTAAGGTTTGCCCAAGAGGGAAATGGGAGAGCAGTTCCTTCTATTAAATATTAAAATGTTTTTCTTACCAACACTGTAAGACAGTCAGAAAATCAAAAACTTTTCGAGATGCCATCACTTCATCTAAACTGTATTCCTTTTGGAACTGGGAATACCTAAATACAAAATAAGTAGTTACAGAGTGTTAGGTAGCAATTACAATTTTTTGTTGAAGAGGTTCTGGTCCAAAAGTTAAAGAGAGAATAATATATAAGTATTCTTTTCACAACTAAAAGACAAACTTTTATAGTCTCCACCTTTAATTAATAAATCATTTGAACTGAATTTTTTAAGAATCTTAACTTCAAAATACCATATACTGTATAATTTAAAATTTGACTAATCTTTGTCTTGTGTTCCTCTCATGGAGCTTCTCAAACCCTTGGAATTTCCTGAGTGATAAAAATGTCTTTATTATGTTAATAACGTGACTAGGTGGGCCTCTTATTGGGGGGTTGGGAGGAGTGGCACAGGAGGCGGCTCACCAGAAAAAGAAAGACTAACCATGTGCACGCAGGGTTGGGATTTTTCAGCCAGTTTGACCCCAAGAAGAAAAGGGGGGCTGGAGATTGAGTTCAATCATGTGGCGAATGATTTAATCAATATGCTTGCATAATGAAGCACCAATAAAAACTATGGACACTGAACTTAGCAGAGGTTCCTGGTTGCTGAGCACTGTGGCATGCTGGGATGGTGACATGTCTGCACTCTGTGGGGGAAAGGGCATGGAAGCTCTACATTAGGAGCCCTCCCAGACCTCACCCTGTGTGCCTCTTTACCTGGCTAGAAAATATCATACATCAAAAATGTATTTAACCTGCTGAACATAATAGCTTAGCCTAGCCATTTTCTACTAAACGCATATCACTTGTGCACCATGGTAAAGTCAAAAGAGTCATTAAGTTGAACAATCATGAGTTGGGGACCGTCTGTACTATAATCATAAATAAAGTACTTTCCTGAGTTCTGTGAGTCAGTCTGGTGAATTACTGAACCTGAAATGGTAAGGGGAAGTCCTGAATTTATAGCCAGTAAGTCAGAAGTACAGATGGCCCACAGACCCTACTTGTAGCTGGCATCTGACCCGAGTGGGCAGTCTTGTAGAGGACTGAGTCCTTAATTCATGCTGTGTGCATTAACTCCAGGTGCACAACTGAGCTACAGTGCACCCAGATGGTTGTCAGACCAGGTGGAAGTTAAAATAGAACACCATTTCTTTTTCCTGGAGAATTTTTTTTAAAGATTTTATTTATTTATTTTTAGGGAGGGGAGGGGAGGGGCGAGAAAAAGAGAGGGAGAGAAACATCAATAGGCTGCCTCTTAAAAGCCCCCAAATGGGGACCTGGCCAGCAACCCAGGCATGTGTCCTGACTGGGAATCAAACCACCGACCTTTCAGTTCATAGGTCAGCACTGAGCCACACCAGTCAGGGCATCCTGGAGAATTTAAAAATGCTAGTTCCTCAAAAGCAAAATGAAGTGACTTGCAATTCAGCCAACTTTTGTGCTCATGGTATTATGAAACTACATTTAATGAAGGTTAATGATGTTCTTAAATATACAAAACCTACAATAAACTATCTGCATTCTTTAAAACACAATTTCTTGCTGATTACTGCAAAGAAGAAATTTACTTTTATCCCCTTTGGCTCCTCTAAGGATATAATCAGATGGTTTCAGAAATTGCTCTGGTGAAAGCAGCAATAGATATCAAAGGGAGTTTCTAAAAGTAAACTTCAACTAGTGTGAAAATTACAAGCAATTCAAATGTTTAGAAACAAAGCCCTTCTAACTCGCAACTACATAAGTGTCTGCACCTTTGCTTCTAAGGTTAAATTTGACCATCACCAACTTTCAAAAATCACCTTATTTGTGTCAGATCCTGTGCTAGGCATTGGGGACACAGAAAAAGTCACCACTAAGGAACTCAGTCTGAATTCATGACAAATATACCATTCTAATACGATACAATAAATGCCATGATAGAAATGTTATACAGGGTGCCATGGCAGCACACAGGATATGCATCAAACCCAGACACAAGAGGGAACTTCACCCCTAAAATTAGGGAAATAAGAGGAAGAGAGAATTCCTGACAAAAGGATCAGCACATGCAAAGCCTCTTGAGGTAAACAGTTCACTGAAGTTAAGGAATGAAGTCTGGGTGGGAATGTGGAGGCAAGGTGAAGATGGGGAAGCAGAAATGAATGAGGATCAGATCATGAGAGGACAGTATGTGGTGTTCACACTTTACACTGAAACAGTGAGAAACTACTAAAGGGTATCAAGCTGGGAAGTGATATGATCAGATCTGTATCTCGGGAAGAAAAGTGCAGTTTCAAAAAGGGATGGTAAAAAGGCATTACCAAAAGCAAGTAAATCAACTAAGGCATTGGGGCATTAATTACAGCAAGAAATGATAAGAGGGGGGAATTGTTAAAGAGTGGGGTCCACCCCCAAAAATAAAAAATAAATAAATAAATTTTAAAAATAAAAGAAATGATAAGAACTAAAAGTACAGAATTGAAAGGGAAAGATGGCAGAAGGGAAGGTATCATGGAGGCAGGATTCTGTTTATCCCCAAATCATCTGCAACTCACACGGGACACTGAGGAACAAGGCAGAGTCATGGACGGCTTCTAGTTTTCTATCTTGAATAATTAGTATTGATATATGTTCTGCCATTCACCATGATGCAGAATGCTGAAAGGAAAATAGGGTTGAGCGGGAAGGATAAATTCTCTATGAACATGTTGACTCTAAGGCACTTGTAGGACATCTAAGTGACAAGTAGGGGAAAGTTACAGACACAGGTCTGAAGGCCCCAATGGCACAGCTATCTCTAACACTATACTACTTATCACAGATTCTTACTGCCTTTAATTATTCTTATAATTTGTGAGGAAGCACTTAATAGATTCATTTTTTTAGTATATTTTATTGATTTGTGTTGTTACAGCAGTTCCAATTTTTTCCCCTTTGCTCCCCTCTGCCCAGTACCCCCTTCCCTCCATCAATCCCACCCTTAGTTCATGTCCGTGGGTCGTGCACATAAGTTCTTTTGCTTCATCCTTTCCTATACTATTCTTAACTTCTCCCTGTCTATTTTGTATCAACCAATTATGCTTCTTAATCCCTGTACCATTTCCCCATTTCTCCCCCTCCCCTCTCCCAGCTGATAACCCTCCAAATGATCCCCATACCTATGATTCTGTTCCTATTCTGGTTTTCTTAGTTGGATTTTGTTTTTATTTTCTAGATTCAGTTGTTGATAGTTGTGAGTTTGTTGTCATTTTAGTGTTCATAGTTTTGATCTTCTTTTTCTTAAGTTAGTCCCTTTGACATTTCATATAATAATGGCTTGGTGATGATGAACTCCTTTAGCTTTACCTTGTCTGGGAAGCACTTCATCTGCCCTTCCATTCCAAATGATAGCCTTGCTGGATAGAGTAGTCCTGGTTGCAGGCTGCCTTTCATCATAGTGAATACTGCTTGCCAGTCCCTTCCTGCCTGCAAAGTGTCCTCTGAGAAATCAGCTGATAGTCCTATAGGCGCCTCCCTGTAGGCAACTCTCTGCCTCTCTCTTGCTGCCCCCAGGACTCTCTCTTTATCTTTCACTTTTGGCATCTCAGTCATGATGCGTCCTGGTGTGATCCCCTCTGGGTCCAGCTCGCCCGGGACGCTCCGTGCTTCCCAGACCTGTATGTCCACCTCCTTCACAAAATTTGGGAAGTTTTCCTCTTTTTTTTCAATTCTTGCTTCCTCATTCTGCACTGGTTGACTGTTTTTTTCTTCCTTATGTTCCAAATCATTGATTTGAACCCTGGTTTCCTTCCCTTCACCATTGGTTTTGTGTGGATTTTCCTTTGTTTCACTTAGCATAGCCTTCACTTCTTCTCTTACACGTTTGCTGTACTCAAGCATATCTGTCAAGCCTGTGAGCATCTTTATCACCAGTGTTTTGAATTCTGTGTCTGTTAGGTTTATCTCCTCATCTATTAGGATGGCTATCTCCTCATCGCTTAGTTCTCCCACTAGAACCTTGATCCGTTCCCCCTTTTGGGCCATACTTCTCTGTCTCCTCACTGTGACAAGCTCCTGTGTTTGTTTGCCTCCGCCAAGAATAGTTCCTTAATTCAACCTTCTGAGAAATTAACAGGGTATCGCTGATGATTGGTCAGCAAATGCAGAATTCTCTTTCTTCACTAGCCAAACAAAGCCTAATGCAAGAATATAGCACCTGAAATTTCTGACTGAAACCTAATTCTTGACTGTTTCGAAGAGTTTTAAATGATGAAACTGACATCCGGAAATAACATTTGCCTACTAAACATAATTGAGAACTTATAAAATATAATGGAAGATCCATGCAAACAAGGAATTTATCTCTTATTCATTGCTGTATCACAAGCAGCTACAGCGATGTCTTGCAGATAGTAGGCTACTGAATACATGCTGCTGAGTGAATGATACTCCCTTAGAAGAATGCTGTAATGAGTGGCTGAGTGAGTGCCTGGTTGGACACCAGGTTAAATGAGAGAATGACTTGGATGTTTTGATTCTCTGGGGAAAGTTAAGAACTTCCCTTTGGAGCCTCAAAACCAGGAAACTGCACTGCTGTCGATTCCTCCGTATGTTGGTATAGTTCCTTATTAGCTTTAGGAAATCCCAAGGATTTTAATGGTTCTCCAAGTTCTAAGGACAAGGAAATCACCTCTAGACCATCTTTGTTGATTTAGTACTGCTTATCCTAACTCTACTCATTCAGTAACAGCAAAGTTTTATCGAGCATATGTTATGCTCCAGTACCCTGCTAAATACTGAAAATAAAAGATAAACAATCTCTGCTCAGGGATCACCATCAGAGGAGGAAAAAGACTCATACATAACTAAGTTTGTTACAGTGTGACACATTATAAAAGAGGTATACAGGCAGTGCAATGAAGCTCATGAGAAGAAATACTTTTATGCCCAGGAAAGTTTTAATAAGATGTTAAGAGAAGCAATGATATTTGAACTGGGACTTCAGGGGTAAGTAGACAGTTTCACCAAACAAAAGAACAAGAGAAGAATATTCCAGAGCAAGCCAACAGCATAAGTTAAAAAAAAAAAAAAAAAAGCAGAAGCAAGTCCTATATAGTACATTTAGGGAAAACCAAGTAATCTAGTAAGGTTAGAGACTGGGAATATACAGGGAGGTAGTAAGAAATAAGAACGACAAAGTAGAAGAAGGCCAAATTATAACAGGCTTGTTAGGTCATGAAGAAATTTGGATTTTATCATATAAGAAATGGGAATTCACTAAAGCTCTCACAATACCCTTAGATATTTCCCACAAAAATACCCTTAGATCTAGAGCATGGAATTCAGTATTTGTTAATTAGGTATGCTCTAAATTCAAACATCAATTTAAAATTAGGAGAATGAGAAGAATTAGTGGCAGCACGAAGTACTAGGAATATGTGGTAATAATCTACTTAAGGTATAAAATGTTCCTCATCATGGTTTTATGTTTATTAAATACAGCAAAATTTAATAATTCAGAAGCAATTTACTGAGCAGCTATTATGTTCCAAGTTCTGTGCTAAGCATTCAGATAGTAGATGACTCTTTACCTCAAAGTTTATAATCTAGGAGGAGGAAAAATATAAACATTATTTTGCCACTATATAATGCAAGTTACCTAATTTCTGTAAGCCTTGTTTTCCTCAGCTACAAAATAAGAATAAAAATATCAACTTTATAGGATCCTTAAGAGGATTAAATGAATATGTGCATAAAAGTACCAAGCACAGTGACACAGATTTAGCTTTTAATAAAGCTAGCTATTATTCTTTTATTGTCTGGTGGTATTGTCTAGTTATGTGGCATTAATTCATTTGCCAATGAATCAGTTTTATTTAGCAACCATTAAGTACATGCTATGCACAAGGCATTGTGCTAGGCTCTAGGGAATTCAAAGATTAATGATCTGTAATACATACAATGTAATTTTACTTCAGGTTATTTTTTAGGATATACATAACCATATTATTTTAGCAGAGTAAGATTTAATATAAAATAATTTAAATGACTACTAATATGCATTTTACAAATATTTAGTTGATCAACATAAACTAAGAAAAGTTCTAAGGCATGGCTTAAAATGGTGACTTGTTATTTCCAACAAAAATTATTATAAAAATTATTATAATAAATTTTATTCACTAGAGTGGCAATACCAGCCATTCACATTCTTTCTTAAAAGAATCATTAACCTTAAATGGTTTTCTAAATATAAAAAGACCAAACACTAAAATAAAAAGAAGTCAAAAGGGCACAAATGTTTAATAAGAAAAAAAAATACATCGGGAATACAGTCAATAATATTGTAATAACTATGTATGGTGCCAGGTGGGTACTTGAAATATCGGGGGATCACTTTGTAAATTATATGATTGTCTAACCACTATGCTATACGCCTGAAACTAATACAAAATAATATTGAATGTAAACAGTAATTGAAAATAAAATTAAAGAAGAAAACATTCTGCCTAATATCTTTGAAGTCTTGCATTAGCTTTTTTTTCTTATTGTTTATGCTGTTTTAGTTGTTCCTGCTTTTTCTCCCTTCCCCACCTCCTCCCAGCCGCATCCTCTCCCCGCCCCAAGCCAGTCCCCATATTGTTGTCTCTGTCCATGAGCTGTGCATAAATGTTCTTTAGTTAATCCCTTCACCATCTTTCAACCTATTTCCCCACCTCCTTTCAGTCTGTTTAATGTATCTAAGCCTCTGTTACTATTTTGTTCATTAGTTTATTGTGTTTATTAGATTCCACATATAAGTGAGATCATGTGGCATTTTTCTTTCACTAATTGGCTTAATTCACTTAAGCCCAATTTTTTCCAGGTCCATCCATGCTGTTGCAAAATACAGTAGTCCCTCTTTATATCATGGTTCACTTATCGCAGCCTCACTGTATCACGGGATTTTTTATTATATTTAATTATTTATCACGGATTTTTCACTGTATCGCAGGATTTTGTGGTACTGTATACGTATGTTTTTAAAAGTTACGTAGGTTTAAGAGTGTAGAATATGTAGAATAAGAACATAAGTAGTGTTTATAAAGTGTGGAAAAGGTTAATAAGGGAGTGGGAAAGGTTAATAAGGGACTGGGAATAGTTTGTAAGTGTGTGGGAAGGGTTTTAAAGCCTTAAAATATACATAAATACTAAAATAAATGTAAGGGTCCTACCCGCGATAAGTGAGGGAATACTGTATAAGAGTTCCTTCTTTTTTTACTGCTGCATAAGCTGTAAATGTATCACAGCTTTTATATCTACTCATTGCATTAGCTTTTCAAGTATTAAAATTGCATGTTATACAGCAGGATAACCCAGATTTTCACTACTTCATAGATCTGAAATACTTACGGGTTATTAACCGAATGTTTATGATTTTTCCATCCAATTTTTGCAAAATGTTCAACTTTTGTTCCTGTAGAGAAAGCAAATATCTATTTGTGAGTTAATATTTTTCTGCTGCTTGTGAACAGATGTTGCAATGGTACTCAGTGTCCTGTAAAATATTTCCACATTTTCCCTTGTACAGATATCAGTACTGAAGATGTCAACACTAATCCCTCAACAAATATTTCTTAATCATTAAACTTGGGTATATTTACTGAACTGAATCAACTAATAGGCATACAGAGTAGGACAAAAGTAGGTTTACAGTTGTTTGCATGGAAAATAATACAATAAGTAATAAATAATACATGAATAACTTTGTGTTTTGTGTACCCAAAACTGTAAACCTACTTTTGCCCCACACTGTATAACATAAAAATAGTTCAAACTGGCCAATTCTACCTAATATAACTAGGGTCCAATTTCAAAAACTAGAAAATATAGCCTGAGGCCACAGAGGTTTTAAGGCAAGAAAGCACTGCCAGCAATTCTTCAAGAAGTCTGCCAAAACATCCTAATGCCCCTGGACTAAGGGAATAAGGTAGATTCCATCCACACTGGTGACCTCATAGCAATAAGAGTGGTGATCAGGAGGCAGCCAATATGGGCTCACAAAGAACAAGCCACATCATATTAATATCTTTTGTATTGGATTGGGAGATAAAATGAAATATGGTATCTAGATATCAGCAAGGCAATTAAAATCTCAGGACATCTTTTGGGATAAGATAAGGAAATACTGTACTGTGGATTTTGTTTTTTTCTTTTGTTTTTTCATGGGATTTTTTAAATTTTATTTTGGTATTGCTAAATATGTAAGGATTCTTCTGTCAAGTTTAGATAATACTGGATTAAACAAAATTTAATTAGGCCCTGGCTGCTGTGGCTCAGTGGATCGACCGTTGGCCTGTGAGCCAAGTGTCACTGGTTGGATTCCCAGTCAGGGCACATGACTAGGTTGCACGTCAGGTCCCCAGTTGGGGGCGCGAGTGAAAGGCAACCACACAGTGATGTTTCTCTCCCTCTCTTTCTCCTTTCCCCTCTCTCTACAAATAAATAAATAAATTAATTAAAAACAAAAACATTGCAATGAACAAAATGATGCATATATTAAAAAAAATTTAATTAAACAGATTTCTTTACAGCAAGACAATCAGAGACTTTACTATTGCACATGTATTATTATTGTCCAATAGGGAGTTAAAGTACAATATGAAGCATTTCCCAACTTAACTGACTCACATTATAAAGCATCTTATAAGCTTAATGTCCCACAGAACACACATTGGAAAACAACAGACGTTGAATAATGCATTAACCTAGAGAAAAAGTTCTAGTGCCAACTAACCTTTAACCTGACACAATGAGTGGATGAATGAGTGTTAACTAACCTTTAACCTGATAGAATGAGTGTGATAAGAACACAGGGGAGAGTTTTCAGCAAAGATGTGATATGATCTGGCTTATACCTTAAAAGCACTGCTCTGACTGTAAAGTAAAGGACTGACTATAGAGGTACACAGGCAGAAACAGAAAAACAATTTAAGATAATCCTAGAGTCAAGCTGAGAAAATATGGTGGGGCTGGCACTATCACAGAAGTGGTAGAAATAGTGAGAAATAGATATCCTGAGAAGTTAAGTGGAAAGATTTGCTGATACAGTGAATGTCAGGTATGAGTAGAATTAAGAATGGTTCCAAGGTTTTTGGCCAAATGTCCCAGAAAGAGGGAGTGATTTATTGAATGGGGAAAATTTCAGGAAGACAAATAAGAAAGGGGGAAGTTCAAGGGAAGAATTAGGACTTCAGTTTTAGGCTTGTTAAATTTGAGATGCCTATTAAACATTCAAGTGAAGATTCTTTTGTAAAGTGTTGGAGATATGAGGTAAGATTTAAGGCCCAAAGGATGAGATGAAGCTGACCTTGAAAGACTGAAGTAATGAACACTGCAGCCAAAGGGAATATGAGGCTGAGGCAGAGAATAGTATGGCTTCCTGAACACAATGAAAGGAGGCCAGTGAGCTTACACACAGAGAGAGACTAGACCAGAGGAATGAAAAAACAAGAAATGATTTTTTTAATGAAATCTCTTTATTACACAATAATAGATAATCAACACATTTTAGTACCTGAATGCTATGGACCGAACTGTATCCCCCCCCCACCCCCACCAAAGTCCATATGTTGAAGCCCTAATATCCAAGGTGATGGTATTTGAAGATGAGGTTTGGGAGAGGTAAATTAGGGTAGATGAGGTCATGAGAATGATGGAATTAGTGCTCTTAAAAGAAGAGGAATAAAGAGATATCTGTCTATTTGCCCCCTCCCCCAACACCCACACAAAAGAATAGGTTGTATGAGTCCACAGTGAGATGGCAGCTGCATACAAGTCAAGAGAAGAGGCCTCAGAATAAAACTTACTTTATACCTTGATCTTGAACTTCCAAGCTTATAAGACTGTGAGAAATAAATATCTGTTGTTTGAACCACCCAGTCTATGGTATTTGTTATGGCAGCCCAAGCAGACTAAATACTGGAAGTGGAGTCACACTGAAGAAAAATGTAAAATATGTGAATGACCTTGGAACCAGGAGGGTGGAGGGTTTAAGGAAAGGGCAAGTGAAAGCCTAAAACGCCTTGAAGAAACTATTACTAGAAGCCTGGAGGTCCTTTGAGGATGCTGAAGGTGAGGGTTTGCAAAAAGATAAAACCTTATTGAGACCTGGAGGAAAGGAGAGCCTTGTGACAACAGTAGCAGAAGTTTTAGTAACACCTGTAGTTATGTGGAAATTAGATAATAAGCAAAATATTGAAGTTTCCACATGGCTTCTTCTTGCTGCTTATAGGAAAATTCTATATAGCTATATGGAGGAAAGGATTGTTAAACAAAAAGGATTCAGGACTTGATGGTTTTGAAAATTCTCAGCTTCTCAAGGTGGTAAAAGATGCTAAAATTAAGAAATGGCCTTTGAGCTCTGGCCAGGTAGATCACTTGATTAGAGTGTAGTCCCAGTACACCAAGGTTGGGGATTTGATCCCTGGTCAGGGCACATACAAGAATCAACCAAGGAATGTACACATAAGTGGAACAACAAATCAATATTTCTCTCTCTCTCCCCTTCTCTCTCTCTATAAAAATGGTGGGGAAGAAATGGTCTTTGAGGAAAGATCAAACCCAAGACACTGCCTGGAAAACATGATCCAAAAATGAAGCCAAGGGTATGACAAATCTTTTGTTAGGAGCTCAGAAACAGCAAAGGTGATGTCTCACAGTACAGGTCAGACAGAATAAAAGCCCTCCAAAGAGAAATAATTTTCTCAATCAAAAGGCTGTTAGGAAGCTTAAGAATGTTGTTCCTCAACCATCTCAGCAGAAACCCAGGGTAGGGAAGGGCTTGCCTCAAAGAGATTTGCAGGTGTAGCCTTTTACCTAATGGAGTGACCCAACAAGATTCATAGGAGACTCCCAAAGTTCTTAAGACAAAAAACTCCTACAGAGTGCATCCTTGTGTGTCAGCATTCTGTTTTTGGCGGGAAGTGGTTTAGGTCATAGTTATGAGCTTTGTTAGAATTCACTAAGTTATAGTTTGTGTACTTCTCTGTATTGAGTTATAATGCACACCAACAAAAACTTATTTTTTTTTAATTTTTACTTACTGATTTGAGAGAGAGAGAGGGAGGGAGAGAGAGAGAGAAACATCAGTTTGTTGTTTCATTTATTTGTGCATTCATTGGTTGATTCTTGTATGTGTCCTGACCAGGAATTGAATTTGCAACCTTGGCGTATCGGATGACACCCTAACCGACTGAGCTACCTGGCCAGGGCCAAACATTTTAGATTAAAAAACTATTATACATGCTGGGTCCAACCCACTGACTTGGTTCCTTAATTTCCTAGCAGGTCACAACACACAGTTTGAAAAATTCTGGTCTAGGGTGAGAGCTATGCTAATGAAAGAAACTGAAAGTAAGAAACCTAGTTTGGAGGTAGAATTGATAGTACACAGGACTGGAGTAGGGGAAAGAGAGGGAGAAGTGTCAAAGGTGACTCATGTTTCTGCTCTGAACATATGAATGGATGTGCTACTTTGCAAAAAATAGAGGAGCAAGTTTAAGATAATGGAAGAACATAATTAAAAGTCTGTATCGGAACATGTTAAATGTGAGGAGCCTGTTAAATACACAGAGATGCCAAAATACCAGCTGGATATACAAGTATAGAGGTCATCACTGACTATCCTAAGTTTACTCCCCAATACCCACAAGTATATGACCTTGTTTTATTTTCTTCATAGGACTAATACCTTTTCCCTTCTGAACATCGGTCCTTTGTTGTCTGACTTTGCATTTTCCTACCACAAAAATGGAGTATATTTCCCTATCCCTCAATTCCAAGTTTGCCATGTGACTTGCTTTAGTCAACAATTTAAGTCTCAAAAGGACTTGCATGTTGCAAATTACTCTCTTGTGCTTCTGCTTTCACCATGAAAAGTGTATGTCAGGACTGGCCCTCTGGTCCCAGGAGGAGGATGTGAGACATATGACCCAGGCAAATAAGACTAGAACAGAGCCTCCAACCAGCCTAGAATCATATTATTAAGCCAGACAAAAAGAACTGAGCTCAGCTTCGATCAGCTGATTCTCAATCTACAAACTTATAAACTATAATAATAAATAATTTTTGTTTAAAATCACTCTACAGAAGTCCCTCTCTATACAGTATTCCCTCACTTATCATGGGCATTACGTTCTAGATGCCCCCACAAAGTAGGAACCTTACATTTATTCTACACTCTTAAACCTATGTAGCTTTAACAACATACATGTGCAGTACCGCAAAATCCCTCTCTATACGTATCACAGTTCACTTATCGCAGCCTCACTGTATCGCGGGATTTTTTAAAATATTATATTTAATTATTTATCGCAGAGTTTTCACTATATCACGGGATTTTGTGGTACTGTATATGTATGTTGTTAAAGTTACATGGGTTTAAGAGTGTAGAATATGTTTAAGAACATAAGTAGTGTTTATAAAAGTGTGGAAAAGGTTAATAAGGGAGGGGGAAAGGTTAATAAGGGACTGGGAACTGTTTATAAGTTTGTGGGAAGGGTTTATAAAGCCATAAAATATATATAAATACTAAAATAAATGTAAGGTTCCTACTTCGCAGATTTTCACCTATCGCAGGGGGGTCTACAACGTAATACCCGTGGTAAGTGAGGGAATACTGTATTTTCGAGTGATTTATTACACAGCAATAGCTGTATTCCAGTGCCTGGAATATAATGAGAGCTCAATAATGTTTTAAATGAATTATTTAATTGAAAAAGAAATGGGCCCTGGCTGGTGTGGCTCAGTAGATTGAGCACCAGCCTGCAAGGAAGAGGGTCACCGGTTCAATTCCCAGTCAGGGCACATGCCTGGGTTGCAGGCCAGATCCCTAGTTAAAGGCATGCAAGAAGCAACTGAATGCTTCTCTCACATATCAATGTTTCTCTCCCTCTCTTTCTTCCTCTCTTCCCCTCTATCTAAAAGAAGAAATAAAATCTTATAAAAAAAAGAAAAAAACAAACAAAAGCTTTAAAAAGAAAAAGAAAGAAATGGACAAGGAACAGCCAAAGAGGTAAGATGAAAAACCAAGAGAATGTGGTGTCACAGAGGCCAAGGGAAGAGAATGTTTCAAAAAAAAGAAGAAGAAGAAGAAAACTCTGGCTGGTGTAGCTCAGTGGGTTGAGCGTTGGCCTGAGAGCCAAGTGTCACTGGTTGGATTCCCAGTCAGGGCACATGACTAGGTTGCACATCAGGTCCCCAGTTGGGGGGATGAGTGAGAGGCATCCACACAGTGATGTTTCTCTCCCTCTCTTTCTCCTTTCCCCTCTCTCTAAAAATAAATAAACAAATAATTTTTTTAAAAAAAGGGGGGTATCAAAAGGGATTAATACTGCTAAGGTCCATTCAAGTAGGTCTAAAAAGTATTTACTGGATATGGCAACATGGTGATCAATGGTAGCCTTGAGAAAGAAGGGAAGCTAGATTGGAATAGAGTGAGTCAAAATGGTAAGAAATAGGCACAAGAAAGAAAATTTCCATAGCCAAAGACTGGCAGTGCTCCCTTATATGATCCCACCATTCTGCCTTGAAGACATTTTTGCTTTCTGATTACTTGATTTGGGCTATCAAACTTGGGATATTTTTCCTACAAAAAATAAGAATGCTGAGCTTTCAAGCATGAAAATTTTCTTTCTCATGTCACAGTACACACAAAGCACTGGTTCAGGGTCATACAATGAAAAATTAAAATTCTTTCTAAACTATCCCATGCTTTAACTGGCTAAGAAAGGTCAATCATTGGCCATCAGTATGCTTACCTACAAAAAAAAAACTCAACCATGAAATGTAAATCTTATAAAACACTATGGAATGACAGATAATGATGTACTAAGTACAAGGAATAAAATTTGATAATGAAAAGCTACCACTAAAAATAAAATTTGTACTAGGAATAAAACTTGACAATATAAACCTATTACCAAGAGCAAGCTTTAAGTCTCATTATCATATTCAAAAGTAATGAACTTCAATTTACAGTCCATGATTAAAGGAGACAAGATTTACATTATTTTTCCTATTTCAATTTCTGGCATTAGAGCATTCTAGGCACTTCCAATATGATGTCCTACATATAAATATATTCTCTACAACTAAATTCTCCACAGACTATTACTTCAAATTAATGCAAAACCATTTTATATCCTTTTTTTTTTTTTAGATTTTATTTATCTTTTTTAGAGAAAGGGGAAGGGAGGGAGAAAGGGAAAGATACACCAATGTGTGGTTGCCTCTCATGGGCCCCTAACTGGGGACCCAGCCCGCAACCCAGGCATGCGCCCTGGCTGGGAACCAAACCCGCAACCCGTCAGTTCACGGGCCGGTACTCACTCTACTGAGCCACACCAGCCAAGGCCCATTTTGTATCTTATATGTCCACAGTTCCTTAATAAATACCTGTTGCTTCTCATCACATCTATATAACATGTATTAACCAATAAGCCTTAAAGTTTTTTTAACATACCATATTTTTCCATGTGCTCTTTTCCAGCACTCCCAAACATCTGAGGAGCAACTGGATGAGGAGACAGTCCATACTTATTTATCAGGACTTCAACATGTTTATCCATTGGATTAGTCCTGTTTGAAGACTAAGAGAAAGGAAAAAACAAAATTGAGTAAGCACATGACATGATAATGTCTCTTTCTAATATTACAGTGTTACTAAGATATTTGCTCATTCTAAGCACAATGTAAACCAAAAATGGACAGTGTGAATAATATCAGTCAGGAAATGGTTTGCACAAACATGGCAAGGAAAACAATCAAATGACCAAAGAGGTACAATTCTTTCAAGAAACTTTTTATAAAGAATCCCATATGTGCTGATAATAACTCAAGGTGAATAAAACAGATAAAGTCTCTGCTCATCTGGCATTTATATTTGAGGGAGGGAGAGGATGGAAAGTTATAAGGACAAAAGTAAATATAAGTGTAAATAATAATGCTATAAATAATAAATCCAAGACTCACTGAGAAAGGTAGGGGATCAAATAAATAAAATAAAAACTGAAAAAGAAGATACAACAGAAATACAAAAGATCATAAGAGACTATTATGAACAATTTTATGCCAGCAAATTGGATAATCTAGAAGAAATAGACAAATTCCTAGAAACATACAATCTTGCAAGACTGAGCCATGAAGAAATAGTAAATTTGAACAGACCAATTACTAGTAAGGAGACTGAATCAGGAACTAAAACTAAACAAATTCTCAGGAAATAGAAGTTCAGAACCAGATGGCTTCAAAGGTAAATTCTACCAAATATTCAAAGAAAACTTAATACCTATCCTTCTCAAACTCTTCCAAAAAACTGAAGAAGACAGAATACTTCCAAAGTCATTTTACAAGGCCAGCATTACCTTTATAGCAAAACAAAAGGAAATTACAGACCAATATCCCTGATGCAAAAATCCTCAACAAAATATTAACCAATGGAATTCAACAATACATTAAAAGTTTTATACACCATGTTCAAATGCGATTTATCCCAGGGATGCAAGAATGATTCAACATCTGCAAGTCAATCAATGTGATACACCACATTAATAAAATAAAGAATTAAATCATATGCTCATCTCAATAGGTGCAAACAAACATTTGACAAAATTTGGCATCCATTTATAATAAAAACTTTCAACAAAGTGAATATAGAGGGAACATGCCTTGACATAATAAAGGTCATATATGAAAAACCCACAGCTAATATCATATTCAACAGTGAAAAGCTGAAAGCTTTCTTCTAAGAGCAGGAACAAGACAAGAAGGCCCACTTCATCACTTTTATTCAATATAGTATTGGGAGTCCTCACCATAACCATCAAACAGAAAAAGAAATAAAAATTATCCAAATAAGAAATAAAACTGTCACTACTTGCAAATGGCATAATACTATAAAGACTACACACACACAAACACACATGCACACACACACAAAGAAATATCTGAACTAATAAATGAATTCAGTAAAGTTGCAGGATAAAAAACATCAATATAAAGAAAACTGGTATTTCTATACACAAGTAACAAATAAATCAAGAAAACAATCTCATTTACAACTGCATCAAAAATAATAAAAATATCTACAAATAAATTTAATCAAGAAGTAAAAGACCTGTACACTCAAAATTATAAGACATTGCTGAAAGAAACTGAAGACACAAATACATGGAAAGATATTCCACATTCATGGAAAGAATTAAAATGTTCATACCACCTAAAGCAATCTATAGATTCAGTGTAATCCCATTCAAAATTCCAATAACATATTTTAGATAACTAGAACAAATATTATTCTAAAATTTGTATGAAACTACAAAAGACTCTGAATAACCAAAGCAATCTTGAGAAAGAACAAATCTGGAGGTATCACTTTCCCTGATCAAACTATATTACAAAGCTATGGTAATCAAAACAGTATAGAAGCATAAAAATAGACACATAGATCAATGGAACAGAACAGAGAATCCAGAAATAAACCTACACATATATGGACAATTTACAACAGAGAAGCCAACCAAGAACATAAAATAGAGAAAGAACAACCTTCACTAAATGGTGTTGGGAAAACTGGACAGTCACATGCAAAAGAATAATACTAGACCTCAATCTTACACCACAAAAATTAACGCAAAATGGATTAACCACCTGAACATATGACCTGAAACCATAAAACTTCTAGAAGAAATTACAGGTAATAAGCTCCTTCATATAGGTCTTAGTAATGGCTTTTTTGGACATGACTGCAAAGGCAAGGAAATCAAAAGCTAAAATAAAAAAAGAAAAGAAAGAAAAGAAAGGGGGAAAAAGACAAAACAACAAAGAAGAAAACAATTTTAAAAAGAAAAGAAAAGAAGAAACAAAAGGGACTACATCAAACAGTTCTGCACGGTGAAGGAAGCCATCAACAAAATGAAAAGGCAACCTAGTGGGTGAGAGAAAATATTTGGGACTATCCAAAATATATAAAGAACTCACACAACTCAACAACATAAAGAAAGAACAACCAAATTTAGAAATGGGCAGAGGATCTGAATAGAAATTTTTGCAAAGACATACAGATGGCCAATAAACACATGAAAAGATGCTCATTAATTATCAGAGAAACACAAATCAAAACCATATGAGATATCACCTCACACCTAGAATGGCCATTACTAAAAAGACAAGAAATAACAAGTGTTGGAGAGAATGTAGAGAAGAGAAAACCCTTGTACACTGTTGGTGGGAATGTAAACTGGGGTTGCCACTATAAAAAAACTGCAATGGCAAGAACAAAAAAAGAAACCCTACAAACCAATATTTCTGATGAATATACATGCAAAACTCCTAAACAAAATACTAGCAAATCAAATACAATTGTCGGCAGCCGTCCGTCTCGAGAGACGATGGTGTAGCTTCTTAAGAGTCTATCTGCACCGCCAAGAATGGCTGTGCAGTCCGACTCGGGAGTGACACGGTATCTGTCTCCTCCCGTGTTGAATCGACATCTTGCGATGAAGCTACAGAGCCTGGGCAGGGTGATATGGAGGGTCTGCTGTTGCCCATGCAGCAGACCCCTCCTCTCTTCGCAGCTGAAGGATCCAAGGGAAAGACGGAGTCAATACAGCTTGGCTTCAGGTGCGCCACAGGAGTTGCCGGTGTTGACTACAACGTCAAACCGCCTTAGGGACTCCGGCTCCGGATTTTCTGTCGGGGTTTACTCCCTTAGCCTTTCCCCTGAAGAGGTATGCCGCAAGGCAGCGGAGGTTTTTTGGAATCAGAGTTTTCCTTCTCTGATGTGCCCTGACTGGAAGATCGAACCAGCGACACTTAGCTCGCAGGCCGACGCTCAATCCACTGAGCCAAACCAGCCAGGGTCTACGTATCTACTTGTATATCACACCTGGGCTGGACATTACCTACGAGCCCTCAGATTATACTCTTGCCAAATACAATAATACATTAAAAAATAATACATCACACCGCAATTAAAAGTGAAGAGATGGAAAAAGATATCTGATGCAAATAGAAACCAAAAGAAAGCTGAGGTAGCTATATTTATATCAGACAAAGTAGACTTTAAAACAAAGACTGTGATAAAAGACAGGTTGTCATTATATAATGATGAAGGGGTCACTCCAAGAAGAGGATATAGTAAACACATATTTGTAAATATTTATGCACCCAACACAGACAAGGGAGAGATATATAGCAATACAGTAATAGTAGAGGACTTGAGCCCTGGCTGCTGTGGCTCAGTGGATTGAGCGCCAGCCTGTGAACCAAAGGGTCACCAGTTTGATTTCCAGTCAGGGCACATGCCTAAGTTACAGGCCAGGTCCCTGGTTGGGAGCATGCAAGAGGCAACCACACATTGATGTTTCTCTCCCTCTATTTCTCCCTCCCTTTCCCTCTCTCCAAAAATAAATAAATAAATAAAATCTTTTAAAAGATAGTAGAGGACTTTAATACCCCATTTACATCAATGGATAGGTCATTCAGACAAAAAAATCAATAAGGAAACATTGGCCTTAAACAACACGTTAGAACAGACAGGCTTAACTGATATATACAGAACATTCCATCTAAAAGAAATAGATTATGCATTCTTCAGAAGTGCACAAGAAACATTCTCCAGGATAGATCATGTGTTAGGCCACTAAGCAAGTCTTAATAAAGTCAAGAAGACTGAAATCATGTCAAGCAATTTTTCCAACCACAATGGTATGAAGCTAGAAATCAATTTACAAGAAGAAAACTGGAAAATTCACAAGTACTGTGTGGAGATTAATATGCTACACAACAATCAATGGGTCAAAGAAGAAATCAAAAGAGAAATAAAAATATATCTTAAGACAAATGATACAGAAAAGGAGTTCTAAGGGTAAAGTTCATAGTAATAAAAGCCTACATTAAGAAATAAGAATGATCTCAAATAAGCAACCTAACTTTACACCTATAAGAACTAGAAAAAGAAGCCCAAAGTTAGGAGAAGGAAGGAATTACTAGAGATCAGACTGGAAATAAATGAAATAGAGCCTAAAAAACAATAGATCAATTTTTCAAAAATCAATGAAACTAAGAGCTGTTTTTCTGAAAATATAAACAAAATGTCTATACTCTTATTTTCTCTCTCACCACTTCTCCATTAATTTCAATAGAACATTTATTATACCTTAACACACTATCCTCAATATATCTTAACTCCCCACCAATTTTCCATCTTTCTCCTCTCTATAATATATTCTCAATAATTACTTTTAATCTAGTTCAGTTTAATTCTTTTTTTAGTCATGTACAACTTCTGCTACCAAACCTATCTTTGAAATTTTTAATTATTTCATTTTTCTTTTCTATGAATTTTATTGTTTTTTTTCAGGCCTATAATGTCTCTTTTTGCAGTTTCCTATACCCTTAACATACATCCAAGCTTGTCTTTTAATTCTTTAAACATAGTAAGCATGCTTAAATGTGTGCCCAGTAAATCCAGTTTTTGAAGCTGACTGTGCCTCCTCCTAGTTCTTAATTATGGTGCCTTCTTTTTTTAATGCTTGGTTTTCTTTGACTGGGTGTCCTTGAAAACTTACTTGAAAAGTTCTCAAAACCTAGAAGGAAGATGCTTTCCTCCCAAAGAAAATTTGCATTTGCTTCTGTTAAGTGCCTAGGTTACTACTATTCTGGAATCAATTTAGACTCAATTCATGGTTTGAGGTTTCTTTGATCACCCAGGTAATGAGAATTTTGGCAGCAATCCTATAAAGGATAGCATATGGTTTATTAATTCTCAGCAAAAGGTTCTTCTGGGGTTTTTCCCCTTTCTCTTTTTCCTCCCATTGTTCTACTCAATACCAAGCAATTCTTCCTGTAATTTCATAAAAGTGGGGAAAAGAGGAAGTAGGAAAAGGGAGCAGTTTTACTTTGTGTTCACTCTTACCCAAAGAGTTTACCCCTACAGAGCCCCAGTTTAATGTGGAGAGTGAATATTAAAATTCTGATATTGGGAGTTTTGATTACTTTCCTCTCCATTCTAGAAGTCATCAAGATTGAAGCTCACAGCTTCCTAATCAGCAAAGGCCTTCAAGGAAAAAGCACCTTCAAATGCTGGTCTTTATTTCTGCCATTCACCTGCAATTCCTCTCTCTTATTAGTTCTTTGATGCTTAGGATATTTTGTTTATATTCTATCCAAACATTCTGGTTTTTGTCAGTAGAAGAACTGGTTCAAATAACTTGGCTTGCCATTATCAGAAACAGAAGTCCCACATGTCATTATCTTCAATTTGTTGAATGAAATTAATTTTTGAATGAAAGAATGACTTTTAAATTAATTAGATAAGTCAACCTCGAATTCAATAATCTGACCTCTCTAAACATCAGTTTCATCATTCACGAAATAAAGAGGTTGAACTAAATTATGTCTGTCACTCTTTAGTGTTTTAAAACACCAGACTCTGCCCTGGCTGGTGTGGCTCAGTGGATTGAGTGCTGGCCTGCAAACCAAAGGGTCACCAGTTCAATTCCTAGTCAGGGCACATGCCTGGGTTACAGGCTGGGTCCCTGGTTGGTGGGGGTGTGCAAGAGGCAACCACACACTGATGTTTCTCCCCCTCTCTTTCTCCCTCTCTTCCCCTCTCTCTAAAAAATAAATAAGTAAAATATTAAAATAATAATAAAAAAATAAAACAGCGGAATCTATGCATACATATACAATGTCACCTTTCAGCTTTTGGGTTATATCAACTTATTTAATAATTGTGCCAAAGTATGTTTTATGTTTCTTATTAACAGGCGCTATTGATGGTAGTCTGATGGGCAAAGTTTTCTCATAGTGTCAAAACAACTCCAAAATAACCATAAATGGGACTCACCGCTACTGTAAGGGATCCCTTCTCCATCTTCTCAAACCCAAGAGCCAAGACACAATCTGCCACACCTTGAAAGAAAATGTAATTATTTTGAAAAATTTAATTTCCCAACAGCAAAAAATATATATTAAATAATTCAATTTAACCAAGTGTGTCAATTTACATAAAATGAAAAAAACATTATAATCCTATAAAAATTTTAAGTGAAAAATAAGAGGAAATTCTTATATGATACTATGAGAAAAAATCTAGAAACTATTTCATTCCTTCTTTGATTCTCAATGTTAATAAAACTTTTGATTAATGTGAAAATATGTTTCAGTGAAGAATAAATATAAATAAGTAATTTTGAATTTTAAAACCTTAAATAAAATAAATTCATTTTTAAAAGAATGCTGATCAAAATCTCAACAGACTACCCTGGCTGCTGTGGCTCAGTGGATTGAGTGTCGGCCTGTGAGCCAAGTGTCACTGGTTCGATTCCTAGTCAGGGCACATGACTCGGTTGCACATCAGGTCCCCAGTTGGGGGCGCAAGTGAGAGGCAACCACACAGAGATATTTCTCTCCCTCTCTTTCTCCTTTCCCCTCTCTCTAAAAATAAATAAATAAACAAAACGACAAATAAATAAATAATTTTTAAAAATCTCAACAGACTAATTTTTAGAGGGTGGGAAAACTAAAAAATGATGTTAATGTTCAACTGAACAGCAAAACAAGACAGAATTAACAAAATCTGTCTTCAAAAAAAGAACAAAAAATAAAAAGTTAGGGAGGACAAGGGACACTAGCATTATCAAACAGTATGACATTATAAAGCTCCAACAATTCAAACACTGAGTAGTAAAGCAATAATCAACAATTAATCAGTAGAACAGAATAAAGGGCCTAATAAAAGACCCTAGAATATCTGGAAATATAAGATATGATATACACCCAAGAGAACTGCAAGTCACAAAAAAATGTATACAAATGTTTATAGTAGTATTATTCACAATAGCCAGAAAATAAAAACAATCCAATGTCCATCAACTGATAAATGGGTAAACAACTGTGATACATCCATACAATGGAATCTTATTTGGCCATTAAATGGAATGAAGTACTGGTAAGATGCCAGTATGGATGAACTATGAAAACTACATGCTAAGTGAAAGGCACAAAAGTCCATATACTATATGATTCCATTTATATAATGTTCAGGATAGGTACATCCACAGAGACGGGAAGTAGATTAGTGGTTGCAAGGAGCTGAGGGTAGGGGAAAATGGAGAGTGCCTGCTAATGGGTACAAGGTTTCTTTCTGGTGTGATGAAAATGTTCTCAAATCAGGTAGTGGTGATGGTTGCATAAATCTGTGAATATATTTAAAAATACTGAATTTTGTACTTTAAAGGGTTGAGTTTTATTATATATGTCACATCTCCATAAAGTTGTCTATTTTTAAGAAATACATTATGAAGCCATCCCTCTCATGGTTGTGTGGAAAAATGGTGGAAGGAGGGCAATAACCCCACATCTATTTAAGTACACTACACTAATAAACAGTACTCACCACCCTGAATCAACTGCCGGGCCATAAACAAAGCAGTAGAGCCAGTAGAACAGTTATTGTTAACATTGATTATAGGAATTCCAGTCAGTCCCAAACTGTGATAGATAGCCCTCTGGCCACAGGTAGAATCACCTGTAGAGAAAGAGAAATTAAAATTTTAATATATGCAGCATGGGAACGATGAACTGCAACACAATATAATCCCACATTGCGATTTTTCAGTATTAAGCCTCTCCCTAGCATACAACATGAACAGAACAATACACTATTAACATCTTACTCAGAAACAGTTTTAGCATTAAACATCATTTACTCTGCAAATATAAAAAAACATTCTCCAGACACAAGTGAGTTCAGTTAGAGCATTGACCAAGGTTGTGGGTTCAATCCCCAATTAGGGCACATACAAGAAGCAAACAATGAATGCATAAATAAGTGGAAGAACAAATCGATGTTTCTCCCTCTCTCTCTCCCTCTCTCTCTCTCTTTCCCCCTCCCTCTCCCTCCTCACTCCTTCCTTCTTATCTCTAAAATCAATAAAAAAAATTTTAATTCTCAAAACACAGAATGTATGTGCATTTTCTTTACACTATACAGAGGTAGGAAAGTAGAGAAATTACCAAGTAATAGCAAACAATTCAATATGACTACGGTTACATGATTAAGGAAGCAATATTTCATTTATATTGTTAGATATAAATCTTTAAAACTAAACAAACTAATGAAAAAGCCATGGTTTTCTCTTCATATAAAGGTTCCACAACTTCAAAAACTTCAGAAGCTCCTGAGTGCCAACAGAAATCCAGAAATACAGAGATCCAAGCTGAATAGATATGACTCCCTTTCCCAAGCAGCACGGTCCCCGAGGCAGACAAGCTGGAGCAGTGTGATGGAAACATCTGAAGGTCCAGACTCTCCAGCAGTCTTCAAGGAAAGCAGCAACGTTCAAGACCACCTTTCCAATGAATACACTGTATTTTTCCCTTCAAGAATTCTCTTGAGGCCCTGGCTGGTGTGGCTCAGTGGACTGAGCGCCAGCCTATGAACCGAAGTGTCACCGCTTTGATTCCCAGCCAGGACACATGCTTGGGTTGCCAACCAGGTCCCCAGTTACGGGCATGCAAGAGGCAACCACACATTGATGTTTCTCTCACTTTCTTTCTTCCTCCCTTACCCTCTCTAAAAATAAATAAATAAAATCTTTTAAAATAAATAAATGATAAAAATAAAATTAAAAAAAATTCTCTTGATATCTTAAAATCTCAAGGAAATAATCAGATATGCACAAAGAATCATCTACAGTATTGCCTTTTATAATAACTAGAAATTGTAAATAATTTTAAACATCCAAGAATAGGATATCATTACTACTACTAGATAAACTGTAGTAAATCCCCAAGACTAGAATATCATGCAATCATTTAAAATACTGAAAAGATACTGAAACATCCTCAATGTCCATTAAAGGGGGCAGGTTAAATAAATTATGATATATCTATTCTATGAAACACTGTGCTACCATAAATCAAGACCAAGGAAGCTCTTTATGATATAATTTGGAATAGTTACCAAGAACTACTAAACAAAAAAAAAAGAAAGCAAGCTACAAAATGGTGTATGCATTTTGCTATCATGTGTGTAACAAAAAGAAAGGGGAAAGGGGAACTTACACACTCATGCATACTCATTTGTATATACATAAATTACCTCTAGAAAGACACACCAGAAATTAGTGAAATTGGTTGTCTAAGGGAAGGGAACCATGAGATAGGAAGACAGGCATAAGAGTGAGACTTGCCACTATATAACCATCCACTTTTTGTATTTTTGGTGCCATGTAAATATTTCATCTATTCCAGAAAAAAAACTTAATTGCAAACTGTTCATAATGGTATAAAAGAAGACTTACTGACACGGGGAATACTGAATATAGTAAAATGAAAGAAGCAGGTCACCAAAAATATGTATGCTAGGACCTTATTTTCTTTAAGAGAAAATTGTATGTGCATGTATATTCACATGCATTCATACTCACTGAAGGATATACACAAAAAAATTATTGGTAATAATTTCTAGATAATGGTATGATAGATGGCTTTTTAGTTTATTAAATTTATTGAGGTGACATCAATTAATAAAATTATATAGGTTTCAAGTGTACAGTTCTATAATACATAATCTGTTTATTGATACATTGGTATTGTATCTGCAACTTTACTGTATTTGTTCATTGTTTTTACTAGTTTTTTAGTGGAGTCTTTAGGGTTTTCTGTATAATAATGTTGTCTGCAAAAAATGACAATTTTACTTCTTCATTCCAAATTTGAATGCCTTTTCTTTCTTTCTCTGGCCGTCTGGCTAGGACTGCCTATGTTGAGTAACAGTGGAAAAGTGGGCATCCTTGTCTTTTTCCTGTATTGTCCCCTTTACCATTATAAAATGTCATCTTTGCCATTTGTTGCCTTTTTATCTGGAATTCTATTTTGTCAGATATAAGAACAGCTACACCTGCTTTTCTCTGGATACCCGTTGTTTGGAGTATCATTTTTCACTGTACCACTTTGAGTCTATATTTGTCATTGAAATTGAAGCATATGGTTGGGTTTTGTTTTTTGATCCAGTTCACTACTCTGTGCCTTTTTATTGCTGAGTTTAGTCCATTTACATTTAGGGTGATTATTGATGTGTCAGGATTTCCTACAGCAATTTTATCTTTTGTTTTCTGATGGTTCTGTGTCTCCCTCATTTCTTTTCCCTTGTGTTTCCAGCTGTTATTTTAGTTGGGTGATACTCTGTAATTTCTTCCCTGTTTCCCCTTTTTTATGTTGTCTTAGTTCCAGATATTTTGTGTGGTTACCATTGGGTTTATGCAAAAGGAAGTTTCCTATATCAGTGGTCCTTTTTCTTCTAAATACATCTTATCTCCGTTCCCCATTGCAAATTCAGACCTTTACCCTCTCCCCTTTTATGTTTTTGTCCTCACGTTATGATTTTTTATGCTATGGGTTCATTTCCAAATTACAGTAGCTATTGTCTTCTTTTTTGAATGTTTTTACCTCCTTTAACCTTTATGTTATATTTAAGTGTATGATGCCCTATTCAGAGCAAGGGCTGCAATTTCCTGCTTCTGTCTGTCCCTTGGCCATCTTATTCATAGTTACGTCTCTTTTTTTTCTTTAAGGTTTTATTTACTTTTTTTAAATAATTTTTTTAAAGATTTATTTTCAGAGAGAGAAGAGGAGGAGAAAGAGAGTGAGAGAAATAGATTGGCTGCCTCTCGCACACCCCCAACTGAGGGCCTGGCCCACAACCCAGGCATGTGCCCTGACTGGGAATCGAACCAGCAACCTTTTGTTTTGCAGGCCTGCACTGCTCAATCCACTGAGTCACACCAGGCAGAGTTCATATTTATGTATCTTTTTGTCTGTTTCAGGTAGAATAACCCCCTTCAGTATTTCCTGTAATGCAGGTCTTGTGGTAAATTCCCTCAGCTTCTGTATGTCTGGAAAAGTATTTCTCCTTCATATCTAATGGACAACTTTGTTGATATATTATTCTTGGTTGGTAATTTCTCTCTTCCAGTAGTTTGAACTTTTGATTCCACTCTCTCCTAGAATGTAGGATTTCTGCTGAAAAATCTGATGATAATCTAATGAGATTTCCTTTAAATATTAATGTCTTCTTTTCCCTGGCTTCCTTGAGAATTCTTCCTTTGCCACTAATTTTTGACAGTGTTAATATAATGTGCGTTGGAGAAAGCCTTTTTGGATTGAGATAAGTAGGTGTTCTGTTTTTTGGATTCAAGGACTCAGCGTTTTCCACAGGTTTAAGTTCTCATTGACTGTGTGAATAGGCTCTGTGTCTTCTCCCTTTCTTCTCCTTCTGGTATGCCCATTATTCTTATATTGCTCTTTCTGATGAATTCTGATTGTTCTTAAGAGTTTTTCATTTTCACTTTCAAGTCTTTATCTTAAATACTACTAATTATTTCCTCCATCTGGTCAGCTTTATTTCTAAGCTCATTAGTTCATTCTTCATCTCTTTTATTGAGTTCTTCAGCTCCAGAATTTCTATTGATTATTTTTTAAAGTGTCAATCTCTTTGGTAAAGTACTCCATTTATTCATTGATTTTATTTGAGTTCATTAAACTGCTTGAGTTTTCTTGTACCTTGTTTTTTTCAGAACTGCAATCTTGAATTCCCTGTCATTTAAATCACATATTTCCATGTCTTTATTTTCTGGAGATTTTTTATTTTCTTTCTGAGCTGCCTTGCTAGCTTGGTTAGTCATTGTATTTGGTGGATTACTTCTCTGCCCAGGCATTTATGGCAATGAAATATGCTTTTTTTTTTTTTTAAGAGTATCAATTTTCTATTTAGGTTGATAAGAGGTCTTTCTTCCGTTTTCCAATAGGTGGAGTGGCTTCTGGAATATCTGTAGGCCTAGTGGAAAATGTCCTGTATTCTCTGGGGAGGTGGGCATCTCCTCTGTGACCAGGTCTTCTCTGAAAACGGTGTCCTCAATCTCAGAACATGGGGGGAATGTGGTGGATGATTGGGTTCAGATGATGGTGAAATCCCAGCGCTGTCCCCTGTAACCAGATGCTGCCAGGTTGTGCCCCAGGTGTCCCAGGGTGCCCCCCACTGAGTTCAGCTGCAATGGGTGGGGGTGGGGTGGGCTGGCAGAGGCCAGTTGTGCATCTGTGGCTTTGTTCTCCTCCCTGCAATGGCGACTGCCAGCTCTCAGCCGCCACACCTGTGCATGTCCACCACCCCACCCTTCACTGGGACCAGCTGAAGCACACGCCCACTGCTCAGGGAGGAATGCATCTGCCTCTTCCGTTCTCACGGGTGCAGATAATGTGCTCTGCAACCCAACACTCACTGCCACAGCTCCTTCTGGGGCCCGCTGCTAGCTCTGGAAGGGTGAGGAAAGGCGACCATACCCTGAGGTGTTGTTTTCTGCCTGGCAATGACGTCCGCTAGATCACAGGGGCCATACCTCTGTGTTCCATCTCTGATCCAGTCACCAGGTTCAGCCACAGCATGTGCTGACCCCTCAGACAGGAATGTTGATTCTACCTCCCTGTTCTTCAGGGCTGTAGAGTACACACTGCAACCTGATCTTTCTCCTCTCCCAAGACTCACAGTGAGCTCCAGACTGCATCCCTTGCACCCATCTCTGCTCTTCTCCTTTCCCTCCTCCCCTGCTCGCTCCAAGTGGGCCACGTTCTGATGTTTCAAGGTGTGACTCTCTCACACGTGTTTGTGTGTTGAATTATGGCTATTCAACTTGGTGTTACTTCAAGGGAAGAGACCAGGGGGACCTCTCACACTGTCATGCTTCCAACATCACTTCAACAGCTGACTTATTTTTTTCTTGTGTATTTGTTTTCTTTTTTATTTTACAATACAATTAGTACATATCATTTCTTAATCAGAAAAAGTTTAATGAGGGACTTCCAGCCAAGATGGAGGCCTAGACTGACACGCTCCATCTCCCTCCACAACTAAGAAGGAGTACAACTACCTCAAAACTAGAAACAACCAGAAGTTTCAGAAAATCAAACTGCATAGAAGTCCAACAAACGAAGATATAAAGAAGAAATACTCATCCAGACAGGTAGGAGGGGCAGAGCTGGGGTGGAGAGGACATGGTGTGGCAGCAGCGGTAGCGACAGGCTAACGGAAAGCACAGTTACATGTTTTAAAAAGTCAAGAGGGACACCTGGGGGGCATTCACAGCTCCTCAACAGACCGCGCAGCTCACAATCCCAGCACCGGGAAAATGAAGCCTCACTGCTTCTGACTGTGCAAACCAGTGGGGGTTGGGCAGAGGCAGAAACTGCCAGTCTCTCAGCAGAGTCCGCTTGTTTAAAGGGCCCTCAAAGTCCTAGAACGTCCGCAGACCCATTCACTCTGGGAACAACAGACAAGGCAACAGCTAGAGAAGCACCAGTTCCATATGGAAGTGGGAGAAGTTCCTGGAAAAGGGGCAAGTGCTGGGCAAGCAGCATTGTTCCTTCTCAGACCCCTCCCCCACATACAGCACCAAACGTGGTGAAACAGGTCTCCCATACTGACAAATACCTAAAGGAGCAAAAGCTCTACCTAAGGCACAGAGACAAATACAGGAGACTTCCAGCCAAGACGGAGGCCTAGACTGACATGCCCCGTCTCCCTCCACAACTAAGAAGGAATACAACTACCACAAAACCAGAAATAACCAGAAGTTCCAGAAAATAAATGGAAGTCCAACATATGAAGTTATAAAGAAGTGGTACTCATCTGGATGGTAAGAAGGACGAAGCCAGGGTGGAGAGGTCAAGCTGTGCTGGTGGTGGCAGCAGTGGTGATGGTGGCAGGACAGCAGTAAACACAGACACCGTATTTAAGGGGAGGCAAAAAGTGCCTGGGGAGCACCTCCAGCTGCAGACCAGACCTGTCAGCTTGCGATTCCAATGCCAGGGAAGGCAGACCTCCATTGCCTTGGACTGTGAGGCCCAGAGGGGGTGGGAATGGAGAAGGAGGCTCCCGGTCTCTCAGCAAAGAGTGAACAGCAGGAATCCATCTTGGACCTTCTCCCCCACAGTAAACACCACAGCGTCGTGACAAGGGTTGCCCAGTTGTGATGAGTGCATGGGGCTCTGTCCCCTATAGCATAGGAGGTGTGACAGCCCTGCCCAGGAAGCAAGGGTAAACACAAAATTGTCAGGATGGCACAGATCACAAAACTGTCAGGATGGCACAGATCACAATAGAGATCCCGGTGATGCAGCTGACCAGACAACAAATATCTAATTTAACAAAGCAGCAGATAGGAAATCAGATTTCTGAGGCACAGTTCAGAGCTTTGATTATAAAAATGCTTACAGACTTAACAGCAGATCTTAAACAAGACGGGGAAGGAATGAAGGCTAGTTCTGCTGAAATGAACAAAAACACATACGAAACCAGTGGTGAAGGAAAGAAAACCTGGGATCAAATCAACAAATCAGAACATAGGAAAGGAACAAAGAGTCAACCAGTGCAGAAAGAAGAAACGAAAAGTGAGGAAAATGAGGAGAGACTCAGAAAGGGGGCCAACATCCAAATCACAGGATTGCCAGAAAGTGAAGAAGAAGAACTAGAAATTGAAAAACTTTGTGAAAAATAATGAAGTAGAATTTCCCTAACTTGGGGAAGGAAATAGACTTACAGGTCCAGGAAGCACAGAAAGTTCCAAAAAAACTGGACCCAGGGAGAACCACACCAAGACACATTATAATCAAAATGTCAACAATTAAGGATAAAGAGAGAATCTTAAAAGCAACAAGACAGAAGAAGAGAATTACATACAAAGGGGTCCCAATAAGACTAAGCTGATTTCTCAAAAGAAACTCTGCAGGCAAGAAGGGACTGGCAAAAAATATTCAAAGTAATGAAAAGCAAAAACCTACAGCCATGAATACTCTATCCAGAAAAGCTGTCATTCGGAATAGAGGGGCAGAGAAAGTGCTTCCAGGACAAAGTAAAACTGAAGGAGTTCATCAGATCCAAACCACTGTTATATGAAATGTCAAAGGGACTTGTTTAGTTGAAAGAGGATCAAAACTATGAACATTAAAATAAAAACTTTATCACAACCACCAACAACAGAAGCTAGGGAACTGAAACAAAGGCAAACTAGGCAATGAGAGTGTGAAAAGAATTATAGGTATGGAGAACATTATGGGGGGAGGTCAGCGGGGAGGGGGATGGGGAGAAAGGGAGGGAGATGGTACGGGAATTAAAAAGCATAGTAGGAGGGAGTAGGGTAGAAAGGAAGATGTTGAGAAGAACTATATGCACAACCAATGGGCATGGACTGTAGGGGTGGGAGGACACCTGGAGGGAGGGGGTCACTGGGTGGAGGGGAACAAAGGGAAAAGAAATTGGGACAACTGTAACAGCATAATCAATAAAGCATATTAAAAAAAGTTTAATGAAAAAATTTTATTAAATACAAAATGTCAATAAATGCAAATTTTAAGACAAGCAAAAATTCATCTTCTCAACAATAATTACCTTTATATGGTACAAGTATGAGTAAGTTTTTTCTTTATTAAAGATAAAATTATTTTTAAATTTATCTCCTGCTTTGACTATAATAATTGCAAAAATATAGGTTAAACTAGGCTGACACATAAGAGAAATCTAGGAATGATGGGTTAATCTATGAATTCTGAGTTTTGAAAGTTAAAATTCACTAATACCCCTGTATTGTTTATGTGGTTGCTGCTAGACTTAGGTGATAATTTTTAAGAATATATAGTTTAAAACATACCATAAACGTAGCCAACACATGCCTGTTTCACTGCCGAATAAGGAATATGTGCATCAGCTAAAGCCTTCTGACCTATAAAAACAAAAGGATTTTATCAAATAGTGCTTTAAGTATTTGCTTTACGTGAGTAGAAAGTAAATTTAGTTTTCCCAGAGTAGTAAATCTACTTCTGTGTAGCCTATGTTCAATTCAAATGACAAATCCGTCATCAAATCATCTCATCTCTCATTTTGAAAGTAATCGTTTCTTCCTGTAAGCAACTGCATCACTTTTTCACATCTCCTTTCTGATACTTAACATTTTCTGTCCTAACTATAAATATATTAAATCCCAAGACTCTTAAAGATCCTTAAGGGCAAGGTCCTTGTCTTAATCATCTCTGTGGCTCCACTACACCTCCAGTGAGCAAAACTATTCATGTGGTTACCTTACAAAGTCAGGATCAAGAGATGACCTTCTCTATGGAACAATAAAGGGAGCTCTAAGGATGCTATTTAAAGTTACAAAAATGACCAACAGAGGAACTGAAAAATATATATATAAATAAACTGGGAAGAGGAGAGTGGAGGTTGGAGAGAAGGTGAGCTAAATCCTTATCAATCACAGTGAGAAGCAAACATAGATCTAAAATTGGTAAACCCAAAACTGGAATAAGCATGGTAAATTAAACATTTAGAGATATGGAAATAACCACCAGAAGAACTAAAGCCAAAACAGTTAAAGAAAGTGTCCCCTGAGGAACAAGCCCGGGAATTCTAAGCAATTTTGTGGTGTTCTATTTTTTCATAGGAATGTATTACTTTGATTTTTTTAAAATCGATTTTAGAGAAACAAAACGGGGGGGATAAACATTGATTTTGTTGTTCTACTTACTTATGCATTCATTGGTTGATTCTTGTATAATATGTACCCAGACTGGGGATCGAACCCGCAACCTTGGCATATCAGGCCAACACTCTAACCAAATGAGCTACCTGGCCAGGGCCTACTTTGAGTTTTTTTAACTAAGAAGATACATAATTGATTATGGGATTGGCTTAGTCAGACCAGTTATCTTTTCCTGCTTAGCACATGAGCAAAAAAATTTCATGTTTTAGTTATAATAATGCTGGCAAGATTATATTAAGAAGGGCATTCTCATATACTGCTAGTGAGACTAATAATGTAGATAGTCTAAAAAACAATTTGGTGCAAGTCTTAAAATGGTCATATATTCACTGTTCCAATGAGTCTACTTCCAGATTCTGTCCTCAAAAGTAACTAGAGGTGAGAGGAAATATTTAGCAAGATGTTCACTATAATTATTCTAAAGTATCAAAAAGTTGCAAACCTATGTGTCCAACAAAAATCATAGCATAAATATATAATGAAATATGAAAAAAATAATTTTTTTCAAACAATTTTAAGCAATAGGATAAATGCTCATGATAAAAATAACTTTAAAAATTCAGGATACAGCCCTGGCTGGTGTGGCTCAGTGGATTGAGTGCCCACCTGCGAACCAAAGATTCCTGGTTGGATTCCCAGTCAGGGCACATGCCTGGGTTGTGGGCCAGGTCCCCAGTTGGGGGCGCACAAGAGGCAACCACACACTGATGTTTCTCTCCCTCTCTCCCTCCCTTCCCCTTTCTCTAGAAATAAATAAATAAAATCTTAAAAAAAAAAAAAGCTCAGGATACAAAACTACCTAGCATGTTTACTCCATATAGCCATAGGAAAAAATACTATTGTAAAATAGAATACAGTAAGATGTTAATAGTGATAGGCATGAGTCACAAAATTTCATTTTCATTATTATATAACTGTGTGTTCCAATAAAACACATACATTGCTCTTATAATCAGTGCGAAAGACCGAGTCACAAAAAGGTATAAGGTTTAGCCTGTGCTTTGTACCTCCTCTAAATGCCAACAGCATGTTCCACTTAGCATGGTCTACTCACCATCTGTGTAAACTTACCTTCTTTTCCCTACCAAATGGCAAGAGCCTACTGTGAACCCTTCCCAGGGCCCAAGATGCACTCACTAACATTTGTTGAACATTTCCTCCTGACATCAGGTTTTCTGTGTATACTTTCAGATTCAAATAAATGTTAAATAAAAATGTTTTAAAGTGATGAGAAGACAAAGAAAGAACAGAAGGTAACTGTCTGAAAGAGTTACACGTGTTGTTATACCACTCAGATGAGTGTCATTTGCGTTTAGGTGCAAAGGAATCCTAACCTTTCTCTGAGGGTAAGGAGGACGAGGAATGTGTTAAGAGCAGCATTCTCTAAATAATGGGAGTTGACAGAACACGACTCTGCTGGTGTGCTCTTCTCCATTCCATGCATTTGGGAAATGATAGGGAAAAAATGGCAGCAGACCTCCTCCTTAAAACCGATTTATAAAATTAGAGGGTAAGACTTCTGAATCTAGTATTCCATGAAACCTATCCGCCTGCCTCATCACCCATCTACAAATAAGTCCAGAGAGAGCAGAATGTAAAATCATTTATAGAATCTTAGGAGTTTTTCGCCCAAGCTGTGCTTGAATATACATTAAACTAAATGCGACTGATGTAGTCTGAAGGTGCACATATCTCACCTAAGACTACCTCAGACATGTGAGTGGAATCCTTTTATACTTCTCGTTTCCTAAATATTAGAGCCAAGGGGCATTTTTTAAAGCAAAGCTAAGTTTTAAAAGCTTGTTCTACATTAAAGTTCCTTTATTAAATGAAGTTTATTTTCCTAATTACACTTACAAAAAAAGAATTTTCAGCAGTAAGCAAAGTTAACCAGGCTGAATTTCTTAACAGTTGATCCCCGTGGTTGGTTTCAAACTTTGTAACTTCATCTCAACATAACCATTTTATAATCAAAATATTTTATTCATATATGACTAAAGTAACCATAAAATTATTAACTAAATAAAAGAAATGGAACAAAAACATATAGAAAGAACTGTTTAAAGCATCTCCCGCTTCAGAGAAGGGCAGAAGCTATTTGGAGATATCAGTCAAGAGGATGTTCAACAACATAAAAAATAAATATTAAATGAACAAGTGTCCACCCAGATCAACATTAATCAATTAAATCTCATGAACCTTCCTTCAAGGGAGCAGAGATACTCTGATTTCATGTGTACTAATATCTAAATACTGAGTTAAATAATAGAGTTGAAACAAAATCTAAATATACAGGCACTAGGTACTAATTACTGATGGAGACATGGAGGAATATTTAATGAGTATCCACAGTATCTCTTTCTGGGTTGCCTGGCAACAAGCAAGCAGGAGCAGGATGGGTCCAGGGGATTTCCCAGGAGGAGGACTGTACCTAACAACCTCATGGGGCCAAGGAGTTCTCAAGGTATTTTCCAGCACTCCCAAACAACTGACACCTGAGTCTAAAACATTTATTTCCACCATGCAAAGAAGCTATTGTGCTTGTCCTCCTTTTTATTAAGAGAGAACAAAGGAATTCAGATCCATAGTTCAGCCAGTGATGGCCTGGCCCAAGTATGTGTCTCTGAAGAATGCCTACAGAACATGGACCAAACACCTGTGGACCTTTCTCTCTTTGAGTTTCATCTTACTATTATTCACACAAGTCCTCTGCTTAACACTCGTTAGAATAATCATTAACAAACTGCATCACCTTCTTTAGTCACACACTAGCCTAGTGATTGAAAAAGAATTCTCTACACTGGCTCAGTCAAGTGAAGAGAGGAAAACCACCATACAGGTATTTAACACATTTTGAATGTGATTATCCCTTTTCTAGGAAAGGAAAACACTAATTTTGTCATAACTCCTAGAATAAAGTTATCCCTTTTAATGAGCCTACTTTCCTCTCCCACAGAGCCCTTCACTGTCCCAACAAACAGTTGGAGAACACATAAAATCACTGGCCACTGTCTGCTCTGGCCCTCTGGCTAAGAATGCCCAAGCTCTTTTCCCATTCTCCTTTCTAGTGAGCCACTAGGCAATTGCCTGTTTAGGTTCATCTCCCTTTTTTTGGTCACAAGGCTGCTCCACAATCAAGATAGTTCACACAATAAACTATAATGTTCAAAAATCTAAATATTCTATATTACCTGCTTCTTTTGCCAAGTCAGGGTAGTCTCTTGAATTATCAACTCCAGGTTTCATGAACTAGAAATAGAGAAGGAGATAACAAACAGAAGTAAGTTTAGTTCAATTTCCTTACAACAAAGCATCACAGAAATTCATTCATTTAAGTAAAAATATATTGATGCCCTGGCTGGTGCGGCTCAGTGCATTGAGCACGGGCCTGCAAATCAAAGGGTGGCTGGTTCAATTCCCAGTCAGGGCACATGCCTGGGTCACGGGTCAGTCCCCAGTGGGGGCATGTGAAAGGCAACCACACATTGATGTTTTTCTCCCTCTTTCTCTTTCTCTTCCACTCTCTCTAAAAATAAATAAATAAAATATTGAATAAATAAATAAGTAAATACAAACATATTGAACATCTAGCATGTTCCTGGATTTTGATAATGGATACATGTTATCATTCATTTATCCAAACACCACCACCAAGAGTGAACCCTGATGTAAACTATGGACTTTGAGCGATAATGATGTACCAATGTAGTCTGGTTGTAACAAAGGTACAGAGTGGTCCTGGTACAGATCATTGATAGTGGATGAGGCTGTGCCTGTGTTGGGGTAAGGAGCATATGGCAACTATTTTCTGCTCAATTTTGCTGTGAACATAAAACTGCTTTGAAAAATAAAGCCCTATTTAAAAAGAGAGAGATAGAATGTAATGAGAAGGCTTGCATTTCAGATAATTCTAGATGCAATGTGGAAAAATGAATAAAGGGAGCAAGGCTGGAGGCAGTGAGACCAAATGGCATGATTCCAAATAGTCCAAGTGAGAGCTTACTAACACAGCAGCACAGAGGATGAAAAGCAGATAGCCTTACGCAACATAAAGTAAAATCTACCAACTTGGTGACTGATTAAAGTGGAGTGGTTTGCTGGTCAGTGCTTGTGATAAAGAGAAATACTTTCAAAAATTTCTCACTGCAAACCCCAGTAAGATACATATTACAACACAACCCAGCATACACATACAGTCCTCCCATGGTACCCACAGGGATTGGTTCTGGAAACCCCCCAGAGGTACCAGAATCCAGGGTTGTTCAAGTCTCTTACATAAAATAGTGTTGTATTTGCATATAACCTACACACATCCTCCTGTATGCTTTAAATCACCTCTAGATTACTTATAATACCTAATACAATATAAATGCTAGGTAAATTGTTGTTTTGCTGTATTGTTTAGGTAATAATGGCACAAAAAATCTGTACCTGTTCAGTACAGACGCACCCATCATAACCATCATAGGCCTAACTACATAGTACATGTCAACTACAACATAACATTTTAGGGGGAATATTTTTGATCTGCGGAACCCACAAATGTGGAGGACCAACTATATATTCACATGTAATTAAAGCAAAAATCATGAAATACTTATCCTTGTTATATTGGTACAATATTTTCTGTTTAATTATTTGAATGCTAAAGGCAACCTTCTAAATTGATTTCATGACCTCCAATTTGAAACACTGTATACTTAAATGCCACACTTCACTGCAGTGCCAAAATGCATCTATTAAACTGAACCAAATCGAAATATTTAACATTTATTCCTGTCTCTAATCCATCCAATTCTTCATAATTCCTGAATTAGAGAATCCTTCATAATTCCCTATTCAGCCTCCAAAAGTTGCATGTTCTCCTTCTACTTATTCTTCAGTTCACTAGTCACAATCAGAGCACTTACAGAGAGCACTCACTATGAAGAGGACTGTGCTAGGCTCTGACAAGTATTATCTGTTAAACACTAAATTATCAGCCATGTAGTGAAATAACGTCACATTCCCATTTCTTACTGAAATCAAGGTAAGTTTTTAAAAAATTAGGCAGCAGAAGTTAGGGAGATTCAATATTCAGAGAGGAATTTGACACAAAAGAAAGTTCTCCGTTGCTGAACTGGAGGGGTCATGGGGCAAGGACCTGACACCAACCGCTAGGAACTAAGAACGACCTCAGACCAACAGCTAGCAAGAAAATGGAAACTTTATCCTCCAGTTTAAAAAAAAAGGATCACCCTGGCTGGTGTGGCACAGGGGATTGAGCGCTGGCCTGTAAACCAAAGGGTTGCTGGTTTGATTCCCAGTCAGGGCACATGCCTGGGTTGGGGAACGGTTGGGTCGCATGAAAGACATTGGTGTTTCTCTCCCTCTTCCTCCCTTCTGCTCTCTCTAAAAATTAATAAATAACTTTTTTAAATAAGTAAATAAGGATCTTTTTGCAAAGAAATCAATATTTCCAATAAAAGGAATGAGCTTGGAAGAGCAGCTCAAGCTCCAGATGAGAATGCGACTGAGCTAACCCTTGATTGCAGGCTAGTGAAACCCTGAACAGAGAACCCAGTCACATCATCCCATATTGCTAACCTATAAATCCGCAAGATATAAGTGGATTTTGTTTTAAGCTACTAAATTTGCAGTGATTTGTTACAGAGCAACATAAAACTAATATGTTTATCAACTGAAAGAAATTAGTCAGCCAAATAAACACATACATTACTCCTTGAAAATTAAAAGCAAATTTAGGTGGAAATGACCAAATGTCGATTAACAGAAGATCAGATAAATTGTGATATGTTCATGACATGGACATTTTATCAATGAGAATGAATAGTCTATAACTACACATAAAATTATAGATGAATCTCACAAACATAGCGTTGAACAAAACAGCCAGAACTAATCTAGGGAATTAAAGGTCACAAGTCAGGATAATGGCAAACCTTTGCTGGCAAGGAATGAGTGACTAAATGAGGGCAGGAGGGGAATTTCCCTTCTAAGGTGCTGGTAACATTCTATTTTCTTTTCTTTTGTTTTGTTTTTTATGCAAAGAATGCCAAAACAAAAGCATCATAAGACTTATAATAAAAACAGCAATCCTGTTTCATTACTCCCCATCCACTGGTTCCCAAAATATCCACTTTCAATTCTTTTACATATTTCTTCTTTTATAAAATGCCATGTTTCTAAATATCCTTATACTATTACTTCTTTATCAATTTAAGAAATTACATAATGATACCCAATAAAGAACCCAACCAGTCGAGACCTACCAAAAGAGCTTAAACTCCTATCTAGCAAATTTCTCCCTCTTCATCAAATCCTACCCGAAGTTCAAAAAAAATCAAACCTGGAGGGAAGTGCATTGGCCTAATAAGAACATAAATGAAGTTGCTCTTCATATTCCCAATTCCTTCCCTCAGGAGTGTAACTAATACTTCCCACAGCTCCACCTCCCAACTGGAGGAAAAAGAGATATACCTGCTTCTGAAAAGTTTAGAAAGTTCTTTTAATGTGCTTTCCTATATAACCAATATAATCAAACATTCAACAACCAATAAAGAATCTGACTGCATTGATACCAAAATGTAGGTTTTACTGCTCTCTTTATTAGAAGTCCCTTCTCCCATGAAACAACATAATAGTCTCCAAATATGTTTTATAATGTATTAGTTGATACACACACGTTCTGAGTGCATTGTGATCATAGCACAGTGATAGGGTAATAAAAATTTTAAGGATATTTTCTCAGAAAAAGAACACCCCCTAGGGGCTCTCTTTCACAATGCATATCCATTTAGTATTGTTCAGCTAACATTCATGGAGCCTCTCCAGGCACCCGGTGCTAGGGGTATAGGAGTATAGCAATGAATTAAACACGGTACTCCCCTTGGAGGAGGTTATGTGCTAAGGAAGAATACAGTCATACAAACAGAATTTCAGTATAACATAGTAAGATGGAGGTAAGTGCAGAGGCTCTGTGTTAAAGTCAGGAGGATCGAAGGCTTCTTGGAGAAGATCTGAACTGATCTCAATGCAATAAAGTTAACCAAATGAAGACAAGTGGTACAAGTAGTGAGAACAGCAGAAGCCGAGTAACAGAGGTATAAAACAAAGTGTACAGTGAAACTAAAAGCAGTTTGGCATTACTAGAACACGGAGGTGGTAAGTGAGTCAAGAAATACGACTGCAGGAGCCTCTGGCCTTCTAGCACCAAGCAGAGTACCACTTAAGGAACAGAAACGAGGTTGGAAGATCCAGAAAAATCTTGTGCCAGCCAAGACGCTACAGATCACTAATGTTTCTCCTCCTCATCCATACTTTGAACTATTGAATCCCTTCGAAAACCCCCTGTGGATCTCTGAAACCGCAGATAAGTGTTTTTTTCCTATACATACATACTATGATAAAGTTTAATTTATAAATTAGGCACAATAATGAATAGTAAAATAGAAAAAGTATAGCAATATACTCTAATAAAACTTATGTGATTGTGGTCTCTCTCTCTCTAATAACCCCGAAGGCTGCTAAGTGAGTAACCGTGGGTAGTGCATACAGGGTGTATACCGCATAACTGGACAAAGGTATGATTCACATCCCAGGGTGATGGAGTGGGATGGTGATATATTTCATCACACTACTCAGAACAGCGTTCAATCTAAAACTTATGGATTATTTTGTTTTCCATTTACTACTTAATAATTTAATTGTAATTTCCCACTTAATATTTTCAAGTGGTTGACTGCAGGTAAGTGAAACCGTGGATAACGGGAAACTTGTATTCCCAGAAGCACAGACCTGGTGGCATTCACAACCGGCTATGCTTTTGGGAGATGGACTTTGCCTCCTTTGAAGATCCACTCAGAATGAAATGCGATGTGGACTTCAGGTTATTTTGGGGCGTCCTTCACAAACTCTGACCCCAGGAGGAAATGGAATGAGGAAAATGAAGTGGCCGCAGGAAAACCCCCGACTCTGAGACACCCTACACATCACAACCCACCCTAGTTGCTACTCTGATGCCCAAGGGCCAAAATCTGGGGGCGGTGGGATGTTCCGGGTGCCCTCAAGGCTGGAAGGACGGACCCACGGACAGTGTCAGGCCCAGGCCCCGACCCGCGACCTGCTCCCGGTTGGGCGGTAACCTCTGGTCTCCCCTGGTCTCACTCCGCCAGTGCGGAGCAGGGAGCCCGCCTTGGGGCGCCCGCTGCTCTGTTTACCTTGGTCATCCCAACCCCCACCACGAAGACCCGGCGCAGGGGCCGAGGCTGTACGGAGGTTAGAGTCATGGCTCCGACTGGGCTCGAGGTGGGTGCAGCGAGTGCAGCAAGAGCAGCGGACACCTGTGCAGCCAGACAACAGGGGCGCGGAACCCAAATTCACTCCGCGATGCGGACTGCCGGGGGCGGGGGCTTCTAGAGGCGAGCGACCGCGGTGGCTGCGCCTGCGCAGAGGCTCCGCCGGCAGCGCGCGCGCGCGCGCTTTGTGGGCGGGGAGCGTTACGTAGGGTTTTTTTTTTTTTTTTTTTTTTTTTTTTTTTGAGAGTGTGTTTGTTAAAGTTGGGGGTAATGAAACGAGGGTGGGCTTAGGATAGAAAAAGCAACAGGAGAGATCCTAGATGGGGCTGCTTTGGCTCTCTGGACGTGTCATAAGAAAGAAATTAGCATAGCTGGGGCTGCTGTGACTGACAAGTCAGAGAAAAGGAAGCCTTGGAGAGGGATGCCCCCGAAGAGCTGCCACTGCCCATCGCTTCCCTGGTTGCAAGTCTCCGTGGGGGCCCTTAGAGTTTAGGAGATGCATACCTGAGAGGGAAGAAAGGCTGAGACGTGCTCCCAGGAGGGAGAACGCTGTGATGTAGCTCTTCGTAGACAATTATGCTCAATATTACCTCATTTTTAAAACGTCATTTCATTATGGTATTGTCTACATTCATGGACTTCCATTCCTTACCTCCCATATACACCTAACTCATCTCGATTTTATGCTCAATAACTGGATTGCAAAAATATTTGTGAATGTGAGTCCCTTGTGTGGAAGAAAGTAAAACTGACAAGATCAGGGAAGGCATACATGGTGGGCCTTACAAACTCAAGGGATATAAAGTAACCACATGGGATGGTCTGAACATAAAAATTTCTAACTAGGGGACTCCTACAGGCCCAGAGGAGGACCGGGAGTCCCCATTCCCATTCCCTATTCCCGTCCCCGTGTTCCCCATTCCCCTTGCTCCTACGGGCGCTCGAGTCAGTCTGGGGGTTGCCTCTCCCCTCCACCCCCATTCCCCCTTTTCCCTCAATAAGCCTGTTGCCTAAAAACAACAACAACAACAAAAATTCTAACTAAAAGTTGGTGCTGTCCTGGCTGGTGTGGTTCAGTGGTTTGAGCCATCCTGCCAACTGAAATGTTGCTGGTTTGATTTTCAGTCAGGGCACATGCCTGGGTTGCAGGTCAGGTCCCAGTTGGGGGTGGGCAAGAGGCAACTGATCAATGTATCTCTCACACAGGTATCTCTCACACACTGATGTTTCTCTCCCTCTCTCCCTCCATTTCCATCTCTCTAAGATAAATAAAATGTTAAAATATATAAATAAACAAATAAAAATGGGTCCTAGTGGGTAGTCAGGTCCTAGGCCAGTATATTCCTTGACAAAAGTTCATCTTTACCTTAACTGAGGCAGCCTATTGTCATTTTTTTTTTTTTTTTAATCTACGATAACATACCTTTGGAAAGTCTGAGTCATCCTCCTTTTTCCAGACAATCTCAGGGCACAAACTCTGTCAGATTATGAGACCACAGAACACCTCATTTTTTATCTTATTACCCAAATACCATCTCTGTGTACTGTAAATGTTGTCAACTATCCTATACCCACCAATGTCAGAGGGGTATGTGTCTCTCCATTTTACTTTTTATCCAATCTCAGAGACTTCATCACTTTGTTTTCTCCCAAATCTACCACTAATAGATTTCATGTCTTCTCCTTTGATTCTGATTTATAACGGAGGCAGTAAAGCTGCCATTCTCTGGAGCATATTCTCAATCCACTGAGGTTTTGCTTCCTAGCAGTTGTTGTCTATTTGGCTCAAATAAATTCATAAAAATTCTCTACAGGTTTGGACATTTCTTACATTGGCAGTGGGTACAGGATAGTTAACAATTAACATTTACAGCACATAGAGATGGTATTTGGACAAGAAAAAAGCAATGAGAGGTTCAGGCTTTTGTCTCATGCACTGGTGGACATTTGTGACCTGGGGGGTATGGAAAAAGGGATTATTCTGACATTCCAAAGGTATGTTATCATAGATTTAAAAAGAAGACGACAGGCTGGCTCTGTTAAGATAAAGATTGACCTTCGTCAAGGAAGATACCAGCCTAGGACATGACTACCCACCATGACTTGCTTTTAGTTAGGAATTTTTATGTTCAGACCATCCAATGTGGTTACTTTCTGTCTTTTGAGTTTGGAAAACCTACCATGGAGGCCTCCCTGAGCTTATCAGTTTTAGTATGTGGCCCCATTTTTCATCCACACCACCAATATAAAAGAAGTTTCTCCAAGAAGGCACTGCATGATTTTGTGTGACCTCAGCTGGGAACAGGCACAAGGCACCACACAAAAATTTTGCCACCTCAAGAGCTCTTTGAGCATTGATTTTAGGGTTACAAATAAATTTTTGTGAGCAGACAAATTTGCAATTCAGAATCAGCGAATAAAAAGAATCAAATAATAGCATATATTTAGGTGCTAAAGCCTTCGTTTCTGTTACTTCCTTTAATCCTGACAAAACAACACATGAGAATGAATTTCAGAGAGATTAAAAAGGTCAGAGCTAGTGACTGAACTTTGGTTTTTCCTTTGTTTTAGACATACATATGGTGAAATCCGCACCTCCTGCCCTTTTTGGTGTACTGTCCCATGAGTTGCAGCACAGGCATTGACTCTTCTAACCATCCACCAGTAACAGGATACAGAACAATTCCAACAGTCCAAAAATGTTCCTCTGGCTACCCTTCTATGAAACCGGTTTCTGGCTAATTCCTGCTCTCAGTCTCAGACCTTGCTCCAGGCCACACTCCTTACGGCAGAGAACCTAAGCCCGAATAGCTGGTACCAGGTTGAAAAGCATTTTATCCAATGGCTGAGGTGGACTGGGTCTCCAACAGGTTGTGAACTCCCACCCCGAGCCCAAATGAGTTCAGTTCAAGCTGAACATTGCTTTTTTGCAAGAGCATATTACCCATTTAAAACTGTTGTCGGTACTTTAATTGGCTTCTGCCTTTATCTTTTTCCGTAGTCACTATTACAGCTTAAAACACTGGCCCCTAACAGAGGTTGACAACCTTGCCCCAATTCACACAGTGGAGCTGGGCTTCCCTCAGCACCGCGTCTCCCGGTTTCCAAGAGGCGAGGAGAGCGGTGAGGGCCTATCCGCCCGTAGGTGGAGCAATTTGCGAAGGCCTCGTGGCCGAGCAGCGAGCTTTCAGTGGGAGAGGAGGTAGTGGAGAAGCCGAGCGGCACCCTTCCATCCTGCGCCCAAATGCTGCGCGTCCTGACCAGCGCCCTGAGCCTAACGCGGTCCTGGAGGCCCCTTCGGGCCCGCGGCTGCGCCTCGGATGGAACGGCCCGGGACCCGGAGATCCAAGTGCGCGCCCTGTCGGGTCCGGACCAAGGTGAGGGCGCTGTCTCTGGGAGCACCCTGGAAGCGGCTGGGGCGAGCCGGGGGCCGCCTGGCGCTGCTGCCCGAGCCGGACGATGGCCAGCGCGTCCGCTACGCACGGAAAGGCTGAGACCAGTAGTAGGAAGGAGGGTCGCTCACGGCTTTTCAGGATTTGGTCCCAAATCCCCTGCATCCCAGTCTAGGCTCCCCGAGAGTGGGTGACCACCTTACTGGTCGCCGCGACCCTAACTGGAGTGGAACTATGTCAATATCGGTCCTCAGTCCCGGGTTCGGTGGCCTGGGCTGGGAGGAAGGGAAGGGGAGTAGCTCAGGGGTAGGACTAGGCACCAGCACCCACAGCCCTGGAGCTTTCAAGGACGACCTTGCCCTCCGGGGCCAAGAATCCCGGCAAAGTTCCCAGGGGGCTGAGGCAGCGGAGCCAATCGGCTGCCCCTGCAGGGCCGCGACGAAGGGAGGAGGTTGAGGGTAGAGGAGGGCGCGTCTCATCCCGGTGGATTGGCCTGGCGGCTGCCGGCTCAATTTTGCGTCCAACTGACCCAAAGGGGAATGTTCTCTGGTCTCTGGCAGAAAACACCTTCGATTGCGCGTTGTACTTTTTTTGTTTGTTTGTTTTGTTGTTATTGTTACCCACACGCCTCAGTCCGCTGCGACTTATCATCAGGTCAAGGCCCTTCTCTTTCACCCTAGTCCTGTATTTCATTTTTGTGTCAGGATTCAGATTTAGTGCCCTGGCCGGGTGCTCAGCTGGTTAGAGCGTCCTCTCTACATGCCAAGTTTGCAGCTTCCATCTCTGGCCACCGCACATGCAAGGTTCAACCAATGAATACATTGATCTCTATCTCTCTCTCTCTCCCTCTCTCCCCCTCCACTCTCTCACTGTTAAATCAATCAATAATTTTTTGAGAATTTTAATTCACACAGATGGCATTGGGCTCTACATCTCTTATTTCCTCCCTCCACCTCATTCTAACTTTTGAAGAGCTGCTTTGCCATATGAATCTAATTCCTTGCTCCCTGCTGTGGCATACTGTTCCCTTGTGTGTATCGCCCACTTTTTACCCCCTGGCTGGTTTGGCTCAGTGGATTGAGCGTCGGCCTGCGAGCTAAGTGTCGCTGGTTCGATCTTCCAGTCAGGGCACATCAGAGAAGGAAAACTCTGACTCCAAAAAACCTCCGCTGCCTTGCGGCATACCTCTTCAGGGGAAAGGCTAAGGGAGTAAACCCCGACAGAAAATCCGGAGCCGGAGTCCCTAAGGCGGTTTGACGTTGTAGTCAACACTGGCAACTCCTGCGGCGCACCTGAAGCCAAGCTGTATTGACTCCGTCTTTCCCTTGGACCCTTCAGCTGTGAAGAGAGGGGGGGTCTGCTGCATGGGCAACAGCAGACCCTCCATATCACCCTGCCCAGGCTCTGTAGCTTCAGCTTCACTGGAGAGGACACTCCAGCGTCATGGCAAGATGTCGATTCAACACGGGAGGAGACAGATACCGTGTCACTCCCGAGTCGAACTGCACAGCCATTCTTGGCGGTGCAGATAGACTCTTAAGAAGCTACACCATCGTCTCTCGAGACGGACGGCTGCCCACGATCGCCCACTTTTCAAGGGCCTGTAGGGGCTGCCAATGTTCTACTACATCACTTGGTGAAAACTCTCTGGCCATGTGGGATTGCTGGGTCTTACTCCCATGCTTAGTTCACTGCCAAACTGGGAACAGTGCTTACCTTGTGATGGTTATGATTATTCTCTCCATTTTACAGATTAGGAAATAGAGGCATAAGCAATTTAAACCAGGTCTGATTTCAAAACCTGTGCTGTCAACTATTAAGTCATTACTGCCTCTTCTGTACAAAACACAGACTTGTACATTAGTAAAAAACATTATCTGGGGTCACAGACCTTAGGAATAGAACATTATTATCCAGAAATAACAAGGATCAGCAGATTAAGCCTCTTGCCCCTGCCAGAGGACATTTAGAAGGTCATTGAAGGACAGAGATAAGGAACCCAAGGAGAAGCAGTGGAGGAGACATTAGGAGACTCCCACACAGGAGAAACACCACCTCCCTACCCCCTAAATGATTTGGTGTCATTTGATGTTAGAAGCCACAGGCTCTGCCTTCCTCTTGGGCCAATGGCATCAGAGTAATGTCACATTTTACCTGTTGTCCTTGAAAATGGGATTGGTTTGTTAACCACTCTTCACTCTTCTTGATGGCTCTACTCCAACTCATCCCTTAGCAGGGTGTTCATGGTTCTCCACCCCACTTGACCCTTCCATCTTTTCTCTTCTACCACATGGGTTCCTTTTAAGCTATTCCACCTGTGTATTTTATTCTAGCTATGCCGCTGACTCAGGCCCTCTCCTTTCCTCTCTGCCTATGTAAATCCTTCTGAAATTATCACCTCTTAACATCCCTTTACTTACCATGTGGCTGCACTTGTCTCCCTCATAGGTTGGTAGCTCTTTGAGAGTAAGGATTGCTAGCCGGGTCCAGCTATTAACTTAGGCAAATTCTCTTCTTTTCTGGGCTTCAGTTTCCTCCAGAGGTTTTGGTTGAGTCCTACTCATATCACAAGCCTATGATCCAAGCCATGCAGGCAGAAGTGACCCTAGGTCAGCTGCTAGGGAAACCATCAGCCAGTGGCATGGTGGGTTTGGTAAGAGCAAGGAGGATGCAATGCAGACCCATCTCCACTGCTGGTGCCCAGAAACAGCAATGTTCCCAGAATTGGGGCTCAACTAAGAAGGTAGGGACCATGGCAGAGTACTCTATTTCTTCAGGGCCTGACATGTGGTATGCAAACTGAATGTTGTCACATGAATGAATGAAAGCCAAAGGCATCCTGCCTGGGTCCTCAGGGCTCCCAGCTTGGAGTTCATGCCTTGTATTGGGCCCTAGACTTTCCCCAGCATCTGTGTCTTTTTCCTGCTCACTGTACCCACAAATTCTAGCTAAGCATTCATGTGTGTTATTTCTTTCAATCCTCATAACAACCTTTTTATTATTTCTATTTACAGATCAGGAAATTGAAGGCCAGGCAGGTAAAGTAACTTGCCCAAGGCCATGGAGCTGTTGTATGACTGAACTATGGCTTAAGGGAAGCACAGTAAGATTTGGCAGCTAGTGTTTTGAGAGAGGAATATAAAGATGGAAAGAGGAATTAAAGATGAAAGATGGGAGAGAGTTGGCCAGGGAGAAAAGACAGACCACGAAAACAAAAAGGAAAGAGAAAGTTTCTGTCAATCCCAGGACCTCGTGATTGTTTAGTTTTCTGTTACCACAGAATAAATTTCCACAAACTTTGTTGCTTATAAGAACACACACTTATTATCTCATCACTTCTGTAGATCAGAAGTCCCGGCACACCTTAGCGGGCTTCTCTGCCATGGGGTCTTACCAGGCAGCTGTCCAGGAATTGGCCAGGGCTATGGTCTCATCACAGGCTTGACTGGGGAGAGATCTGTTTCCAAGCTTTTCACCTTGTTGACAGAATTCACCTCAATGTTGATAGGACTGAAGTCCTGTGTTCTTGTTGACTATTGGCCAGGGGGCTAATTTCAGCTCTTAGAGGCTGCCCACAGTTCCTTGCCACATGACCCTCTCCATAGGCCCACTAGTTTCTCCAGTGTGCACTAGCAAAACAGTCTGATATACATCATAACCTAACCATGAAAGTAACATCTCATCACCTTTGCCATAGAATTGAATCTAATCTTGAAAGTGACGTTTGGTAACCTTAGTTGTATTCTGTTGGTTAGAAGCAAAGCTTAGGTCCTGCCCACACTCGAGGGAAGGGGATGTGAACGGGGGGCCACTCTAGGGGCTGTCTGCCACAAATGACCTTGTACCTAGACTGTTTTCCTCAACTCCTCTGATATGGTTTATCTGTATCCACCACAGTTTCTCTTCCCCAAAGTTGCAACCCTTTCTCTTCTGAAGCACCACAGCTGGAGAGGACCGTGGGGACATCTGAGTCCCTCTGTGAGACCTCCAGACCTGCTGGGCTCAGTGACAATTTCTGAGGAGGTTAAGGAAGTCCACCTAGCCTGGCATTACAGTTCTCTGTCCTGGCCCACAGTTTCCACAGTTTTCTAGTTTCAGGCTGGAAACACTGTCCCTTGAGAGTCCTGACCTTTCTTTGGCCCTTCTCTATGTCTCAAATCAACTCACACCGAGAATGCTATCTTAATAAATACTGTTTATTCTACAGAGAAGATTGAGGGCCCTGGGACAAAAAAATAAGGGGTCTTTGAATGCCAAAGGATGGGTAAACACTCCTCTAGTCCATCCTGGACATTTCAGGGGAGGGAAAACGGGCCCTGCCCAAAGCTAGTGTCTCTTCCCCACAGCTGGCCCAGATTGAGGGGATGAGTTGAGGTCAGAGAGGAGTGTGAGGGCCACACTGTGATGGGGGAGGGCGTCCTGTGGGTGGTGTTAAAGGTTGGACTTTATTTTGATGAAAAGGGGAGGGAAGGGACATGGTTGGGTTTGGGTGAGAAAGATGACTGTGACCCAAATGAAGGAATGAATAGGGAGGGAGAGCAAGACTGACGGAGGGACGGAGGACAAGAGGGCCAGTTGGGTGATCCACATAATAGAGGAAAGAGCCCATACCAGGTTAGTGGCTGCGATGAGGGCTATAAGCTGAAGGATCTAAAATCTATTCAATAGATGGAATTGGCAAGCCTTGGAGACTGAGTAAATTTCAGGGATTGGGGAGGAAGGCAACACGACGGACTTCTGGGCTGATAGTGCAGTCATTCACTCACCAAGGGAACAAGAGAGAGACGGACAATTCTGGGAGATGTAGAGATGTCAAGCGGGCAGTTGGGTATTCAGTCTGGGAGCTCAGAGGAGAGCTCTGGGCTGGCCAGGTGTGCAGGGCAGTCCTGGGGATTCAGGAGGCAAGTACACAGGAAGTGCAGAAGGAGGGGCAGATGAGCAAGCCCAAATCTTCCGAACTCTCCTACCTCACCTTATACTGCTCTCCCTTTGCTCTGAACTCCTCCTGTTGCGAAAGACCCTGAAAGGTGGCAGAATGTTACCTCCAAATATGCCTCTTTGGCATAAGGGTTACTTTGAGCCAAGGGCACCTGAAAAAAAAAAAACAGCAGGTATTCCGATTTCCCCTTTTCTTCCTGAAGACAGGAGATAAATACTCCCCTGTGAAAGCTACCCTCCCTGGACCAAGAGAAAAGAAACATTCTTCAACAGAGAGTCAAAGCCCAGAGAATTCTATACAAAAACACCTTATTTTTAAAAAAATTCTTATTTTCCTTTAGCCTCCCCATATAGTTTTATTGCATTTCCACAATTGCCTCTCTTTATTCAGGCTACTAGAAAAGCATATAGTTTTCCACCATTTCTGGGGGTGGGGTGGGGTCTTCATTTCCTTATAAGGGTTCCCATGTCATGGAAAATGTGTATAAATTTGTATGCTTTTCTTCTAATATGTTTTACATCCGTTTTAATTCTCAGGCCCAGGCAAAAACCCCTCAGAGGCTCAGCTCTACAGATTTTGTAGCACCTCCCTACAGGGCCCTGTTCCGCCACACTCCGGGCCTCAGCTGTGCAGCTCCCCCTGACCCCCATCAACACACACACACACACACACACACTCCCCTGCCTGGCTCCTCATCATCCCTCCGTTCTCAGCTTAAAGGTCACTTCCTCCTCCAGGAGGTCGTCACTGATCTTCTACACTAGGGTTCCCCTTGGCTCACTCTATACTTCCTACCTCCTTGTCCTTGTTGTTCCGTGTTCTCATCACAAACAGTAATTATTTCTTGAATGTCTGTCTTCTCTGATAGACTGCAGGTTCTGAGAGGACAGGGACTGGATCTGCCTGGTCTCTGGAACCACAGTGTCTACTACAGAGGCCAATGTGTCTAAATACATTATTTAATTGTACAAATGATTAAATAAAGAGATCCTAGATTGAGCTTTCAGGAACTCTGACATTAAAAAATTGCATAGTCCATTTTTCCACCATATCTCATTCCTAAAATGAAAATTTTTACTTGTTCTCACCTTGCTCAAATGTTTCCATCTGTGAGCTGCCATCTATAACTCTATAAGTACATTATGTACTTACCTTACTGAAGACCTCATATTTTAATTTGTTATAAGTAGTTTGTGGGCAGGGACTGTTACATAACTTATAACTCCCACAATTTCTTATATATTATAATTGTTCAATAGATATGTAGGGTTGCTTTTTTCATCGCCAACACTTAGTTTCTATTTTCTGATTTTTTAGTTTTAGCCATTGTACTGGATGTGTAGTCATATCTCATTATACTTTTTTAACTCTAATTTATTTGATACTAATAAAATTAAACATCTTTTCATGAGCTTATTAGCCATTTGTATATCTTCTTTTGTGGAGTTACCTTTTGTAAGAGTTGGGCTTTTTAAAAGTTGAGGTATAATTGACATATAACATGGTATTAGTTTCAGGTGTACAACAAAATGACTCGATATTTGTTATATTGTGAAACAATCACCACAATAAGTCTAGTTAAGATCTACCACCACACAGTTAACACATTTTTTTTCCTTTTTCTGATAACTTTTAAGATCTACTTTCTTAGCAACTTTCAAATATACAATACTATTAACCACAGTCACCATTACATTCCCAGGACTTATTTATTATAGATATATATTTAGCAAATGAGTTAAGAATTTTTTGAATTGGGTAGAAGAAAACCTAGAAAAGAAGTACAAAGTAGCATCTGAGAAGAAAGAGGAGGCCAGGAGAATGTGGGGCCGCAAGGCAGATACATGTTACTGTATATTAGTCAAAACCCTCAAACGTACAACACTAAGTGTGAGCCCTAATGTAAACTATGTATGTTGGATGATAACACATCAGTGTAGGTTTGTCTCCTGTAACCAATGTACCACTCTGGTGCGGGATGTTGATAGTGGGGGACACTATGCATGTGGCGGGGGGCAGGGGATATATGGGAACTCTGTACTTTGCTCAGTTTTGCTGTGAACTTTAAACTGCTGTAAAAAAGAAAAAAACAAACAAAAAATCTAAGTTGGTTTGTTTTTTTTTTTTAAGCCAAGGCAGAGAATGTTCAAGGAGGAGCACATGTATATGGACAACAGTTGACTGTGCTGAGGCTGGGGCCAGGATTGAAACTTGTCCCTTAGTTAATGATGTGGCCACTTTGGTGAGAACTGTTTCTGCTGAGTGATAGGAGTGGGAGCCAGATTGGAGAAGGCTTAGGTGAATGGAAGGCGAGAAAGCTATTAAATAAGTACTGAAAATTCCTTCAAGAATCTTAGCTGTTGCTGGTGAAATATTATCACACAGGTAGGGCAAATGTTAGTCTCTTGCTAAGGGGGACAGAACACGGGTGTTGTTAGGCCTCTGGGTGCAGTTGATAAGCTCCTGTGACAGGAACCTGCTCACTTGCCACGTGAGTATGCAATCTGCACATTCCAGACTTCAGGAAACCCTACATGCCAAGTGCCCCAGGTTCCTTAATAAATAGCTTTTGAGGCAAAGGCAGCCTAGAGGCAAAAATTGAGTATTTTAACAAGCTTTTAAAAGACATGTCAAATTTCTTAAAGTTAGCAAGTCTAAACTGTAATGTTTAGTGATGTGCATTTGGGTGATGAAATTGTAAAGAAATGCATGGAAGTGATGACTAAAAGTCAAGAGGGTTGTAACTTTTGAAGCAGAGGAGGGAGCTATGACTGAGTCAGAGCACATGAAGGGGTTTCTGCATGGTGGTTACAAAGGTGTTGGCTTGTAACTCATTAAACTCTAAAGGAAGAAGTCTGACTGTGAAGCGAAGAATAACATGGAGGGAGCAGTGACACTGAAGAGAAAGTGTGTGTGTGTGTGTGTGTGTGTGTGTGTGTGTGTGCGTGTGTGTGTGTGTGTGTGTAACAATGGCAGGAGCAGGCAGGAACCCCTGCAGTCATCATTCTTGTCCCTCTCCCTATGTTCTCCACAGTTCACAAGCCCCTCCCTTCTTCGCTGAGCCAGAAAGGGCGAGGGTTAGTCTCTCTAGTCTATTGTCAGGAAAACTGAGGCCTGGGAATGTGTGAATTTCCAAGTCACATTGCCGCTCAAGGACAGAGGCTGCCCAGGCCCCAGCCCAGGAGAGAGCAGGCCAGCTGACTCACTCAAGGTTGCTGGGTCCCCTGCAGGAATCACCGAGGTTATAATGAATAGACCACATGCCCGAAATGCCCTGGGAAACGTCTTCGTCAGCGAGGTGAGAAAGTGTGGACACCAGGGTGGGTTGGGGCTGGGTTGGCAGGTATCTGACAGGGTCCTCTCTGCAGCTGCTGGAAGCTCTGGCCCAGCTGCGGGAAGACCAGCAAGTGCGTGTCCTGCTCTTCAGAAGTGGAGTGAAGGGTGTGTTCTGTGCAGGTGGGTTTCCTCTCCTCCCTCCACCTCAGGGCTCAGCTGGGCTCCCACCAACCTGCAGGGGTTGGTGGGGAGGGGGGACTCATTACTCCCATTTTACAGATGTGAACTCAAGACTCAGAGGTAAAATTCCTTGCCTAAGTTACATAGCTAGTAAGAGGTAGAATAGAATTCTATTTGAACTTGGCTGGTCTGATCCCCAAATTCTTATTCTTTTGGCTACACCATGCTGTGTCCTGGCCCTTTACTGAGGAAATGAGGAAAATGAATCAAAGACAGTTATGTGGGGTCAGTGGCCCAGATGGAACTCTGTGCTCCTTTGCCTGGTCTGGTCACCAAAGCTTTCCACTCTCCCCACACCGTTTCATCCTCAGAACAGGGCAAACACCATGAACTTCTGTTTCAAAGAAATACTACATCCCAGGCACACAAGAAGCAAATCAAAAAGCTCAGCTAAGAACCTATGCTGGAATGGTTGGGGAAGGGTAATGGGGGTCACTGGGGAAGTAGGGAAGTTGTGGAGGGATAGGATGGGAGGAATATGATTTTTCAGGAGTTTTCCAGGGGGTGTGGCTCAGTCCCTAGATCTGAGCTGTTGGAATCTTGGTGCCCTAGAGTCTGCCCTGGCAGAACAAGTATGCAGACCAGTGTGCCTGACCCAGCTGCCCTGGCTGGGGTCCTCATCCTACCATGGCCTCTTCCTTCATCTCCATCTGTCTGACCTCCTCTATCAAGGTCAATTCATGCCCGTCAGCGCCCCTTCTCACTGTTTCGGATTAGCAGGCTGCCAGAGGTCTGAGTCTGCCCCTGGCTAGTCCTTGCCCCTCCCTGGGAACTCAGCTTCCCCATTTGTCACTGAGGGGCTGGAACTAATCAAAGGTTTCCAAGGGCTTTCCCACACCTGACTTGGTGTAGTCCAGGACTTGAAAAGACTGTATTCTCCCTCTACTCTCGCCTCAGCCTCCTACCACCTGGCCTTTGATGACCTCACCAGTCACTACTCTCACCAATGTCCCTGCCTGCCTCTGGTCTACTTTCTATTTCTATGAATTTGCCCATTCTAGGTACCTCATACCAGCAGAGTGACACACTTGTCCTTTCGTGACTGGTTTATTAGCATAATGTCTTCAAGGTTCATCCATGTTGGAGCATGAATTAGAACGTCATTCCTTTTTATGACTCGATAATATTCCATTGTACATATACACACTTTGTTAATTCATCCATTCATGGACACTTTATTGTTTACACCTTTTGGCTATTGTGAATAATGCTGCTATGAACATTGGTGTACAAGTATCTGTTTGAATCCTTACTTTCCATTCCTTTGGGTATACCCTGAGGAGTAGATCATAGTAACTTTACGTTTAACTTTTTTGAGAAACCTCAAAATGCTGTCCACAGCAGCTGCATCATTTTATAATCCCACCAAGGGTTCTCCACATCCAACTTACTTTCTGTTATTGTTTATAGTAGCCATCCTAATGGGTGTGGAATGTTAACTCCTTGTCATTTGCATTTTGCATTTCCCTAATGACTGATGATGTGAGCATCTTTTCATGTGCTTACTGGCCATGTGTGTATCTTCTTTGGAAAAGTCTATTCAAGTCTTTGTCCTTTGTGGGTTTTTTTCCTGTTGAGTTGTAGGAGGTCTTTATTTATCCTAGTTATTAATTTCTTATCCAATATGTGATTTGCCAATATTTTCTTCCATTCTGTAGGCTGTCCTTTCACTGCTTGATAGTGTCCTTTGACACACAAAATCCATTTTGATGAAGGCCAGTTTTTCTTTCTGTTGTGGCAGTTCTCCTTTTTGACTCCCTCCCCACTTTCCTCCCTGGCTTCCTTGTCCAGTGCTTCCAGGTGTTTCTCCTTCCTCTCTGGCTGCTTCTCAAGACTCCTTTGCTGGATCCTTTAACAGCCTAGGACTCAGTAACCATTATTTCCCAAGGACTGTCACCGACCCCTCACCTGCAGGTGCAGACCTGAAGGAGCGGGAGCAGATGAATGAGGCAGAGGTGGGAGCCTGTGTCCAGCGGCTCCGAGGCCTGATGAATGAGATTGGTGAGGGTCTTGGCATGGCGTGGAGGAGGGCACCAAGGGGCCCTGCTTATCGCAGCCCCACTCACCCACCATCCTCTACTATAAAGAGAGGACAGTGTCTGGTGAGCTCTGTGGAGAGACAAGTGACTCCCAGGGAGGATGGCACAAAGAACTGTACAAGGATGAGGATCACAAGGGGGTTTAGAGGGCATTTCCTTCACAGGGGGCTCTGGCTCCTCAGCCTTTGTGCCCTGCTGGTTTTGTCCCCTACCTCCCATGAAATGACCTCAGGGTTCAAGCCTGGCTATTCCAGAGGAGCCAAGTTTCATCAAGCATGCTTTCAGGCTTTGACAGTTGTTCCTTTTGCCTGGAATATCCCTTCTTGGCCACCTGAACTTTTTACTTACCCTTTGAGGCCACCAGTGCCTCCTCCAGGAAGCCTCCCCTTGTCCATCCTCAAAGCTTCCTTTAACAGAGCACTGATCACCCTGGGTCTGTCGTCCCCACGTCTGATTCAATTCTGTGTTCCCAGCACCCGGCACAGGGATTGGGACACAGAACGAGAAGGGAGAGCAGAATGGCCAGTCCCGGAGCAGCCAGCAGGAGAGGGGGCATGAGCAGGGATTTCCCAGCCCATCTCCTAACTCTGGTCCTAAGCTATTCCCATAAATTTCCCTGTTGGAAAAACCAATTTCTAAAATAACCTGGTTGCGGTACCAGATGAGGTCCCCAAATCTGAGACCAATGAGGCCCTCTGTCCCAACCAGCTAGCCCCTCTCCAATCTTGAGTCCCTGTCCTGGTCCTGCCAAAGCCTCGTGGGCTGAGCCCGTCTTTGTCTCCACAGCAGCCTTCCCTGCACCCACCATTGCAGCTATGGATGGGACTGCCTTGGGTGGAGGCCTGGAACTTGCCCTGGCCTGTGACCTCCGCGTGGCAGGTACTGGGCAGGGGGAGAGGTGGGATAGGGAGGGAAGGAAAGGGTCAGTGAAACAGGGTAAGTCTGGAGGTTCTGCAAAGTCAGCCCCTACTCTTGGCTTTCCAACCAACAGCAGATTTAAAAGCCAAGGACACAGAGGGAATTAAGGGGCAGGCTGGTTCCCCTCCTGGCCAAGCCCCTGACTACTGTGGTACCGGTCACCTCTCAGTAGAAGTTTCCCTCATCTCCAGAGCGCTCCTACCAACGTCAGCACAATTGCTGACAGACCAGGACAGAGCACAGAGAGGGAGGCCAAGGACGAGTTACTTAACCTTCCAGTTCTGTCCAAGCCAGCTTTACTTATCATGTTTTGAACAAAGGTGAGCCACGGAGGCAGTAAGTCACCAGCCCAGCTAAACACAAACATGCCTGGGCAGGAACATTGCCTTCTGGCTCACTGTTTGGAGCAACTGAACTTTGAAGAGTGGAGGGAGGGGAGAAGAAGGTACCTGATTACATTTTAACCTTACTGACTTGGTGCCTAGGAGGGCCCTCTTGGAGGCAGTTAGAAAAAGCCTGAGTGCCACCATGGTGCTACCTCTTCCCTCAACGCTTACTCCTGCCACCCCAGGACATTTAAAAATGTGTAACTCCAGCCAGAGGTAGCTTATCTACACAATGCATGTCAAAGAGAAGGCATCAAAATACCTGGCCAGGTCATAGCCCCAACTCTGCTTCTCACCTTGTCCATGTTGAAGACAAACTAACTTGTAGGGTTTAAGCAATAAGAGAGTGAGTGTAAAAGCCCTCAGAGGCAGGAGTGGTGGCCATTCCTACATTGCATGGTTCAGATGGCCAGAGGGAACTTAGGAGAGAAGCCTGTTGGATGGAACACTCCAGGAGGGCTTCTCAGAGGAAGCAGAGCTCCGAAGAAGGATGTGGACTGAACACAGGGAAATTTCAGGCTGGTGAAAAGCTGAGAGGAATAACTGGTGAGAACCAGAGCTTAGTTGCATGAGACAGAGAATGCATTAACCCACAAATAGGTACTGGGCACCTTCCAGGAACTCCCTCCTTGTTTCGGGCACCATTACCTCATTTGATCCTCAGGAGCTCTTTGAAGCAGGCAGAAAAGGGGCAATCATCTTTTTTTCCACCTATGAGGCTCAGAAAGGGTAAGAGACCTGCCTGGTAATGCACATCCCTGACCCCCTACTCCAGTGGGGATGGTAGGACAAGGGCCTGGGCCTCCTGACTTCCAGGCCAGGGATCTTCCAAAGGCTGTGGCCAGGACATGACGGAAGTAGTTGCCTGAAGCAGTAAGCAGAGCACAGAGGTGGGTGTCACTTCTCCCCAAGATTGGCACTTGAGGACAGTGGTGGGGGCCTCACTCTGTCCATGCAGCTTCCTCGGCAGTCATGGGGCTGATCGAGACCACCCGAGGGCTCCTCCCAGGAGCAGGTAACATCACCCACAGCACCCGTCCTCCTCTACCTGCACAATTCCTCTATCCAAAGTACCTCCCTGCTTTCCTCCTTTGCGGTGTTTTCTGGACTCTGCCCTTCTATCCTAACCCAGATTCTGCTTCCGAGAAGTCTTGGCTGACTCCCAGCCTGGGCCTTCTCTGGGCTCCCACTTCCCGTGCTGACTTACCACCCCCATTCCGTCCTGGCAGGAGGGACTCAGAGGCTGCCTCGATGCCTGGGAGTGGCCCTGGCGAAGGAGCTCATCTTCACAGGCCGACGACTAAGTGGGGTGCAGGCCCAGGCCCTGGGGCTGGTGAATCATGCTGTGGCCCAGAACGAGGAGGGCAATGCCGCCTACCACCGGGCTCAAGAACTGGCCCATGAGATCCTGCCCCAGGTGTGGTGGCCGCCGAGCACAAGAGGGAGGGCCTGTGCCATGGGAGACACAGATGTGGGGGGGCCAGGGCGTCCCATGGGGCCATGCAAGATCTACTTACCCACTTATAAAATCCACCCTCTTTGCAGTTTTGCATCCATTTAGCTATCCAGCAAACAAAACTGAAATCTGAGAGACTGGAATCAACTCTTCTTAACAGCACCATCCAAGAGAACTTTCTGAGATGACGGACATGCTCTAGCCACGTGCCGTTATTTAAATTTACTTTAAAAATTTACTTTCTGACACTTCCCACATTTCAAATGCTAATAGCCATACATGGCTAGTGGCCACTATAGTGGACAGTACCATGGTCCCCAAAACTGAAAAAGCTAAAGAACCATAAGCCCATCTTTCTGACCATAATGCACCATGGAGAAATTCTTGAAGCATATCATGTAGGACATGTGTTAAGGCTAACTAATTTTTTAAGTCCTCAAATAGCCTGAGCATAATCTCAGAAAAGGTTTACAGAACCAGGGAGTGGGTGAAGGCCCTGCCTAGGTGTAATACTTCCAGCTGCCAGGCCCAAAGCCTTCAGCAGGACATGTGGCTCTGACTGATGGGCTCCAAGGACTTGAGAGCCTCTACTAGCTTTTCATAACTCTTAACTTGGTAGGTCCCAAGTTTCCGTTAAGATATGAAAGCTGCTGAAATGGAGCTAGGTTTTATTAATTTATTGTAAATATTGACTTAGCCCACATGAAGCATCTTCCACCCATCAGATATGATCTAATTATCAGGACTCAGCTAAGATGATTATCCTCGTTGTCTTTGTGATATAACAGACCCAGAAAGGTTAGGTGACTTGCTCCTCAAGGTCGCAAAAAAATGACTGTGATGCCAGAGACAGTACTGGTATTTTAGCATTTATTTTGCATAACACAAAAACTGCATACCATATACCATACAGTGTTTTATTCTAAAGAGTACAGAACATGCACAAAATTTCTAAAACTCTGAAACTAATGCATTTCAAATTTACAAACATATTACAAAAAGTGTATAAAAATGCTATCCATACAGCATTTTAATGCTAACAGATAAAACTATTTGAATTATTAATCATGAAAGTATTTTACTTTGGAAAAAACTTATTTCTCTATCTCTTATTTACATAATTGTACCTTTCTTTTTTAACTTTGAGGTCTTCCTTGAGGGCAGGGATTATAACTTTTAAAAATTGATAGTGAGTTCGGTTTAAAAGAAAGCATGTTTTGTCTTCATTTCTTTTTTTTAAGTTTCATCACATATAAATGGAGAGTTTGATGGTGTTACCAGAACTGGTTTATTTTATTTCATTTTTTGAAGACTTTATTTATTTTTAGAGAAGGGGGAGGGAGAGAAAGAGAGAGAGAAACATCAATGTGTGGTTGCCTCTTGTGCATCCCCAGCTGGGAACATGGCCCACAATCCAGGCATGTGCCCTGACTAGGAATCGAACCAGCAACCCTTTAATTTGCAGATTGGTGCTCAATCCACTGAGCCACACCAGCCAGGGCACCAGAACTGTTTTAATCCTGTCAGATTTCTATTACATTTGGTCATAAAGTATGTGAACTAATACAAAACTGAGTGACTCAAGGCAGTGGTTGATTGCACTCTCACTGAGGGGGCCTATCTACCAAGACTTGTAGACTATAGGTTATGTCTTTCTGCATAAACTGTATAACTGGGTCTTTGAACTTGATCTCAAGATGATTCTGATTTCAGATTTTTTAATATACTGAAATAATGGTATTTCACTCATGTATGTACTAGTGTTTCAATACTTAAAAGTAGCTTTGCATTCCAAAACACCAGCACACCAAAAACTAGTACTACAATCACTAATCCATGCAGGACCATCTGACAACCTAAAAAACAAATCTTCCCATAATTCCTGGGTGGGATGGTGAGGTAGATGGCTGCCCCCTAGTGGAAAAACCACCAAGATTGAGGAGTCAAAAGGTTCCAGAGATTAGGGCCCAAAGAGGATTTTTAATAATGCAAGGCCTGCAATTTAACACTTATTTTCCTCCTAGAGTAATTACATTATGCTTTAAAATATGGGTTTGGCTGTTTTCTACTTGAACACAGAGTGGCCAGTATGTGTGACTCACTGTTTGCATTTCCAAATAACGTGAAATTATTAGATTTCTAATAATTCTCATATGTATGTCTACATACTCAGAAACATAGATGTGTATTCTAACACAAATACAGGTGTGGGGAAAAGTAGGCTTACAGTTGTGAGTACACAAAACTTTATTCTTGTATTATTTATATTATTATTTTGTATCCTTATGATCTACCTTTCAGGTAATGATGGCTGGTAATTTAACCTACTTCTGCCCCTATCAGCACTGATCCCCTCCTCAACCAAGCTTTTCCTTTTCCCTAGGCCCCCATTGCTGTGCGGCTGGGCAAAGTAGCCATTGACCGAGGAATGGAGGTGAGGGGCTCTGGCCAGGACTGGGATCCACTGAAGTCAGTGGGCAGCCTGGGAGGCAGGGCTCTCATGCTCACACACTCTGACAGCACAGCTGGAAAGAACTCAGGAAATGGACTCACAATGGACTTCAAGTCTGACCTCTGTGCCTTAGTTCACTCATCTACGAAATATAAAGTTTGGCCAGGGGATATTCCAGATTACATTTTATCCTCGCCTTTTTCCCTTGGAGAGAGAAGGAAACTGAGGATCAGAAAGAGTAAATGATTTGTCCAGGGTCCCAGAGCAAGTAATAAAAACCAAGTCTATGTGGCTCCCAGTCCATGTTCTTGGGTTTGTGCTGGTGGTCAGTAATGTGGCCTCAAGGACAGGGTTCAGGGTGGAGTCTTGGGTGCAGCTAATCCATCCTTACACATCAATTTACTTGATCACACATCACACTGCATCTAGAGCTGCACCAGGATCTGGGACAGAGATAAATCAAATATGGTCACGCCCAGATCACTAAAAGGTTAGGCATGCCAAGCAGATAATCTGGAGAGGTTAGAGCTGCACAGTCCCACTGGGTAGTGATGAGTTAAGAGAATATTTTCTAGAGTTGGGCCTTGGGAAGGATGAGTTACAGAAAAAGGGAAAAGTATGAGCAAAAGCACAGGCACATAAATAAGCAACTTGACTGATTGGGAATAAGGGGCGAGTGAGAACAAAGCATGGTGGTCAGGGGCATGGGCTCTGGTGCTGGGCTGTCTGGGTTCCAAGACCTGCTTTTCCACATTCTACTGTGCCCTTAGACAAATTCCATCACCCGTCCATGCTTCAGATTTCTCAACTGCATAGTAGGGGTAATAACCCTTGCTGTGAAAAGTTTACATACATGCAGTATTTCCCTTAGAACAGTGCTTGTCAAGTGACAGTAACAGTAAGCACTGGGCAGTCAGTAGAGGCTGGGAAGTTGCCAGGGGCCAGGTCATGAGGGCCTGGGCCCTTATTCTTAAGGGCAATGGAAAGCCTGCAGAGTTCACTAATGGGGGTGACAGCAAGTACGGTGAGGCAGCCCAGGGGGAGAAAGTGGCTGTGCAAGCACAGGGCATGCACACCCTCCTCAGCTTTAGGGGCTGTGTGCAACCCACCCCATTATTCTCACAGCCCCCACTTGTCCCACCACTGCTTTGTTAGTTATTGTATTCCCTCTCTAGGTAGGGAATTCCTTATAATCATCCCTGTTCATGATTGGCATACAGGAAGCTCCTCCAATTCTTTGCTGGAGGAATCCATGAGTCAGCAGGGAACAGTACAGGCAGAAGGGCGGGCTGGCTTCCAGTGCAGATGGAGGTGTACGAGGTCAGGCTGATCCAGGTACCACTTCTTTCTTGCAGGTGGACATTGCATCAGGGATGGCCATTGAAGGGATATGCTACGCCCAGGTACATGGTTGCTGCCAATTGGCCCATGCATGCTTGTAAGCAGAGGCTGGGCCAGAGTGGGGGCCCTTGTGTGATACATGACCAATTTAGTAGGTTGCTCCCAACCCAAAGGCTCTTGCTCTATACCACTTGCTCCTCACAACTAGCCTGGGGTGATTCCAAAGGAACCACACTGCTTCTCTCTGGGACTGTTTCCTCAGCCATCTAATGCTGGTAGATCCTGTCCCCCTTAGTGCTCAGAGATCACAGAACAGAGCTACTTGAGAGAGTTGGGATGTCAGGGCCTTGGTTATTACAGCCCTGCAGGCTGTGTGTTTGATGGTGGGGTGACCAACCTGGGGCTGACCTATTTAGCCCTGACTCCTGGGTGAGTCAAAAATACTAACCTCCAGGTCAACAAGTAACCAAAACACTACTAAACAGGGGGTCCTGGGACTTGCAAGGCCTGGTGTGAATGAGCTATACAGCAGCATTCAAAACCAGATTTCTGACTGCGAAGTCCCATCAGACTGCTGCGGGACACTGTCAGTTCCTTGGAGCCATGTAAGCAGCATGCAAATAGAGACTATAATGATAAGAGGTGGCCTGCCTTCTCTAGGAGACCAAGGAGCCACTGAGGCCCGTACCTTTGCATGGTCCAACACCAGAGCCCACAGACAATGGCAAGACTTGGACCCTAGCCTTGTCATGGACTGGACAAACATAAGCAAGTCTTTATTGTCCTCTGGCCCTGCTCCCCAACAAACTAACATTCTGTTGTTTCAGAACATTCCCACCCGGGACCGGCTAGAGGGCATGGCAGCCTTCAGGGAGAAACGACCCCCCAGGTTTGTGGGCGAATGACTCCCACTTAACCTCTAGCATGGGAGATGCACACCTTAAAGGGCAGGACCCACAAGGAAAATTTGCAGCAGGCCTGCCCTCCTTGTTTCATCTCTCCGGGCTTCACTTTCCTCACAAGGACAATGATGGCTATAACATGATTGTTACGGTGCCTGGTACTAAGGTGCTGACCATGCTAACTACTAACTACCTTCATCATTCTTCACCCTGGCTAGATAATCACTGGGGTCGGGTTTGCTTGGAGAATACCTGTCTTTCCTACTCCAGTGATGAACTAAGGATTAAAATGGACTCCTCTGGGCTTCTGTATTGTTGGCTCTCAGGCCTCACCTCTGCCTCTAAGTTATAAGGTGCTCACCAGAGATGGCAAGAGGTTGTAAGAAGCCCCCTGCCCCCCAATCTCTAACTCTGTACAGTAGAGATCATAAAGAAACCCTGGTAGGTGAGTAGGTGCCAGGAATCAGACTGCAGATTCCAGCTCTCTCCCAGTTATTCTCTGTGTGCCTCAGGTTCCTCATCTTCAAAATGAAACTGCTGTGAGGATATTTTAAAAATAAATAAAATGCCTCATGTTCAAATATATGTGAGTTATTAATGTGCAGTGTTCTTGTGAGAAACAAATCATTGCTGTGAAAACATTCTGTAAACTACAGGGTGGCAGGCCAATCTCTGCAGTTGCCTGACACTGAGAAACAAAGCGGGGCTCACATGCATATATGCACATGAGTCTCAGGCACCACCCTCTTGTACCAAGACAGAGGAAGAGAAGGCTACATCCTACACCAGGGCCTTGTGGCCTTTAACAGACCTAAGCTCTGCCTGAGCTTTCTGAGCCTATGCATGGTCCTAGAGTCACTAAGTCACGGGCATGGACACATACCAATAATGTTGTTCATTTACTGCCAAACACAAATGTGATCCAAGGCTGTGCTTATTTCCTGGAAGGGAGAAGAGCCCAGACCCTAGAATCAGCCCCAACCTAACAAGCTGCAAACTACTCAGGCAAGTAACAACCTTACTGAACTTCCTTTTTCTCATCTATTAAATAGGGAGATTAAAACCCCAGAGGAAGGTTGTGAATGAGACCAAAGTTGGATGGGTACTTAGTGTAGAACTGGTCCTCTGCAGGCACAACATCCCACCACATCTTTGTATTTGCAAAAGCTAGTTAGTATCAGGTAACAGAATGTTGTGAATTACTAGGACCCAGGTCAGGAAACTAAGACAGGCTTTTGAAATCATGCAGAAGAGTGAACGAGAGAAAATACAGTGCAACTTCAGGAGGAAGGTTACAAATTCCCCTTACCCAGTGGGACACTGGTGAGCAATAGTTTGGAATATGGTTTAGAATAAGTCTCATTTGATTCCAATAGATGGTATGTAGCACTCCAGTTAAGAGTGTGGCCAGTTAAGAGAATAAACTTCTAAACCTAAAATATGCTAATAAAATAGAAATTTATTTTTGTTCTTTGAAAAACTTAAAACACATGAATGGCAAAACATGTTTTGTTAGTTGTCAGTAATACGGCAAGAAAGGAGCCCATACTATCCTCTACAGAGCGGATTTGCAGAGAATGTAAACAAAAGCTTCTGATAGTTTATATTGTGATTGAGGCTGGTTCTCAAAAAAACCTGTATTTTTTGTGGCTCCTCCTGTTCCCCTCAGTTCTGGTCACAGTCACACTCTACTTAAAAATTTGACAGATTGAGATATACAATTCCCAATCTTCTACCTACACACTATTCTCAGTCCCAAGTCCCACCATGGTCCTCCAGCACACCCACATACACAGAATGCTGTGCTACTCAGTTTAACATGTAAAGTTGGAGGGGAAAGGCCACAAGGAGAATATTGCAAATGGCAAAAAATTTATCTCTTTCCTCCACCCCACAAGTAGAAGGTACTTTGGTATCAATTTATTTAAAAAGTAGGTTTCTTTTTCCCTTTTTTCTCCCTTCCCATCAGAAGTTCTACCTTCCAACAAACATATTTATATAAGCATATATTTCCCAGACTATTTTTCATATACTTTTCCAGTGGCTGCACATAAGCAGGAATAACAACTCAAGAGACTTCTTTCAAACATAAAATTTAACATAATATCAAGGTCTCCCTGTAGGTTTTTCTTTTCCCCTCCCAGTGACAAACTCCCAGTTAAGGAAGTGGCCAGGCCTAGAGAAAAGTAACTGGCACAGGTGTTCCAACACAAGGTCACAGCCCTCCCAAAGTGCAGGGCTTGACTTTTCAAATATGCTGAAGGGGTGTTCTCAGAATGATCCCAACATGATTTAGGATTATGGCCATCATACAAATGCAACCATTTGGTAGTTTACAGAACACCATCAATACAAGATGGCCAACTCACAAACTCCAACGACGGGTGTCAACGTTCAGTCAATGAAAGGGTGGAAGACCTGCCTGCTGATGAGCAACAAAGAGTATCTCTGCAGCCTCTTGGGTTAAAAAGGGCATTTAATGCAAAGGGAGTCTCTGATAATTCATGAAATGCATTCTGAAGTCATTTAGAATGGAGGTTGCAATCTTCTGTGCTTGGGGGTCTGCCTCATTATGCTCCTGGATGTCACACACAAGTTTCAATCCTTCTTCTTCAATTAACATTTTGCAGTATTTGCTGGCTGAAAGAAAATCAAACAAAAAACTTGATAGACAAATTGGTATTTTAAATATTCCCAAGTCACTACCTTCACCCTTTTGAAGAAAGGGTTCAAAGGTTTAAGCCCTTTGACATAGGAAGTAACCTAAAATGAGTCAATTCAAAAGAAATAGGTCAAACTTAAATAATGCTTGGCTTGTATAGTGACATAACAGACGATTATTTTAGTATGTTTACGTCCAGACAACTATGTTTTACATATCTCTAATGTTAGCAAAAAGGGATAAGGACAGAAACATCTTTTATTACAAAATTAATACACATTTCAGTTTCAGGCAATTATGGTGAGGTAGATAACCTGAAAATACCAGATGCTGGATAAAATATAATTGAAAATTTTTTCAATGTAATAGTTGAATGTACAAAGTAAAAGAAATGTCCAGAAGCCAGATACAAAGAGAAGGAAGCGCCTAAGGTACATAACCTAACCTGCAGCTACTCTGGGGCAGAGAGGGACTGTCAGTTTCAGTAATCTAGGAATTTAGATTCTAATTTAGGAAGAAGTTAGAAGCAAAACCAATTCATAAAGCTGGTTCCTGAAAAGGGTAGACGAGAGAAGGGCTAAGTCAATGAAATATCGTTATCTCAGCCTAGACTCCAGGCTGTATATAGGAGTAGAGAGAAGTCTTTCTTGAGAATTCATAACCTCAGTCCCAAGTGGATACAGGATTTGAATTAATACTACCTAAATGTTCTGGGAACACTTGAGCTGAGAAATTAATATAAAAATTAGTCTAATCCCAAGGAAATCTCTGGAGCACTTGACAGAAGCAAATAAAAAACTGTGTTGAAGACACATGTCCACAATTCAGTCTAAAAAGGATTCTCTTAATCAGTCCAAGAGCAGATTAAACAGAGAAATAATGATCCAAAAACACAATTATGACAATTAACCAAAAATTACTGCACACAAAAAACAGATATAGGGACTATTTATTTAAAAGCTTACAACCTGCACAATCAGCATGCCCTCAGCAGTCACAGCCGCACCTTGCAGCCAGCCGCACCGGGGGCCAGCCCCAAACACCAGTGCACCTGCATAAGTCATGACCCTGCCAAAACAGAAGGGCACAGCAGCCCATACAAGGGACAATCCTGGGCATCTCACTGGTGGCCTGATGCAATTGCACTGCTGAACTCCAACATAAGGCCACTTCTTAAAGACCAGGAACCAAAGCTAATCACAGAAACAAACAGAGATTTAGGCAAAATGAGGAAATGGACGAATACTTTCCAAATAAGGGACAAGACAAAAATATTAGGAAAAGAACTAAATGAAACAAAGATAAGCAATCAACCAGATAAAGTGTTCAAAGTAACGATCAGAAAGGTCCTCACCAAACTTGAAAGAAGAATGGATTAGCACAGTAAGAATGCCCAAAACGATATAGAAAATATAAGACGGCAACAATCAGAGCTGAAGAAAACAAAAATACACTGGAGGGGATCAATTGCAGATTAGATTATATAGAAGAGTGAATCAATGACCTAGAAGAGAGAGGGGTAGAAATCAACCAAGCTCAAGAGGAGAAAGAAAAAATAATTTCTTAAGAATGAGGAAAGTTTGCCCTGGCTGAGTGGCTCAGTTGGCTGGAGCATCCTGTACACCAAAAGGCTGTGGGTTTGATCTCCGGTCAGGGTCCACACCTACATTGCAGGTCCAGTCCCTGGCTGGGGCACATACAGGAGGCAACTGATTGATATCTGTCTATCTGTGTCTCTCTCTCCCTTCTACTCTCTAAAATCAATAAGCATATCCTTAGGTAAGGATTGTTTTAAAAAATGAAGTGCCCTGACCAGTGTGGCTCAGTTTATAGGACAGTGTGGCATCGTCCTGTAAAGCAAAAGGTTGCAGGTTTGATTCCCAGTCAGGGCACATGCCTGGGTTGCAGGCACAGTTCCCAGTTGGAGTACCTGTGAGAGGTGTGTGATCAATGTTTCTCTCACACATCAATGTTTCCCCTCCTCTCTTTCTCCCTCCCTTCCCCTCTCTATAAATTATAAATAAATAAATAGATCTTTTTAAAAAATGAAAATTTACTAACATTCACATTCTAGGGTGTCCCAGAAGAAAAGGGAATAAAATTTATCTGAAGAAATAATAGATGAAAACTTCCCTAATGTGGGGAAGGAAACAAACATGCAAGTCCAGGAAATATATAGAGTCCCAAACAAGCTGGACCAAAAGAGGACCACACCAAGACACATCGTAATTTAAATGCCAAAGTTTAAAGATAAAGAGAGAATCTTAGAAGCAGCAAGAGAAGAGAGTTACCTACAAAGGAGTATCCCATAAGGCTATCAGCTGATTTCTCAAAAGAAGCTTTGCAGGCAAGAAGGGACTGGCAAGAAGTATTCAAAGTGATGAAAAGCAAGGACCTACAACCAAAGCTATCACTTAGAATGGAAAGGCAGATAAAGTGCTTCCCAGACAAGGTAAAGATAAAGGAGTTCATCATCACCAAGCCATTATTATATGAAATGTAAAAGGGACTCATTTAAGAAAAAGATGATCAAAACTATGAACATTAAAATGATAACAAACTCACAACTATAAACAATAGAACCTTAAAAAATTAAAACACAAACAATCTAAGCAAACAACCAGTACAGGAACAGAATGATAGGTATGGGGATCATCTGGAGGGTTATCAGCTGGGAGGGGGAAGGGGGAGTAGGGGGTAATGGTGCAGGGATTAAGAAGCATGATTGGTTGGTACAAAATAGACGGGGAAAAGTTAAGAATAATACAGGAAAGGGTGAAGCCAAAGACCTAATATGCATGACCCATGAACATGAACTAAAGGAGGTGGGATTGCTGGAGGGAAGGGGAGTACTGGGTGGAGAGGAGCGAAGGGAGAAGAAATTGGGACAACTGTAACAGCATAATCAATAAAATATACTTTAAAAAATCAAAATAAAAGTTGCCTTTTTTTTTTAGTATAAAATGATAATCTATATTTCTTTTATAATAAAAGCCATATATTTTACCGTTATCCTTAGCAAAAGATATAAGTCAAAAATTCTCAAAGGGGAATTTAAAACAGCAAAACATAGAAAAACATTTATTCTAGCTGGGAGACAACTCCTGACCCACCAGCCTCCCACAAATCATTAATTACAAAGAGGCAGATCTATGTATCACTACAGAAAAAGTATTCATGATAAGCTATTGAGTGAAAAGAGCAAGCTATACTGTACAACAAAATGCATGAAATGAGCCCGTTTAAAAACATTATCATATTCACATATAATAGTATATATTACAGTATATATATAGAAAATTATTCAGAATAGTTACAGCTATCAACATTTAAAAAAAAAAATAATAGGAGTTTGAGTCAAACTGACAACATATGCCAGGGAGCAAGATCGCAAATGCTCCCTGCAGCTATCAAATTATTAGTAGTGCTTGCCTGTGGGAGACAGATGCTCTTCTATGTTGCTTGACATTCACTTCTAAATAAGTTATAATCCTGTTGCATTTTTTAAACTAAAAGCTTTTCAGTTTCTTTTTAAAAGGAATTGAACTCAGGACACAGATAAAACAATTTTTTTCAAATTCCACATTGAACTTTATCATTATACTAAATACATACGGTTTTTACTGCAGACATGATGCATAGCCCATAGTGCCCAGAGCTGAACCTCTGGTTGAGAGAAGTTGCCAAGGAGTGGGAAAAATGGCTTGAAAGATCTAAAAAGGTACAAGATGTTCATTTAGAACACAGGCTAACATCAGGTATATAAGAATAATTTTCAACATTTTCCCCATATGGTCAATTCCTCCCTGAGATAGATGTATTACAGAAAATACAACAGGAGCTAGCATTTAAGAAATTTCCTTCTGTGTCAGACACTCTATACATGCCATATCTCATCCTTAATCTTGCATACTGTCAGCCTCATTTTACAGAGGAGGAAAACCAAGTCTCAGATTTTCTAAAAGTGATTTCCCAGTATCACAAAGAAATAGGATTTGAACACAAGGCTATTTAACTCTAATATTTTATCTTTGTGCCATGGCCTCTACACAGTGAGTAGACTGAGGACAGGCTTTAAGAAAAGCACTACACCACCATGAAATTACCTGTAGGTCACCAATGCTGTCATCCTACAACTTGAACTTGGCCAACTCTGGATGGTTGCATACTATACAAAAAGAGAAATAAGGATGCTAGTATTCCACCATTTTTAAAGGGTCATTAATAGGCCATTTCATTTGTAATTACATATATAGGAAACAACATAACATTTCAAAACACAAGAATCATTACCCAAATTTAGGTACGCCTTCTTGCCAAAATATCAATTACGTAAAAACCATTACATATGTAGAATATGAACAGTCATGTGGAAAACAAAGCAATAGAAAGAGGCTTCTGGACAGCATGGATGGAACTGGAGATCATGCTGAGTGAAATAAGCCAGTTTGTGAAAACCAAACACCATATGACCTCACTTGTAAGAGGAATCTAATGAATAAAATAAACTAACGAGCAAAATAGAACCAGAGGCACAGAATCATGCAACACACTGATAGCTGTATAAGGGAAGGATGGGCGGGGATTGATTGAAAGAAGGTGAAGGGATTAGTCAGAGAACATATAAGAAGGACCCATGGACACGGACAGTGGTGAGGGAACTGATTATGGAAGTCGGGCCATACTGGGCCGGGGTGGGGGGGGGGTGATGAAGGGGGAAAAAGTTGGACAACTGTAATAGCATAAACAAAAAAATAGCAGATAAAGTAAACAAAAGGGGGGGAGACTTCTGTTTAAAGATAGAGAGCAGGCATTCACTACTTTCCTAAACCCTATTTACAGAAAAATACTTTAAAATAAAAGACTAACACAAAGAACAAAGCAGAAGAAAAGGGTAACTGATTCGATAGATCATTGATTCACTAGATCTAGCATTGGGCAATGATAAAAAAAAACCAAGCATGCCCTGGCTGTTGTGGCTCAGTGGATTGAATGCTGGCCTGCAAACTGAAAGGTGGCCGGTTCGACTCCCAGTCAGAGCACATGCCTGGGTTGTGGGCCAGGTCCCCAGCTGGGGGCATGTGAGAGGCAACCACACATTGATGTTTCTCTCCCTTTCTTTCTCTCTACCCTCCTCTCTGTAAAATAAAATCTTTAAAAAATAAACAATTTGAGCAGAACCCCCTCAAGAGACTTAAAAAGTCGGCACACCGGGAACTTCAGGAATTGCGATTAGAGGTGTAGTTAAAAAGAGGATTGGTTGAAAGGACCAAAGAATCAAGACTCCCAGATATCATCTCCCATCCTCCTACATACTGGGCAACCCCATGAACTGAGGGGTGAAACTACCATGGTGAAAACAGGAAGCTGGAGCGATAATCTGTTGTGTTGGCCAAAAAGTTCATTCAGTTTTCCCCATAAGATGGCTCTAGTAGTAGCATTTATTTGTCTTTAACTTCATTTGAAACAATTTTGTTAACACTGTATTGTGACAGCTGTCATATAAGGGTGCATTTAAAAAATGTTATCAACCCTAGCTGATTGAGTGCTGGCCTGAGAATCAAAAACATCAACTGGCTCAATTCCCAGTCAGGGCACATGCCTGGGTTGCGGGCCAGGTCCCCAGCTGTGGGGCATGTGAGAGGCAACCTATCAATGTATCTCTCACATTTCTCTCCCTCTCTCTCATTCCCTTCCCCTCTCTTTAAAAGTAAATATTTTTTTAAAAAATTTATCAAAAAATTGTTATATTTTTGTATAGCCATTTTCATAGCGAAGAGGGAAGAAAATAACAAACATTTTTGGTTTATTATGCTTTATTATTTCAAGAAAGGAAAAACGCCCTGACTGGTGTGGCTCAGTAGGCTGGGTGTCACTCCACAAAGCAAAATGTCATTGGTTTGATTCCTGGTCAGGGCAAATGCCTGGGTTGTGGGCCAGGTTCCTGGTAGGGGGTTGGGGACATTCAAGATGCAACCAATCAATGTTTCTCACATCAATGTTTCTTTCTTTCTCTCTCCCTTACCCTCTTCTTTAAAAATAAATCAAGAAAACCTTTTTTAAAAAGAAAGGTAAAAATGCAACAAACACACACACACACACAGATTTGTGCAGTGTATGGAGAAAGTGCTGTGACTGATTGAACATGTCCAAAGTAGCTTGTGAAGTTTCATGCTGGAAATTTCTCACTGGACGATACTCCAAGGTTGTCTGGTAGACCACTTGAAGTTGATAATGATCAAACTGAGACATTAATTGAGAACACTCAGTATTATACCACACGCGAGATAGCTGACACACTCAAATTATTCAAATCAAGGGTTGAAAATAATTTGCACCAGCTTGGTTATGTTAATCACTTTAATGTTTGGGTTCCACGTAAGTTAAGTGAAAAAAATCTTCTTGACTATATTTGTGCATGTGATTCTCTACTGAAATGTAATGAAAACATTCTGTTTCTAAAACAATTGTGATGGGCGATGAAAAGTAGGTACTTTACAATAATGTGGCATGGAAGAGATCATGGGGCAAGCGAAATAAACCACCACCCACACCAAAAGCCAGTCTTCATCCAAAGAAGGTGATGTGTATATGGTGGGATTGGAACAGAGTTCTCTGTTATGAGCTTCTTCCAGAAAACCAAACTATTAATTCCAACAAATACTGCTCCCAATTAAACCAACCTTAAGCAGCACTTGACGAAAAGGGTTGGAATTAGTCAACAGAAAATGCATCATATTCCATCAGGATAATGCAAGACTGCACGTTTCTTTGATGACCGGGCAAAAACAACTGTTACCGCTTGGCTGGAAAGTTCTGATTCATCCATCATATTCACCAGACACTGCACCTTCAATTTCCATTTGTTTTAGCTTTTACAAAATTTTCTTAATGGGAAAAATTTCAATTCCCTGGAATACTGCAAAAGTTACCTGGAACAGTTCTTTGCTCAAAAAGATACAAAGTCTTGGGAAGATGAAATTATGAAGTTGCCTGAAAGGTAGCAGAAGGTAGTGGAACAAAATAGTGAATATGTACGTTGTTCAATAAAGTTACTGGTGAAAATGAAAAGTGTCTTTTAGATTTACTTCTAAAATGAATGAACTTTTTGGCCAACCCCATAAATACAAAATGCTGAGACTCTACTGCCCTCAATTCTCTTCCTCTAGTGGCCTTTCAGACTGTTGGGAGTCAAGCTTATAGTTTTCAATCAGGAGAATAAAAGATTCTTCTTCACATAAATCTCATCCAGTTCAGAACAAAAGATCTAATGACACTGACACTGAGGCACAACTAATCCAGGTCATTTGACAGTGAAGCCCACTGTTGACAAGCTTCATCCAATGGCACAGTCTCTGAACAGCTGAGGATCACCATACACTTTAAGAAAATTTATAACATAAAGGAAGAAAAATAGGGGAAAAAGTAACCTGAAGGAAACAGAGACCTTGGAGGAAGAGAAAATCTTAAACCCCCAAACTATCATTAATACCTTACCTCTAAAGAACTAATAGCTGCTCTTAGAAATTAAAAATAGCAAAAGTGCAAAATTCAACAGAAGTTGAAAAAGAAAAAAAAAGACAGATAGGGAAATAGGTAAGAAGGAAAAGATGAATCTGGGAGTACCCACATCCCCCAAAAAAGGAGCTGGAAAGAGGGATCAGGGTGGAAGGGAGGGTGGGAGAAATTTCCCAGGACTGAAGAAAATGAGCTTCCAGAGCCATAAGTAGTCAAACATAACAGATGAAAATATACCCACAACAAGATGCATCACTGTCATTTCCAGACACCAAGATAAAAATCTTAAAACTTCCAAAGAAACATAGCAAGGGACTTCTCAACAGTGATACTGAGAAGTAAAAGACAACACAGCAATGACTTAAAAAATTCAGAAGGGAAAATACTTCAAAACTAAAATTCTATATTCAGCCATTTGATCAATTAAATGTGAAGACCTTTTTAAACAAATGAAGATCTGAAATTTTCTCGTTCACACACCTCTTCTTAGGAAGCTACTAAGCATATGATCCAACAGAATAAGGGCATATACCATGAAACATGAAGCCATGCAATCCAGGAAATAGGAAGTCCCATTTAAGAGAGGCAAAAGGAATCCCCAGGTTCTGCCTGGGTAGCTCACTTAGTTAGAGCTTTGTCCCACAAAGATAGAGGTTTAATCCCCGGTCGGGGCACATACAGGAAACCAAAACGCACATAAATAGGTGGAACAACAAATCAATGTTTCTCTCTCTCTAAAATCAATCAATTTTTAAAAAATTCTCCAAGGATGACAGTAAAGGAATATCCTGGGATGACAGCAATGTAACAGATATATAACCCTGGCTGGTGTGGCTCAGTGGGTTGAGCGGCAGCCTGCAAACCAAAGGGACACTAGTTTGATTCCCAGTCAGGGCACATGCCTGGGTTGTAGGCCAGGTGCCCATTTGGGAGTGCACAAGAGGCAACTGATTGGTGTTTCTTTAGCACATTGATGTGTCCCTCCCTCTCTTTCTCCCTCCCTTACCCTCTCTCTAAAAATGAATAAATATATATTTTAAATATAGCAGATATTTAAAAAAACAAAACTAAACATCCCAGATGAAAGAAAGATATCAGGCTCTGGAAAAGAAGTCTCTGAGAAGCTGAAGTGGACAGAGTATGTTTGAATGTACCAAAAGGAGATTTGTACTTGGAGTATAGGAAAGGGTGTGCATAGATAGGGACACTGAGAAAAAGAACCTTCATTTTCCAAAGTGGGGAAACAAATTGATAGATAATGCCTAAAACTGCAAAGTCAAAAACAGCAACAGGGCCCCGATTGCTGTGGCTCAGTGGGTTGGAAGTCGTCCCACAAACTGAAAGGTCACCGGTTCGATTCCTGATCAGGGCACATGCCTGGGCTGCAGGCCAGGTCCCCAGAGAAGGGCGGGTACAAGAGGCAACCACCTGGTGTTTCTCTCCCACATTGATGTGTCTCTCCCTCTCTTTCTTCCTCCCTTCCCTACTCTCTAAAAAATAAATAAATGAAATACTTAAAAATAAAATAAAAGGAGCAACATATATTAGAGATATGGAGGTAAATACCAAAAGAGATAGCTTTAAAAATAACTGAATGTGGGAAAGAGAATTAGAATAAGTCATATACAATGCTTGCATATATAACCTTTTTTTTTAAGATTGTATTTATTTATTTTTTAGAGAGAAGGGAAGGGAAGGAGAGAGGGGGAGAAAAAGATCAATGTGTGGTTGCCTCTCATGCGCCAACTGGGGACCTGGCCCCAGGTATATGCCCTGACTAGGAATCGAACCAGCAACCCTTTGGTTCATAGGTCGGTACTCAAACCACTGGGCCACACCAGCCAGGGCTAACTTTTACAAAAGAAAAAATATCAGGGGGGAGGAGGGGATAAGGGGACTAAATGATAAAGGGAAAAAAAAAAATACTGTAAAGATTTTTTAAAGGGTCACTGGTTCAATTCCCAATCAGAGCACATGCCTGGGTTGTAGGCCAGGTCCCCAGTTGGGGGCGTGTGAGAGGCAACCACACATTAACGTTTCTCTCCCTCTCTTTCTCCCTCCCTTCCCCTCTCTCTAAAAATAAATAAATAAAACCTTTAAAAAAGAGATTTTTTAAAGAGAAAAATATCAGAAGAAATCCAACAAAATATTAATAGAGGTTAGCTTTGAAGGATAAAATATGGGTGATTTACAATATATTCTTTATACTTTTCTGTGTTTCCCACTTTCTACAACAAATACATGTTTCTAACATTCTTGTGATCTAGAAGAACAGGTTTTCTGCAAAAAGAGATTACTCTATGTTTTGTAAAGAGGAATGGCTCTTGTACCAGATCCCGGAGAAAAGCTTCCTTCTGAAGGTCACAGGAGATCCAGGGCTGTTCGTCAGATGTCAGGTGGGCTAGGATGCCTGCAGCAAAATAGCTGACTTCCATTTCTTTGCTATGGAGCAAGATGCTGATATGCTTCATCACATCTTTGGTCACCAGCTTGGAAGAGAGTTCTCTGACTTCAGCTATGTTGTTCTACAGGTCAAATGGAGCAGGAAAGAAAGGGAGAGTCAGGAACTGGTTCCTCTCCCTCTCCTAGTGCTCAGCTCAGATACATTCACAACACTCAGTCCTATCCCACTCCCCCTCAATTTCACCTAATACCCACAATCCCATCCCCTGATGAGTATGCTAGGTAATAACAAACCAGTCAATGAGCACTTACTAAGTGCCAGGCACTGTACCAGATAGACAAAAAATGTCTTTTTTATCTACCTTATTTCATCTTTAAAATAGTCGTACAAAAAAAATACGACACTCAGACCAAATTGTCAGGTTCACACTGCTAATACCTGGCTGAACTAGAATATAAATCCAGGCCTGATTCAAATACTTAATATTCTTGGGGACCTACTATATATTATACTTGCTTGAAGTTTAACAGTAACAATGAAAGGCAGGTGGTATTTTATTTTATTTATTCTATTCATTTTTTTATGTTGTGTTAACATATTGCCACAAACCTAGTTGCTTAAAACATATACACCTTTTTGTCTCTCACAGTTTTTGTGGGTCAAGAGCCCAGGCACAGCTCAGCTAGGTCCTCCACCTTGAAGTCACACAAGGCTGCAAAGTGCCAGCTGGGGCTGCGTTCACATCTAGCCCTAACCCAGCCCCAGATGACAACAGCTACTTGAGTGACTCCACAGGAGACCAGCATGACCATACAGCTGAACTGAATTCAAGCTGTTGACCCACAGATTCCTAAGTAAATAAAGTGGCTGCTGTTTTAGGTCATAGTCTGTTCATAGCAACAGATGACTAAGATATAATGGTATTTACTTTACAGGAATAACATGAAGATTAAACAAGTTAATGCATGTCGACTGCTTACAAAAGTGCCTAGCATATAGTAGGTACTACATAAATGTTAGTTTTCTGATTTTTAGTAATTAGAATTAATTTTTAGTAATTAGAATTAAAACAAAACCTTACCAAAAGGCCAAGTACTTTGCTTTGTATTGCTGACTCTGAAAAAGTCTGTCAAAGGAAGATGAAGGTTATTTTATCATAAAGAAAAGAACTTTTTACACATAAACTCAATCCTGAATTCCCACCTCCAAGACTTGGACAAAGATTGCCAATCCCTGATTTTCAATAAAGTGTTTGCAGACAGCTGGAGACTCATCTGTAAGATTCCAAAGTGCTTTCAAAGTGAACAAGAAGGTGACATCCTCTAAATTCTCAGTAGTCTTTTGTTTTACTATTGCTAGAAGTTCCTACAAACAAAGAGACAAAAGAGTTAGACACCCAAATGACTAACTCAATTCCAGTATAAGGAAAGCAACAGTTAAGAAAAGGTTTATATCAAAACTGGGTTCTACAACACAAACAAAGGAACTAAATAGAACAAAGAGCAGAATAGCAGTCAATAGGGGGGAGGGGAGAGGGAGAGAAGGGGGATAAGTAAGGGAAGGGATTAATTAAAGAGCCTGTATGAAAGACTCATGGACATGGACAACGGGGAGGGATATGATTGTGGGAGAGGGGGTGGGTTGGGTGGGGGAGAGAAATTGGGGGAAAAGGGGACAACTGTAATTGAAAAACCAAAAAAAAAAAAAAAAAACTGGGTTCTAAACTCAAGTTCTACACTTAAAGCTTTGTGATCCGTTTTTCTCTATAAAGTAAGTTACATCTATCTCCTAGGGTTTTTATGAGGATGAAATGAAAAATTAAAGTTTAATAGTCTGGTTCGTGGTGTTTGTTAATAAACCTCATAGTCAAGTACATATCAGCTTTCCATTTATTTATTTATTGAGAATATCTGGAAGTCAGACGCTTAATTCAGGTAAGAGAGACAGATAAAAAATAGTTTGTTTTTCTCAACTAAATAAAATAATTTTAAATTTTGATAAATGTTCTGAAAGAAACACATAAAAGAACTGACTTTAGAAAACGCGGGAGGGGGTAGCTTCCATACCAAGGTAGAACGTAAACTGAGACAGAAGAAAAAAAGCATGCTAGCCAGGTAAGAAATGGGAACATAGAGGAGGGAGGCAGGGGGAATATGACCAGCAATGAAAAAGTCTGCTGTCCCAAGTCACTGAGCAGGTCAGTATGGCTAGAAGATAACACTGATATTATCACCATTATGTCCTAATAGTATGAAGAAACCACTGGCTCTCTTTAACAGTTATTCCAACATACCATTTCAGATCAGAGGACTTCTGGTAATAGTTAAACTAGTATTTATGCTTTCTTTCAGGCATATTAAACTGTCATGTGAGCGGGAAAAAACAGCCTTTTTCAATTCACCAGCTAATGAAGATACATAAAGTATAACAGCACTAAATAAAGCAGAATGTCTGTTTTCAGAAGGAATGAGACATATCTCAAGTGTTTTACCCAACCAGGACAGAATGTATCAACAGAGCTCATTGCAAAAATAAAGCCGTGAGAGCCACGAGAATATAAGTGAGGCCCACAACACTGGTCGCATTCGTCTAGACAATAGGGTGAACGGCAGCAAAACAGGGACAGGCAGGAGTGAGACTGACCCTGAAAGCAATGACTGTGGCCAAGCCCATGCTTAGATAATCAACATATTTTATCTTAAAGATACTCAAAATAACTGAAATACAGCATTACTCCATGACAGATGCCTGTTTTTCAGACGATGCCAGTTTTCAGATGAAGAATCTGAGGCATAAAGGGGATAAGTAAATTATCTAAGGTCTTATGGCTCATGGCTGAAAATCTGGTTTGTTCTCATCTAAAGCCTTAACTACCTCACACCATTTCTCCAAGACTACAGTGCTATTCCTCCCTCTATGTCACTTTCAGTACCTGCTCTCTGTCAATATCAGTATCTTTCTCTCTCCATCTCTATCTCTATTCCTGTTACCATTCCCAACAACTTCAATGTTCTTCCATCACATCATCTTGGCAAAACTTCTACCTCAGTTAAGCCCTACTTCAAGCCCCACCAACAAACATCTGAATATTAAGACTGTGCTTGAGTCTCACTTTCCTTATCTCCCCACCGCCTTAAAATTTTTAAAAATATTTTATTTATTTATTTCTAGAGAGAGGGGAAGGGAGGGAGAAAGAGAGGGAGAGAAACATGGATGTGCGAGAGATACACCAATCAGTACCTGGCCTGCAACCCAGGCATGGGCCCTGGCTGGGAATCAAACCAGTAACCTTTTGGTTCACAGGATGGATTGTAGGTCCCCAGTTTGGGGAGGCTGGGGGTGTGAAAGGCAACCAAATGATGTTTCTCTCACACATCTATGTTTCTCTCCCTTTTTCTCCTCCCTTCCCCATCTCTCTGAAAAATAAATAAAATCTTTAAAAATCTCTCTCTCTCTCTCTCAAAGTTGTCTACGTTTCTCACCTCCCATTTGATCATCACTGTACTCCAATCAGGTTTTGTCTCACTACCCCACCTAAATAACACAAGTAAGATGACTAATAACTTCCAACTTGCCAAATCCAATGGTCAACTTTCTGTCCTCTTCTCACTCAACCACTCAATAGCACCTGACATGACTGCCCTATTTTTCTTGGAATATTTCTTAGATTCTAAGACACCACTCTTTCCTGGTTTCCCAACTCATTTGGGTTGCTCCTTTTCTATCTCCTTTTTTAGCTTCTCCTTTTCTTCCAACATACCTATTTCAGCCCTCTTCTTCTCCCTCTATATGCCCCACACTTTCTAGGTGATTGCCTCCCATGTCAGAACGGATTATTCAAATTATTTCTCTAGTCCTGTCCAGTTCTCTGAGCTGCACCCCATATATTAAACTGCCTACTTGACATCTCGAGCATCTAAGAAATTATCGATTCCAAAACCACTCTTGATTTTCATCCCCTAAACCTACGAGGTAGACAGCAAATACTCACAAGATTCCACTTATAACAGCAACGCAAAATGTAACAGCCTTAGGAATAACTGTAAGAAATATACACTACCAGCACTGGCTGATGTGGCTCAGAGGATTTAGCGCGGGCCTGTGAACCAAAGGGTGGCTGGTTCGATTCCCAGTCAGGGCACACGCCTAGCTTGTGAGCTAGGTCCCCAGTTTAGGGTTGCACGAGAGGCAGTCACACATTGATGTTTCTTTCCCTCTGCTTCTCCATCCCTTCCCCTCTCTCTAAAAATAAATAAATAAAATCTTTAAAAAAAGAAAAAAGAAATATACACTATCAAATAAAGAAAACATCCACATACTTCTGCGGGACAGGAAAGACTGAATAAATGGAGTAACATACACTATTCTCAGAAAGAATTAATATCAAAGATGTCAATTCTTCTATGTCAATTTATAAATTTAGCACAATCCCAAAGAAAACAAGGCTTTTCTAGATCTGGACAAGCCAATTCTGTTTTTCACATAGAAAACAAAGATAAGTGAAAGAAACCCAAGGAAAGATATAACTATTAGAGGATTTAAAAAGCTAGTAAATAAAGTTTGATAGCAACATTTAAACAGACATACAAATTAACACAACAGAACAAACTCAAGAAATAGATGCAAATACATATGGGAATTTAATATATAATAAAGATGGCAATGCATAACAGTGGAGCAAAGATAAATTATTCAATAAAGGATGCAGAGGCAACTGGGCAGACATTGAGAAGAAAAACTGACCCCTACATCTCAAAAAATTCCAAGTAAAGCAAATATTTACATGTTAAAATAAGTTTTAAAAAATAGATAAAAACACATGAAGTCTTTTTTAAAATAATCATAAACATTTTTAAATTATTGTATAGCAAAACATGCCACAAAGTATAAAAACAGCCAACTGAAAAATGCATGCATCACATTTCATAGTCAAAGATGTATTTCCTTAATATATAAAGAAATGTACTATGTATTTAAAAAAAGCCAACAACCCAAAAGAAAAACATAAAGACCATGAATAGATAGTTCCCAGGAACTACAATTCTTTTTTTAAGATTTTATTTATTTTTTAGGGGAAGAGGAAAGGAGGGAGAGAGTGAGAGAAATATCGACATGTGAGAAAAACACTGACTGGTTGCCTCTCACACGTCTTCAACAGGGGTCTGGGATCTGGCCCACGACCCAAGCAAATTGAACTGGAGACCTTTCATTTCGCAGACCAGTCCTAAATCAACTGAGCCACACCAGCCAGGAGAGCTACAATTCTTAAAAATAAATAAATAAATAATAATAAAATAAAATAAAATATAAGATAAAATAAAGGCTCAAGCTTCATCTTAAAATAAGTGCAAAATAAAACAATGTAATTTTTTAGTGAGCAACGTCAACATAATCATAATGTAAACACTAATACCTGATTTCTTAATATTGTGATATAAGTTTACTGTGGTTGGGGGAGGAAGTAATTTGTAGGGATATATGCAGGCGAGCCAAGTCCTTTACCATAGCAACAGAATCACTAGATAACATCTGAAACTAATAAATCAAGAATTTGCAAAACAACTCTTTTAAGTTACAGTTAGTAAATAAGCATTTATTTAGAGATAAAGAGGTAAACATCATAAGAGACAGTTATAACAGTAGAGAGTTAATTTCTTCTGAGGAACAGGTCTTATAGATGTTTCATTTTATAGGCCTTTTAAAATGATTTGATTTTATAAACTATGTTCATAAATTACTTTCACTGAAAAAAAAAAGTTATAAAAGTGACAATCAACCTACCTTAACTGCCATGATGAGCTCCTCTTTAAGTTGTGCTATTTGCTCTGGTGACAGCTACAAGCAAACAAAAAGCCGATAGTGAAATACCAGATCTCTATCAAAGCTCGATCAAGACTAAGCAGAGAGTGATCTTGCCCTTAGCAATGACATACCTGCAAGGCTAGAATAGAGGTGATGCTCACTGCCATTGTTTGCATCTTGGGGTTTTCATGCTTACAGAGCCACCTCATCACAAATTTGGCAGCATCAAACCTGAAAAGCAGTATTTTTTTCTCATAATAAAGTTTGTAGAACTGTATATGCGGAACGGAGAAATCACTTAGCCAACCCCAACAAATTCTGTAACAAAAGTAGTCTCAGCTTCTAAAGCCTCTGCTATGAAAACCAAAAATCACAGGCATTGTTCATGTCAGCCTGTGCTTGATTCTCCTGCTGTTGGCAGCAACTATTATAAATGAATCTGGGAGATTACAAAGGTCTCAAGAGGAATCCCTCTGGAATCTAGGATGAGGATTTTTAGAAAATGATATTATCAATAAAATAATGAAAACAATGACACATTTAGTTTAGAACAGTCTGTACTTCTTAAACTGGGCACTGCTTTATGTACTTTACAAATATCACTATATCTAATCCTCATAAGAGTTACTATTTTACAAACAAGAAAACTTATGGACAAATATAATAAAAGCGCCAAGACTTGAATCCAAGTATGTTTGATTCTCTGGAGCCCCTGATCTGACTACTCTGGAAAACATCTGCAGGCAGGTTACTTCTATTCACCTCTGTGGAAGTGGCTCAACAGAGCATTCTCCCCAAACACCTTATCCCAGTCTTAATCAGACACTTGCTAAGATTATAACCCAAAAAGCCAACAATGCTCAGAGTAATACGGGTCAGCTCCCCAAAATCAAATGACCAACTTTTTTACTTGCCTGTCAAATGGAACATCCACAAGAATCCTGGAATTGGTTAAGGAGAGAAGACAATTCTTCTGTAACTTTAAGGGAATAAAGAAAATTAATTCTGAGTAAATATGTACTCAATTCTAAGTAAAGGTTCTGAGTATTTGGAAGGGGCTACGTATGAACTCTTCTGTGTACTTGGCTCTCTCCAAGTTCTTCATTTAACCTTACCAATAAACTTGGTGACATGCACCTTTGCCTAAAGAACAATTACTCTTCCCTTTTTTGGCAAAGAGGGGTATATGTGGAGAATGGAGTGGCCTCATGTATGTCAGTCCCAAACAATTACCTGAAGCCTAGCCCACCTACTAAAGGACAAATGTCTTTACCATATCTCATACCTAACTATGCTAGAGCTTCTTTCTTCTACCTAAGATTGGTAGGGGCTGAACTGGGCCTTTATAGATAGGAAAGAAAAAGAGGCAGCCTCCTGGAAAAGCTATAGGAATAGAGAAATATAAATGTTTTTGAAGGGCCGTGAGTAGGCCAGTATGACAAAAGGATAATGTACGAGAGGTAGGGGTAGAAACCTGAAACACCAACAGAGCCTAGGCAGTAAGATAAACAAGTGAAGAGAACCGAGTGCCAAACAACAGGGCAGTGGTAGGAATTATGGCCAACTGGAGAATCCATGCCCTCTTTTTTTCCTTTTTTTTTTTTAATTGTTGTTCTATTACTTCATGCCCTCTTATCAGGGCAGTTGTTATTCATCTCTGATGACTGCTACACAGGAATTAAGACTGAATTGAGAGCCCTGGCTGGTGTGGCTTAGTGGATTGAGCGCCAGCCTGTGGGCCAAAGTGTTGCCAGTGCAATTCCCAGTCAGGCCACATGCCTGGGTTGCGGGTTGGGTCCCCAATTGGGGATGCACGAGAGGCAACCAAACATTGATGTTTCTCTTCCTCTCTTTCTCCCTCCCTTCCCCTCACTCTAAAAAAAAAATAAATATATATTTTTTAAAAGACTGAATTGAGAAGGATCTTCCAACATTTTAAGAAAGAGGGACATAAAAAAAATATTTAAATGAGGGAAAACCACCTCCCTATTGTATTTTTCAAAATCGGTTTCCAGCCCTGGCTAGTGTGGCTCAGTGGGCTGGGCATCATCCCGCAAACCGAAAGGTTGCCAGTTGATTCCTGGTCAGGATATGTGCCTGGGTTGTGGGCCAGTCCCTGTGTTTCTCCCTCTGTTTCTCCCTCCTTTCCCCTCTAAAAATAAATGAAATCTTTAAAAACAGAACAAAATCAATTTCCAATTTAAATACACACAATTAGTTTGACAAATTTATATAGCTGAGTAACCACTATCTCCCTTCCAACATGACCCCCACCCACCACCACCACAATCAAGAAAAAAACTTTGTCACCCCAAAGAATTCCACTTTGTCCCTTCTAATCAATCCTGACCTCACAAACCCTAGCCCTAGAAAAATTACTCTGTCATCACAAGTTAATCTGTTCTAAGTTTCCACATAAATGGAACCATATAGTATCTACTCTTTGTGTCTGGTTTATTTTGCTTAGCATATGATGTTTTTGAGATTCATCTATATACTTCAATCAATACTGCATTCCTTTGTACTGCCAGATAGTATTTCCTCATATGAATATATCACAATCTGTTTATCTATTCACATGTTGTTGGACATTTGGTAAATTTTCAGTTTTGGGTGATTATGAATAAAGATATTATGAACATTTGTGTACTAGTGTTTATGTGGATATATGCTTTCATTTTCCTATAAGTAGAATGACTGGGTAGTACAGAAGGGTATGTCTAACTTTTAAAGAAACTATAATACTGCTGAACTGGTAGTTGTATCTTAACATCATTAAATGACAATTTCAGATGCTCCACATCCTTACCAATACTTCGTATTGAGAGTCTTTTAATTTCAACCAGTTTAGGGATTGTGTAGTAATAATTCATTGTGGTTTTAATCTACACTCCTTTATAACTGAAGATACTAAGCATCTTTTCATGTGCTCATTTGCCATCTGCATATCTTCTTTGGTGAAACGTCTTTCCAAATTTTTTGGCTTTTCTAAAAATTGGTTTGTCTCATGTTACTGAATTAAGAGTTGGTTAGAGTATCGTCCAGATATGCCAGGGTTGTGGGTTCAATCACCAATCAAGGTACATACAAGAATCAACCAATGAACGCATAAATGAGTCAAACAACAAATTGATGTTCCCCTCTCTCTCACTTACTCTCTAAAATCATTAAAAATAAAAAGAAACCTACAACAAGAAATAAATAAAAATAAAATATCTTTTAAAAAAAGAGTACTTGATATACTAGATAAAAGACTTTTGTCATATATATAGGGTAGGGTAAAAGCAGGTTTACAGTTGTTTGTATGGAAAATAATGCAATAATTAGTAAGTAATAATCAAGGATAAACTGTTTCATGTGCTCAAAACTGTAAATCTACTTTTTCCCTATCCGGTAAAATTAAATCTTTCCCAGCCCATGGATTACCTTTTCATTTTTTAATGTTTTCAGTGTGTCTGAGTTTAATTCTTTTTAATTCTAATTTATCTTTCTTTTATGGTGTGTTTTTCTGCATTCTAAGAAAACTTTGCCTACTATAGGGTCACAAATATTTTCTCCTATGTTTTCTTCTAGAAGTTTTATGGTTTTAACTTTATATTTAAATCTAAGATTCAATTCAATTTGATTTGCACATATAATGTAAAGCCTACAAGGATGTAACAAAAGTGTTAATAGATGTTTCTGGGTAACTGGTTTCTGAGAAATTTTAACCATATTGTTTATCCATATTTCCTATTTTTTCTATAACAAAAAAATTCCTTATCTAGTCTCTCTTGTTCTTCATTCTCTCTCTCAGGTAGGATGAAAAATCAGAACTAAATAATATAGTTTTCATATATTTGTCCCAAAGTAAGAAGCAGAATTAAGTATTTAATTTAAATTACCTGCTGGTAATTGGGGAAATTTTTCAGAGCCTTGAAAAGTAGACAGGTGACCTCTGACAGCAGACGAACAGGCATTCCTCTGGCCAGGCCCTGGCGTGTTAAGTTGAGGGCACAAGCACTGGCTGTGAACTGCACTGGCAAATCCAATGGATGATTCCTCATTCCTATAGCCACAAGCTTAAGATAAACTTGTTGTTAGTGGCTTATGACAACATTAGCATTCTTTATACCGTCTTGTGTTAGCAAAAATATTTGCTCATTGGGAGAGATTATCCCTATCCTCGGCATTTATTTTTAGAATACCAGCAATACCTTCTAATCCAAATGCAGCCATTAAATAGCTGTGTGACTTCAGGCAAGTCACTTACCTTCTCTGGACCACCGTTTTCTTATCTGTGACTTCATAATCATTTACTCAGGCCCATTCCATAAAAGGCATTGTCAAACATGAATCACTTATACCCTTCCTTAGCATAAAACCTTGTGAGAGAAATAGGTATGTAAACAAGTAACGTTGTAGGGGTAGGCAGGGTTGGGGGGAGCAATGGGGGAAAAAGTGGGACACCTGTAATAGAAAAACATTTAACAAAACAAAAAAACAAACAAGTAACATTGTAAAAGATGTCAAAACATGAAACAAACAAACAAAAAGCACCGTAAAAAATGTATAACATACTGCCTAAGGTAGTTATGGAGGGAGCAATTATTTCTAACATATCAAAGAGCTTAATTCTAAGAGCACATTTAGGCAAGGGTCTCAGGTAGGATATCAGAAGTAGATGGAGGTGGGGGTAGGAAAGGGGAAAGTGATAGGGAAAAACACAAGGTGGACAAAGGGATGGAATCCACCAACAGAGGAGGAAGAAACCTGAATCTGAAAAGTGGTAAACATAACATCAGAACGCTACATGGAAGACTTAGAACACAAATGTAAAAAGAAGGTGTTGTGCCACACTTAGACCATACCTGCTCTAACATTAAGGAAGAATGTGATCTGTTTTGTCTATGAAGTAGGGATAATCATCCCTACCCATCTCAGTGACAGGTCTGCTGATACTCACATAACCATGATTTTAAGAGACTAGAGACCCTCACCCTGACAGCTGCATGAACTCATGGAGGCTAGAGACAGACCTGGGATACATTTACTTTTACTATGGAAAATTAAAATGACTCTTTCTACACTGCTAAACTACTCTTAGGATTTCATTAGGTTAGCATTATCTGCAACTTAAAAGATGTAGAAACCAAAAGAAACATGATTTTCAAAAATCAGATTCTTAGATATGAAAAGAACTTTTTGAACATCTAATTTAATCTTCTTATAGAAGGGAAACAAAGGTCTTGAGTTTTTTTCTTAATATAGTACTGCTTTTAAATTATGAATTAAATCTAATCTCCATGGTACAAAAAGTCATTATTTTTAGTGAACTTCAAAGAATTACAAAAAAAAAAAAAAAAAAAAAGACAAAGTGACTTTAAGACTTTATTTTCACATTTCAGTTAAGTAATTGCACTTTTCTTTCCCAAACTACTTAATACTTCCAATTAAATTTAAAATAAATTCACCCTTCCATAAAGCAAAGCAAGGTCTGGCCCTATTAATACTGGTAATTTTACTTCACTTACAAAATACTTTAAATGGGAGATTTGGGCACCTTCAGTTATTGTTATTTTGTTCTGTTCTTATTGGTGATACTGTTACTGTTTTCTTTCAGAAAAACCAGATGTTAAGAGTTTAAAGAGTAAATGAATAAATAAATAGACAACATTTAGGGCAAAGTGAATTCATGTTTATAGATAAATAAGTCCTATTTAGCAGAATAGTGCCAACGTCCTATTATCCCCTTCTCAAGCTGAATGTAAAAATCGGGGGAAGGCGGGGTTAGGAGGGTTCGAGCAAAAAAGGAGAAGAACTGATGTCACAGACAACAATGTGGTCACTGCAGGGAAGAGGGGGGGGTGGAGATGGCAAAGGGCATGGGGGGGATAAATGGATATAAAGGCATTTTGATTCTCCATAGAATGAGGTATTCAAGTTACTGTATTAAATGTGTCTAGAGGACAAGTTTAATTGAATCAAATAAGAAGTAATAATAAAAACTACTTTTCTGAGGTATACTTACTTACCTTTAAAATAGCAGGCATGGTTACCTGCATTGAAAACGTCTCTGTAAAGAGCCTGTAGAGGGCTTCCTTCATAAAACAGGACCTGTTTCTGTACTGGCTCAATGCTTCTGAAATCTGAATTATATTGGCTCCTCCAGCAACCTGAAAAGCAAAGACGTTACCAATAGGTTTCACTGTATATCTGCAAGCACAGGCTTTAAGGGCCTCAAATGTCTGAAACAATAATAAGTGTCCAATTAAATTTTCCAGGTGCTACTTTACAAAGTTGCTCTCATTCAGTCATAATTCTAAGTAAATGTTCTCCTCAACCTCCTTTTGACAGATGGGTCCAGAGAGACTAAGTATGCTGCTAAATGTAACAAACCAACTAAGTAGAGAAGCCAGACTCAAATACCATTCTCCCTATAACTATATTACAGTGAACATCTCAACTGAATGAGTAGCATGTAAATTTTTAAACCACCAGTAACCATGAATGCATGTCTTCTAAGTACTCAATAAAACAAAGACAATAAAAGACAAAAAGCCTGGCTGCTGTGGCTCAGTGGACTGAGTGTCAGCCTGCGAGCCAAGTGTCGCTGGTTCAATTCCCAGTCAGGGCACATGACTAGGTTGCACGTCAGGTCCCCGGTTGGGGGCACAAGTGAATGTTTCTTTCCCTCTCTTTCTCCTTTCCCCTCTCTCTAAAAATAAATAAATAATTTTTAAAAAAGACAAAAAGGCCACAGAAAATAACTACAATGAAAAAGGAGTTGACCTTTTTTAGTAGTATTGTTTTTACTTGTTTATTTATTTAATATTAATGTAATTCTTCCTTGCTACCACTGAAATATAATTTCAAAAAGTCTATGGTACCCTCCTGATCCAAACCATAAGATCAAGTAATGTAAATGAAACTAGACATGACCCAGTTCTCAGTCTTCTTGGGTAGTGAAGGAAAAGGAAGAGGAAGAGAGGGAGGAGAAGAGGAAGGGAGGGGGGAAGGAAGGAAGAAAAGAAGGGAGGGAGGGAGGGAAATTTCAGGATCATGAAAAATGAAAAGAAAAATAAGCTCTTCTTCACTTCACCATGCCCAAGTAATTAACATCATCATCCACTGAAGAAATCTCAATCACTAAATCGATAGGAGTGCCTTTTAATTAGGACCCCACAAAGGCCAATAAATAAAAAGATACAAATCAATTCCATGAAAAGTTCCTGTAAGAACATTTTTTAAAAAGCTGAAGTTCTTCCTATAAACCAACAAATGAGAAGGAAACTGTTAACACAGCAGTTTAAATGGAATTAAATATTCTCAATTAGCATTTTGGGATGTGAAAAAAAAAAAACACATAGAAAGATGATGGATTCATTAAATTCAGGAAAGAAAAAGACAAAATCCTATTAAATGTAAAAACTAAGTTACAAGGTGCTCAAAGAAGGATTTAAATTAAAATTTACTAAGAAATGTAAAAAAAAATGAAATTTTTAAAAGTAAAAAAAGTAAGATTGAGTGTTGATATCAAAAAAAGGCAAAGATCCAACATACATATGAAGTTCCTCGGCGACAAATGAACTAATACTTAAAACTACCATCAAGGGGAAGTTTTCAGAGATATAAAAAGACCTGATTCACTACACTGAAAGAACCCACCAAGTTACCTGGGGTATAATGTGCTACCTACTCTCAAATGGTTCTTAAAAAATTGTGTGTATAGAGAGCAGATATGACAATCCAAATGTAGCAAAATGTTTCAAATTAGTAATTGGCAAGTTAAAAATTATTTTGAAACAATTTTTAAAGTATTATACATTCATATGTGGAGTTTGATAAACAAGCAAAACAGAGACTCATGGAAAGACAGCAGGCTGACAGCTGTCAGGGGAAGCTGGGGGCTGGGATGGTAGAAGGACTGAGCATAAGAGAAAGAACTCAGGGACAAGGACAACAGGGGACGGGGGAAGGGAAGGTGGGGGAGGGTATGGGGGAACAAATGGTGATGGAGAAAAGTAAATGGATATTAATAAATACGTGAATAAAAAGTATTATACATACATCAACTGACCAAGGACCCACAAATTATTAAGAATCTAAACAAAGGCTATATTCTAGGTGGGCAGCTTTGGGGTGGGGGCTGTGCAGTTAGTGGGTGGAGGGACTGAGCAAAAAGGAAAAAAGGACTCATGGACATGGACAGAAATGTGGTGATTGCCGGGGCAGCGGGATATAAGGAGGATAAATGGTAATGAAAAAAAATACAATAGAATGTTTTGTGATCATTCAGATGTAAGAGGTGAAACAAAGGATAAGCCACAGCAAGAGCCCTGGCTGGTGTGGCTCAGTGGGTTGGGTGTTATCCCACAAACCCAAGAGGCACTAGTTCGATTCCTGGTTGCTGACCAGTCCCTGATTGGGAGTGTGTGATCAATGCTTCTCTCCCTCTCTTTCTCCCTCCCGTCCCCTCGCTCTAAAAGTAAATAAATAAAATCTTTAAAAAAAAAAAGACCAAACAGGAGACCAGATAGATAGCTGTTGGCTTCCTCTCTCCTCAGCTTCCTGGAGATGCTATTATAGAACAATCCTCCTAAGGGATCTGTGTTACACTCCACCAGTGGATCAATGAGAATTTCCTAGCAAATGAAAATGTTCCATGGTTTTTAATACTAACACTGGGTGCCCTTTCTGCCCATTTAATTTTTTCTAATTTACTAAAATATATTTAACATACAATATTATGTTAGTTTCAGGTGTATGACAGTTATTCAACATGTATATACCTAATGAAGTGATCATCACAATAAGTCTAATAAACCATCTGACAGTATATAAAGTTATTAGCATAATACTGACTATATTCTCTATGCTGTACATTATATTCCTTGACTTATTTATTTTGTAACTGGAAATTTGTACCTCTTATTCACTCATTTTAAAGTAATTAAGTATGTACATATTTCCAATTTTAACTTGGGGTGAAAGAATTTACACATTTATTCTGTTTCAAGGCTTTTACTAACATTTAATTTTATCTATTTTAATGTAAGCAAACTTTTTTATCAACCCGAACAACAAAAATACTTAGTATATTTTGCATCTAATTTGCAAGATAGGTATTTCTATTAAGTAAAAGGTTTTCTAAAACACACCTTTTAAACTTCCCATAACTTACACTCCACATAAGGCTGCATTAAGTAAGATCTTTGAAGATCTTTATAGTTCCTTAGTAATGGGAAGATTGTGGTCTCTCCTCTCCATCTCCCAATATCCAACACTACACATAATGCATAATTTAAAACTTTCAATATAAACTATGATGCCATATATTCCTGATAAGTTTACTGAAACAAAACTTCCCATTTTCTGTTGCTGTACCTGCCTTGGTAGTTAGCATCTTAACTACAGTCCAGCACTTGTCCCATATTATTGTATTCACCAAGTATTTGAGTGCTAAAATCTATTTTTTTATAACTGTAATCTTTGGATCACTGTGATATTAAACACTATTAATCTTAAACAGGCTTAGATGTACATTCTTGATAAACGATTCTCTACTATACATATTTAATTTGAAAGTTCAAACTATATCTCTATTTCAAGCCTAATGATGTAACTGGTAGCTTCCATCTTCATTAGAAATGCCAGAAAATTAAGAGGACTTTAATATACAACAATTGCTGTTTTCAAATTAAAGGAGTAAGATGTAAAAACAACTAATGACTACAAATCACTTTACTCTCTCATCCTAGGATGAATTACATAAGGTGTAATCATAAAGCGTTCTTTTTAAGCAGTGCTTCTGAACTTTGGCTGTCCATTGGAATTACTGGGAGCTTTTAAAATCTTGTCCACCCAAAAGGACTCATGGACATGGACAACAGTGTGGTGACTGTGGGGTTACGGGGATATAAGGGGACTAAATGGTAATGGAAAAAATAAAAATAAATAAAATAATAATATAAAATAAGATCTTATCTTGACATTCAGGCCATATCCCAAACCAATTAAATCAGAATCTGTCAGGGATGGGTCACAAGTATCAGTATATTTAAAAGATTCCAAAGTGATTAAAATGTACAATTAAGAAAAAGAAGCAATGTTTTAAAAAAGAAGTATTTTTAACATAAATATTTAAATATATGTGGCTTTAAAAATAGCACCATGAGAGGCTATAAACTTCTTCCAACAACATTCAAAACTTTTTTTTAAAGATTTTATTTATCTTTAGAGAGAGGGGAAGGGAGGGAGAAAGCAAGGGAGAGAAACATCAATGTGTGGTTGCCTCTCACACGCCCCCAACCAGGGACCTGGCCCATAAGTCCAGGCATGTGCTCTGACTGGGAATCGAACCAGTAACCTTTTGGTTCGCAGGCCGGTGATCAATACACTGAGTCACAACAGCCAGGGCCAAAACTTTTTCAAAGGCTCTTTTAGAATTGTTTTGTGTCATACCTTCACTAAAAATTATGTTAACCATGTTGATCACCTGCCTTACTAATTATATTTAGCTGTTAGTAGAGTTGAAAAACACAAGTTTTAGAGTCACAAAGATTTGCATAAAAATCCTAGCAATACCATTTAATAGTTCATTGATTGAGGATAAGTAGCTTCACCTTCCTGAGCTCCCATTCCCTCAACTGTAAAATGAAAGGATTAAAATAGAAAACCATGTACAAAATATGATGTCTGGCAGACAAGAGGTGATGTATAAATGACTGCACTGCATCATTCTGAAGCTAGACTAGAACACATGGAGGTCGGGATTATATCTTGTTTAAGATTATATTTCTACAACCTACCACATAGTAGCTACACCATGATTAACTGTGAAATTCCTCAAAGATTTTTTATCTGTCTCTGTAACCCTCATACCTAGATTCAGATATACAACAAAAACTTAATAATGCTCTGAACAAATGAAACAAACATTTCAGATAAGAACAAACCCTCAAGCCTTGCTTTGTAGTAAAGAAGTCAGAATAACCAGCATCCGTAGCCAACAGTCCCACAAATTGCATCATAGGCCGCTGCCGTATAAACAGTTCTACAGCTCCATCGGTGATGCAACTGCCTCCGGAAATATCCAGCGACACAATATTAGGCAGAATATCCTTCTGTTGTAGCAAATGAATAGCTAGATCTGACTGGCGTTGCCTGTGATCAGAAATATCAAGGTGAAGCAGACATTTAAGTTCTCTAATGACTGCAAGAATTTGTGGTTTGGTCATGGTCAGGCATTTCAGATAGTGCATTGTGAGAGATTTGAGTCGATCCTTACAAATAAGGAGTGCAGAGATGTCAGTGATCGGAGTATTGGAGATATCCAAGCTTTCCAGTCTGGGTAACTGAGAAACATCAGCCAGGTCTTCACTATGAAAACAAACATTGAAAACACTTAAAACACGAAGACCAGTGAGCTGACCAATTTGGAACCGTAGTCTTGAATCTTGAGAGATGCTTGTCGAGTCCAACAGGAGACATTGGAGGTTTTGCTGGATCCAGATATTGCTGCAGAGTCCACATATGATGTCTGGGATTGAGAGGTCACTGTGCACTGCAGTAGCATCCAGTTCAGTGACTTTGTGATGGCAGAAAGCTTTTACGAATGCAGTTGTAGAGACTTTAGCTTTTTGAATGTTGACCACCTTCAGTTTCATTTGGTTGCCTTGAAAAATGCTCACTGTTCTATCTGTCAGCTTGCCTACAAAAGAACCAAAACAAGTTTTTAATTATAACTAAATCTCAAGCCTCTTCCAGGAGGCACTATGACCAATGAATTATGACGGATGCTAGTAACGACAACAATGACTATATTTGCTGCTTACTCTGTGCCAAACACTGTTCTAAACCTTTTACTCAGATTATATCATTTACTCTTTGCAATGATTCTATTTAAAAAAACCTGAAGCTTAAAGAAGTTAAGTAATTTGTTCAAGGCCCAAATATGTGCAACAATCAAGAATCAAAGCTGGACTTCCGGCCAAGATGGAGGCCTAGACTGACACGATCCATCTCCATCCACAACTAAGAAGGAATACAACTACCACAAAACCAGAAATAACCAGAATTTCCAGAAAATAAATGGAAGTCCAATGTATAAAGTTATAAAGAAGTGGTGCTTGACCGGAGAGGTAGGAGGGGCAAAGCCGGGGAGGAGAGTTCAAGCAGTGCTGTCCGTGGCACCAGCAGGGACAGAGGCAGGACAAGGGAAGCACAGACACCCGTATTTAGGGGGAGGCAAGAAGCACCTGGGGAGCACCCTGGGCTGTAGACCAGACCCATCAGCTTGCGATTCCAAAGCCGGGGAAGGCAGACCTCCATTGCCTTGGACTCTGAGGCCCAGAGGGGGTGGGGACAGAGGAGGAGGCTCCTGGTCTCTCAGCAGAGAGTGAACGGCAGGAATCCATCTTGGACCCACACCCCCCGCAGAAAACACCACAATGTGGTGAGACGGGTTGCCTGGTTGTGAAGAGTACACAGGGCTCTGCCCCCTATAGTGCAGAAGGTGTGACAGACCTGCTCAGAAAGCAAAGGTAAACACAAAACGGTCAGGATGGCACAGATTGTGATAGAGATCCCGGTGACACAGCTGACCAGACAGCAAATATCTAATCTAACAAAGCAGCAGATAGGAAATCTTTCTAAGGCTCAGTTCAGAGCTTTGGTTATAAAAATGCTTACAGACCTAACAGCATATCTTAAACAAGATGGGGAAGAAATGAAGGCCAGTCCTGCTGAAATGAACAAAAACACATACGAAACTAGTGTTGAGGGCAAGAAAACCAGGGAACAAATCAAAAAATTGGAACATAGTGAAGGAAAAAACAGTCAACCGGTGCAGAAAGAGGAAACAGAAAGTGAGGAAAATGAGGAGAGGCTCAGAAACTTATCAGACAGCTATAAGCAGGCCAATATCCGAATCACAGGGTTGCCAGAAGGTGAAGAAGAAGAACTAGAAATTGAAAAACTATGTGAAAAAATGATGAAGCAGAACTTCCCTAACTTGGGGAAGGAAATAGACTTACAGGTCCAGGAAGCACAGAGAGTTCCAAAAAAACTGGACCCAGGAAGAACCACACCAAAACACATTATAATCAAAATGTCAAAAATTAAGGATAAAGAGAGACTCTTAAAAGCAGCAAGACAGAAGAAGAGAATTACATACAAAGGGATTCCAATAAGTCTATCAGTTGATTTCTCGAAAAAACTCTGCAGGCAAGAAGGGACTGGCAAGAAATATTCAAAGTAATAAAAAGCAAAAACCTACAACCACGATTACTCTATCCAGCGAAGCTGTCATTCGGAATAGAAGGGCAGAGAAAGTGCTTCCAGGACAAAGTAAAACTGAAGGAGTTCATCAGATCCAAACCACTGTTATATGAAATGTTAAAGGGACTTGTTTAGGAGAAAGAGAATCAAACTTATTAATATTAAAATGAAAACTGTATCACAACAACCAACAACAGAAGCTAGGGAATTGAAACAAAGACAAAGTAAGTAGGCAACAAGAGTGGGAAAAGAATTATAGGTATAGGGAACATTTTGGGGGTAGGTCAGCAGGGAGGTGGAAGTGGGGGAAGGGAGGGAGATGGTACAGGAATTAAGAAGCATAGTAGCAGGGAGTGGAGTAGATAGGAAGATGTTGAGAAGAACTATATGCACTACCAAGGGATATGGACTAAGGGGTGGGGGGACAACTGGAGTGAGGGGGGTCACTGGGTGGAGGGGAAAAAAGGGAAAAGAAACTGGGACAACTGTAATAGCATAAACAATAAAGCATATATAAAAAAAAAGAAGAAGAAGAAGAAGAATCAAAGCCATTTGGACTCCAGGGCCCAGTTTTATCCTTATCAACCTCACTCAATAAAAAAGAACAAGATAAGTAGTAAGTGAAGACCTGGCTAATGTTTCTCAGTTACCCAAATTGGATAGCTTGAGTATCTCCAATACTCTGGTCACTGACATCTCTGCACTCCTTACATGTAAGGATCGACTCAAATCTCTCACAATGCACTATCTGAAATGCTCTACCATGACCAAAACACACACACAAATTCTTACAGTCATTAGAGAACTTAAATGTCTGCAGTATTGATTCATACCAGGTACTGAATAAGTACAGATGAGATTAACTTTGGGTAAAGTTTTAAAGACTAAATATCATTTTTTCAGGGGGAAGGTGGAGGTTGGAATAACATGTCAAAGACATGGAGGCATAGAACAGCAGATTATTCAGAACAATCCTGGGACTTCCTGCCAAGATGGAGGCATAGGTAAGACACACAGTGCCTCCCTCCACAATGAAGAAGGAATACAACTACCTCAAAACTAGAGACAACCAGAAGTTACAAAAAATCGAGCTGCATGAAAAGTCCAGCAAACAAACATATAAAGAAGAAATATTCATCCAGACTGGTAGGAGGGGTGGAGCTGGGGTGAAGATGAAGCAATGTGGCAGCAGCAGAGCGGTGGCGGGCCTGTGGAGGTCGCAGTCACACATTAAAAAGGTAGGGAGGGACACCTGGTGCTCCCAGAGCGAGGCCAGACCAGACCATGTGGCTCACCGTTCTAGGGCCAGGGAAAATACAGCCTCATTGCTTCTGTCTGTGAGAACCAGTAGAGTTGGGATGGAGGAGGAAATTGCCAGTCTCTCAGCACAATCCATTTATTTAGAGGTTTCCACAATCCTAGAAGGTCCACAACCCACCCCATCTGGGAACCACAGCCAGAGCAACAGCTAGAGAGGCGCCATTCCTACGTGGGAAGTGGGAGAAGTGCCTGGAAAAAGGCGAGTTTGAGCAAGTGGCATTGTTCCCACTCACACCCCTCCCTCACATACAGCACCTAAAGTGGTGAAACGGGTCACCCAGCACTGACGAATACCTAAGGCTCCGCCCCTTACAACGTAACATGTGCGACAGCTCTACCTAAGACACAGAGGCAAACACAGGAGCCTGTCAAGTTGAGGAGACAAAGAAGTATGGCCCAAAAGAGGGAATGGATCAAAGTTCCAGTGGAAGAACTAAGCAACAAGGAGATAGCCAACCTAACAGACATGAGTTCAAAACACTGATGATAAAGACGCTCACAGACATGACAGATATGCTTGAGTACAATAAATGCAGCAGGAAGAAGTAAAGGCGAGGCTCAGTGAAACAAAGGAAAATCCACACAAAACCAATGGTGAAGTGAAGGAAATTGGGATTCAAATCAATGATTTGGAACATAAGGAAGAAATAAACAGTCAACCAGTACAGAATGAGAAAACAAGAATTGAAAAAAATGAGGAGAGGCTTAGGAACTTCTGGGACAACTTCAAATGTGCCAACATCCATATCATAGGGGTGCCAGGAGAGGAAGAGCAAGAAATTGAAAGCTTATGTGAAAAAATAATGAAGGAAAACTTCCAAAATTTGATGAAGGAAGTAGACATACAAGTCCAGGAAGCACAGAGAGTCCCAAACAAACTAGACCCAAAGAGGACCACACCAAGACACATCATCATTGAAATGCCAAAGGTTAAAGATAGAGTCTTAAATGCAGAGAGAGAAAAGCAGAGAGTTACCTACAAAGGGGTTCCTGTAAGACTATGAGCTGATTTCTCAAAAGAAATTTTGCAGGCAAAAAAGAGACTGGTAAGCAGTATTCAATGTGATGAAAATCATGGACCTACAACCAAGATTCTCTATCCAGCAAACTATCACTTAGAATGGAAGAGCAGATAAAGTGCTTCCCAGACAAGGTAAAGCTAAAGGAGTTCATCACCAAGCCATTATTATATGAAATGTTAAAGGGACTCATTTAAGAAAAAGATGATCAAAACTATGAATATTAAAATGATAACAAACACAACTATCAACAGAATCTAAAAAATAAAAACAAACTAAGCAAACCACCAGAATAGGAATAGAATCATAGGTATAGGGGTCATTTGGAGGGTTATCAGCTGGGAGGGGAAAGAGGGAGAAATGGTGCAGGGATTAAGAAGCATAATTGGTAGGTACAAAATAGACAGGGGGAAGTTAAGAATAATATAGGAAAGGGTGAAGCCGAAGAACTTATATGCACGACACATGTACATGAACTAAGGGGGGATAGGACTGCTGGAGGGAAAGAGGGTACTGGGTGAAGGGGAGCAAAGGGAAAAGAAATTGGGATAACTGTAACAGCATAATCCATAAAATATACTTAAAAAAAAAAAAAAAGACCAACCCTAAAGTAAATTGGCACTATTAGAACATAGTGTCCAAGGAAAGGCATAGCTTAAAATTTCTCTATTTCCTACTAGGTTGTTGTGAGGAACAAAATAGGAATTGCATGTGAAAGTGCTTTTCAAACTGTAAAGCCTGTTTATAAAGACCACAATAAAGGAACCTTATCATTACCTTGCCAAGTCATCATCCCAAGGAATCGATCAGCTAATTCCTGAGGGAAACTCCAGTTCTCCGGAAGGCATAGTGTCCCATCAGGTCTTTCAGAACACAATTTCTCCAGGTTAGTAATCAGGACGTTCAGGCAGATGTTGACCAAAGAGTAGGGAGATGCCTCCTCCTGGCAAATAAACCCCCAAACAAACTTTGTTAGAATACATGTACAAAAATTCAACACAGAAATGGTCATGCCATACATCAAACTACTTGATGTGTATGTCTAAACACACATTCTCCTTAATCTATTAATGTTTTGTAAGTAATGAAATCACTTTATTCCAACTGTTAGCTAAATAGAAGACTTCATCTGTTGTAGCTTCTATTGTACATTGAAAAATAAGTCCTCTCAATCCTTCACTTACCATCTGTTCTCTACCATGCACTGAAAATACGGGGATAAGTAAGATTTAGTTCTAATCCTTTTGAAGCTAACAGTTTAGTGGGGAATACAACAAAAAAATCTGACAATTTCAATAGGGACTATTCAAGTAGAGATCACATGGTCATTCATTCAACAAATACTAATTCAGGGAGAACTGAGATCTTATTTCCCAGCCTGTTGTCAGTTTGGCTTACATAGACTCCTATAAAAAAATTTTTTTTAATGAGTAATAATTAGTGATTACTATGTGCCAGAGGATAAGAAGGTCTGCCTATTCAAAAGTGTTCACACCCAGTTGGTGTGGCTCAGTGGACTGAGTGCTGGCCTGCAAACGAAAGGGTCACTGGTTGGATTCCCAGTTAGGGCACATACATGCCTGGGTGCTGGCCAGGTCTCCAGTTGGGGGTGCACAAGAGGCAACCACACATTGGTGTTACCCTCTCTTTCTCCCCGGCTTTCCCTCTCTCTAAAAATAAATAAATAAAATTTTTTTAAGTGTTCGCAATGTCTGCTACACCCAGGGCGCTGTAAGAGAGTAAGAATTGACAGAGAAGTGAGACTATAAAGGTATATGGCCCCTTTCTCCTTGAAGAAATGGATTTGTTCATTCAACAAGTATTTTAAAGGCACGAATTAGACAGAAGAGACAGTTATAAGCCAAATAGAGATTGCCATCTTTGTCAAAGACTTCAATATGCAATAATTCATTGATCTCCACACCACTTCCAAATGATTAAATTCCCTCCATAATCCAAAGTCCAAATTACTCCTTTGCAAATACCCTCAACTCCTTGCTCCCTCCTCCATTATACTCAATGGACAAAATGCCATTCCTGGAAGAATTTCACTATCTACATTTTTTTGTTGTTGTTGTTGTTGGCAATACCCAGCAACCAATCATCTATGAAGAGAGGGAAGATTCATAATCATTAACTTGAAACAAATTCTAAGTAGCTGAAAATCCCACAAGGTCTTTTTAGAAAGAGCACTCTGTCTCCATCAGGCAAGAATTTTTTCATGCCTTCTACTTATTCTTCAAACCCATTTTATGTTGAAATCAGAATATGATTCACATCACTGAGAAAAATGAGGTCATCTCACTGTCAGACTTACTTGGAAACTGCCTGTATCTTCTCCTTATTCTCCTCTTAGGTGGAAAACGTGTACATCCTTGCAAAAACCAACACTTCCACACGTGCTGGCTAAATTTCATCCTCTTGCCTTGGCCCCTCCTGTTATTTCTTCATTCATACCTACATCTTCAAATTCTCTTCAAATGGGTCATTTTAACATACAATTTTGCTCTATTACTTGCCTTAAAAATAAGAAACCATCTGTTGACCCCCACATCCTCTTCATAACCCAATTTTTCCAACAAGTTTAGTATACATGCTGTAATCACATTCCTCATATTTATTTTCTTTTGTTGTAATTGAAGTATAATTTAGATATGGCAAAAAATATTACTTTTTGGTGTACAGTACAGTCATGTACCATCACCAGAACAAAGGAATATCGTTCCATCACCCCAAAATCCCTTACTATCCCTTTGTACAGTCTCTCCCGCCAACCCCAAGTAACCACGTACCTGTGTTCTGAGTTATGCCTTTACCAAAATGTCATATATATAATGTAATCATACAGTATATAGGCCTTTCAAAGATAACTTCTATCACTTCACATATGTATTTGAGATTCATCTGTGTTGTTGCAATTTTTTTCTAATTCACTCCTTTTTATTGCTGATAAGTATGCCCCACATATACCACAATTTTTAAAACTTACCAACCAAAGGGTATTTGGATTATTTGACATTTTGAACAATTCTGAATAAAGCTGCTATAAATATTCGTGTAAACAACTGTGTGAACAGATTTCATTTTTCTTGAGTAGTTACCTAGGAATGAGATTCCAAGGTCCTTGGAATTTCACACTTCCTAGATATAAAAGTGTATTTAAGACAGTACTGACTTCTGGTCAAGATGGAGGTATAGGTAGACACACTATGTCTCCCCTCACACTAAGAAAGAATTTACAACCACTTCCAAGCTAAAAAATACCCAGAAGATCCCAAAAATCTAACTACATGGAAGTTCAACAAGCAAAGAAATAAAGAAGAAATACTCAGCAAGACAAGTAGGAGGGGTAGAGCTAGGGAGGAGAGTGTAGTGCCGCATGGTGGGTGGGGCACAGTGGCAGGTGGCGGCATGGCTGGTGGCAGCAGTGGCACAGGGGCTGTAACCCTGGCGAAAAGCGCAGTCATACATTATAAACCTGGGAAGCGATCACAGCCCAAGATCAGATCACACAGCTCACAGTTCCAGTGCCAAGGAAAACAAAGCCACATTACTTCTGACTGTGAAAACCAATGGAGGCTGGGCCAGAAGAAGAAACTACCAGTCTCTCAACAGAGTCAGGTACTTTAGTACAGAAAGTGGGAGAGGGGGTAAGAAGGAGAAGGGTCTAGTCAAGGAACTAGTATAAATGACCCACAGACATAGCCAACAGGGTGAGCACTGACTGGGGGCGGTGGGGGCTGGAGAAGGAGAGAGCAATGGGGAAAAAATGGGACAACTATAATAGAAAAACAGGGGGTCCCAATGATGATGAACCCAAACAGGCCCACTCCAAGACACATCATAATTAAAATGGCAAAACGCAAAGACAAGAGAGAATCCTAAAAGCAGCAAGAGAGAAACAGCTAACAATATACAAGGGAGCTCCAATAAGGCTATCATCATATTTCTCAACAGAAACACTACAAGCCAGAAGGGAATAGCAAAAAATATTCCAAGCAATGAAAAACAAAGGCCTACAACCAAGACTACTCTACCTAGCAAGGTTCTCATTCAAAATGGAAGATGAAATGAGGTGAAATAGTGCAGGAATTAAGAAGCATAATTGGTAGGTACAAAATAGACAGGGGTATGTTAAGAATAGTATAGGAAAGGATGAAGCCAAAGAACTTAGAGGCACGACCCATGGACATGAACTAGGAGGATGGGATTGCTAGAGGGAAGGGGGGTAATGGACAGAATGGAGCAAAGGGAAAAAGATTGGAACAACTATAACAGCATAATCAATAAAATTTACTTTTAAAAAAACAGCACTCTGGTGGGGAAAGTTAATAGTGAGGGAGGCTATGCACGTGAGGCGGAAGGGGACATATGGGAACTCTGTACTTTATGCTCAATTTTACTGTGAACTTAAAACTGCTCTAAAAAATAAAGTCTTTTTAACACTGAAAAATAAAAAAAGAAATTAATTTTAAAAATACAGATGTGCAATGGATAGAAAGTAAAGCCAAAAGATTAACAGTATTACTAGGCCTGGCTGGTATGGTTCAGTGGATTAAGCACCAACCTGCAAACCAAAAGGTCACATTCCTGGTCCAGGCACATGCCTGGGCTGTGGGCCAAGTACCCAGTGAGGGGTGTGCAAGAGGCAACCACTCAATGTATCTTTCACACATTCATGTTTCTCTCCCTTTTGGTCTTCCTCCCTTCCTCTTTCTCTAAAAATAAATAAATAAAATCTTCTTTAAAAAAAAGAAAAAATCTATGGCTGGTGTGCCTTGTGGATCGAGAGCTGACCTGTCTGCAGGTGCAGGTTTCCTTTCCTTCACCACTAGTTTCATGTAATTTTCTTCACTTCACTTAGTATAGGCTTCATTTCTTCCCTGTCATACTTAATCATGTCTGTCAAGTCTGTGAACATCGTTATCACCAGTGTTTTAAACTATGCACCTGTTAGGTTGGCTATCTCCTCGTCACTCAGCTGGGGGCGTGCAGGAGGCAACAGATGATGTATCTCTCACACAAGGATGTTTCTTTCCCTCTCTCCCTCCCTTTCCCTCTCTAAAAATAAATAAATAAATAAAATCTTTAAAAAGTAAAAATAGCCCTGGCTGGTGTGGCTCAGTGGATTGAGTGCCAGCCAGTAAACCAAAAGGTTTCTGGTTCAATTCCCGGTCAGGGCACATGCCTGAGTAGCAGGCCAGGTCCCCAGTTGGGGATGCATGAGACGCAATTGCACATTGATGTTTTTCTCCCTCTCTTTCTCCCTCCCTTCCCCTCTCGCTAAAGATAAATAAAACCTTTTAATAAAACAAAAGTAAAACTAAATAAATTATTTTAAAAAGCAGTATTACTAAATCTCTAGGTACAGTATAAGACCAAGAAAAAGAAAAAAAAGAGAATACAAATGATTAAAACCAGAACAAATGAGTGATCATTACAGATCCTATTAGCATTAAAGGATAATAAAGAAATTGTATGAACAATTTTGCCAATAAACTGGATAATTCGGGTGAAATGGGTAAATTCCTTCAAAGACAAATTACAAAAACAATCTGTAAGTGCATACACATTCAAGAATTCTATGGGTTCTTGATTAATTGACACTTTTATAAATATATAATTAAATTCTTCCCCAAGAAATACACACAATTAAAAACCTTTCCTCCTCCCAAAGAAATTAAATTCTCAAAGACATCACTGGTGACTTCTATTAACACGTAAGTAATAAATATTAATCCTCCACAAACTTAAAAAATATATAATAGGAAACATTTCCCAATTCATTTTTTGAGACCAGCATTATCCTAATACCAAAACAAAACAAAATATTTTTAAGGAGCAATTTCCCTCATAAACATGGACGTAAGTAAGAACATTTAACAATATTAGCAAACAGAGCCCTTAAGTGTGGCTCAGTGGGTTTGGATATCATCCCACAAAACAAAAGGTCACCAGTTCCATTGTGAGTCAGGGCACGTGGCTGGGTGGCTGGCCAGGTCCCCAGTTGGGAGCGCAAGAGAGGTAACCACACATTGATGTTTCTCTTTCTTTCTCTCTCCCTTTCCCTCTTGCTAAAAATAAATAAAATCTTTAAAAGAAAATTTTTAAATTAAGTAATGTAAAATCTAACAAAGAAAATGAGTGTACATGGAATCTGACTTAGAAAATGGATTGTTCTGTGGCCCTGACTGGTGTGCCTCAGTGGACAGAGCGCTGGCCTGTGAACCAAAGGGTCGCTGGTTTGATTCCCAGCCAGGGCATATGCCTGGGATGCAGGCCAGGTCCCCAGTTGGGGGCGCACGAGAGGTAACCACACATTGAAGTTTCTCTCCCGTTCTTTCCCTTCCTTCCTCTTTCTCTAAAAATAAATAATAAAATTTTTTAAAAAGGAAATGGATTGATCTGATCTCTTCTAAAGAATCTTGCATTTGGATTCCAATCAAGGCACACACACACGCACAAAAAAAAAAATGCTTGAGACACTGTGCTAGTACATAATTAAAAACTCAGTTTCTCAATTAGCTACAAAACGTATTTACAAATTATATAGCAGCTTTTAAAAAGTAAGTCCAAATGAGTACACTACAGGAGTCAAGGCTGGGTCTTTGCGGGGCACTGCGGCCTGCAACAAGGCCCTAGTAAATCAAGTACAACCTCAATCAGAATATTTCCTTCCCTCTGTACTAATTTTTGGGTTGCGTCCTCACTAGATTTTAGTTCTAAGTGTAGTCCTTGGGGTGTTTGTTGTAGAATGTAGAATGCGGAGACTGACATATAACACTTGATGACAAGTTCGAGTTCATAAGCAAATTAATTTTCAGGGTTCTCAACTTCCCTACACACCAGTAAAATGTAGATTATAATGTCAACCCCACCACCACCACCAAAAAAGCGATGATCGGATTTACTTTAGAAATTTTATATATTTAAAACACCAGTAGGCACCAAGTTCTCTTTTGGTTTGCATTTTGCTCAAGAGTTTAGTTTAAAAAGTATTCCAGGTTTAAAAGACAAAAAAACGTGAAATGGAAAGAATTTCATTCTTTGGGGTTCCCAGTTCCCCCACCCAGGCTCAGCAGGTTCTTCCGGTTACGGCCCCCGGACGCGAAAACTCTAGTGAAGAAGTCCGGGCCGAGGCGTCAAGCCTGCGCCGAGTACTGCGCCCAGAACGCACGCGGGGAAACCAGCGAGGTGTGGGGCATTTGGGTTCATTACAGTAAGCACCACGGCCCACTGCGGGCCAGCCCTAACGCTGTGTTTAGCACATACGTCTAACTTACAGCACTCGGTGAAGCAGCTACCGCCACACAGCAGAGTCTACAGCCCTGAGCAGGGGACCAGTCCTAGGTCACGCGGGCGGCGGGACTCGTTCTCGCGGAGCCTCTACTCACCTGCGCAAGGTCCTTGCGATCCGCCCGCAGGCTTGGACGTCCCGGGCAGGAAACTCCCCTCAGGTTTGCGCTTCCCCGGCGACGACGGGAGTCTAGCAGGGGCTCAGCCACTTAAGACTTTACTCCGCGTCTGCCCCACAACCCAACAAGTGCCTTCGCACCGTCCCCAACGACTTGCCGACCCAACAAGTGCCTTCGCACCGTCCCCAACGACTCGCCGACCCAACAAGTGCCTTCGCACGCTCTCCCGGCACCCGGCGTCCTGCCGAGGTTCACGTCCCCGCCCTATCCCTCTGCCCCAGTGCTCACCTGCACCACGTAGCAGCCCCGGGCATCCGTCTGAGCGTCCGGAGGGACGATCATCACGGGCGAGAGTCCCGGGTGCAAGAAGTGAACCATGGCAAATCCCGACGACGAGGCGTGAGGAGGGAGCGGGCGTCGAGCTGGGGCCAAGTCCCCAGGAGGTGAAGCTGGTTCCAGGAGGCTGTTGAGCAGCGCTGGGTCCACAGGCAGCGAGCGCACCACCGACGCCGTTCGATCCGGACTGCCAAGGTTTTGAAACGCCCGGCGTAGCGACGCGCACGCAACCGCAGCAGCCTCACCCCGCGCTCTCGCAGAGTCCGGCCGGCCGCAGACCCGCCCCCAGGAGGAGCCCTCTCCACTCCCGCCCAGACCGTCCTCTACTCCACCCTATCAGGGCCCTATGGTCCCCTCCCCACCTCCCTACACCAAGAAGACCTATCTTAATCCTGCCCCCAGACTCGCGCAAACTCCTACTCACCCCTGTGAGCCCAACCTTCCTCAAACCTACGCTTCAGGGATTGATACCACATTGCTGTCGCCCCTCGGAGGCATGCATGCCTGCGGACCCCCTTATAGACTTGGGAAATAGAATATGTATTTTTAATACCTGAAAATATATTTTTTAAAGACCTTTCTCCTAAAAATCTAGTAACAGCACCTCTCATATCAGTTATATTTCAACTCCTGATATTGGATGGCTCAAATATCAAAAACACTTTTGACCTCATAAGGATACAAAATTAAGTTTTCCTGTTCCCTAAAAAGTACCAAGAAAACCCTTATAACCTGTTCCAAGAAAGCAGTAAATTACGACACTTTAATCAAAAAGAAAATATGTCTTGGAAAAGGATGGTTCTGAGCCTCGGATTTGAATCCTAGATTAGATCGCCATTCCGCCTTCTTACTGACTTCGGAGCCTTGGGCAACATTCTTAACATCTCTGAAGCTCAACCTCCCGAAGTAAAATAGATTGAGAATTCCTCTCCTCACGAAGTAAAATAGATTGAGAATTCCTCTCCTCACGAGGTCAAGGTGAGGATTAAATAAGATAATGTATGTAAAGCACATGACAATGCTTACAGAGCAAGTCCTTGATTAGTGAATTCAAATGCTAAAATTTTTTTCCAGTATAAATAACTTCGCAAAATGCTTTTCTTTCACATTTATTCTTTTATTTTTCCTGATACAAAAAAAAAAAAAGGAAAAAATTCTGGGCTGTAGTTATCTCCATTTTATCCATAGAGAAACTGAACACCTGAGAGGTTGAAGAGACAAATTATTTTACCCTCTTGATGAGTGGAAAATCTAGGAGTCAAAATAGAGTTTTCTAACTCCCAGTCCAAATCACTATTCTTTTTTCTTTTTAAGTGGACTATTTCATAACTTCTCCTCTGTCCTCAAACTTCCAACACCTACTTTCCCCCACCAAATTCTCAACTTCCTCTTTCCCTGAAAAAAAGAAAAGCAGTTGTGCTGGCTTGGACAGCATGTATACTATAATTGTAATGATACAGAAAAGATTAGCACGGCTCCTGCACAAGGATGACACGCAAATTTGTGAAGCATTAAAAAGAAAGAAAGAAAGAAAATCAAAAAAGAACATCCGAAACTCCCACTTCACATCTACCCACCAGTAGAGGCTCTTTGTCTTTGCATTCCCTCCCAATACTTTGAACAATTTATGCTCGTCTCTAAGGCCAACCCCTGCATTTGTGCACTAAATCTCGTCCCCTCCAGCTCGTTCAGAGACATCATTCAGCAACATCCTTTTTGTCTCCTGCATTATCATCCTTTCCCTCTTTTCTGGATTATTACCACTAGCATATAAACAAGCTGATATTTTTCATTAATTAAATAACAAAAGAATACTTCTTTTGATCTAATTTCTCTACTCAGGTATTGTCCTCATACCTCTACTACCTTTTCCAGCAAAACGTCTCCAAAGTGTGGTCTGTGCTTGCTGTCTCCAAGTTTTCTCCTACCAATTTCTTTCATCCCTGCCATTCCACTAAACCATTCTTGTCAACAAACCTTCAAGTTGCAAAATTCAATGGTCAGTCATTCCTCATCTTATTTGACTGTTCAACAGCATTTGACCTAAATGATCACTTTTTTCCCCTAAAATTCTTTTTTTAGTTTCCAGAACACATCTTCACCTGCTCCTCCTTCCCCTATCCTTTCCTCTTTCTTCTTTCTTTCCCTACGCCTCCTACCTCATCGGTCTGTTCCTTCTCATCCTCTGTATTCCTCAACACCCAGACTTCCAAATCTTTGTCTAAGACAGGAATCAGTACTTATATACCTCTTCTCTGCCCGTTCGCTTTTACTTGTGATTTTATCTAGTTTCATAACTTTAAAAGCAGCCTATGTGCTCATGTATTCTTATTTTATATGTCTAGCCTATACCTCACTTTTAAACTTCACAGTAGTATAGCCAGCCGTCTATTCAACATGCCCACCTGGTTATCTAAATGGCCTTAATGTATCCATAAGTAGACTCCTGATAGTCTCCCCTCAACCTGCTCTTCCTACCAGTCTTCCCCAGTTCAGTATAGGGCAACTCCTTTCTTACACCTGTTTATGACAAAAACCTTGAAAATCATTTTTAACACCTCTATTATTCTTATATCCCATATCCTATCTTTTAGGAAATCTTGCTGGCTCTATCTTCATTTTTTTTTTTTTAACTTGGTTTTAGAGAGAAAGAGGGAGAGAGAGAAACATGGATTTTTTGTTCCACGTATTTATGCATTCGTTGGTTGCTTCTTGTATGTGCCCTGACTGGGGACTGAACCCACAGCCTTTATTTATTTGGATGATGTTCTAACCAAGTGAGCTACCCAGCCAGGGCTTGTTGGCTCTATCTTCAAAATATATTCAGACCTGGCTGGTGTGGCTCAGTGGATTGAGCGCTGACCTGCAAACCAAAGGGTCGATGGTTTGATCCCCAGTCAGGGCACATGCCTGGGTTGTGGTCCAGGTCCCCAGTTGGGGGTGCATGAGACGCAACCACACATTGATGTTTCTGTCTCTCTCTTTCTCCCTGCCTTCCCCTTTGTCTAAAAATAAATAAATAAAACTATCTACAATTTTTACAGTACAGTAATCCCTCTCTATATCACGGTTCACTTATCACAGCCTCACTGCATCGTGAGTTTTTTAAAAATATTATGTTTAATTATTTATCGCGAATTTTTCGCTATATCGCAGGATTTTGCAGTACTGTATATGTATGTTAAAGTTACATAGGTTTAAGAGTGTAGAATATGTTTAAGAACATAAATAGTGTTTATAAAAGTGTGGAAAAGGTTAATAAGGGAGTGGGAAAGGTTAATAAGGGACCAGGAATAGTTTATAAGTGTGTGGGAAGGATTTAGAAAGCCTAAAAATATATATAAATACTAAAATAAATGTAATGTTCCTACTTCGCAGATTTTCACCTATCATGGGGGTGGGAGGGTCTAGAACGTAATACCTGTGATAAGTGAGGGAATACTATATTCTCTTTGTCTGGTTTCCCTGCTTTCCCTCTTGTTCCTTTAATATCTATTCTCAACATAGGAACCAGAGTGATCAATTTAAATGATCATGTCATTCTTCTGCCCCAAAGCCTCTAATAGCTTCCCATCTCATACAGAATAAAAATAATAATAATAATAATGCTCTACAAGATTCTACATAATCTGTCCTCCCCATGCCCTTTTCTCAGCTCATCTTCTGTCACTCCTCCCTTTGCTTATTCCACTCAGGCACTGTTGGACTCCTTGCTATCCTCATGGATGGCTCTTATTTTCTTCAAGTTTTGCTTAAATGTTGTCTAAGCAATAAGGACTTCCTTCACTATGATGAACTAAATTGAAATCCTCACCGCCCCATCAGCGCACCCTCCCCATATTCCTTGTCCCTTTTGTTCTGCGTGCATACTTAACACTCTTTGTTATGCTATATACTTATTTTATTTCTGTTTATTTTCTTCCTCCTCCCACTAGGAAAAAGTCTCTAAACCACACAAAGGGAAGGACTTTATTATATTGTATCCCCAGGCCTAAAACAGTGCCTAATTTATACAAGGTGGTCAATAATATTGTTGGGGAAAAAATACATACAATTTTAACTGGAACAAATGAATTGTAGCTGTTGAGGGAAGTTTCTCTCTGAAATCAGACAAGGTTGCATCTATTTAGCGAGGGGCAAGTTTTGGAATAACCTGTTCCTCTACCTCTTTCTTCCATAATCTCCTCTTTATCTATCCTATACCTTTTCTCCAGTTTTCTCCTTTAATCTAATAAACCATTTCTGAGGATTTAGTTCATGCTCCTAACTGACCTGTTACCAGACTCATTCCTTCCAATCCTCTACCTAAAACATAAATCTGATCTGTTGTCCCTAGTTTAAACCACTTGTGTGGCTCCCCATTATCCTCAAAAACTAAATATAAACTTGTTAGGATGGTTTTAGGTAAGCTTTCATGATCTGACTCCTGGTTACCTCTCTAGTTTAAACCATCAATATTCTTACTATAACCTTTCTTTTGGCCATTATATATTGAAATTGTTTCAGTTCTAGAAATGTACTTTTGCACATTCATTGTTGCCCGCTTTGCCTCCCCCTAATAAGTAATTCCTATCAATCCTTCAGATCTCACTTTGATGTCATTTCCTCTAGAATGCCTTACATACATACCCAACATTCTTCCAGCCAACTCTAAAGAATAGGTAGGATAAGTATAGTACAAATACAGATATATTGGGAAGTTTAAAGAAATTAAATTTCTAAAATGAAATTACAAAACAATAGTTAAGATCTCTTTAAATCATGGTTGGAGTTTTTTAAGAATTTTGTATAAAATTTTTCTTCGTTGATTTTACAGAGAAAGGGAGAGAGAGAGAGAGAGAGAGAGAGACAAAGATCAGTCTGTTGTTCCACTTACTTATTATGTATTCATTGGGTAAGTCCTGTATGTGTCCTGACCAGGGGTTGAATGCCACAGCTTTGGTGCAGCAGGATGACACTCTAAACAACTGAGCTACCTGGCCAGGGCATGAACTTTGTAAAGTTTTTAAAGCTTTCTTGCCATAAAGTATAGGGAAAGATCATGAGCTTTGAAGTTAAAAAGCCTGAATTCAAATTTTATCTCCACCTCTCCTTTAGGTAGTTACTTAACCTACCAATTTCAGTTTCCGCTTCCTGAAAATGAGATAAATAATATCAAACGTGCAGAATTTCAAAAACTAAGAGACTGTTTAATACTTGATGTGTTATTTTTGTCTTCTCAGATAGGATGCTTTCTAAGGGAGAGGGTCCTGTCTTTGTCTCTTTCTGGGCATCAAACACACAAACACTAGCTGTTAAGATTTGTGATATGTGTTAGCTTTGGCTTACTTCTCCCACTGCAGTGATCAGCAGTAAAATCTTTATTGTAGAAAGGGCCTGCCTAGGAAATAAAGAAAGGAACTAGAACCTTAGAGGAGTGTCAGCAGAGTTAAACAGGAACGGGTTAAGCAGTCTTCCTGGAAGATTATTGGTAAAGGTAATACAATAAAGTAATGACCTTGAAGAAAGAGAAAGGGCTCCTGGGGAACCAAATTAACTAGGGAAATGGCTCCCTAAGGCTGTTTTATAGATTCTTGCTGTCTTTTTGAAATTATCACAGGTAGGCGGAAATGAGTAAAATAAGGACAAGTGATACATAAAAATCTAAATGCATGTATTTAAAGGATTGTCCCTGCCCTGGCTGGTGTGGCTCAGTTGATTGGAGCATGGTACCCTTCTCTGAAAGGTTACTAGTTCAATACCGGATAGGGCACATACTTCAGCCGCAGGTTCTATTCGTGTCCCTCCCTCCTGTCAGGGCCTGTACCGGGAAGGCAACCAACTGATGTTTCTCTTTCTCCCCTCCTCTCTAAAATCAATAAATTTTTAAATTTTTTAATAAAATAAAAGATTGTCCTATATTCTGACATGTCTTCCCATTTATTGTTGTTAATATTTTTAAATGAACTTACTATGAGCCTTGTTGGGAGGAAAAACTCTTCTACTAATTTATGTCCAATTGGTTGGGGGTAAAGGGAGATCTTGAATTAACTGACAATAAATGAACAGGAGAAAAATTGTATCTAGGAATACCCGATAGAAATTAGCTCCCAGAACAGCTAGGGACAAAGGTTTATGTTTATATGCAAGAGAGTGATTTAGAGCTTCAAAGGACTGATGGTTCTGATGAATGTTGTTTATGCCATCGTTTTGGAATGTCTTGGTGCCTGAGGTCAGCGCCTCCCTGACTGAAGACCTTCCTGAAGGTACCCGGAGTTTGTGGCATCTGACTCTCATAAAGACCTGTTCTAGTCAGATAAGGGATGTCAGATAAGATTCTTTCTGTAACTTCTGTAGTTCAGGTATTTTCACATGAAGTGGCCTCCAGACCAGTTTGGTGGGTTGTTTATCTCGTTAGCCTGACCCAATAAATTTTCTCCCCAAATATGTAAAATGGTATGTTTTATTGTAGGGCCAGTGAGGTAAAAAAATTGTAAATTTGAAACGCTATCAATGGTGTCAGTTCTTTGAGATAGGCCAAAAAGGTACGTAGAGATAGCCTTAATGGTTAAATTGCATTCTTCCCCTTTATAGCACAGTGGTTTGAGAGCATAGATTTCAGACCCTGGCCCCTGGCGGGGTAGCTTAGTTGATTAGAGCATCATCCAATATGCCAAGGCTTCAGATTCCATCCCAGACAGGGCACATACAAGAATCGACCAATGAGTGCATAAATAAGTGGAATTACAAATTCATGTTTCTCTCTCTCTCAAATCAATCAATAAATTTTTTTTAAAGAGCATAGATTTCAGAGCCTGACAGACCTGAGTCTTCTGTGTGACTCTGACACCTTTGTGACTATGGCAAAGTTATTTAATAATTCACAATTTCCTTATCCTCAAAATGGAATAATGATCTTCTTTTCAAGGCTGTTGCTGGCTTAGCTAAGAAAATATACATTAAAAAGGTTTAGCATAGTGCTTGCCTTGATATATTGTACTTATTGGCTATATTGGAACTCCAGGTCAACTACTGGAATCTGCTTAATAACTAGTGGTTGAAATGATAGACCCCTTGCAGTAGTACTTGGCCCATAGTGCTAATTGATTGACCCTATTAACGAGAAAACCAGAGGCCCAAGATCACTTGTGTTAAAACTCATGATACCAAACATAGATTTAATAATTGCTGTTTCAACATCTCCCAGAAACATATCTTAATCAACCAGTCTGAAGTTTTCTGGTCAACACCAATGAGGTAATCTGTCACATAGGCCCTCTCCATTTCCTGCCCCTCCCCCACAATAGAAAGAAGAGGTGATCTGCATGATCAAAACCCAAAAGAACATATCCTGGTCTAACTATATATAATAATTTCTCAGCTTTTGTTAATAAGTCCCTTGCTTTATCCTTCTTCCTATAAAAATTTTACATTCTGTACCACCCCCTTGGAGTGCCCTTCTATTTGCTAGATAGGATGCTGCCTGATTCACGAATCACTTAATAAAGCCAATTAGATTTTCAAATTTACTCTGTACAATTTTGTTTTTTATCCACCCCTAATCCTAAACTAGTTGATCTATTCCCATAGGTTTTTTTTAAAAAATATTTTTTCAAAAGATTTTCTTTATTTTTAGAGAGAGGGGAAGGGAGGGAGAAAGAGAGGGAGAGAGATATGTAGATCAGTTGCCTCCTGCACCCCGTCACCCTGACCTGGGCAGGGCTGCAACCCAGGCATGTGCCCTAAGCTGGAATCAAACCAGTGACCTTTTGGTTTTCAGGAGGACACCCCACTGAGCCACACTGGGCAGGTTTTTAAAGGAGAACACTCTTTAAATCCACTGCTAGTATCCACAAACAATAATGTGATTCATTTCATGAACCAGTTTCAGAGGGCTTTTTTTTAAAAAGGACTTGAATTTTTTTTTAAGATTTTACTTATTTATTTTTAGAGAGAGGGGAAGGGAGGGAGAGAGGGAGATAAACATCAATGTGTGAGAGATACATTGATTAGGTTGCCTCTCACATGCCCCCAACTGGGTACATGGCTTGCAAACCAGGCATGTGGTCTGATTGGGAATTGAACAGGTGACCTTCCGGTTCACAGGCCAGTACTCAATCCACTGAGCCATACCAGCCAGAGACCAGAGGGTTTTTTTATTACACTTTTGTCTTCACATACAAAGACACCACTGCTGAGACTGTACAAAGCAGAAAAGGGTCCACAAAGAGTGGGGATTCTGGTATTAAACAGTGTCTAGTTTTAATCTACAAGTTCCTCTACTTATTATCTGTGTGAATTGATGTAAGTCATTTGACATTAGGCTTCCCCTTATCTGTAAACCAGGAGATGATTATCTCCCCTTATAAGATGTTTGAGGGTTAGATTGAACACAGTACTTGGTTCATTATTCAGATTTGCAGTTTTGAACTGACGAGATCAAGAATTAGGTAGAAATTGTATTTGGTAACTCAATCTCCATATTAAAATATGATAATCATATTCTAAATATGTGATTGAAATGGTTCCCTTTAAAAAAAATTTTTTTTAAGTTTTCACCCTGGCCTGTGTGGCTCAGTTGATGGAGCATCTTCTGTACACCAAAAGGGTGCAGGTTCCATCTCCAGTCTAGGCACATGACTGAGTTGCAGGGGTTCGATCCCCAGAGGTGCATGCGGGAGGCAACCAATTGAAGTTTCTGTTTCACATCAATGTTTCTCTCTCCTCTCTCTCTCTCCCTCCCTCCCTCTCTCTCTAAAAATCAATGAACATATTTTCAGGTGAGGATTTTTTTTTTTTAATTTTGTAAGAGACAAAAATGACCAATGTGAGTGCTCATGATTACTGCCTTTTAGCTCCTCCCCTCAATTTGAGGAGTTATGCAGTCAGTCAGACTAGTTCATTCAATTATTATGATGCAGATTAAAAATAGGAAATTGGAGATGGCAGGGTAATAAGAAGAAAAGAAAAAAATTAGCCAAGACAGAGTAGGTCTATCTACACAATAAAAACAGTGAGAAAGGGTGGGGGAGGCGGAAAAATAGAAGCAGGCTTTTCTTTTTTGTTTGTTTGTTTTTTTAAGATTTTATTTATTTTTAGAGAGAGGGGAAGGAAGAGAGAAAGAGAGGGAGAGAAACACCAGTGTGTGGTTGCCTCTCATGAGCCCCTAACTGGGGACCTGGCCTGCAACTCGGGCATGTGCCCTGACTGAGAATCAAACCAGCGACCCTTTGGTTCTCAGGCCAGTGCTCAATCCACTGAGCCACACCAGCCAGGGCAGGCTTTTCATTTTTAATTTCAAAGTGTTGGCTATAAACAAAACAGCTCGACAACTTTTTGGTTTAAATATTAACCAAAGATATTTGTTGTCTTCATTGGTATGTATGACCCATAGTAATATCATGTAACAATTGAGTGAATTATTGGACAGGCAATAAACTCCTTTTAAAACCCCTATTACTCCAATACACCTAATCTGATGTTTGTGTTGTGAAGTGGTATTTGTAGTGACCATTCATTAACAATTCTATAGCACCTAAACACTAATGCTGCCCAATAATACCATCCCCAAAGGACAGTTAATTCTACACTGACCATTTTTCTTTAAAAGGTTATTTATTTATTTATTTATTTTTAGAGAGAAGGGGTGGGAGGAAGAGAGGAGAAATATTAATGTGTGGTTGCCTCTCGCATGCCCCCAGCTGGGCACCTGGCCCACAACCCAGGCATGTGTCCTGATTGGAAATCAAACCTGCCACCCTTTGGTTCACAGGTCGGCGCTCAATCCACTGAACCACACCAGCCAGGGCTCTATTCTGACCATTTGGTGCATATTCTTTTCTGTACCAATGCTATCTATGTAAATAGTTGTTACACTGAATTGTTTAGGGAATAGTGAGAGGAAAAATAAGTATGTACATGATCAGTAGAGACACAAACATCATAGGCCCAATTATATAGCACACATCATTAACAAAGTAATTTTTTTCCAAATATTTTCCATCTAGTGTCAGTTGAATCTGTGGATGTAAAACCTGCCAATATAAAGGGTCAACTACATTGCCTAAATATAAGAAACCTCATGATATTAAGCAACAATATGGTGTGTGAGGGGTGGGAGCGTATCCATTGAATTGGAGGTTGGGAAATAAGAATGGTGGTAGAGTTTTTTACTGACTTGCTGTGAGACTTGGGCATGCTCATTTTACCTAAGACTTAGTTTCTTCAACTGTAAAATGAAGTTTCTGAAACTAAAATCATTAAGGATTCTTCCATGCCATGGGGTTCTTACATAATATTATACTTTGTTTTTTGGTACTCTCCCTGACTAAATTTACTTTACAGTTAATTATCTCAATTGTTTTGTGAATGAATGTCAACCCAGATATTATGTTCTCTAGTAAGTCTTCTTGGGCTGTCTAATGGGTGCCCAGTTTGGCTTAGGTATAGTCTCTGTGCCTCTACAACAAGCACTGTAGACTGGTCTGTAATACAATGTCAAATAATATTTATTTATCTACTTATTTAATATTCTCTTCCACAAATCTGTAAGTTCCCTGAGGGATTTTTATAAATGATATCTAAGTTCCAACACTCAAACAGAACCTAGCACAGGTATTTAATGAAATGAATAAATGGAGCTCAAGTACTAGAAAACTTTTGCAATAAAACTGAGGCAAAGCCCTAGCCAGGTAGCTCAGTTGGTTAGAGGGTTGTCCCAATACACAAAGGTGGTTTTTGTTTTTTATTGTTTTTATTTTTAAGATTTTATTTATTTACTTTTAGAGAGAGGTGAAGAGAGGGAGAAAGAGAGGGTGAGAAACAGCAATGTGTGACAGATACATTGACCAGTTGCTTCTCACATGCCCCTAAATGGGGACCTAGTCCACAACCCAGACATGTGCCCTGACAGGGAATTGAACCAGTGACCCCTGGGTTTGCAGGCCAGTGCCCAATCCACTGAGCCTCACCAGCCAGGGCAGTGGTGGTGGGTTTGATTACTGGTCAGGGCACACACAAGAATCAACCAATGAGTGCATGGATAGGTGAAACAACAAATTGATGTCTCTCTCTCTCCCTCAAATAAATAAATATAACAAGTTTTTTAAAAGGAAAAGACCTTATTTTTAAAAACTGAGGCAGGATAGTAAGAAGCAAGGAAATTCCTTGGCAGATGGAATGGGGAAACTGACAGAAGGCTGATTCAAACTGGCCTTATCCAGCATCTTGACTCACTTGCTTCAATCTCCCTTGCACAACCACTCCCTTAAGCATTAAAGTCCTCAGGGCAATGAGGTTCTAATTAGCATCAAATAATCTTAGGAAAAAAGCCTCAGGTCTCTTGAACACAGAGATAAGAGTTTTGGTCAAACTAGAAATAACATCTAGGCTTCAGCTGTGTTTCAATTCCAGGCCCAGAAAAGCAGCAAAACCAGAGGAAGCAATGCCATGGCTGACATCAGGACCAGATGCAATGACCAATGACCCCCTACTGTGGCACTAACCAATCAGTAGAGACCACACCCTGGCCCTGTAGACATACCTGGAAAGCTAATGAATATTCTGTTGAGATCCTCCCCTAAAATTCATGCCTGTAGAAAACAGATAAAAACCCTTAAGACAAAGGACCCAGTGTGTGCACTCTCTAGAGAAAGACTGTGGCTCCTTTCTTTAGGCATGTAACTTTGCTATCTTTCTCCTAAGCTCCAAGGGTCCCCACGAGACTTGCAACCAGGGGAGCAGGGGGCAGCAGCAATTAGTCTGGGGCTAATGACCTGAACCTGTCTCCACAGGCGCTTTTTTTTTTTTTTTTTTTTTTTGCCTCTGTAACTTGTTTCCTGAGCCTGTGCAGCTCAGCTGCCTCTGTGACTTTCTAAAAGGCCAAGGCAGCTCTCTCCGCAGTCCGCTGGAAGTTTCTCTTCCATTGCTTTGCAGGCTAAATATACTTCCTCTTGCATTAAGAGTTCTTGGCTCTGAATTCTTTCTTTGCTGAACTCAAGAACCAAGAGCCAACATTGCCGGTAACAGCACCACTGGTCTTTTTCAGAGAGCAATGTTACAAAGAGATAACTAAGAAATCTGAATCATGCTTTAGTATTAAACTTTAAAGCAAATGTTTAGAATTAAAGTAGACAAGACACACTTTACATAAAATTTATAACATTTATTTAGGCAAAAAAAAAAAAAATCTCAAAACAAAAATCTGTACACAAAACATTAAAACCTAAGGGATGTCCTGATTTAAAATACAGCATGATTCATGTCCAGAGTACTGCCATTCATCTGGCCACTGTGAGAACTGTGCCTTCAGTCCAGATAACTGAGGACCTCTGAAATGTGTACATTATACTTTCCAATAAATTTTTCATATCCTTTGAAAGGAGTTAAGCTAAACACTTGATTAGAATTTAAGCTAAAGATAGCTTTTCTCACACTCACAAGTCAGAAACTGACAGTGGGGTTTCTACAAGTCAGGGATTTTTACATTTTATTCTTGCAGATTATCTGAGAATATAAATCTTGAATAACATCCTCCCATTGTTAAAGGGAAAAAATCACTCATAAGAATTTCTTGCTTTTAAGAAAGTATGTTCAGCTTCCACTAGCTAAGTAGCTTCTTCCTTCCATGCTGATTAGAATAAGTTTAAAAGAACCCAATTTGAACAGTTATCCAAAAGGGAGACCCAAATTGAGCACATACTATTAATGAACTATATTTATAATTTCCTACAAAATAATTTTAATAAATTTGGATTTTCTAAATATTCTTAATAGTCACTCTGTCTAGCTATAATGTTAGGTTGTGCTGTCCAAAAGAGCTCTGCTTCATCCAGAGAAATAAGAAACAGCACTGATTTTCTCATAGATTAGCCCCCAAAACTGGGGAAGAAACAGGCAGAGAAAGCTCTTTCTTAGGCTACCTATCAGTTAACATAGAATATCTTACATTAAGATTTGGAAACTAAAGAATGTATAATTAGGAGTGTACCATGTCATGCAAAGACTATGTAATACTAAAAAAGATAAAGCAATTACTCACTTAAAGCACACTGGGCAAATTTTTCTATCATACTGCTGTTCTCATCACTGGGGAAGGCTGGATGTGCATTATTTCTAAAATAAACAGTTCATGAGTTAACACTAAAAATTAAAAATGTGTCAATACAAAGCAAATGGTAAAGATTAAACATCCAATATCCACACAATCATTTGAAACTGCTACAGTGGATTTGAGAGGGGAACCATGAGTTTACAACTCTCTCTGTAAGCTGTCTTAGAATACTGCTCTGAAGCCCCAGCCGCAAAGTCCCCAAATAAGTATTCAATAACATACAGATAAAACTGCCACATCAGCTAACAATGTGATAGTACCTTTAACTTAAACTTTTAGTTTAATAATACTGTTTATCCCAAAATAAAAGTTGCACAATAACCAAACAGTAAGTTTGTTTTCCCTGCTACTCAAGACCTCTTTTCAAACTTGGGTACTGCTGCCCATTGTTCTATGGCAGGGAAGGGGTGGTGGATGGTAGTGGGTGGGTATCATCCATGCATTTTTAAACATTAAGCCAAACCCATGATCCATTAATCTAGTCTATCTCAGTTTATCACATAAAATGTTTTAATTAAAATGTGCTCCAAAGGGCTAGAAGATGACCCAATGTTATCTTAACGTACGGCATAATAAAAAATTTAGCCAAATGAAAGTGACTGGGGAGATAAAGGACCAACTCAAAAGGTCCCACTAGTAAAAGCAACTTTCTAGTCTGGATATATAGAATTAATGTTATTAAACATGGGTCTTTCTTTGGGTGTTTGCAATCAAAAGATAAAATTAAATTCTCACAGTAGCCATATGGTAATTCACCGCTACCTTCGGTAATTCACTTAAATTGACCAGTTCCACTAAACAGCATTTCTATCCAGGAGTGAAGAGCAGCAATATTTAAGTCAATTCCTGGAATTGTGGGTCTGTTATGATTTTTAAAATCCTCAATTAAGAGCAGTAGCCACCGAGTCCTTGGCCAGAGGATAAATTAACCCCTTATTATTACAATGATTTATCTTTCTTTTCAAATGCAAAAGAAAAAAATTTTTTTAGAATACAAAGACCACAGCAAAACTCACTTGATGGAAGCAATGAGATGGCTTAATTATTTTTGTTTTAATTTCAGATTGTTTTTGTTTTACTCAATGATGCCAACATGCATCAGTATACTCTAAATTTAGAGTCTATTTTGATTTCCTTTAGCTCTAACTCTTGCTATTGCTTGTGGACTGATGTAGTGATATTTTACAGTAGCTGAGCGCACCTACAATTTGAGCAATGAGTGGTTCAACCCTAGACTAAATTGTGCTTGAAACAGTACCTTCAAGTCATTGAAGAGGTAACCTGTGAAGGCACCAAGTACTGTTAAATTCTATTATACAAATGCAAAAGGGAGGCCTAACAGATTCTAACCATAGAAACAGACCAGTTATGCCTTATAATTTCAATATACACATCTATTATATTTTGGCCAGATTCTAGACCTTAGAAACAATTCTGCGCCTTAATTAAACATACAATTTAAAGAACCATCCCAACAATAAAGGCACTACAATTTTTATGTATTTGGGATGTAATCAATTATTCTGCTTTTAAGACTCAGAGGTATCTGGCCATCACCAGTTTTCAAAGTAGTAAATTAAAATATTTTTGAATCTTCATCTATCAACAAGTTATTCTGCATAATGAAGAGATTTATTATTTTCTGTATATTTATAGTCATTTCGAAAAACAATCTGTTAAGACAAAAATCTAGGATTTGCCTATAGGGAACATGCACTTTTGTCTTCAATAGGAAGTAAGAAATATCTGAAGTCAAATTTTCAAATAGGCTTTTCCCTTAACCACACAAGTGAGGAGACCCGGAAATGGTCAACATAGTAGCAACTTCCAAGCTACTGTAGGCTGTCATTTCCTACTTTTTGCCTTAGACATTAAAATAAAAAAAGGATTGGCGGGTGGGAGCATTTAAAAGAATATTCCATTTTCTCGGAAATAGAATTAATCTGTGAAAATATTTCCTGTACCTGTAACATTTTCTTAAACCAATTAGGTCAGAATTAATCCATAATTTCATTCGATTTTTAATGGTTCTAAAAACCTATTTAATACTTTTTTTAGTTTAAATTTTCATCCCTGTGGAGGAGTAGCAAATAATTCAAGTATGATTACTGTAATAGTGGTATAAAATATGTATGTCAAAAATGTTAGCATACTAACAAACCAGCTCCTTTCTAAATAAAAATGTTTCTGAATTATCACAATAATTTAAACATACCATTTAAAATCTGTACTGAAAACATTTTGATCATCTATGAAAAACAAATTCAGTCATATGAGATTGTGATTAACCTTATCATAAACAAGAATTTTAAATGGGAATTAAGTTTCTTCATGATTTGCTGCCTCCCAACTGCCATTATTGATATAATGATAACTTATTCTTTACTATTCTGTAACAGGTATATTAAAGGAAAGGCAATTGTCTAAAAAAATAATCCATCAAAAAGTATTTCCTTTTATGCACTGCAACTGGAATCACTACATTTAACAGAACAGTCTAATTCTTCTTGTTCATTTTTGGCAGTGAGATATGGACATCTTTTTCCAACATGAAAACATTAAGATAAACATATTTCAAAACAAAAAAAATTTAACTTCTTGTGGAAAAATTTACTGTTATTAATTGTATTTTAACTGACAGGTAACATCATGTGTAGTCTCTATTCCACTGAACAAAATGACTTTGAAATAGAGGGACAAGAATGGTCAGTTTTAACGAGACATTTTAAAAATTCACATTTTCACAACAATGTGACATGTAGATTCAGACAGTTCATCTTTAACACAGAATGCTATAATATTTTACACTGTGATGCCTGGGGGGATATTTTTAGAGAGCAACCAGCAGTCTGCATAGGAAGCAGAAGCCCATGCTTCCAGGAATAAATATGAAGAAGCAGCTACTGCTCACTGCCCAAAGACAAGTGACCTTCAAAAGGATAGCCTGCTCCAGTTTAAAAACTATACATAAAACCAGACCTTTCCCCAGTTTCTAAACTCTGTTCTCCCTTAATAACTTTTCTTTTTAATATATTTTTCTTCCAGCCATCCAGGCTCCAGCCAGTGAGTTAGCTTCCCAAGGAGAGGATTCAGATTTCCATTCTTTCATACTAAGAAAGGCATCTTATAAAAGATACACAGATAGAGAATAAAGACATTTTATAGAGAAGCAGTATAAAATTTACAACTGAAGCAGTGCCAGAAATCAGATTAACAGCTTATCTGAAGCTGTAAACTGATTGTAAGGGTCTTTAAGATCAGAAAAGTATGGCCTAAGGGTTCGTGCAAATTTTATCAAGAAACTGTAGAATTTCAAGCACAGGTAAGTTCAAACACTGAAAGATGTGGAAAATTTCCTAAAAAGCAATGATGAAGAAAGAGAACCTTCTTACCTCATAAGTTAAAAATCACAAAACATATTAGACTGTTCACATGGGCAATACTGTACACGGTCAATCTCAAACTGATCTAAGTTTCTTGCCATTGAAACCCCAAAACATCACAGAGGGTAAATATATTCCAACTGAACCTATCACAAAAAGGATTCCTGTGATTCAGTTATCCAATTGCCTATAGCTATCAGTTTAGCCTGGCCTGGGGCTGCTTTTTACAGGGAGGTGGTCTCCCATGGCGAACAATGTGTTTTTCTAAGCTGTCCAGAATGGCCACAGCAATCTGTTGGACATGGGGATCAGTCTGTTCATGTTCTTTGATGTTGTATAAATGCTGCAATCCTCCTTCCTCAATCAGCATGCTGCAATACCTTGAAGCTGAAAGAAAATAAGAGAAAAAGCTTTTCTTAAATTACTTTAAAAAATTATTCCACACACACAAAAAGAGTTCTTTTTTCACTTAAATTTTAGCTGTTTTGTTATTGACGACGAACACATGCTAGAGCCAATGTTATGTCTACACTGCAAGGTCCCACACATAAACAATACACATACCATGTATATATTTACATTTATATTTTAATCATAACCTTAAGAAATAGACTTTCTGGAAAAAAATTTTATTTAACCCGAAATCACAGGTAAGGTAGGTGCCATTACACTTTTACATATTTCCTGTTTTTTTTGTTTTTGTTTTTTTATTTATGTATTTATTTTCACAGAGAGGGAAAAGGAGGGAGAAAGAGAGAGAGAGAGAAACATCGATGTGCAAGAGAAACCATTGGTTGCCTCTTGCATGCCACCAACTGGAGACCTGGTCCACAACCCAGGCATGTGCCCTGGCCATGAATCAAACCAGCAACCTTTAGGTTTGCAGGTCAGCACTCAATCCACTGAACCAACCAGCCAGGGTCTGTTTTGTTTTTGTTTATATATATAGATTATTATTTTTAAAGATTTATTTATTTATATTTAGATAGAGGGGAAAGGAGGGAGAAAGAGAGGGAGAGAAACATCAATGTGTGATTGCCTCTTCCACACTCTGACCTGGGGACCTGGCCTGCAACCTAGGTCTGTGCCCTGACTGGGAATTGAACCAGTGACCCTTTAGTTCACAGGCTGGCGCCCAATCTGCTGAACCACACCAGTAAGGACTATACACATTTTTCTAAAAATTTTTTTTTTTACCCTTTAATCAGTTTACATTTAATATCATTTTGTTTTAGTTTTAGGTGTACAACATAGTGGTTAGACAATCATATACTTTACAAAGTGATCCCCCAATATTTCCAGTACCCACCTGGCACCATACATAGTTATTCCAGTACTATTACCTATATTCCTTATGCTGTACTCTACATTCCTGTGCCTTCTTTGTAACGACCAATTTGTACTTCTCAGTCCCTGTCCCTTTTCCACCCAGTGCCCCCACCCCTCTTTGTTTCTTTTTTAACTTAATTGCACTGATATTGTACATACAATTTTCTTTATTTCTAAATATTTTTTTGTCTTTTGATTTTAAAAATATTTTTGTGCACTTGAGTTTTAAAGTCTTTTAGTTTTAGTCATTTACTGAAGTATAATTTACACATAATAAAATGTGTACACTTGTGTAACCACCACCACAATCAGGATACAGAATATTTTCAACTAAAAAGTTTCCTAGCCCAGTTTTTCAGTCCATCCCCCCTGCATCCCTTACTCCAGGAAACTGCTGTTCTAATTTCCATGACATGAACTACTTTAGCCTGGTCTACAACTTATTATAAATGGAATCATGCAGAATGTATTCTTTTATGTCTACTTTTGTTCAGCATGATGTTTCTGAGATGCATCCATGTTTTTACACATATGTAGTTTTTTTTTTAAACTGGTAAGTATTCCATTGCATTGAATATACTTCATATTTTTAATGTTATTGTACTGATAGAATTTGTTGGATTGTTTTCTCCAAGCGGTTTGTTACAGTAACAAAAATGCTATAATCAGACTTCCAGGCACTATCAAGTCCTACCTAGATAGACACGCTGTGTCTCCCTCCACAACTAAGAAGGAATACAACTATCTCAACACTAGAGACAACCAGAAGTTCCAGAAAATCGAGCTGCATGGAAGTACAACAATGATATAAAGAAGAAATACTCAGCCAGACAGGTAAGAGGGGCAGAGAAGAAGCAGTGTGGTGGCAGCAGTGGTAGGCTGGTGGAAAACGCAGTCATGTTTTAAAAAGTTGGAGGGACACCTGGGGAGCACTCCCAGCACAAGACCAGCTCACAGTTTCAGTGCCGGGGAAAATAAATTCTCATTGCTTCTGACTGTGAAAATCAGTGGGGTCTGGGGCAGAGGAAGAAACTGCCAGTCTCTCAGCAGAGTCCACTTGTTTAAAGGACCCCCATGGTCCTAGAACATCCTCAGACCCACCCACTCTGGGAACAATGGCCAGGGCAACAGCTAGAGGGGCGCTAGTCCCATACAGAAGTGGGAGAAGTGCCTGGAAAAGGAGCAAGTGCTGAGCAAGTGGCACTGTCCCCTCTCAGACCCCTCCCCTACATACAGTGCTGCAACCTGATGAAATGGGTTGCCCCACACTAACGAATACCTAAGGCTCTGCCCCTTACAAAGTAACAGGTGCAACAGCTCTACCTATGACACAGAGGCAAACAAACACAGGAGTCTGTCAAGATGAGGACACAGAGAAGTATGGCCCAAAACAGGGATAGGATCAAGATTCCAGTGATAGAACTAAGTGACGAGGAGATAGCCAACCTAACAGACATAGAGTTCAAAACACTGGTGTTAACAATGCTCACAGACTTGACAGATATGCTTAAGTATGGCAAACGGAGAAAGGAAGAAGTGAAGGTTATACTAAATGAAATAAAGGAAAATCCACATAAAACCAATGGTGAAGGGAAGGAAATCGGGATTCAAATCAATGATTTGGAACATAAGGAAGAAAAAAACAGTCAACCAATACAGAATGAGGAAACAAGACTTGAAAAAAATGAGGAGGCTTGGGAACCTCTGGGACAACTTTAAACGTGCCAACATCTGTATCACAGGGGTGCCAGAGGGAGAAGAGGAAGAGTAAGAAATTGAAAGCTTATGTGAAAGATAATGAAGAAAAACTTCCCAAATTTAATTAAGGAAGTCGACATACAAGTGCAGGAAGCACAGACAGTCCCAAACAAACTAGATCCAAAGAGGACCACACCAAGACACATCATCATTAAAATGCCAGAGATTAAAGATACAGAGAAAATCTTAAAAGCAGCAAGGGAAAGAGAGCTACCCACAAAGGGGTGCCTATAAGACTATCAGCTGATTTCTCAAGAGAAATTTTGCAGGCAAGAAGGGACTGGCAAGAAGTATTCAAAGTGATGAAAAGCAAGGACCTATAACCAAGATTACACTATCCAGCAAAGCTATCATTTAGAATGGAAGCGTAGATACAGTGCTTCCCAGACAAGGTAAAGCTAAAGTTCATCATCACCAAGCCATTATTACATGAAATGTTAAAGGGACTTATTTAAGAAAAAAGAAGATCAAATCTATGAACATTAAAATGACAACGAACTCACAACTATCAACAATTGAATCTAAAAAATAAAAACAAAATCCAACTAAGCAAACCAGAACAGGAACAGAATCACAGGTGTGGGGATCATTTGGCGGGTTATCAGCTGGGTGGGGGAAGGGGGAGAATTGGGGAAATGGTGCAGAGATTAAGAAGCATAATTGGTAGGTACGAAATAGACAGGGGGAAGTTAATAATAATATAGGAAAGGCTGAAGCCAAAGAACTTACAAGCAGGACCCATGGACATGAACTAAGGTGGGTGAGATTGCTGAAGGGAACAGGGGTAATGGACAGAGGGGAGCAAAGGGAAAAGAAATTGGGACAACTATAACAACATAATCAATAAAATATACTTAAAAAATAAAATGCTATAACCATACTTGTTCAAATTTACTTTTTAAGATTTTATTTATTTTTTATAGAGAGGGAAATTGAGAGAGAAAGAGAAAGAGAGAAACATCAATGTGTGTTTGCCTCTTACATGTTCCAACTGGGGGCCTGGCCCACAACCTAGGCATATGCCCTGACTGGGAATTGAACTGGTGACCCTTTGATTCACAGGCCAGTACTCAATGTACTGAACCACACCAGCCACTGCTACTTGTTCAAGTTTTTGGTGGCCTTTTCATTTAAGGAAATACCTGAAATCACCAAACTATTTTCAAAAGTGGTTGTATCATTTTTCCCTGCCATCAGCAATGAATGTGTAAGTTGTTTTGCACCCTTGTCAACTCTTGTCCTTGTCCACCATTTTGATGATAGGTAGCCTTCCTAGTAGGTGTGAAGTGGTATCTCATTTTTTTTTTTTTAAACGAGAGGGAGAGAAACATCAAAGTGTGGTTGCCTCTCGCGTACCCACAACTGGGGATCTGACCTACAAATCAGGCATGTGTCCTGACTGGGAGTCAAACCAGTTTGTAGGCCAGCACTCAATCCACTGAACCACACCAGCCAGGGCTGAAGTGTTCTCATAGTTTTTCTTTTTTATTCCAGAGAGAGAGGAAGGGGAGAGGGAGGGAGGGAGAGGACAAAGGAGGGGGTAGAGGGGTGGGGAGGGAGAGAGGGGGAGGGGGAGAGAGAGAGAGAGAGAGAGAGAGAGAGAGAGAGAGAGAGAGAGAGAGAGAGAGAGAGAGAGAAACATTGAGGTTTGAGACAAACACTGATCGGTTGTCTCTTAAATGTGACCTTTTGGTTCATGGGATGATGCTCCAACAAAGAGAGCCACACTGGCCAGGGGTCTCACTGTGATTTTAATTCTTATTTCTCTAATAACTGATGATGTTGAGCTTCTTTTCATGTGCTTATTGGACATTTGTATATTTTCTTTGGAAACATGCCTATTGAGATCCTTTGCCCATTTTTATTTTATTTATTTATTTATTTAATACAAAATGCTTCACAAATTTGCACGCTTATCCTTATGCAGGGGCCATGCTAATCTTCTCTGTATCATTCCAATTTTTATTATACATGCTGCTGAAGCAAGCACTTTGCCCATTGTTAAACAGGATTATTTTTCTTTTTATTATTGAGTTGTAAGAACTCTTTATATTAGTACATTCTGAAAACAAGTTCCTCATCAAATACACAATTTTCAAATATTTTCAATAATTTTGTGGGGTTTTTTACTTTCTTTTCTTTAAAGATTTTTTTTTTCATTTATCTTTTATAGAGAGAGGGAGGGAGGGAGAAAGACAGGGAAGAAAACATTGATGTGAGAAAGATTGATGGGTTGCCTCCTGCACACGCCGCAACAGTGGACCGAAGTGGCAACCCAGGCATATGCACTGACTGGGAATCAAACTGGCAACCTTTTACTTTGTGAAATGACATCCATAAAACTGAACTACACCAGTCAGTGTTCTTAGTTTTAAAATCTTTTATTATATCCAATTAAACTATTTTTTCTTTTGTAACTTACACTTTTGGTACCCTATCTAAGAAACCATTGCTTAATTCAAGGTCATAAAGATTTATACCTAATTCCTTCTGAAAGTTTTATAAGTTTATGTTTATGTAAATGTAGCTCTTACTTTTAGGCCTATAACCCATTTTGAGTTAATTTTTACGTATGGTATGAGGTAAGGGTTCAACTTACTTCTTTTACATGTGTCTACTCAGTATTTCCAGCATCATTCTGAAAAACATTATTTCCCTACTGAACTGTCTCAGCATCCTTGTCAAAAATCAACTGACCATAGATGCATGAATTTATTTCTGCACTCTCAATTCTGTAAAACAATTCTTTTTCATTTATTGATTTTTAGAAAGAAAGGGAGACAGACACATTGATTTGTTGTTCTACTTACTTATGCATTCATTGGTTGCTTCTTGAATGTGCCTTGATCGAGGATAGAACCCTCAACCTTGGTGTACTGGGAAAATGCTCTAACCAACTGAGCTATCGGGCCAGGGCTGCATTCTTAATTCTTTTTTTTTTTTTTTTTCAGATTTAATGTGTTTTATTGATTAAATTATTACATTTGTGCCAATTTCCCTTCCCTCTGCTCCCCTCCACCCGGTGGCCCCCCTCCCTCCAGTTGTCCCCCCCTTTTAGATTATGTCCATTAGTTGTGCATACAGTTCCTCCCAACCTCTCTTCGTCTATTCCATTCCCTCCTACCTTGATCCCCAATTCCTATATCATCTCCCTCCCTTTCCCCATTCCCCCTCCCTGTTGACCTCCCCCCAATATGCTTCCCGTACCCACAGTTCCTCTTCCACTCTCGTTGCCTATTTAGTTTGTCTTTGTTTCATCTCCCTAGCTTCTGTTTTTTTTTAAACCAGTCCCTTTAACATCTCATATAACAGTGGTTTGGATCTAATGAACTCTTTCAGTTTTATTTTGTCCTGGAAACACTTTCTCTGTCCTTCTATTCTGAATGACAATTTTGCTGGATAGAGTATTCGTGGTTGTAGGTTTTGGATTTTCATTACTTTGAATATTTCTTGCCAGTCTCTTCTTGCCTGTAGGGTTTCCCTTGAGAAGTCAGCTGATAGTCTAATTGGGACCCCTTTGTACATAATTCTTTTCTTCTCTCTTGCTGCTTTTAAGATTCTCTCTTTATCTTTAATTTTTGACATTTTGATTATAGTGTGTCTTGGAGTGGTTCTCCCTGGGTCCAGTCTCTTGGGAACTCTCCTTGCTTCCTGGACCTGCAGGTCTATTCCCTTCCCCAAGTCTGGGAAGTTCTCCTTTATTATATTTTCACTCAATTTTTCAAGTTCTAGTTCATCTTCCTCATTCTCTGGCAAACCAATGATTCTTATGTTGGGCCTTTTATAGCTGTCCCAGAGGTTTCTGATCCTTTCATTGTTGCTTCCCATTTCCTCTCGCTGCATTGGTTGACTGCTTGTTCCTTCTCCATATTCCAGTTTGTTGAAATGAACTCTGGATTTTATTTCCTTTCCTTCTGTCTCGTATGCGGTTTTGTTCCTTTCGTTATGAAAGTTTTTCGCTTCTTTCATATCTTTTTCCTGCTCTTTTGTGAATTCTGTAAGCCACCTGATAACAATGGCCCAGAACTGAGCCTCTGACAGGTTTCTTATCTGTTCATCTGTCAGGTTCTCTATCTGCTGCCTGGTGAGTTGTGTTACCGGTATTTCTATAGTTGCCTGCCTCATTTTGACAGATGCGTTTTGTTTTCTTGGGCTGGCTGTCGGGGGCAGTGCCTGTGTACGTGTCACAAATTAGCGACCGGCGCCTGCCTGTCCGCGACCTATTTCGCAGCCCTGTGGTGCTTTCTTTGGGGGCGGGGGTCCAAGATGGATTCACACAGTTATTCAGCTAGGAGACCGGGATCCGTCCTCCCGCCCCCCTGGGCCTCACTGTTCAAGGCGATGCGGCGGCCGCTCTCCCCAGCGCCGGAGTCGCGCACCGCCAGGGGCTTGGCCGCCGGGATTCCTCGCTGGGGTCGCGCACCGCCAGGGGCTTGCGTAGCCGGGACTCCTCGCTGGGGTCGCGCACCGCCAGGGGCTTGCGCAGCCGGGATTCCTCGCCACCCGCCGCTCCGGGTGCGACTGCAAACAGCACTGCCCTCTTTAACTCTTACCTGCCCAAATGGCACCGCTGGTTTATAACTTCATATGTTGGACTTCCGTGTAGTTTTATTTTCTGGAATTTCTAGTTATCCTTTGTTTTGAAGTAGTTGTATTCCTCTATAGTTGTAGAGGGAGACCTAGCGTGTCCATCTAAGCCTCCATCTTGGCCGGAATGACTTGCATTCTTAATTCTAATGCATTAATCTATATGTCTATCCTAATGACACTGAACATCTTTTCATGTGCTTATTCACTATCTGTGAAGAGTCTGTTCAACTCTTTTGTCCATTTTTTTTTTTTTACTTCTATTGTTTTCTCATTAATAAGCTTTGAGAGTTGTCTATATATTTTGCTTAATCAGATATTTGATTGGCAAATATTTTGACCCAGGGTGTGTACTGGCTTTTCATTCTCTAAACAGTGTCTCTTAAAAGTAGACATCCTAATCCCCGGACTCCTGGTCAAGATGGAGGCATAGGTAGACAATAAAAGAATTACAACTAGATCTCAAAACAAATAACACCCAAAACCATCAAAAAAATGAGCTCTAAGGAAGTCTGACAACCAAGGATTTAAGGAAGTCACATTCATCCAGATGGATAGGAAGGGTGGAGAGGCAAGGAGACGTGGCGTGGCGCAGAGAGTTGGCAATGGCGGTGGAACTGACGGTCCCACATTCACCCATGGTGGATAAAAATCAGGAGGGATACCTTGGGAGCAAGCAATCCCAGACCCAGGCCAGACCACATAGCCCGGGGTTCCACCACCGGGAAGATAAATCACAGTAATGTTTGGCTGTAAAGACCAGAGTGGGTTAGGAGGCTGAAGAAACTGCCTGATTTTCAGGAGACTCTGTTTAAAGGGACTGCGTGGACATAGAATGTATGCAAACCCACCCACTTTTGGATTAACCATCAGGGAAACAACTGGAAGAGCACCAGTCACATATGGGAAGTGTGTGAAGTGACTGGAAACAGGGCAAGTGCCAGGCAAACCTCCAGAAGCCAGGCAGCATTGTCCTCTCTGGGATCCCTTCCCCAACACAGAGTCACAAAGCAATGAAGAGGGTTGCCCTGTCCTGTCTATTACATTAGGCTTTGCCCCACACAGAAGAAGGCGATGTGAAATACACATGGAGAAGATGGCCATCTGACTAGAGTGAATAATCTGCAAGCCAAGGAATATCGAGGATTGTCAGCAGAAGAGGCAAGGAAGGATTCTCTCCTAGAGCTGTCAGAAAAAGCATGGCCCTAATGGATACCTTGATTTTAGACTTCTAGCCTCCAGAACTGAGAGACAAATTGTCCTGTTGTTTTAAACAACGTACTTGTGGGACTTTGTTATGGTAGCCATAGGAAACTGATGTACCATATAAGAGAGATTATGTGATTATTACAAATCATGTTGTCAAAAACTTTCTAAGATATAGAAAAATGCAACCCTGGCCAGTGTGGCTCAGTTGGCTGGGCATTGCCCCAAGAAAGTGAAAGGTTGCCTGCCGGTTGGATTCGTGGTCAAGGTACATGCCTGGGTTGTGGGTGTGCATGTACGAGGGGCAACTGCTCTGTTTCTCTCGCACATCGATGTTTCTCTCCCTCTCTTCTCCCTCCCTTCTCCTCTCTCTAAAAATAAATAAAATCTTTTTTTTAATATGGAAATATGTTCATTATAATGTATGAAATAGATACTATTATTATTGCCATTTAACAAATCTGGAAACTGAGGCCCAGGCTTAATTCAAGATGGCATACAGAGTAAGTGGTGAAACATGACTTGATCCAGGTAGATTCCTGTGTGTTCATAACCACTACACTATAACTATCACTTAATTGTTAAAAGCTGTAAGCAGCATTAAAACTTTTTAATGCAAACTGAGAAGTAAATTTCATTTAAATATAAACAAAATAAGCCAGGAAAGCAAGAAAGTAGGTACCTGAAATACCTGAGTTGGAGATAAAATATTCTAACATTCCCCGAATTACAGTACCTTTTAGAATAAATTCTTCAGAGTGGTCATTCCATAGGATAAACTTAAAATAACACTGACATGTAAAAGTAGTCACAAAAACAAACACGTATGAGAAAATGTACTATTATTTACTTATTATGTTTTACTTTCTCCTATGGAACTGTGAAAAGTCCATTCCTTGAATAATAAGGAAAGAAGCCCAGAGATCAGAGGCAGACTCTAAGATGGATAGACTGTTCATAAGCTAGGGAGTTCTCAGAACCTGTGTGTACAGTAAAAGAAGAAAATTTCTATAGCAGAGGCTGTTTAATATAGCTAATAAGGCAGTCTTATGTTTATGAACAACTCTGCTTCTGAGGAATTTAGTAGGAGGGGCCAGAAAAGCTTCCAGGTGGAAGTGTAGGTGGGTACAAAGCAGTTTTTCTGTCACATCCCATTCCCTAAACCATCCTTCTCTGTCCATCTAATATAGAAGAACTTTTAATGAGTTGCCTTTCTGTGATATGCACTGAGTTTTCATCACAGAATGCAGAGAGAAAGACTAACAAAATGTAACTGCTATTTGCTATAAGATTATTGTTGAAAACAACTTCCACATTTCCTACATAAGGCTATTTATGATATGGCTATTATTAAGGTCCTATAAAATAAATTTAATTTGTAGTTAATTACCTAGAAAAGTTTTACTTTTCTTTCTCAGGATATGGAATGTTTTTTTTCCTCTAACACAAAAAAGGAACCATGTAGCTGATTGTTTGCAGCCCAGCCACAAAAAGTATATGAAGCACTATGTGTGGCCTAAATACGTATCTATATTCTATTTTCCCTCCATCCTTTTTTTTCCTCAAATTATTTTTCCTTGATCCTAATTTTTAATTTAAAAAAAAAACCTTTAATTTATACTTTACTATTAGTGTTTCCCTGTTTTTCTTGTGTAATGTTTCAAATCATTTATGGAGAGAGCTTACATTAATAAATAACTGACAAATAGTTATATCACAACCTTCAAAAAAGAGCGATATAAAACTTGATCTAAATGTTTTGCATCTCCATAGACCATGGGTACAGACAGCAACATCTTGAACAAGAAAATTTTGTGTAGATGAGGACTGGGCACTGGAATGTACCACCAACACTGGATCTCCTTAAGACCTTTTGCGCAACAAATAAACTTACTGTAGGTTCCCAATCTTTATAGCCCATGATGTTAGAAGAGTATAAGTCTCATTCACCATTGTCATTTAGTATCTATTATTGACAAGCTCCTTCTGAAAAAATAACTTTAGTTTATAACCTAAGACTCTCTTACATTGTATTTTTTCAAGTCTGTGTCCTTAAAAATCACTTCAATGCACAATTCAGAAATGGCTTCCCTATGTAAGAAGAATTTTCCTTGAAAAGAAAACCATAGTTTTGTTTTGATACATACGATTCTTGCTGCAGACATGTTGCATGGCCCATACTGCCCATAGCTGGACTCCTGGTGTTGTGAAACATCCAAGTAATGGGAAAAATGGATTAAAGGACCTAAAAGTTCAAGAGAAAAGAATAAAAGTTACATCCTACACTTGGTGTCATTTTCTAAATCAATTATTCCTGAGCTTTTAATTCTAGAAATTCCAAACAACTATTTTAACTAATATGAATGAGTTATAGTATATATTTCCTTTATCTTAGCCATTTGAAAAAGGACCATATTCTGACAAATCTTGGTAGAAAAGATGGAAGGTGACTAGAACAAGATACTAACACAGAAATTTATTTTTTTTCAAAAATGTTTTTGGTCTTGAAGAGACACATTTAAGGAATAGCATCCCTGCCTGGTGTGGCTCCATGGATTCAGTGCCATCCTGCGAACCAAAGGGTCACAGGTTCGATTCCCAGTCAAGGCACATGTCTGGTTTGAGGGCCAGGTCCCCAGTTGGGAGCATGTGAGAGGCAACTACACAGTGATGTTTCTCTCTCTCTTCCTTCCTCTCTAAAAATAAATAAATAATATCTTAAAAATAAATAAATAAAAATAAAGAATAGTGAACCTTGGCTGGAAAACCTAGAAAAGGCGAAGTTAGTTGCTAACGAATTGGTAGAACACCATGAAGGAAGTCTAGAATTAGCCTTTATTTCTACTGGTCTTCTGCCCAAAAATGAGTAGGACATAATTCCAGGGAATCAAAAATGTTGGCAACATCAACATTTATGAAGCAGACAACAAAATTAAGTTGTAATAATATTATTTATGCCGCAATTCGAAATACTTCAGGTAATTAGTAATTAGCTATCAAGTCATCCATTTGCCATAAACAGAGTTAGGCATCCAGTATGCACTTTAAAAAATTTTTATTTATTTATTTGTTTTTTTAGAGGGAAGGGAAGAGAGTGAGAAAGAGAGGGAGAGAAACACCAATGTGTGGTTGCCTCTCGCACACCTCCAACTGGGGACCTGGCCTGCAACCCAGGCATGTGTCCTGACTGGGGATCAAACTGGAGACCCTTTGGTTTGCAGGCTGGAGTCAATCCACTGAGCCACACCAGCCAGGGCCAGTATGCACTTTAATAAATTATTACAAATTTCTGTAAACTAATCTGGTGCTACATCTAGTTCTCTTTACGTGTCGTCTTGTTTTAGATCTCCTTGCATGAATACACTGTTTCTTGTTTCTAAAATGTTCTGTCACTAATAAATTATCTCTCAAAACTCAGCTCACAATCTACTTCCACTGCAAGCTTTTAACCATCTTCCACTGTAGATATAAGCACTCTCATCTTTAATTTTATAGCATTTTATGCACAAACTGGCATAATAGTAAATTATATCTGATTCCTATTTGCTCTCCCTTACTAGGCTGTAAGGCTCTTGTGTGCAAACACCACATCTTACTCCTCTTTGAATTTCAAGAGCATAGAACAAGTCTCTGGCACTCATCTTCAATAAATGTGGAATGAAAGAAGTATTGATGAATGAGGGGTAACAGAAAAGTAAAAATACTTTGCTTCTTTGAAAGCCATTAGAAAGAGAGATGCCTGAGTGACAAATTATAAACCTAGTAGGAATGACCTCTAAGCAAGCAAAATGATTCTGTTACTGTCTTAATATTAATTATCTTGCTAATTACCTGTATGCTACCATCTCACACTCTGGAGTTGGCCACTTCAAAATAGCTGAATGCTGCAAAACACAAGACATACAAGAAAGGATTACAATATATAATAGCATTGCATTATTGCATTATAAGGCTTTGACAATTTAACCACTCTGAATATTGTTTGTATATTTCCAGAAAACACCATATGGTCCTACCAGATCATCCAGAAGAGAATTCCTCTGGCTACGGCTCAATGTCCAAGCTTGTTCACCTCTAGATATCAAATGGGCAATAATTCCTGCTGCAAAGTAACTGACTTCCACTTCAACACTATGTAGCAGGCTACTGATGTGGTCTATAAAATCCTTCCACATTAATTCAGAATGCAATTCTTGTACTTCAGCTATATTGTTCTGGGGAAAAAAAGATATAAAATTTAAAGTAATACGTATAGCAAATGTCTAATGAAACAACAGAGATTGTAAAGATTTAAACATGTATCTACGTATGAACAATAAGTGAAGACTTGCTATGTTAATACAGTGGGATTATAAGTGATTTTTTTTCTCTCCTCTCTAAACAAAATAATAAATAAACAGTAGTGAGTTCCTTTTTAGGCAAAATAGATAACCTAAAATATTTCTGACATAAGTGCTGGGTGAAAAATAGCTAACAATCTTTAAATATGAAACTTCACTTGCTGGGGTAAAAGGCACAGAGAACAGGCCATCACCCATGATGAACTGGGTTTTTATAGCCATGCAAGTGCACAAGGTAAAGGCTAAAAATTAGAACTAAGGTTTCACATACAAAGGAAGAACTTTCAAAGTGTTACACCTCAATAAAAGATTAGACTGACACAGATATATGAAAAAAACCTATTAAGACAAATATAGGTTAAAAGTAAAAGAATGGGAAAAATAAACCATGTTAACATTAATCAAAAGAAAGCTGGAATGGCTATATTAATATTAGACAAAGGAGATTTCAAAGTAAAGAACAGAAGCACTACTACGTTCATTGCAGTGTTATTTACAATTGCCAAGATATGGAAACACCCCAAGTGTCCATAGGTAGATGAGCAGATAAAACAACTATGGGACATTTACACAATGGAATTCCACTCGGTGGTAAAAAAGAAGAAAATTTTACCCTTTGTGACACTATGGATGGCCCTGGAGAACATTAGTCTAAGTGAAATAAGCCGGTGAGAGAAAGATAAATATCATATGATTTCACTCATATGTGGACTCTAATGAACAAACTGAACTAACAAGGAAAATGGGGAGAGACTCATAAATGGAGAGCAGAATGACAACTAAGGGACGGAGAGAGGAGGGAGAGAAGGGATTAAGCAAAAAGAAAAAAGGACTCATGGACATGGACAACAGTGTGGTGACTGCGGAGGGGAGGTGGACATAAGGGGACTGAGTGGTAATAACAACAAAAAAAAAAGGTCAAGATGGCAGCATAGGCAGACATGGCTCACCTCTTTGCAGATTACACTAAAATATAGAACAACCTCAGGTAGAACCAACAGAAATTGAGCTAAATGGAAGTTTAACAACTATGGAATTTAAAAAACCATATCCATTGAGACAGGTAGGAGGGGCGCATATGCAAAACGGGCTGGTCTCTCACCCGTGTGTGGTGATAAAAATTTGGGAGGGATATCTCAGGAGCCTCACACCAGGCCCCTAGCCCAGGATTCCAGTGCCAGGAAGATAAGTCCCCATAACTTCTAGCTGCAAAAACCAGTAGGGATTGAGTTGGTGGAAGAAAAACTGCTGGAGCCCTATGCAGTTCCTCTTAAAGAACCCACACACATGGACTCACCTACTATAACTCACTCCCTCTGAGCTCCAGCACCAGGGTAGCAGCTTGAAAGGCACCAGTAGCATACAAGGAGAAAATGTAGTGTCTGATACCAAGGCCAGCAGAAGCCATTGTCTCTTTTCTGAGCTGTGCCCCCCACAGAGCCCACAAGATAGTGCCATATCTGAGACTCCATCAACCTGGCTTACACCGTTTGACCTGCCTTGGAGATCACTAGAGACTTGGCCCCATCCAACTTATGGGCCCACCTAAGCTACTTTTCCATATGAATGGCTGGTCTTGGCTCATGCTTCACAACTTACTAAATCCTCTCAAACAAACAACAGCTTGTCTCCATGAGCTCTAGGTCTGGCACTACCAGTACCCTACTTGGCTTCATTTCATCTGGGAATCTCCAAGCCCAGCACAAGTAGCAGCCATTTCAGATTGCTTTATAGCTCAGGAAAAAAACAGATGGGGGCTGACCTTGGCTTGCACCCCAGGCCAGCACACCCAGTGGTCAGCTACAGACCACGTAGGAGCACCACCACCCTGCGCCTGCACAGCTGATCCTCCATGGAGGGTGGAGGGTGGTGGTCCATTAATCAGAGCCAGTCCTTGCACCTGAATGGCCTCAGTAAATTGCTCCCATTGATCTGCCAACAGCAACCAAGGCTCAACTACAAGAGGAGAATATACTCAGCCCACACAAAGGGCGCACTTTGAGTACTCAGCTTGGGTGATAGGGGAGGCTGTGTCACTGGACCCTGCAGTACACCTACTACATTAGGCCATGCTACCAAGACATGGAATCAAAGCAGCTCTACCCAATACACAGAAACAAACACAGGGAGGCTGCCAAATTGAGGAAGCAAAAAAAATATGGCCCAAATGGAAGAATATAACAAAACTCCAGAAAAAGAACTAAATGAAATGGAGATAGCCAACCTATCAGATGCAGAGTTCAAAATACTCATGACCAGAATGCTCACAGAACTGATTGAGTACAGCCACAAAATAAAGGAAGAAGTGAAGGTTATACAAAGTGAAATAAAGAAAAATATACAGGGAACCAACAGTGATGGAAAGGAAGCCAGGATTCAAATCAACAATTTGGAACATGAGAAAGAAATAAACATTCAACCAAAAGAGAAAAAAGAAACAAGAATGCAAAAAAAAAAAAAAAAACAATGAGAGGCTTAGGAACCTCTGGGACAATTTTAAACATACCAACATCTGAATCATAGGGGTTCCAGAGGAGAAAAGGAAAAGCAAGAAATTGAAAGCTTATGTGAACAAATAATGAAGGAAAACTTCCCAAATTTGATGGCAGAAGCAGACATACTGATGGGGGACTCAAATGCTGGAAAGTTTTAGTTTCAGGTAACAGCTAATAAGCTTAGTAATCAATGTATGTAAGAAGCTATTGTTTCAGGAACTGGAGGTATGACCCACCTTGACTCCAGGTAACTACAAGCAGTCCCACCTGTGTGCCTCAGGAGGACTGCAAGCAATCAAGGTGGTATCTAAGCAATTATACCCCAGGGTGACCACCACCCAGGACACAAAGACCACAGCCCAGGGCACAAGGACCACCGCCCAGGACACAGATGAAAGAATGCTGCAGCTTTTATCCAATTAACATTTTCCCTGAATTCCAAACCCCTTACCTACTCTTCTTATAAAAAGGGCCTGTTTATAATGGAATTTAAGACAGCCTGTTAGGGTACAAACCCACTGTCTTCTCAGATCGCTGACCATCTGAATAAAGCGCCCATAAAGATGCAATCCCTGTCTTTGCTTATTGGGTCTGGGAGATGACAGGCAGCGCAGACACCGGCTTTTCCGGTTTCGTAATTTGGTGACTCCACTGGGACAGACTTTGGGACTCTCCAGTAAGTCTGGGTATTTGGCAGGGAGTCCCACTGGCTGCCTGGACTGGGAGCCCCAGGGTGTGGATTTGGCGATTCCCTGGCAGCTGCCAAGTGATTTCACTTGGGGACTCTCCTCCTCCGACTCTTGGCACCTCCTGTCGTCTTCACCTTTGATTGGTTTTGATTGAATCACTGAGCTTTCTGCTTCAGGTTACAATCCCGGGTCATGACTAAGATTGTTAGGTAGAAAGACATCTTTTGGTTTTGTGATATTACAGACTTCTGTGTCTGGTAGAATGGAGGGAAAAGCCTCTGTTCCAAGAAGCAGCCTTTGAGGCAAATTTTGGCTGATTGGTCGACTTACGCTTATAAACCTATGACTAAAAAGAAAATGCTTTTTTTATTGTAACACTGTTTGGCTTATGTATAATCTAGACACAGGAGAGCACTGGCCACTGAATGGGTCTTTAAACTCCTACACTATACTGCAATTAGAGTAGTTCTGTCAAAGATCAGGGAAGTTGGATAAAATGCCTTACAAAGATTTTATGAGTTTACATAATAAAGATGCATGATTAAAGGGAAATAAGTTAATGGTACAGAGAAAAGGGAATTTGCCTGTGACAGATAGCAAAAGCTCAGAGGAGAGGGACCAGGAAGATCTACATATTACGGCTGCTGTGAGCATGGTCAGGGTTCCAATGGCCCCTCCAGCTCTGGGGGATCTTTCTCCTTATTTGACTGAAGGAACTGGGGAAAGTAAGCCTGAACAGGTCTCACCGTCTGGAACCCATCAGGGGACCAAATTCATTGGAGAACAAATCTCTACCAGGGCTGGGCAATATCCTTTGTGAAAACTTCCAGTTGGAGAAAGGCCAGAGGGCAGCCCACTGGATATTATTAGGCATATACTCCATTTTGTAAATCAGATCTGTTAAACTGGAAAAACTCTGAAAGGACCAGAGTATATCCCTTTAGAATGGATGAAGGCGTGCACCCATGCTTTAGAGTCCCTGAAGCTGCACCTGGCTTCTACAACAGGCTTGGGGCTCCCAAACCTACTAAAGCCCTCTCAGTTATACCTTCATGAAAGGCAAGGCATTGCCTTAGCAGTTCTCACCCAAATGCTTAGTGACATTTTGCAAGCCATCACTTATTTGTCAAGGAAACTAGATCCCACTGTCCAGGGATGGCCAGCCTGCTCGAGAACTGTGCCAGCCACCACCTGCAAGCTCTTACAGGAAGCTGAAAATCTTCCTTGGGACAGCATATTTATGCACCCCACCAAGCGGTGAGCCTGCTGGAGCAAGAGAGAAATTTGTGGCTCTCTGCTGGAAGAGTGGGCAGGTACTAAGCATTCTTCTTGACTATCACAACGTCTCCCTGAAAATAGTAAGTGAGTTAAATCCTGCCTCTCTTCTCCCAGAATCTGACTTGGCTGTGCTAACACATGACTGTGCTGAGATAACTGATGAAGTTTATTCTAGCAGAATTGATTTACAGGACCATCCTCTAGAAGTGGCAGACTGGACCTATATGCAGGTGGAAGCAGTTACATGAATGAAGAAAACAAAAAGGCTGGGTATGCAGTTGTGACTCTTGAAGGGACCTCTGCTCAGAAAGCTGAACTGATTGCATTGATGAGGGCACAGGAATTGTTGCACAAAAGAAAGTAGATGTGTATACTGAGACTCAAGGTAAGCTTTCCTAATTTTGCAATTATATGGTTCTATCTGAAAGAAAAAAGAACTGTTAATATCCAATAAAAAAGAAATTAAGCATGCAGCAGAAACTTCAACATTATTAGAAGCTGTTCAGGTACCTTTACAGGTGGCAGTTAAGCACTGGCCTGGGCATAAGAAAGAGGACACTGAAGTGGCTAGGGGAAACAATCTGGCTGATTGAGCAACAAAAGAGGCTACTAAAGGAATATTTATAATGTCTTTGGTACCTGTTCTAGACTTGTCACAATTTGACCCTGAATATTTGACTGCAGACTTAGAGAAAGCTGAGAGCTGGGGTTTTGATGAAGAAGGAGCTGATGGTGGATGAAGAAGGAATAAGAAAGGAGTTATGCTGCTTCCTGAACACTCAGTAGAGCCAGTCACAAAGCATTTGCATAAAGCCACTCACTATGTAAGGAACTCATTAATCACATATATTAACTGTGGCTCACAAGTCCTGGAATTTCTAAAGCTATACGAAAAATAACTGCTAAATGTGTTGTGTGACAGAAGAACAACCCCAAGAGAGATCCCCATCAAAACAAAGAAGAGAAACAATACCAAGGGCAGTATCCACTTGAGGACTGGCAAATAGACTACCTACATGCCAGAAGTCCAAGGATGGAAATTTTTGCTAGTCTTTGTTGACACCTTTTCAGGATGGGTAGAGGACTATCCTACTAGAACTGATAAATCCTCGGATGGAGGGAAAGCCTTCCTGAAGGAAACAATCCCTCTCTTTGGCCTCCCTGACAGCATACAGAGCAATAATGGACCTGCTTTTGTTTCAGAAATTACATGAAGGTTAGTAAATTTTTAGGAATCAAGTGGAGACTCCACATGGCATGGAGACTTCAGGCTTCTGGGAACGTACAGAAGATGAATCACACCTTGAAGAAAAATATAGCCAAGCTGTGCCAAGAAACTCATCTCCATTTGGGATCAAGCTTTACCTATTGCCCTGCTCAGGATAAGGGTGAGTCCTCAAAGTGGGACTCAATTGAGCCCTTATGAAATTGTGTACAGGCAACCATTTCAGGCTATGATTGGGGTGGGAGACATGTATGTGGATCAAGAATTGAAGGTAATGAAAATGTACAACATTTAAGTCAGACCTTAGCTGTAATTAAGGACCTTGCTTGTATTAGAGGTCTCTCCCCTACAGGTTTGCTACATATTATTGAGCCTGGAGATAAGGTGCTACTGAAGACCTGGAAGACAGGATTTCCAGAGAGCCAACTAGAAGAAAAGTGGATTGGACCTTGGGACATACTCCTCACCACTCTCACCACGGTGAAGCTGGCAGGAATTTATTTATCCAAGGCTTTAGCCTTGGATTCAATGCACCAGAGTAAAGAAAGCACCGGAGGAACACCGACCACTAAGCTTCAAGGAGACCTGAAAGTCATCTTTCAAAAACAATGTCTTAAAGTCTTTTCATTACTTTTTGTTCAATCTAATGTTATGGAGAACTTGTTCCTTTCAAATTAGATGAAAATATTTGGGTATATTTATCAAAAATATTCTAAACAGCTCTGAATTTTGACTTGCAGGAGGAACTTATGTTGAACAAACTTTCACTACATGTCTTATAGGTGTTTGTACTCCCCTGGAAAGCCTTCGAAATTATACTTTATTTGCTTAAATAACTTACTCCAATATTTATAACTGGGAATCTGTAGTAACTCTAAAAGACAGGGAAATGTTTTTCTTAAAAGTCACTAATGTAGCCCCAGCTGAAAAGTGTGCACTTTTGTCAAATATGCTAAAAACTGTTTTTTGCTTTATCATAGCATGTGGTTGCATAAAATGTGCCCCCTTATGTGGATCTGCGTTTAAATGTATTCCGAATGCTAAGATATGTGATCAACAGCATAATTAGTACTTTCAAATGAAACTGATCTCATAGAAATAAGATAGTTTAAACTAACAGTGAGGGTATTAAGGGGGGACTCATATGTTGGAAAATTTTTAGTTTCAGTTAACCGCTAATAAGCTTAGTAATCAATGTATGTAAGAAGCTATTGTTTCGGGATTTGGAGGTATGACCCACCTTGACTCCAGGTAACCACAAGCAGTCCCACCTGTGTGCCTCAGGAGGACCACAAGCAATCAAGATGGTATCTAAGCAATTATACCCCAGGGTGACCACCACCCGGGACACAAAGACCAACACTCAGGACACAAAGACCACAGCCCAGGGCACAAGGACCACTGCCCAGGACACAGATGAAAGAATGCTGCAGCTTTTATCCAATTAACATTTTCCCTGAATTCCAAACCCCTTACCTACTCTTCTTCTTATAAAAAGGGCCTGTTTATAATGGAATTTAAGACAGTCTGTTAGGGTACAAAACAAACCCGCTGTCTTCTCAGATCGCTGACCATCTGAATAAGGTGCCCATAAAGATTCGATCCCTGTCTCTGCTTATTGGGTCTGGTAGATAACAGGCAGCATGAACATCGGCTTTTCTGGTTTTACTACAAGTCCAGGAAGCACAGAGTCCCAAACAAATGACCCAAAGAGGACCACACCAAGACACATCGTAACTAAAATGCCAAAGATTAAAGATAAAGAGAGAGCCCTAAAAGTAGCAAGGGAAAAGATGAGACTTACTTACAAAGGAGTTCCCATAAAACTGTCAGCTGATTTTCCAAAAGAAACTTTGCAGGCTAGAAGGGGCCAGCAAGAAGTATTCAAAGTGATGAAAAGCAAGAACCTACAACCAAGATTAACCTATCCAGCAAAGCTATCATTTAGAATGGAAGGGCAGAGAAAGTGCTACCCAGAAAAGGTAAAGGTAAAGAAGTTCATCATCACCAAGCCATTATTATATGAAATGTTAAAGGGACGTTTTTAAGAAAAAGAAGATCAAAACTATGAACATTAAATGACTACAAACTTATAACTATCAACAACTAAATGTGAAAAACAAAAACAAACTAAACAATCAACCAGAACAGAAACAGAATCATAGGTATGGGGATCATTATCAATTGGTAAAGGGGAAGGGAGAGATAGGGGGAAATGGTGCAGGGATTAAGAAGCATAATGGAAGGAACAAAGTAGACAGGGGGTGTTAAGAATAGTATAGGAAAGGGTGAAGCCAAAGAACTTACATGCAGGACCCATGGACATGAACTAAAGGGGAGGCGGGACTGCTGGAGGGAAGGGGGGTATGAGGCAGAGGGGGGCAAAGGGAAAATAATAGGGACAACTGTAACAGTATATTCAATAAAATGTACTTTAAAAAAGAAACAAACAAAAAAAAGAATATAACCAGGGTTAAAGGAGGTCCTTTTATATGACAAAGGAACCAATTTAATCAAGAGAGCATAACAATTTGTTTATAAGCCTAACAACAGAGCCTCAAAATGTATAATGCAGAAACTGATACAACTCTTGAAGCTTTTGACACTCCTGTCAATAATTGCTAAGGCAAGTAAACATATGGTAGACTTGAACAATATCACCTAACTAGACCTCACTGACATTTACAGAACGTTATATCCAACAACAGCAGAATACACATTATTCTCAAGTACACATGGAACATTTATCATGACAGAGCATGTTCTGGGCCATACACAAGTCTCAATAAATTCAAAAGAACTCAAATCAAGCAAAGTATGTCCTATGATCACCAATAATTAAAAATGATAGAAGATTAAGAACAGAGTCTTAAACTTTTAAAATACATTTTTGCACTGTTTCATGAATTATAATGAGCATGTATTAAAAAAATTTTTTTTAGAAAGCATTTTTTAAGGCCTCTGAGATCTGCTTTTCCTCTTGTAATGACTTGAGCCAACCTCTGTATCTAATAATCCTACGAACATTGAATAAAACAATCATATCTACATTTTTTTTACTCACTAATCTATGCCTCTATGATCTAATTCCTCAAGAACACAGATCTGTTCCAAAATGGTTTCTACCACACAGGCACTTTGTTTGTGATTAAAACATTAGATCCTTCATCTTTGCCTCAAAATCCTAGAGGGCTCATGTTCACCTATATCCAATACATTTACAGAATATCTGATTTGTTAAGCAGTCTTTTAAGTAGTAATTAGTAATTACCAAACATAGCATCTAAAAATACTTTTAGATTAGTGACATTTTTTAATGATTTTTTTTTATCATAAAAGTAAAACATGCTCATGGTGAAGCTTTATACTATACCAAAAAACATAAAGTATGTAATTCATATTTTTCCTTTTAATGTGGTGAAAACCTTACTATGTCCATATAGTTTTGTACACTGCTTTTTTCACTTAATTATAATGTATATATTTTCTTTTATTATTTGGTTTTTCAATTACAGTTGTCCCATTTTTCTCCCATTGCTCCCCCCTCCCAGCCCATCCCTTCTCCCACAATCATATCCCTCCCTGTTGTCCATGTCCATGAGTCATTTATACACGTTCCTTGACTAAACCCTTCCTTTACTTATTCCCCTTCTCTCCCTCTCCCCTCCCCCCTATTGACTGCTATTCTACTCTTTGTCCTATTTAGTTCGTTTGTTTGTGTTGTTCTTTAGTTTCCTGTATTAGGTGATATCATATGGTATTTTGCTTTCTTTGCCTGGCTTATTTCACTAAGCATAATTCTCTCTAGTTCCATCCATGTTGTTGCAAATGGCAGGAGTTCCTTCTTTCTTTCTGCTACATAGTATTCCATTGTGTACATGTACCACAGTTTTTTGATCCACTCGTCTACAGATGGGCATTTAGACTGTTTCCAGTACTTAGCTATTGTAAACAGGGCTGCTATGAACATAGGGGTGCATAAGAAATAAAACTATCACTATATGCAGATGACATGATAGTATACCTAGAAAACCCTATAAACTCCACTAAAAGACTACTCGATATAATAAGTGAATTTGGCAAAATAGCAGGGTACAAAATAAATATACAGAAATCTAAGGCATTTCTGTACACCAACAATAAAATATCAGAGACAGAGACAAAAAAGAAAATACCATTTACTATAGCAACAAGAAAAATAAAGTACCTAGGAAGAAACTTAACCAAAGAGATAAAAGACCTGTACACTGAAAATTATGCAACATTGAAGAAAGAAATTAAGGAAGATACAAATAAATGGGTGCAAATACCATGTTCTTGGATGGGAAGAATCAACATCATCAAAATGGCCATACTACCCAAAGCAATTTACAGATTCAATGCAATCCCTATTAAAATACCAGCAACATATTTCACTGACCTAGAACAAGTACTCCAAAAATTCATATGGAACCAAAAAAGACCCCGAATAGCAAAAGCAATCTTGAAACAGAAGAACACAGCAGGAGGAATCATGATACCAGACATCAAACAATACTACAAAGCCACTGTGATCAAAACAGTCTGGTACTGGCATAAGAACAGACATATAGATCAGTGGAACAGAATAGGGAGTCCAGAAATAAACCCAGGCCTCTATGGTCAACTAATCTTTGATAAAGGAGGAAGGAACATAAAATGGAGTGAGAAGAGCCTCTTTAACAAATGGTGCTGGGAGAACTGGATAGGGACCTGCAAAAAAATGAAACTAGACCACCAACTTACACCACACACAAGAATAAACTCAAGATGGATCAAAGACTTAAATGTAAGCCGTGACACCATAAAAGTCCTAGAGGAAAACATAGGCAAGAAAATATCAGATATCTCACGTAACAATCTCTTCACGGATACATCTCCTAAAGCAAGAGAAATAAAGGAAAAAATAAATAAATGGGATTACATCAAACTGAAGAGTTTCTGCTCAGCAAAAGAAAACATCAGCAAGATGAAAAGGAAACCAACCATATGGGAAAACATATTTGCCAATGACATCACAGACAAGGGACTGATTTCCAAAATATATAAAGAGCTGATATGACTCAACATCAAGAAAACAAACAACCCAATTAAAAAATGGGCAAAGGACCTGAACAAATACTTCTCCAAAGAGGACATACAGAAGGTCCATAGACACATGAAAAAATGCTCAACATCATTAGCCATCAGGGAGATGCAAATAAAAACCACAATGAGATACCATTTTACACCAGTCAGAATGGCCATCATCAACAAATCAACAAGCAACAAGTGCTGGCGAGGATGTGGAGAAACGGGAACCCTACTGCACTGTTGGCGGGAATGCAGACTGTTGCAGCCACTATGGAGAACAGTATGGAATTACCTCAAAAGATTAAAAATGGAACTGCCTTTTGAACCAGCGACTCCACTACTAGGATTATACCCGAAGAATCTTGAAACACCAATTCAAAAGAACTTATGCACTCCTATGTTCATTGCAGCACTGTTTACAATAGCCAAGTGCTGGAAACAACCTAAGTGCCCATCTGTAGATGAGTGGATCAAAAAACTGTGGTACATTTACACAATGGAATACTATGTAGCAGAAAGAAAGAAGGAACTCCTGCCATTTGCAACAACATGGATGGAACTAGAGAGAATTATGCTTAGTGAAATAAGCCAGGCAAAGAAAGAAAAATACCATATGATATCACCTAATACAGGAAACTAAAGAACAACACAAACAAAGGAACTAAATAGAACAAAGAGCAGAATAGCAGTCAATAGGGGGGAGGGGAGAGGGAGAGAAGGGGGATAAGTAAGGGAAGGGTTTAATTAAAGAGCCTGTATAAAAGACTCATGGACATGGACAACGGGGAGGGATATGATTGCGGGAGAGGGGGTGGGTTGGGTGGGGGAGAGAAATTAGGGGAAAAGGGGACAATGTAATTGAAAAACCAAAATAAAAAAAAATAAAAAAAAGAAAAAAAAGAAAACAAACAACCCAATTAAAAAAGGGACAAAGGACCTGAACAAACACTTCTCTAAAGAGGACATACAGAAGGTCCATAGACACATGAAAAAATGCTCAACATCATTGGCCATCAGAGAGATGCAAATAAAAACCACAATGAGATACCACTTTACACCAGTCAGAATGGCCATCATCAACAAATCAACAAACAACAAGTGCTGGCGAGGATGCGGAGAAATGGGAACCCTACTGCACTGTTGGTGGGAATGGAGGCTGGTGCAGCCACTATGGAGAACAGTATGGAATTACCTCAAAAAACTAAAAATGGAACTGCCTTTTGACCCAGCAATTCCACTGCTAGGATTATACCCGAAAAATCCTAATGTATATATTTTCTAATGTCATTGTGTTTATAAATAGAGTAGCAACTTCAATGTATTACTTAGACAGAAAACAATTACAGTTTAAATTTAGCCAGAAATACTTATATCTTACCAAAAGTCCTAGGACTTTCTGTTGAATGGACGACTCAGTGGGAAAAGACTGTAAAAAGGAAGAGAAATGTATAACTACTTCAAGAATCAAAGATAATAACTAAGTGCTAAAATCAATAATCAATAAATGTCAAAACTGTAGGCTAAATTCCCATTCTAACCTCTAGAACCCTCATGAAGAGTTCTAACCCTTGATTTTCAATAAAGTGTCTGCAGGTAGTTGGAGATTCATCTGTGAGGTTCCAAAGTGCACTCAAGGTAAATTTCAAAGTAGTGTCCACCGAATTTTGATTGGTTTTCTGCTTCACTATTTGAAGAAGTTGCTGAAAGAAGAAAAACAGCATTAGTTTCTCATTATTGAATTGTTATTGCAATTATTAGTGGTAACAACCACAAGTCCATGAGGTTGAGTCTCATGGCTTAAGACATTTCCTATTAAGGTTTTTATAAGTACAACAAACAACCTCCTGGATCAGACTTTTCCTTCAATAAGAAAAAAGTGTAGGGACTTCATAAATACTTCTATATTATATTGATCATACCTATAGTATAATCACCTGTAAGTATAATGAAAAACAAAATGATTAAAGTTTAGAATCAATTTTTTTACCAGTTGGTCCAACATATACTCATTTCAGATCCTGGAATTAAAAAGGTGAAGAGAGAGAAGGGGAGAATAAAGCAAACAGTTATTTAGCAGCAGCAAATTATATCCTAAATTGTATTAGTGCTACCCCCATTTTTTAGAAGAAAAAATTGAGTCTCAGAAGTATTAAGTAATTTGAATACAGTAAACTTAGTAAGAGAAAGTAAGAATTGGAAGATCTAATTCTAACTTCAAGTTTTTATTAAGGAAAAAAAGAATGAATTAAATATACCAGTAAGAGAATTAAAATTTATATTGAAATTAAATAAGATATCTTTGAAATTCCACTTGCAAATGATTTCTATCAGAGCTTTAACCTAAGAAATTTAAAGTCTGAAAGATAACCATTTTAAGACCTACATAAAGCATCCATAATGCCATTTTTAGATTATATTTTGGGGGGAAGAGGGAGCTCTGCTAAAACAGGTATAAGAAAACATTGATGAACACTTACTTAAAGTTACATACAATTCAGGAAAAATTCTTTAAGAAACACAAACACTGTCCTGGCTGGTATGGCTCAGTGTACTGAGCGCCAGCTTGCAAACTGAAAGGTCATTGGTTTGATTCCCAGTCAGGGTACATGCCTGGGTTGCAGGCCAGGACCGCAGTTGGGGACATGCGAGGCAACAGATCAAAGTATTTCCCTGTCACACATCAATGTTTCTCTCCCTCTATTTCTCCCTCTCTTCCCTTCACTCTAAAAATAAATTTTAATAATCTTTTTAGAAAATTAAAAATAAAATAAATGTGGAAGTAACAGGTGATTTTAAAAAAAGAAACACAAATACTTAGGTGCAATTATTTAACATAATAGCATAGTGGCTAAGAAAGAGGCATTAGAATCAAGTTACCTGAGCTTAAATATAATCTCTGCATCTGATTAACTGTGTAACTTTGTTTGCCAATTTTTTTGTTTCCTGATCTGTAAATTGCAGATGATAATTAAAAGCTAAAAACAAAAAGGCTACCTATCATTACTACTACTACTACTACTACCACTACTCGTATCGGCAGCCGTCCGTCTCGAGAGACGATGGTGTAGCTTCTTAAGAGTCTATCTGCACCGCCGAGAATGGCTGTGCAGTCCGACTCGGGAGTGACACGGTATCTGTCTCCTCCCGTGTTGAATCGACATCTTGCGATGACGCTGGAGTGTCCTCTCCAGTGAAGCTGAAGCTACAGAGCCTGGGCAGGGTGATATGGAGGGTCTGCTGTTGCCCATGCAGCAGACCCCCCCTCTCTTCGCAGCTGAAGGGTCCAAGGGAAAGACGGAGTCAATACAGCTTGGCTTCAGGTGCGCCGCAGGAGTTGCCGGTGTTGACTACAACGTCAAACCGCCTTAGGGACTCCGGCTCCGGATTTTCTGTCGGGGTTTACTCCCTTAGCCTTTCCCCTGAAGAGGTATGCCGCAAGGCAGCGGAGGTTTTTTGGAGTCAGAGTTTTCCTTCTCTGATGTGCCCTGACTGGAAGATCGAACCAGCGACACTTAGCTCGCAGGCCGACGCTCAATCCACTGAGCCAAACCAGCCAGGGGTTACTACCACTACTAATTTCTGCTAATTCCTGCTTAAACTAAGTTTAATTTTCCCCAAAGCATATGAGAATTATTTCCTTAAAATTTTTGACTATATCTCCAGCTGAAATTACTGAAACACATATACAGCAATAAGAAACCATATTTATAACTTAAATATCATCCCTGAGAATAATAAAAATAAGTAAAATCAGTATTCTTTTCTACTCATCATATATATATTGTATTTTATGCTAGGCACTTAGCATACATATTCCTTCAATTTTTTCCTTTTCATTTAATTTTCATAATAACTATATAAAGTACTTTTTATTACCCTTAAGAAAATTAATGCCCCAAATCACACCATTAGTAACAGAATTAGGAATAAACCTAGATATGTCAACTTACAAATTCCTACTCTAGCTCTGACCAGACAGCTCAGTTGGTCAGAGTGTCGTCCTGATATGCCAAGGTTGCGGGTTTGATTTCCAGTCAGGGCACATATAAAAATAAACTAATGAATATATAAATAAGTGGAACAACAAATCAATGTTTCTCTCTCTCTAAAATCAATAAATTTAAAAAAATTCAACTCTTTCCACTTACCATCATAGCCTTCTCTTTATATTACCTTTTTCATTCATATCTTCATTATACTTATTAGACTGTATTACAACTATGTCTACATACTGTGAGATTCTTATGGGAGGTTATTAGAGATATAATTCAGTGTGAATCCCTAACATTTTAAGGCAGTAGGTGATGAGTATTGTTTAATTATCTATTGAATGACTTACTTTGTAATTACATACATAATTTGTAAGTCAGAGGAAAAGGGAGTCTCTCACTTGACTTTTTTAAACATATATTTTTATAGAGATTTCAGAATCGTTTTGATGTTTTAAAATTTGTTTATTTATTTTGAGACAGAGGGGAAGGACAGGAGAAAGAGAGGGGGAGAAACATCGATGTCAGAGAGAAACATTGATCAGCTGCCTCTCAGAGGCCCCAGCTAGCAACCTGGGCATGTGCCTTGACCAGGAATTGAACTGGGAACCTTTGTGGGACAATGCCCAACCAAGTGAGCCACACCAGTCAGGAGATTACATTTTCCTTTTCTATCTACTATGGTTGTTCAAACACCTCATGCCAGGATTTTAACAGGAAGTCCCTAAGTGGACGTTTTGCCTCCAATCCTCCTTAAGACACTGTTGATATTTATTCTCCTTTAAGCTTTTTTACTTTTCACCATTCACTATGTTATTTCCTCAACTGTGTAGGCAAGTAAAATAATATAGTAAATTATCTTCTTCCCCAAAGCATCTAGCACAATCTTATGCCTATAACAGTCTTTAAATTTTCTTCATAAATTTAACAAAAATCACAGAATCTTAGCATTAGAATCTTAAGGCTTAGCCCTGGCTGCTGTGGCTCAGTGGATTGAGCATTGGCCTGCGAGCCAAGTGTCGCTGGTTCGATTCCCTGTCAGGGCACATTACTAGGTTGCACATCAGGTACCCAGTTAGGGGTGCGAGTGAGAGGCAACCACACAGTAAAAATAATAATAATAATAAAAATAAAAAATATATTTTAAAAAAAAGAATCTTAAGGCTTATGTATACCCCAATAGTTCAGGTAATTTTTCTAAATTCACAAAATGCTATACAAATTAAACCCTAGGTCATCTGATTCCTAGTGTAGGGCTCTTTCCATCTCTGTTAAGGAGTAGAGCTGCCTCTATGAAAGGAAATGAATACACTAATTTAGAAGTAACAAAAATAATTTTTTTAAATGTAAAACATTAGAAGGTATACAACATTGCCCAAAAGCAATGAAAATGAAAACCGTTAGTGGTCTGCATAGAGAAGATAACACTTACCCTGACAATGAAGAGCTCAGCACCAAGTTGTGCAGTTTGTTCTGTAGAAAGCTGCAAGCAAGCAGACAGAGTCAATGTTCAAGAACCCACAAGTGTGACTTTACTGTTATTCACTGTAACAGACTCTTAAGGCAGGACTAAAATCTCTGACCAGCCTGGAATTCTGCAATATTGAATGCAGCTTGAATAAGCAGGCTGGCAGAGAGGCTCACAGATTTTGGGAAAATACTAACTCTAAGGGGAAACATGAGTTCAGGTACCTTGGCAGCTAGGATGGAAATGATAGCAACTGCCATCCTTTGCATGTTTTGATCCTCATGGTTGCAGAGCCACTGCATGACAAGCTTGGCTGCTTCAAACCTGAAAACACACAAATGGGTTCATGAATTAATCCTGGAGGCCCAGGTACAGTTTCAGAGCCCAGGGTGGAAACTGACACTACAGTTTAAGTGGATGAGAAGGAAAGGAAAAATTACTGTTAATTAATAGAGAATAATAATTATACTTAGTGTTCTGGAGGTGGTACCTCGTTATTAATTGAGACTTTGTAAAGAAACAAGAGTCAAAACTATTTGGCATTCATCTTCTACAATTATAACATATTTCTATTATATAATGATTTCTATACTGTAGTAATAAGTTAAGTATTTTCTGGGTTCCTCACAGTACCTAGCATAATGGGAATTGATTCATTCACAAATATTTATTGACCTCCTGCTTTGTGCCAGACATTGTTCTTGGTGCTAGAAATAGAGTAGTGAATAAAATAAAAATATCTCTACTCTCACAGGACTTACACTCTACAGGAGAAAACAAATAATAAATCAGATAATAAGTAAGGTATGTGGTATGATTAAGTACTGACATATGCTATAGAGGAAAAAAAGCAGGGAAAGAGAAGATATGAAATGTTGAAATTTTATGTAGGGTGGCTAAAGAAGGTCTCACCGAAACTTTTGAAGAAGTAAGAGCTAGACATGTGGAAATCTAGGGGGAAAGTATTCCAGGCAGAGGAAATGAGAAACACAACAACCCTGAATTGAGAGTGCGCCTGGAGGTTTTGAGAAATAGCATGGAGGCCAGTGAGGCCAGGACACAGGGAACAAAGGTAAGAGTAGTACTAAGAAATGAAGTCGAAGACTTCTGGTCAAGATGGCTTGCCTCCTCAGACAACCACATCAAAATTACAACTAAAATATAGAACATCCATCACTCAGAACCAACACAAATCGAGTTGAATGGAAGTCTGACAACCACAGAATTAAAGAAACCACATCTACCCAGACTAGTAGGAGGAGTGGAGACGCGGAACAGGATGGTCCCACATCCACATGTGGTGGCTAAAAATTTGGGAGGGATATCTCAGCAGCAAGGAGTCCTAGTCCCACACCAGAATCCCCACCCCAGGGTTCCAGTGCCATGAAGATAAGTCCCCACAACTTCTGGCTGTAAAAACCAACAGGGATTGAGTCAGTGAAAGAAAATGCTGGAGACCCAAGCAGTTCCTCTTAAAGAAACCATACCTAGACTTACACAGACTCTGTTCTTCTGAGCTCCAGCACCAGGGTAGCAGCTTGAAAAGCACCAGTGGCATACAGGGAAAAACTGAGTTGTCTGGCAGAGGCCATGGTCCCTTTTCTGAACCCTCCTGCCACAGAGTGACACAGTCGGCAGGCTGGTGCCATACCTGAGACTCCATCAACCTGGCTAGCACTGTTAGCCCCGCCCTGAAGATCCCCGGAGGCTGTGTACCACCAAACTTATGTGCCCACCCCAGCTGCTTTTCATATGAATGGCTGGTCTTGGCTTATGCTTTACAACTTCCTAAATTCTCTCAAACAAGCAACAGCTGGCCTCAGTGGGCCCCAAGGCTCTGTACCTCTTGCTAAGTGGCCCCAGGCCTGCACTAGCAGCAACCAGCCTAGCTAGATTCACAGCTTGACTTCACCTGGGAATCTTCAAGCCCAGCACAAGTAGCAGCCATTTCAGATTATTTTATAGCTCAGGTATGGTCATCCCAGGTAAAACACAGGTGGGGGCTGACTTTGGCCTGCACCACCCAGGAAACCCCAGCGCCTGCACAACCAGTGGACAGCTACAGACAATGTAGGAGCACCCCACCCTGCCTCCACATAGCTGTGCCTCCACGGAGGGTGGAGCTTGGTGGTCAGTGGTCACAGTCAGTCCTTGCAACTGACTGGCCTGGGTAAATCCCTCCCACTGACTTGCCAACAGCAATCAAGGCTCAACTACAAGAACAGGGTGTACTCAGCCCACACGAAGGGTGCACCTCTAGAGTCCAGCTTGGTTGATAAGGGAGGCTATGCCACTGGACCCTACAGGACACCTACAACATTAGGCCACACTACCAAGAAAGCAAATCACAGCAGCTCTACCGAATACATAGAAACTAACACAGTGAGGCTGCCAAATGACGAGAAAAAGAAACATGGCCAAATGAAAGAACAGATAAAAACTCCAGAAAAACAACTAAAAAAATACAGAGATAAACAAGCTATCAGGTGTAGAGTTCAAAACACTGGTTATAAGGATGCTCAAGGAACTTAGTGAGGACCAAAACAGCATAGAAATGATCCAGTCAGAAACGAATGATACACTAAATAAAGAACAATTTACAGGGAAACAACAGTGGAGTGGATGAAGTTGAGAATCAAATCAATGATTTGGAACATAAGGAAGCAAAAAACAACCAATTAGAACAAGAAGAAGAAAAAAATTTTTAAAAATGAAGATAGTAAAAGAAGCCTCTGGGACAACTTCAAGTGCTCCAACATTCGCATCACAGAGGTGCCAGAAGGAAAAGAGAAAGAGCATGAAATTGGAAATCTATTTGAAAAACTAATGAAAGAAAACTTTCCTAATTTGGTGAAGGAAATAGACATGCAAGTCCAGGAAGCTCAGAGAGTCCCAAACAAGATGGATGCAAAGAGGTCCACTCCAAGACACACCATAATTAAAATGCCAAAGGTTAAAGATGAAGAGAGAATCTTAAAAGCAGCAAAAGAAAAGCAGTTAAGTTACCTACAAGGGAGTTCCCCTAAGACTGTCAACTGATTTTTCAAAAGAAACTTGCAGGCTAGAAGGGATTGGCAAGATAAATTCAAAGGCATGAAAATCAGGAACCTATGGCCAAGATTGCTCTACCCAGCATAGCTATCATCTAGAATTGAAGGACAGATAAAGAGCTTCCCAGACAAGAAAAAACTAAAGGAGTTCATCTTCACCAAACCATTATTACATGAAATGTCAGAGGGACTTATTTAAGGAAAAAAAGATCAAACTACGAACAATAAAATGGCATTAAATACACATCTATCAACTGAATCTAAAAAAACTAAACAAGAACAGAGACAGAATCATGGATACAGAGAGCATTTTCATAGTTGCCAGATGGAAGGGGAGTATGGGAGAATGAGTAAAGAGATGAGGAGATTAAAAGGAGAACAAATAGAGCCCTGGCTGGTGTGGCTCAGTGGACTGTGCCCTGGCCTGCAAACCAAAGGGTCACGAGTTTGATACCCAGTCGGGCACATACCTGGGTTGCCAGCCAGGTCCCCAATTGGGGGCGTGTGAGAGGTAACCACACATGGATGTTTCTGTCCCTCTCTTTCTCTCTCCCTTCACCCCTCTCTAAAAATAAATAAAATAAAATCTTAAAGAAAAAAAAAAAGAAGTACAAATAGGCAGTCATGGAATAGCCATGGGGATGTAAAGTACAGTATAGGAAATGGAGTACCCAAAGGGCTTACATGCATGACCCATGGACATGAACAATGGTGTGGGGATTGCCTGAAGGAGTGGGAGGTGCTGGGTGAAGGGGGGTAAAGGGAGGAAAATTGGGACAACGGTAATAGCATAATCAATAAAGTATAATTAAAAAATAAGAAAAGAAATGAAGTCTGACTAACAAGAGAGCCATACTATATCGTCCTTTAAAAAAAAAAAATCCTCACCGGAGGATATGTTTATTGATCTGAGAGAGAGAGAGAGAGAGAAACATTGATGCGAGAGAGAAACATCAATCCATTGCCTCCCATACGTGTCCCAACCAGGGACTGAACCTGCAACGTTTTGGTATATGGAATGACTCCCCAACCAACTGAACACCCCAGCCAGGGCAGATACTATAGTCTTAATAATGAATTAACTTTTATTCTGAATGAGATGAAAAGCCACGGCAGAATTCTGAGGAGAGATATGACTTGAACAGACTTACGTTTTTGATAAAATTATTCTATCAGTTATATTTAGAAAACTTCACAAGGGCAAGGACATAAGCATGGAGATCAGTTCAGAGGTGAACACAGTAATTCAGGAGAGAAATCACTTTTACCCTAATTAAAGTGATAGAAATGGAAGTGAAGACAAATGGCTGGAATTTGGATATATTTTGAAGATTGAGCTGGCTTTGTCACAGGACTGAATGTGGGGTGTGAAATAAGAAGAGAAATCAAGGATGACACCAAGGAACATATCGAATTAGCTATAATTTTATCTTTCAAGACTCAAGTCAAATATCACATCCTTTAAGAAGCTTTCCTTGACAAAGTTTTATCATTGTCTTCTTATTACTCCTTAGCATTTGTTTATAACTCTCTCACAGAGTTGTGATTATCTGTAGACTCACCTGAATCCCCCATTGGCATGTAAGTTTCTTTTTTTTTTCAACATTTTTTTAACCCTGACTGGTGTGACTCAGTGGATTGAGCAGTGGCCTGCGAACCAAAGGGTTGCCAGCTCAATTCCCGGTCAGGGCACATGCCTGGGTTGCAGGCCAGGTCCCCAGTTGGAGGTGTGCAAGAGGCAACCACACATTGATGTTTATCTCCCTTTCTTTCTCCCTCCCTTCCCCTCTGAAAATAAAAAAATAAAATCTTAAAAAAAAAATTTTTTTTAATCCTCACCCAAGGACTTTTAGAGAGAGAGGAAGGGAGAGAGAAACATTGATGCAAGAGAGAAGCACTGATCGGTTGCCTCCCATACATGCTGGGACCGAGGATCAAACCCACAACCTAGGTATGTGACCTGACCAGGAACTGAACCTGCAACCTTTTGGCCACAGGCTGATGCTCCAACCAACTGAGCCACACCAGCCAGGGCTGGCACGTGAGTTTGTTGACAGAAGAGACCGTATCCTATTTAGCCCTTCATACCAAGACCCAATATAGTGCTTTACACATAAATATTGTTTAATATATTATGGTTGAATAATTACATTAAGTAAATGACTATTCTGCAACCTCTTCAAATTTACCATTACCTCCTTTCTATTCTCAAGGCCATCTCTGATCAAGCTCATTACTGACATTCTTCCCCCTTCCCTCAACATTACAGTAGACTGACACGTCTTTAAAGGACTTTTTAATCTGCAGGTTTCTTTTACAACTCACTCCTTACCTCCTTGTCTTCTTGTCATTTATTTGATGAAGAAATTGGATTCTTTGCCCTGCAGAAATTCACAATCTGTATTTTTCTGACTGAAGCCCCATGGAGCTATTTAACGTGTTCATCTACTATCAGTATTTCCTATAAATTGGTAGTTTGATTTAGACATTTAATCAGATTTATATTTGATTTTCTGGGACAAAACTACTTCATAGATTGTGTTGTGCCCTCTTGTCAGAAGGCACATAATATCCAGTTATCTCTCTTTTTGTGGTTTTAGCAGCCATTGGTGTTTATTACTTATATCTATTAGTTAATTAGGATTAATCACACACCAGGGATATCCTAACTGGTAAGAAATGATGCAAGACAAATTTCTATAAATTGTTTTTTCCATTTTAAGTTACAGCACTATCACTTGCCTGTTAAATGGAACATCTTGAAGGATCCGGTCACTGCAAAGTGAAAGGAGGCAATTCTTCTGTAACTAAAGAACCAAAGGGAGAAAAAAAAAAAAAAATCCTGAATAAAATATTGCTTTGTTATTTTTTAAACAGGGGTAACCTCTATAAAAAAATTAAAAAAAAAAAAAAAAGGAGGAAGACTGATGAAACACCACTTATTTCTTACAAACTTTACTGTGGCCATCTACTGCTGAAAGACTGACTTCCACCAAACCCATATAAGTTTACCAGCACATATTTATATTTCCTTCCCATTTGATGAGAAATGAGATGATAAATAGAATAATTCTAGCTGATTTCCCTCTCTCTGATACACTTTGGATGGGTACTGCTTTGTCTTCTGTCCACCTGGCTTCCAGAGGCCATGAAAAACAAAGCCTAAAGTTCATCTAGTTTGAGGGAAGCTGGCTTTAATGACCCACTCACGAAGTTTTGGACCTCATGAGTATTTTTTTTACTAACTTGCCAACTCACTGCTAAATTTTAAAAGTTAAAAATATCATTCAAGCAGTATTTTGAGTTTTCAGCTGGAGGACAGGCTACGTTGTATAGTCTACCATGCTGCCAGAAAGAGAAAAGCCATGTCTTATTCATTTCTGTATCCAGTACTGGATAGTATCTGGCCCAGAACAGATTCTCTATGCCTGTTGATTGAAATTACCACAAACTCAAGATCTAGGTTAAGGATGAGTTTTATATGGCTTGCACTATTTCCCTCAATGTTTATTTAGATTTAACTACTGTTTAGGCAGGGAATACACGCTGTAGTTTTCTACTTCTCTGCTGTCCTATGCTCAATTATACCATAAATTTATTACTTTACAGCTTCCAAAGGCATTTGAATTTCCATGCTTGGTCTACTAAATTGAACTATATGGAGGTAGGAGGTGGATAGAAGACACTAAACGAACTATTTGAATGGAGATTCCCATATACTTACCTGCTGATGATTAGGAAAATGTTCCATGGCTTTGAGCAGTAAATGGGTCACATCAGCCAGCAGTCGGACAGGCATTCCTGCAGCAAGATCCTGCTTGGTTAAGTTAAATACACAGGCGCTTGCAGCAAGTTGCACTGGCAAATTCATAGGATGGTTTCTCATACCAGTGACCACAAGCTGTAAAAAAAAATTAGTTCTCTTAATCCACCTCATAAACCCAGGTCCACTTCATGTAACAACATTATTTTGTTGACCTATAATAATTTCTGAGATGTTTTAAGTATCTTTTTTATCCACATGATCAAAGATCCTAGGACATATCAGTTACTCACTAATACTTAGTTCCTGCCTATCTGGTGGAGGTAGGCATCAAGGTGTTCATGTCCAGAGATTTTTCTGTAAGGCTAATGAATCTTTTCTACCCAGGTCATTTATCTTTGTATTTCCAAAGTACAGTGCCTGTTATATGCTTAACATTAAATAAATTCTTACTGACTTGAATAGAGTAAAACAGACACAAACTTCACTTTCAGACAAGATTGGGCACATTCACCCAATATGGCAGTAAACTAAACTTCACTTTCAGACAAGATTGGGCACATTCACCCAATATGGCAGTAAACTAAACTTCACTTCCTTTTTTAATTTTTCTACTTTTACTTTTATTAGCATTTATTTTATGCTGAATTTACTTCTGAGCCACAGTTTTTGTTTCTTCAGTTTCTTCTGGGATATCTTTTTCTTCCATGCAACTTCCTTTTCTGGTTTAGGAACAATCTGCTGTTTTTCAGTAGGATCATCTCAATGTGGCAGGGAGAGCTCACATATGGGTTAACCCACTCATGAGCTCTGTAAGTTCTGCACATCTTGGGAGCTTTGATTTTTGGATGTGCTCAATGAATCTATATCTAAACCCTAAAGTTCAGTGCTACTCTCTGCATTTTTAAGCATGTGCAGCAAAAATTTAGCTCTCTTTTTGGGCCACTGACCTGCATCCTGTTCTCTCCCACTGGTTGGCCTGGGTAAACCTGCCAACTCCACCATTCCAATGACAGAATGGCACACACTGCTACTATAAAGTGACATCCTTCAGATACTTCATGGCTTTTCATATATGCACACCCTTCATGGCTTGGGCAGTTTCACAAGTGTCCTTAAAGTGAACACAAAGATTTGAACCTCTTGATTTGGAAGATTTTGGGGGGTTTTCTGGGAGAAGTGAATAGTGAACCATTTTCAGAAGTCACTTCAGACCACTTACAGAAAGAGTTAAACTTCACTTTCAAATTCTAACATTCAGTTCCTTGAGAACACTGTTATAAAGTACAATAAAATCCATTCACTTCGCTCTGGCTTAGATAACTATTTTTCACCTTTTCCTCTCTAATCAAACCCCCAACAAATCCTTCCCATTCCTCATTATCAACTAAAGACCCTGCTTCCAACTACACCGAGAAAACTGAAGCAATCAGAAAAGAACCAGATTCTCACTACCACATATATGCCCTTACTAGCATATATATGCAATCTGAGTTTCATTGGCTACCTTCCTGCCTTTTAACATAAATGATTTTTGTGGGCTTCTGTTTAAAGGTAATCCCTCTACTATGTGACAGATCCTTCCTTTCTTGTCTATTCAATATTGTTTCAGCTGTTCTCCCCTCTCACTTTTACATCATTTTAAAATTCTGTACTAGATCATTCATATCACCATATAAAATATAAACAAACTATTTTTAAATTTATTTTTTGTTTGTATATACGAGTATTTTTTCTTTATTTTTATTGTTGACACTATTGCATATGTCCCCATTTCCCCCCCAAAAAAGCTATTTTGTCTCCCGTCTTAAAAACAAACAAACCCACTTCCTCAGCCAACTACTACCTTTTTTCTTTGCTCCCTTTTGCAACAAAACTCCTTAAAGTAATTGCCTATATTATTATATTTCTCTGTGTCTCATTCTCTGAATGAATGAATGAGTAAAGACTTCAGATCAGGACTAGAGGTCTAATCCTTTGTTCCTCAAAAAAAAAAAAAAAAAGATAATGCATATACCAAGTGCTAATATCCTCTGGTGTATATGGAGTGGGTGACAGGTGTTGCTGTTGGGGATAACATCCTAGGAACTGAAATGTACTTGGTCCTATCCAAGCACCACATTCTCCAAATTTAAGATACCTAAAGGTTAAGTCATTTCTGGTTGTGCCACTAACTTATTTTTATTTAACCTCACAGTCTCTAAAATAGAAGATAAAACTTAACAATTGGGATTGTTATACCCACTAAAGGAGGTACCAAATATGATATAGTCCTATACTTACTGGCTTCAAATATAAATGTGCATAAAGATTATGTTGGGGGATTATTAAAATGCAGATTCTTGTATCTAGTCTAGTCCTATTGAATCTACATTTCTTCGGGTGGGGTTCACAAAAGTGCTTTTTAAAATAAGCAATAATCCAGACTTCTGGTGGACAAAGACCACATTCTGACAAGCACTACCCTAAGCAATCAACAAAATTAAGAATCTTCCTTTCTTGCCCTTTAAAAGATGTCTTGGTTAAAATAACATGGATTACTTATGAAAGCACAGGAGGTTCATAAATGGCATGGAAAAGTAAGTGCCTTATGGAATTCCAAGATTGTATTCCTTTTTTAATTTTTTTTAAAGATTTTATTCATTTACTTTTAGAGAGAGGGGAAGGCAGGGAGAAAGAGAGGGAGAGAAACATCAATGTGCAAGAGATAAATCAATCAGTTGCCTCTCTCACGCTCCCAACCGGGGACCTGGCCCACAACCCAGGCATGTGCCCTGACTGGGAATTGAACTGGTGACGTTTCAGTTCGTAGGCTGGCACTCAATCCACTGAGCCACACCAGCCAGGACCCAATATTGTATTTCTCCAGCTTATATGGAAGCAATATGGGGCTAATACATATTACAGTGTGCTGATTCCAGTTATATACTTCCATTTTCTACTAAAACTGGTGAAAAAATATCACACTGGTCACTGGTTTTAGGTAGTTAAATATAATCTGGAAGGCATTTATATTGCTTAATGAGACCACTATAACATTATATAACATTCAATAACATTATGCAACTATCTTCTCTCTTATTTATTGCTAATAACAAATTATACATCATCAATCCTATAACAAAAGAAAAAAAAAGAAAAAAGTCAAAGACTAAATGCAAATTTTCACCAGTTTTCTTTATAAAATCATCATCTATTCAGGCAGATAATTTCAAAATTTTCATATTCAGTTTCTTATTCTTACCTTTAGAATTTCTGGCTTTGTTTTTTCCATCACATGTGTCAGGCTAAAAAGGTGAAATAGAGCTTCCCGGACAAAGAATGCCCGTTCACTGTACCGCTTCAATGCTTCTGCAATCTGAGTTTCATTGGCTTCTCCAGACACCTTTGAAGATAGCCAAAAAAATTAGCTTTCAGGGTTCTTTTCAACCCCCTAACTTTCTCTATCCAGACATCATTTGTATAGGTGGCATCCAGGACAGCTATGTAAGGCTTAAAACAAAGAAGAATTATAACTTTCCAACCCACCCAGAAATCATCCTACAGGTGTAAATATGCTAAAGAGATATATATTTTAGATAGGCATAGACCCTACTCTAAGCCTATGGGTAATATTTTCTACAATTCACCTAAAATAAATTTCAAGTTACTTAACACTATCTATAAGGTCTTGCCTTAAGATCAGGCTTTTACTTGCCTCCTTTTTTTCCTTTTGCCTGTTTTTTATTGTTGTTCTTTTACAGTTGTCCCAATCCGGCCCCCTCCACCCCAACACCCTGTTGCTCTCCCCAGCCCTGCCAACACTCCCCACCCCCAAAGTCAATCCCCACCCTGTTGTCCCTGTTCTTGGGTCATTCATACATGTTCCTTGACTAGACTCTTCCCCTTCTTTCCCCCCTTATTCCTGCTCCCCTCTGGTCAGTGTCAGTCTATTCTTTGTTTCCATGCCTCTGGTTCTATTTTGCTCAATTGTTTTGTTCATTAGATTCCTCTTATAGGTGAGATCATATGGTATTTGCCTTTTGCTGCCTGGCTTACTTCACTTAGCCTAATACTCTCCAGTTCCACCCCCCACCACCCCGGCCCCAATAAACAAATCAACAAACAACACATGCTGGTGAGGATGTGGAGAAAAAGGAGCCCTAGTGCATTGTTAGTGGGAATGCAGACTGGTGCAGCCACTGTGGAAAATAGTATGGACCTTCCTCAAAAAACTAAAAATGGAACTGCCTTTTGATCCACCAATTCCACTGCTGGGATTATACCCTAAGAATTCTGAAACCCCAATTCAAAAGAACTTATACACCCCTATGTTCACAGCAGCGCTATTTATAATAGCCAAGTGCTGGAAACAGCTTAAGTGCCCATCAGTAGATGAGTGGATCAAAAAACTGTGGTACCTTTACGGAATGAAATACTATGCAGCAGAAAGAAAGAAGGAACTCCTTCCTGCCTGCCTCTTAAGGTAACCCTCTTCCCCAAAATACAATGTTATAGCCACACTGGCTTTTTTCCTTATCTTTCAATAAGCCAAGCTCTTTCCCAGCAAAAGGCCATTATATATAATATCCTCTGACTAAACTCTTCCTCTCTTTCTTTGACTAATTTCTACTTAACTTTCCCAGTTCAAGTTAAATGATACTTCTATAGAGGCTTTCTCTGAACCACCAATCTAAATCAGGTCCCTCTGAAACATCTCCTTCAAAGCCATTATCATAATCCTCCCACTAGACTCATCCATTCACCACCGTATCCCAATGGCTAGCATTACGTGAGCCTTGCAATAAGCATTCAGTAAGTATTGATCACATAAATGTATTAATTAAATTCTCCAGATTTATCAAGCTCTCATTCAGCATCAAGAGGTTCTGTTCAAAATTAAGTCCACCTAATAATTTCTAACTTATGCAATTTAATACACTGAAACTATGGTTCATGTTTCACTGGATAATCAAATGCATATAGCAAGAAGTGGCTCTTTATAAAAGTAACCCAATAAGTGAAAAAGAAAGTATTAGAATACCACCGTGGTCCCCAACTAATTAATGCAACTAGATATTAACAACCAGACATTATGTACTTCCTTAATGAAAGAGCACAACACCTTAAGGTCCTACCAAAGATATCAAACATGAGTGTGATTAAGCCTCCAAATCCAACTACCAATTTTCAGAAAACTCAAAGACAGAAAAATATGCACCAAGAGAATGCAGTCAAGAAAATCCAGATTGGGGGCAACTATACAGGTCAAAAAGGCTGGATTCTTTTCACAGACAAATCACAAGGAAGAGAAATGGAGAGGGAAGTTGTAAATTAAAAAGATACTCAAAAGACACAATTTTGGAAAATGGGCAAGATTAACTAAGTGCTTAGAGATAAACAGTTGGGTCATAAAACAATAAAGAAAAGCAAGGACATGATTATTATTATGAGCCATGATAGAGGTTATTTTTGTGGGGAAAGAAGAGAGTTGTAATCAGTACTGGATACACGGAAGAGCTTCAGGTAGCTTACAAAGTTCTACCGATTAACCTGAGTGATGCTTTCAAGTGTGTTCACGTTATTTTCACTCAGTAAGCTATACATTTGTTTTGTTTTTTTAAATAATTTTTTAAAAGATTTTATTTATTTATTTTTAGAAAGAGTGGAAGGGAGAATGAGAGGTAGAGAAGAAGCATGGATGGGTTGCCTCTCAGCCCACAAGCCAGGCATGTGACCTGACTGGAAATCGAACTGGTGATCTTTCGGTTCACAGGCTGGTGCTCAATCCACTGAGCCACAGCAGCCAGGGCTATTTGTTATTTATTTTATAATAAGGTTTAAAAGCATGTAAAAAAAACTGCCATTCAGAGAGCTACAATCTCATTGAGCTGAAAGACTGAATCTTTTTTTGGCAGAAGCATTATACAGGGTGACACAAAAATAAATATTTAAAAAATACTACTTAGCAACTAGGTTTTATATGACATCCACTATTCAGGTGGGAATATGCAGCCTTGAGGAAATGAAGGGATGTGTCACAACTGACATTTCAGCCATGTTATGATACGCTTCAAGGTCTCACATAAACTAGAGTACAGATGTGTGCCAAATGACACATGGGGACATACTGAGCGTTTGTAAGACTGTACAAATAATGTTATTTCTTTACAAATGCTTTTAAAACTATTTATGAATACATACATACACACTGGCTGTGACTATGTATTCAGATATATAAGCAGTAAATGAATAATAAAAATTTTCCAAGTGTTCACTTCTTTTTTAATCACCCTAAATTTTTTCTTAGATTCCCTTAGATCTGGAAAGACAATGAAATACTATGTGAAGCAAAAAAGACTATAAGAGGGACATTATTTAACAATGATTTCTGTCAGACTTCATTTATCCACATTTGGGTGATTCTAAACAGTTTTATAATATCTTAAATGAAATATAGCCCCAAGTTATCCTTGAATATAAAATTAAAGAATTTTTGTTACTGGAAAGTTATTAAATACTGTAAACCAATTTCACTGCCAGTATGTTTTATTCAACAACACTTCTCGAGTCAGTGATAAACCCTCAAATCAAGCGATGTGGTTCCTCAAACTGTAGCATCTTCAGTTCAATCAATTTCATATGCTAGATCCAAAAAAACAAATGTCTGCATGTACTAGTTTCAGCAAACAATTTAAAACAGAGAAAATGTCCTTAACCACCAAATTAAGCCTTGTTAAGATTTAATATATTGATTAAAACTAAAATTTATATTTGAAGGAAGAATTTTCTTATAGCACTCTGTATGTAACTTTACTATAGTATCTCACACCAGATTAAAGCTATTTTTAAATCTGTCTGTCTCCTCTCCACTAAACTAGAATTCCTCAAGAACAGGGGCACTAAGTCAGACATCTTTAAAAGGTACTTGGTAGATGTTTTCTTATAATGGATCAACTCCTCTGCTTAAAAAACCTTGTATGTACCTTCGCTGGATGTTAATTACTGCAGCTCAATGCAGGGAGAAGTCTAGGCTGGAGATTAAATTTGGAAGTCATTAGCATATAGATTTAAGGATCAAGGCCTGGAATACTCCAATATTTAGAGGCCTGAGACAGAAAGAACAAGCAAAGAAAACTGAGACTGAGTAGTTAAAAAGGTAGAAAAAAAACAGGACAAGTGTAATATTGTGGAAGTTAAGTTAAAAGAGTATTTCAAGGAGGGAGGACAAGATCAACTGTGTCAAGTGCCATTTTAGGTAAAATAAGATGAAAACTGAGAATTAATATTGGGTTTAGCACATTTCCTGTGACTCTCATGGAAACCACAGCTTCGAAGATAACCCCAGAATCTGAGAATGAGGTGGCCCACAAACCTAAGAATCCTAGTTGTGGAGAAGTAGAAGGTTCAGGAACTGGATGGTGACAAAAGAGGAAACTGGTGAGGAAACAGCAATGACAGAGTGGGAAGTTCTATGGTAAGAAAGCCCTCTGTGTTGGGACTAGAAACTGAGAAGAAAAAAAAAAGAACTAAAATACTCAACAAGAAGAGAAGCAATGAGATGTAGTGGAAAGGACACATACTCTGAAATCAAATAGTCTAAGGGCACAGGGCAGACTCTAATGTCATCTGGTTGTGACCCTTAAGAAAACATTCCCTCTCATTGAGTGAAGAGATCAAAATAAGTAATATATATACAAATGTAAAAAAGAATTCCTAGAAGCACCCCACTCAGAGTACCATATATGTATATTGGGGAATCATACTGTATCTATTTCTTGCATCTTTTAGTGTGACCTAAAAAACTCAGGAATGTAAAGCTAAAAAAAAAAACAAAAACAATCTAAACTAATTTAAAGCATCACAATACTAAGACAATCATTTCAGACAAGTTTTTCATCAACTTTGCTAAGTTAGACAATTCTAAAAAAGATGACATGGCAATCTCAACTCTCCTTCCTTAACATTATCTTTTATTTTTCAGTTTTCAAATCAATAGTCAAATAATCTAAAAGGAACATTAGTTTTCATACATAGTTGAATAAAGGGCAAAGATCCAATGATCTTTTTTTATTTTTAAATATTTTATTTATTTTTAGAGAGGGGGAGGGAGGGAGAGAGGAAGAGAAACATCAACGTGTGGTTGCCTCTCAATCACCCCTATCCGGGGACCTAGCCCACAACCCAGGCAAGTGCCCTGACTGGGAATCAAACCAGTGGCCCTTTGGTTCGCAGGTCAGCACTCAATCCACTGAGCCATACCAGCCAGGGCCCAATGATCTTTATTTTAAAAAATATTTTAAAACAATGATTCTCAACTTCAGCTGCATATTGCAACCACCTATGCAGCTTTAAAAAATAGTGGAGCCTAAGCTCCACTTCCCTGTGATTCTTTTTTCTTTAATTATTTATTTATTTATAGAGAGGGAGGGAGAAAGAGAAGGAGAGAAACATCAATGCGCCAAAGATACCTCAGTCGGTTGTCTCCGTCACATCCCCAACTGAAGACCTGGCCCACAACCCAGGCATGTGCCCTGAGTGGGAATTGAACTGGCAACCTTTCAGTTTGCAGGTTGGTGCTCAATCCACTGAGCCACACCAGCCAGGGGCTCCCTGTGATTCTGATTAATTGTCCAAGCTTCCCAGGTTATTTCTTTTTAATTAAAAACTTGTTTCCAGCTTTAATAAGAATGATTGACATATAACATTGTGTTAAGTTTAAGGTGTACAACATGATTTGATGCACTTACATACTGTGACATGGTTACAATGGTAAGGTTAGTTAACACAACTACCATCTCGCATAATTACACTCCAGCTGATTTTAATTGTAGTCAAGGTTGAGAATCACTGCTTCAACATTTACAGAGGTGGAAATTAGATAATGATAACAAAGTTTTTGCTGGGTTCAAGATTTCAAAGTAATATCAGTTGCATTTGTGAAATCAAACTTGTTTATCAGAGGCATTGTGGAATACAGATGTCCTAATAGCCTCAATTTTAAAATTTAGGCTAATTCACTGCTCTTGGATCACATCTTTTTAGGATCTTTATCTTGAGATTATTTAGCTTAATGTACCAAGAACACATTCCTTTCATCCTTCAGAACGCAAGTCAAGCTTACCTATTCGGGAAATCCTTCCTCAATTCCCAGCACACAGGGCTTTCTTCCCCTTCAATTTTTATACTTCTTAACTATCTGACCCATCTGTTAGGCAGTGAAGTACAATAATATTAAAGTAGTAATTTACATTGTTGTGCTTCCTTATCAACAAGCCATGCACTAGAAATCTAGCTTGATCCATAACAAGTTAAGTAAGTTCCTCCTACTTCCTGTTGCCCTGCACCTGGCTTATGTGATGTTGCCAAGTCTGGCCCTGGCACCTACTTCTCAACTTGACTTCATCACTCTCTGACTTTTTACCATTGAGCTCTAGCAACAGTCACATTCCTTCAGTTCCTTGGATGTACCATGCTTCTTCCTACCACACATCTTTGCATATATTATTCTCTCTGCCAAGACAGAATATGTTCTCTACCAAGCTACTCACCCTTAAGATCTTCACTCATTTCCTAGTTCCCCAGAGAAGGCTTAAACTAAGTCATCTCTCTTAAACATTCTCATATATAGTATTGTGTATACCTTCTAGATTCTAAGCAATACTATATAGTTTAAGGCATATGTGTGTGTGTGAATATATAAAACATAAATATATTTGCATATAATACACATATTTAAAGTGCATATACACACATATGATATTTGATTATCTGACTCCCTCACTAAATTACAAGCTCCATGAGGGCAAGATCTTATCTCTCTGGCCTCACAATCAAATCCTCATGTCCAGCAGCACAGTAATTAATGTACAGAGGTACCTGATAAAATACTGAATGAATGAATAAAAAAGAGTAACTCGAAATCATTTTCTACATTCTATTTTTTAAAGTCTGAATTTACAAGTCACCTAGGAATTGAATGTTTATAAGGTATTTATAATTAACCTTTCTTTCTCCTTTACTGAGGTCAATGATGGTAGCTCAAAGATACCTTGCCACCTTGCCGTTTTAGCCACAATATTCACTTTTAGGCCATCTCTGACTCTGCTCCAAGTAAGATCAAGTAATGCTTCTGCTTAAGTGGTGTAGGTGATAGGGTGGGGTAAAATGGGGCTCTGGAACTAGACATGTAAATCCAAATGTTGGTTCTAGCAGTGAATCATATCATTTCTGGGTCTATTTTTGGCACCTATAATATGGGGTTAATAATTATCAGTATAAAGCAGCTAAAGGATACAATGTATGTTAGAAAAATATTAGTTTTCCTTAAATTTGTCACATTCTATCCTTCAAGGTCTGACTCAGACACCATCTTCTCCATCAACCCCAAAATTCTCCAGCTAGAAGAAATTTCTCCTACTCTCTTACAGCAACTATATCTATTCTTAGCTTTATAGGATTGGTTTTTGTTTGTTTTTTGGTGATCATATCATCACCATTCCTATTATACTAAGCTCCTAGAAGGCAGATCCTATATATCTTATATCTTTGGATGCCGAACTGTGTCACAGCTCAATAGATGTTTAGCAAACATCTATTGAGATTAGGCATAGGAAACCTAAGAAAAGCAAAAATTTACCATTTCTGCAGTAGAGATCTCCTTGGAGAACCTGATCTCCCATCAGATACTCAAATCAACAAGGAGTATCCATAGTTTCTTTAAAGTGATTCATTAGAAATGGTATGTTTAAGTGGTTCAAAATATCTAAACATATCATCAAGAGAACTATCATTTATCCAGGGCCTACTACATGACTTGCACTTTATATATATAATTATTAATCTGCAGAAGAAGTCTGCAAGTAGGAATGATATCTATTTATAAATAAAGAAATGGAAACTCAAGTTATATCATAGCTTGCTCTAGGTCACGAAGCAAGCCAGCTGGGATTGTAATTAGGACTGACTCTAAAGCAAGATCTTTCCTCTATACAATGCCCTGTTTTATGAACATGTTCCACATATCATTACACATTCACCTTAATGGAGCCGTATGCAATAAGACATTGGTCAGCCTATAGAGTAATACATTTTTTTAAAGTCTAACCTTCAAATGCCCTTCGCCTGTGAGGAATTCAGAATAACCAGCATCAGTGGCCAGCAAACCTACAAACTGCATGCTGGGCCGTTGTTGTATGAAGGCTTCAACAGCTTTATCTGTCACGTGCTTTCTCCCAGAAACATCCAGGGAGATGAGGTTAGGAAGAATGTCCTTTTGTTCTAGTAAACGAAGAGCTATGTCTGATGTAAACTGTTTATCATCTGAAATATCAAGATGATTCAGATGTTTTAGTTCTCGAACAACATCCAGTATCTGGGTAGTTGTCATTTTTAAACATTTCAAGTGGTGCATGGTTAAGGACTTGAGTCGGTCTTTGCAGGCCAGCAGAGCTGTGATGTCTGTGATTGAGGTGTTAGAAATATCCAGGCTCTCTAATCTTGGCAATGAGGCAACTTCAGCCAGGTCTTCATTGTAAAAGAGAACATTGGTGATGCTTAATGCTCGAAGGCCAGAAAGCCGGCTGAAACACCGCTCATAAGGATCTTCAAGGGAAAGAGTTAATGAGTTCAGCACCAGACACTGGAGATTTTGCTGGATCCATTTATTACTGCCAAGCCCGCTGATGATGTCTGTAATCGTGATGTCAGCATTCACACCTGTTGCATCAAGTTCCACTAACTTGTGGTGGCAGAAGGCTTTCCGAAAAGCAACAGCAGAGATCTTGGCTTTGCGAATGTACGCTCTCTTTAAGCGCATCTGGTTGCCCCTAAAAATACCTACAGTTCCGTCATTCAGGAGACCTGAAAAAAAAAAAGCAGCATTTGAACTTCAAAAAAAATCGTTAAAAGGAAAGTTAAAATTTCCAGCATACTTTACATTTCCAAAGTATTCTCATGTAACAGTACTTAGGTAAAAATATTATTATCAACAATTTATAAATGAGTGAACTGGAGCTTGGAAAAGTGGTTTTTCAAGATCACAGAGCCAGCAAGTGGCAGAATCAGGATTGTGGTAGCCATTACTGAAACTAACATCTGGTTCTCCTCGTCTCCCTGAACACATGGACAGTCACATTCCCAGTCCACTCTTGGAGTTAGGTAGCGTCATGTCCCTAGTTCTGGCCAACAGGCTGTGAGCTGAAGCACCTAAGAGCCAATGCCTTATTTTCCATGCTATCTTTTCCTGCTATGACAAATGAGGAGCCTTTAAGTTTTAGACAGTGCAGCTCTATGAGAGTGGAGTTCTCATCAGCCTAGGTCCTCAGGTGACCATGGAGAAGAACTCTCCATGGACTTGCAGCGTTTATGCACGATGAGTGAGGTATAAACCTTGTGTTATGCTACTAGATCTGGGGGTTAATTTGTTACTAATGCATTTCTAGCCTATCCTTTAAATTCACTATAACACATTATTATACAAATAAACACATATCTACATACAAATCTAGTTAGCATAAATGTCTATAGTTCATTATTAAACCACTAGCTAATATGATCTAAAATCTTATTAAAAGGATCTAGAGATTCTAGTCCCTCCCTGTCAGATGAATTCAAATAAAGTGAACACAGTAACCTCTTGAAGTCCCTAAGAGATTTAAAAAAATAAAAAATCACTCATTATACAAAAGACCAGTAAGGTCTCATATTTTTTAAAAAAAATCTATAAATGTCAACATGAGATAACAAAAATTTTTTAATTATTTGACAGCCCTGACTGGTGTGGCTCAGTTGGATGGGTGTCATCCCACAAAACAAAAGGTCACCAGTTCAATACCAGTCAGGGCACATGCCTGGCTCGTGGGTTCGGTCCTCAGTCAGGGTGCATACGTAAGGCAACCAATTGATGTTTCTCTCTCACACTGGTGTTTCTTAAACTCTCTTTCTCCCTCCATTTCCTTCTCTCTAAAAATAAATAGATAAAATCTTTAAAAAATATTTTTGACAAATATTTTAAAGGACCCATCATAAGAATGCTTAAGTGAGCAATTATAAACATGCTTGAAACAAATGAAAAATGGAAAGCCTCAGTAAAAAAAAGGACATAAAGAAGAACCAAATGGAATTTTAAAACTGAAAAGTACAATAATAGTTGGATTCAAATAGATTGAAAGGAACAGCTGAATTAGTAAACTAAAAGATAAAACAATAAAAATCACTCATATCTAAACAACAGAAAAAATAAAACACTGAAAAAAATTGAACAGAGCTATTTGTATCACTGAAGTCCCAAAAAGGGAGGATAAAGAAGGCAGGGTTGATTGAGCGTCGGCCTGTGAGCCAAGTGTCGCTGGTTCGATTCCCAGTCAGAGCACATTACTAGGTTGCACGTCAGGTCCCCAGTTGGGGGTGCGAGTGAGACGCAACCACACAGTGATGTTTCTCTCCCTCTCTTTCTCCTTTCCCCTCTCTCTAAATATAAAATAAATAAACAAATAAATTATAATAAATAAAAGAAGGCAGGGTTGAAAAAATACTTTAATAAATAACGGCTATACACGTATTAGAATGACTCAAATAAAAAATAATAGTAACGGTAATAATAACTAAGACTGGCAAGTATGTATAGAAAATGGATCAGTCACATATTGCTGGCAAGAGTGTAAAATGGCACTACCCCTCTGAAAACAGTTTGGCAACTTTCTTAAAACCTGAACATGCAACTACCATACAACCCAGAAAGAACACTCCTGGGTATTTATCCCAGTGGATGAATGGTTATACAAACTGATGTACTTCATAACATAGACTACTACTCAGAAATAAAAAGGAATGAACTGATATACTCAACAGTCTAGAGGAAGCTCCAGAATAAATTATAATGAGTCAAAAAAAAAAAAAAAAAGCCAATCATAAAAGGTTATAGACTGAACGATTATATTCATTTAACATTCTTGAAATGACAAAATTACAGAAATGGAGAACAGAAATGGTTCCCAGGGTTTACAGAGGGGAAAAGGGCAGGAGAGAAGTGATTGTGCTATAAGAGGGCAACATGAGGGGTCCTTAAGAAGATGGAAATCTTGACTATATCAATCTCAATATCCTGATTGTGATAATGTACTATGGTTTTACAAGATACTACCACTGGAGAAAGAGGATATCATCATCTATATTATTTATTACCACTCCATGTGAATCAACAACTGTCTTACAAATAAAAAGTTTAATTTTAGAAAAAAGATCATTGCAGAAAATCTAAAGGAGTGTTGACATGGAATTAAAGAAATTCCATCTGATGACTTTAATTTTCTTGCTAAGAGTAAGTCTTGGAAGTCTGAGAAGAGCAAAGAACATTTGAAACAATTATTATGAGCATAAATAATGATCAGAGAAATGCTCAAGAATTCCTTGGCAATGCTGAGGGGCCTTATTCTTATATTACTCACCTGCCTCCTTCTTATCATTCAGGTCTCAGCCTAATAATCACCACCTTGGAGAAGCTTTCTATCACCACCCAGGCTAAAGTAGACACCTTCCTTTTTTACCTTCCCTGAGAACCATGTTCTTCTCCCCTCAGAGAATCTATCACAAGTTGTAATTCTATGTTTGCTTCCTAATTATGTCTCCCACTAGACTATACATGCCATGAGAGCAACATTTATGTTGTGTTCAATATTATACACTCAACACCTAACATAGTGCCTGGCATGCAACAGGTGGTCAATAATTTTCTTCTTCTCTAGAACTTCCTTCTTATACATTTTACTTGTATTGAACCTCTTTTGCACTCACATATATGTTAAGGATCTTTTGTTAAGGATGCTTGTAAAAAAACAAAAATGGGAACAGACCCTGAGTTAAGATCAATGTTTTCCTTGTTTATGCCATAAAACAAATTTTCACATATTTTTAAATGTTAGTTTTATTTTTTACAGGTGAAACTTCAGACTCTTCAGTTAATTAAGACTGATTTTAATCTTAGTGATTATCACAGTAACTCACAAATTTTGCTCTCAAATTTTGATACTGTATACATCGTCGTCGTCGGCAGCCGTCCGTCTCAAGAGACGATGGTGTAGCTTCTTAAGAGTCCATCCGCACCGCCGAGAATGGCTGTGCAGTCCGACTCGGGAGTGACATGGTATCTGTCTCCTCCCGTGTTGAATCGACATCATGCGATGACGCTGAAGCTACAGAGCCTGGGCAGGGTAATATGGAGGGTCTGCTGTTGCCCATGCAGCAGACCCCCCCTCTCTTCGCAGCTGAAGGGTCCAAGGGAAAGACGGAGTCGATACAGCTTGGGTTCAGGTGCGCCGCAGGAGTTGCCGGTGTTGACTACAACGTCAAACCGCCTTAGGGACTCCGGCTCCGGATTTTCTGTCGGGGTTTACTCCCTTAGCCTTTCCCCTGAAGAGGTATGCCGCAAGGCAGCGGAGGTTTTTTGGAGTCAGAGTTTTCCTTCTCTGATGTACCCTGACTGGAAGATCGAACCAGCGACACTTAGCTCGCAGGCCGACGCTCAATCCACTGAGCTAAACCAGCCAGGGCCATACTGTATACATATATTTGATAAAATATATGTATATATATATGGCCTATTTGGGTCAGTCTACATTAGGTGAATTTTTCTAATAACTAAGTTTAAGTGTTTATATTTGAAAGTAATGCAATTAAAAGAGCAAAGGAATTAGAAGAAGGAGAAGGGTAGGGGGGAGGAGGAGGAAGGAGGAAGGAAAAAGGAAGACCTGTGTTTTGAGTCCAGTTTCCATTATTTATTTGTTATTTGACACTAGAAAATTAGTCCACAAGTCTAAGATTACTTATCTGTAAAATGTGAATAGTTATATCTCCGTCAAAAGGATTGCTGTAAAGATATACATAGAAATCATTTTGCAAATTGAAAGCACTACACAAATGTCATTAACTATATTTGAAAGAAATATTTCTACATCTTTCCCTTCTTTCAAACATAAAATACGGAAGGAAGAATCATCTGTCTTTTTCCATGACCAATAATTGTACTTGTTACAATGTATTTAAGCTAAATATTCCTTTGCTATCACACTGTCTACTTGGGTTGTAGTTGGCAGCCTTCAGATTATCAGTTCTTAATTTGCTGTGGTCAAAGAACAAAGATAATTAGAACTGTGTGTCAGGGTCCCCCTGGGAAAGTATCAAGACTTGGAGGCAAAGGAAATGAAGCCGGTAAGATCTGATCAGCAAACTGGGAAAGCTGGGTGCATATGTGCCTCGATGTTATAGCCAGTGGACCTTGGTGGGAATCAGGCCATGAGAAAATGCTTTATGTCCTTTGAAGCTTGATCACTTTATTGTACCAGCAGCAGAGGTTTTAACTTTAACTCAACATGAACTCACCCTCCCAATTTTATGGCCATCTGAAGTCTTTGTGTCCAACACACCCTGACCTGATAGAGATCTCAACGTTCCTTCAGTTGTTATCCCTGAACAATATCTTCTTTCTGTAATCAGCACTGTTTGACATTGATTGATGAGCTTTACATGTGTGCTATATGCCCTTATGCTTACTGCACTCAATAAAAGACCCTGGAGGAAGGCAATCCAGGCATTTGTCAGCCTTCTCTCCCCTAGCACAAGCTGCCGAGGAAGTCTTCATTTTATCTGCGACACCAGGGGATCTCTGCGGGTGGGGGGTCCCCAACAGCCTAGCGCCCAACATGGGGCCTAGGGTCTAATCTTCGGGCTTCACCCACACCGGGAGGCTATGAGCCACCGCCACAGACGGCACACCTAGACCGACGGGAATTGGTGCCTTCATGTCACAGTAAGGGACAGCGGTACCGACTTTTGGTATATCCAGCGGTGTGTCAAAGATAAGAGGAAGGTCTAAAGCCAGTTTTTCGGCTATTTTGGTTTCGTTTCTCCCTTCCCATCCTCCACCATTTTATTTCTCCCCACTTAAGAAACCCTAGCTTAGTTTAGTGGTGGAGAGGGGAATCGGGGAATTTCGAAACTGAAACTAGTCTGTCTGCCATTCTTTCAGCGCCAAAGGTAACATGGGGAACGGACTTTCTAAGGAACTGGAGATTTATTTCCGAGTAGTTCAACAATTGTTCGAACACTAGGGGTGCAAAGTAGAGGAAAAAGCTTTAATTGCACTCTTAAAATCTGTCAAGGATCATTACCCTTGGTTCCCTGATGGGGGGACGCTAGACCTAGATGTTTGGGGAAGGGTCGGGCAGAAACTGACTTGGCTCCAGGAAGATAGAACCTCCATAGGTCATCAGAATTTACTTATCTGGAGCTTAGTCCGCTGCATACTGCCGTGGCTCAGAGCACTGCAGTCTCAGAAAAACAAAGGGAAAGTAAGGAAAATAACTCAGGCTTAGAAGGCGCCTCAGCTGCGATGGGAGTAGGCGAGGGGGAGGAAGAAGGGAACATGCGGAAATTTTCAATCCCTACCAGAAGAGCCCCACGGGCCCCTCCCCCCTGGGATCCTGGAAAGCCACAATGGCTCTTGCCACCTCCACCAGCTGACACAGGTTCGCCTACTCCTGCCTCATCCCAAACCTTGACAAAAAAGGCTGTGAAAAAGTTTTTCCTATAATTGCCTAAAAACTAAGGTTCTGTTTAGTAAAATAATTATATATTGTGGTATATTACTCAAATACTCAACTAATATTCAAAAATTCATGTCTCTCAATGCTAAGAACTGAATTTTTGTCAGTCTATATTGTTATATACCTTTTATTATCACTTTAAGTAAACAGTCAAAGATCATTTCATAAAATATATTCCTTAGTTGACAAAATTTCCAGAATTTAAAATTTAGAAGACTTCCTTATAACCTTGAGGTATTTCAAAGGGCCCTTGAAATATCTCAAGGATTTATTATTTTCTTCTTAACCAAAAAGAAGATTCTAGACCAATCAGGCTTAATACATTCTGAGATACTTCGAAAGCTTTGTCAAGTAAGGAAATTCTACAGGAATCTCCAAAAGACTGCAGAGTTCTAATGTACTTTCATTGATAATTCCAATGGGGAAATAAGTCTTTAAAACAGTAACTAAATTCTAATCCCCTAAGAAGCTACTAGGTCCTGAAAACAATTAGGGTAATTAACTAGCTACAGGTTACAGAAACAGCAAGGTGCCTGCCTTTCCAATGCAGAAAAAAACAAGTGACACTTAAAACTCAGGCCGTTTTTCTTCAAACTGTGGTGGAAGCGGCAGCAGTAGCAGCTGCTCTCCCCTCTCCAGCAGCAGGAGACACACGGCTTGGCTGCCAATTGGCACCACCTCTAGGGTTGTAACAGGGAGCCCCCCACGAGTCATACAGCACTAAGTTCCCCCAAGACACAGCTGAAGCACCATCTATTGGGGGGTGGGGGTACTGGCTGCACTCCAGAAACAGCTAGAATCCCTAGCAGGCGTAGCTCTACAAAACTGGAGGGCCCCCAACCTCCTCACTGCTTCAGCAAGGGGAACATGCCTATATCTTAAAGAAGAGTGTTTTCTTTACATGTGGACAGAATTATGTCCATTTTAGACATTCTCTTCAGTGGGGAAGAAAGAGGAATAATCAGATGGGCTGCTATAAGGGTGTGGAAAAGAGGCATCCTCCCCGTTGGGGAGATGTCCTGGCTGAACAAAAGTTTCCAAATACAGATCCTAAATGGGATAATAACAGGCCAGAGGATAGGACTCAGATAAAAGACTTTAGAAGTCTTGTTATGAGAGGAATCTAGTCCATGCCCTGAGCACAGAATGTCTCCAAGGCATTCGAGATACAGCAAAGAGATGAAACTCCTTCAGCATTCCTACAGAAGTTCAGGGACCAGATAAGAAAGTATTCTAGTCTAAATCCAGAGAATGCTGTAGGGCAGGGACTCTTAAAAGGTCACCTTTGTAAAAAAAAAGTCTGCGAAATATTTATAAGAAATTGCAAAAGGTAAATGAATGGGCCAAATAAATCAATTGAAAAACTCCTCAGAGAAGCTCAAAAACAATTAGCTAATACCTTTGCTCATTTACAGCAATCTATAGTCCAGGCAGGCTTACAAATAGCTCCTGAAAAAGTACAATAGGAGCCTTGGAAATATTTGGGATATGTTCTTTCCAACAGAGCTACTTGACCTCAAGTGCTCCAAATTAATCCTCCAAAACCTTTAACTCTCAATAATCTCCAACAATTGTTGGGCGTTGTTAACTGGCTACTACCTAGCCTTGGTATTACTACCCACCGATTAGCTTACCCATCTTTTTAATATTTTAAAGGGAGATTCTGATCTTACTTCACCATGAGTCCTTCCACCTCAGGCTTTAGAAGAATTAAATCTTGTTAACCAACATATCAGTAATCAGCAACTGGAAAGAATCAACCTTCAATATCCTATTATACTTTTCTGTTTCCCAACCCTCAGTACTACCACGGGATTAATTGGCAAGCTACAGCTGCACTTCAGCATGATTGAGCGGCTGTTTCTCTCTCATCAGCCTCAACGTACTATTACCACTTACGTAACAGCACTTTGCCGTCTGATTATAAAGGGCCGTGAGAAAACTCAACAACTTTTCAGCCATGACACAACTGTCATCCATGTTCCTCTTATGCAGCTTTATTCACAACAGTTGTTTAGTCAGCCTTTAGGATTCCAATGTGCTAGAGCAGATTACATAGGAAAAAGTGAATTTAATCTTCCCTCTGATAAGCTTTGGCAAAATATTCCAAAGCTAAATATACACTTAAAAGATAAAAGATAAACTGAGTCAGACACCTGTATCTGGAGCAAAAACAGTATTTGTAGGTGGGTCAGGAAAATCAGGTAAAGCTGCCATTACCTGGCAGGAAGGTGAGGAATGAAAACATGTTACCCGTGGACACTCAACCATGCAGCAAGCAGAGCTCACTGGAGCCATTATGGTCTTGTGGCAGTGGCCCCGTGAACCTTTTAATTTAGTTTGTGACTCTGGTTATACAGTATATACAGTCCTTCATCTAGACCAGGGCCTAATTAAGGAATCCCTTAATTCTCAAAATAAAAACTGATAATGAGCCAGACTATAGCCTGTTGCACCCAAGACTTTTTACAAAGATGGGACATCAAACATAAAACAGGAATCCATTATAACGCAATGGGCCAAGCTATAGCTGAATGGGCCCACCACATCTTTAAAAACCTTCTTAAAAACCAAAAAAGGGGTACTATGGAGTCCTCCCCTAAGAACCTAATTATAATAGCAATCTACACTTATAATTTTTTCAATTTTGATGATTCCCTCACCTTAGGCATGGAAAGGCATTTCTGCCGCCATGGGCCAGAAGACAGAGAACCTCCTCGCCCCTTAGTATTATACCTGGACCCTCAAGAAGGGAAATGGGAAGAGGCGGTTGATTTATTATTTGGAGGAGAGGGCATGCTTGTGTTTACAGGTCCCCTGTGGCTGCCGGCAAAATGGGTGAAACCATATCATGGCGAAGCAACACCTCCGTTCTGGTGGGAACCCCCTGCTGGGCCAACAGCCAGAGAGATCGAGGAAGTGAGCAGGATCCATTTACGCCAACTGCCCACCAGGCAAAATATCACCCAACCACACCAGCCCCTGGCACAGCAATTTGTGGCATGTTGGCCTCCCGTTTATTGAACACCTTAGAGGTTCCACTCATTTTGAAAGCATTTCATTTTGTCCTATACTGTTAATGTTACTAATACTCCTGGATGACTATTTATACTTCTCATCCATATCTTTTATTGACCACTCCCGGGCTGCCTCAGCTAACCTATAACAATGGGTCTAGACTATAATCTTACTCTTTCCACAGGTTCCATCTATGCCTTACTTGCAGTAATGTTACCCAGCTTAATCTAACCAGTTTTTGTAATTTGAAGGCAGACCGAGTTATGGCTACCAGCTAACGTCACCAGGGAATGGGGGGACCCAGAAAGACTAGCAGGCATTAACCATGTCCTTTCCCAAGTGAGAGTAAAACGCTTATTAGGAATTCTTACTGCTTGTATCGTATCAGCTACTGTGTTGCCACGGCTGCTACTGCTGCCACAGGGCTAGTTCAGACTACTCAGGCTGTTGATGTATTATTAACCGACACCACTCAGGAGATGATCCAACAGAGCCGTATTGATCAGGAAATTCTAGCCTGACTCTCAGCCACGGAATCAGCTGTACTGTGGCTGCAGGGAATGACAGGATGCCCTGGTCACCAGACAGCAGCTCACCTGTGACCCAGGGTTCTCAAAACTCTGTGTTACTCCACTGAAATGGAACCCCAGCCAGCATTCTTGGGCAGCCATACAGCATCATCTTCGAGGGGCCTTTTCTACCAACCTTAAAGGCCAAACCAATCAGCTGCAGCTTGAACTCCATCAACGACTCCTCAACATTAAACAATTTACCGAACAGAAGGTGTTTCAAACCTTGAGTGAAAACTTGCAGTGGCTTAACCCTAAGAACTGGTTTCAAGGACTAAATTTACGCATATGGGTTTTAGGGGCAGCTGGATGTTTATTGATCATTATGCTGCTCTGTGTACTTAGATGTATCTGCAAATTGTTCCTGCGGGACTGCTTTCACAAGAAACAGGTGGCAGGCTTTACTGGTTTAACCACTGTCACAGTGATATCAAACAAAACAGGGGGAGATGTCGGGGTCCCCCTGGGAAAGTATCAAGACTTGGAGCCCAGTGCAGGCCAGGCAAAGGAAACGAAGCCTGTAAGACCTGACTAGAAAACTGGGAAAGCTGTGCACATATGTGCCTTGATACTATAGCCAATGGGTCCCAGTGGGAATCGAGCCATGAGAAAATGCTTTATGTCCTGTGAAGCTTTCCCTGCTCTTGTACCTCACTCAATCAGTTATTGTACCAGCAGCAGAGGTTTTAACTTTAACTCAACATGAACTCACCCTCCCGATTTTATGGCCATCTGAAGTCTTTGTGTCCACCACACTCTGACCTGAGGGAGATCTCAATATTCCTTCAACTGTTATCCCTGAATGATATCTTCTTTCTGTAATCAGCACTGTTTGACATTGATTGATGAGCTTTACGTGCATGCTAAATGCCCTTAATAACAGGGCATAAAATAAAAGACCTTGGAGGAAGGCAACCGAGGCATTTGTCTCTCAGACACTTGCTGGCCTTCTCCTCCCATAGCACAAGCTGTCTGGGAAGTCTTCATTTTATCTGCGACACCAGGGGATCTCTGCGGGTTGGGGGTCCCCAACAATTATCTATATTTAAGAATCAATATTCTAAATGAGGGTTCCTCAAGGAGTTTTTTCAAAGAGTAAAATACAGAAGTCAATGTAAGGATTTTGCCCAAAGCATATTTTTTTATTTCTTTCTGGTTTAGTTTATAGACAACTGAGGTGACCAATAATGTAACCTCCAGATAAGTAGGGTATTGGGGTACAAACCCTCAATCTTTTAGTAAGTCTATGTGGCTATACAAGGATATAATCCATGTTTCAAAAGGTTTCAATTTAATCTCAAACCTGAATATGTCAAGGTGTATCAATTTAGGTTAGGTAGGCAGTATAACACAGACACATTATCATTAGATGGCAACATTCTTATTCTGATTCCTAGCTCTTATATGCACATTTCCTGGAAAATGTTGAGCACTGAGACACAGATAGAATGAGCAAAGATTACAGTAAGAGAATTATAGATCCCAATAAATAAAATTGTAACATCCGGTTTATTTTAATAGACAATTACCCATAGAATTAATCCTTTGAATTGGGTAAATAAGTAACACATTTTAAGTGTAAATAATAAGTATTTTCTAAAATCGTGATGCTATTAGAAAAATATATTATTAATTTTAAAAGAACTCATGGAACTTTCCCCCAATTTATTATGATAATTTTTAAACAAACAGAAAAATTTATGGAACTTTTTAAAATTGTGACAAGAATTGGCAATATGTTATATATATATTTTTAGTACTAATTAATTTTTTAACAAGGTTACTTTATTTAATTTAATTTTAATTTTATTTTATTTATCTGTTTTTAGAGAGAGGGGAAAGGAGAAAGAGAGGGAGAGAAACATCACTGTGCGGTTGCCTCTCATGCACCCCCAACTGGGGACCTGACGTGCAACCTAGTCATGTGCCCTGACTGGGAATCAAACCAGCGACACTTGGTTTGCAGGCCAACGCTCAATCCACTGAGCCACAGCAGCCAGGGCTAATACGTTATATATTTTTTAATATATGTTTATTGATTTAAGAGAGAGAGAGAAATGTCTATTTGAGAGAGAAACATTGCCCTAATCAGGAATCAGACCTGCAACCTAGGAATGCACCCTGACCAGGAATCAAACCCACAACCTTTTGGTACACCAGACGATGTTCCAACCGAGCCACATCTGCCAGAGTGGCAATAGGTTCTTTTGCACGTTATCACTAGTATCTACTCTTGCTTATTTGAAAGTGAATATGATTTTTTTAAAATTTATTTTATTTTTATCTTCACCCGAGGACATTTTTTCATTGTTTTTAGAGAGAAAGAGAAACATCAATGTGAGAGAGAAGCTCTATTGACTGGTTGCCTTCCATATGTGCCCAGATCAGGGATAATATGCACCCAGACTAAGGATCATATCCACAACCTGGGTATGTGCCCTGACCAAGAATCGAACCGGCAACACTTCAGTTATAGGACAACACTCCAACCAACCAAGCCAGTGTGTTTTTTTATGATTTTTACGAAGAGATTAAGTAATTCAGAACACTTTTGGGTGAATAACACAGGTAATCACATAGGAGTAACACAAATGGGGGCAGCAAGTTATTTCTCTGACCCTTAGTTTTCTCATCTGAAGGCAGCTTGAAAAGAAGTAGAAAATACATTTTGATCAAGCATATAGCCTCTCCAAGACACTAGTCTTGAGAACAATTATTTGGTTGGAATGACTTAAAAACTGTTATACTTCCATTATTTTATCCATTTAAAGCATTTGCCACAGTACTTTATTATAAAATAATAAGCATTCAATACATGTTAGTGGCTATCATTAGCTATCAGTAGTTATATTTCAAAAGAAATTTGGCAAAGTTAAAACTTTAGTTAATTTTACTCTTGATTTACCAGACTAGTTATATGTATCAATTTAAATATATAAATTTTATTTACTGATTTTAGAAAGAGAAAGAGGAAGACACAGAGAGAGAAACATTGATTTGTTGTTCTACTTATTTATGCATTCATTGGTTGACTCTTGTATGTGCCCTGACCAGACTGCACCCACAAGGCATATGGGAATGACGCTCTCACCAATTGAACTACCCGTCCAGGGCCTATATTTATTATTTTTTTGTTTTTGTTTTTTTCAGGGCCTATATTTAAACTGAATATGTTCATATAAAATGAAATTGAATATGTTAAGCATAATCATTAAATTGAGACTAGAAAGAAATGTTAGCACTGGCATAATCTCTTTTTAAAAGATTTTTTATTTATATTTTAGAGAGAGGGGAAGAGAGGGAGAAAGAGGAAGAAAAACATCAATGTGTGAGAGAAACATGGGTGGTTGCCTCTCCTACGCCTCCAAATGGGGACCAGGCCTACAACCCATGCATATGCCCTGACTGGGAATCAAATTGGCAACCTTTCAGTTCCCAGGTCAGTGCTCAATCCACTGAGCCACACCAGCCAGGGCAGTAGTCTAATTCTTTACTAACCTATTCCAAAATGACTTAATTACAGCTTTATTTCTCCTACCCTTCCTTGGAGTGCATTATCTACATTTATGCTTTAAATATATATACATACCATTATCTGCCATCTAGGAGCAGGGCAGACTTGGAGTCAGACATACTTGTATTTAAACCAGGAGTCCACTATTTACTAGCAATGTAACCCTTAACAAGTTACTTCTCTGAACCTCAGTTTCCTTATCTGTATATAAGTGGGATAATAATAGCTTCCTTAGTTTTTTGAGAAAATTCAAGGAAAACATATAAAATGCCTGGAATGTAACAGGCGATCAATAAATGATATTAGTATTGCCATATTTTCATTCCACTTTATGGTGGTGGACAAATTATATTTCCTATGTAAGAGTTTATAAACCCTATCTATAAAGGTGTTATAATCTCTTTCAACTTAAAACTTAAACAGAAAACCCTTAATATACACAACCAGAATTTCAGATGAGACTTTCCCAATTTATTTTTAGAATTCTTTTTGAAAACAAACATACTAAATTAGCTATGATTTCCCATTTCAAAAGTCAAAAACATAAACTATTTTTGCTATAATAGTATTTATTGATTTTCCTGCTGCCAAAAAAAGATGTAAGGTATTTTTTACACCAGCAGACTTCTAAATGGAATTTTGAAAGTTAGAGAAGTTATTTTTGCAATGAGAATGGCTTCTCAAAGAAAAAAAATTAAAAAGAAGAATGAGAAAGTAATTTGCTCACTAGCTGGGTGGCTCAGTTGGTTAGAGCATTATCCTGTACACCAAAAGACTGCAGGTTCGATCCCCCACAGAGCACATACCTAGATTGATGGTTTGATCCCCAGTCAGGTGCGTATTGGTGAGAAACTAATAGATGTTTCTCTCTCATTCTCTCTAAAATCAACAAAAATATCCTTGAGTGATGATTTTTTTTAAAAAGTAATTTTTCCAGATTAGAAAAAAAAAAATGCTTATTCTAAAATACACAAAAGTGGCAGGGGAGGCAAAACAAAATAAATATCTTTTTCTGGAATCAGGCTCATCTGGTGTTTTCTGTTATTTCTAAGAAAATAATTAAATGACCACAGTAGCACTTTAAAATCCAATGTCAATTAACAGCATAAATTTTTGTTTCCTCTGTTTATATTATTTTTTACCATGAAAGGCCATGGTCTGAAGCAGTCGATCAGCCACTTCCTGTGGGAATACTCCAGGTTCTTGCAAACACAATGTTCCATCTTGTCTTGCTGAACAAAACTTCTCAAGGTGTGTAGTCAGGAAATTCAAACAGATATCAAGTAAGGAATAGGGAGATGCCTCCTCCTTGGAGCCCAAGAAGAAACATAAAGGGAACACAAAAGCCAACAAGTTAGTTTCCAGAAAAGTAGAGAACAAAATGTTGATTTCCACATTGAACAAGTATTTTTACTCAATGCGTACCATATGCTAGATACTGTGATAGGCATTACAACATGTGATCCATGTTTTCAAGAAGTAGGCAAAGAGAAACATTTAAACAACTATTTACATAAAGTCTATTAAATACTATAATAGAGGGTATATATTGGATAGTATGTAAGAATATAGCAAAGTACCCTAGTACGTCAAGGATGGTCAGGAAAGACCTCAGAGATCACAGTAGATTAATCTTCCTAAATTACCACCCATGACCTACCCCTTGCAAGAACCTGACCAAAACCACACCCCCCACAAAAAAACTTAGATTGTTAGATTGACGCTTGAGTTTGAAAATCTAGCCTCAATTTACTTTCCAACTTGATTTCCCACAAAATCCACATCTCAATCTACAGTTCAAATATAATAAATTTATTTGGGTAAAAAAAAAAATTGCTATAGGTATTAGCATGCCCAAAAAATAAAAAATTAACCTGGCCCTGGCCAGGTAGCTCCGTTGGTTAGAACATCATCCCAATACTCTAAGGTTGCAGGATCAATCCTTGGTCAGGGCACATACAAGAATTAACCAGTGAATGCATAAATGAGTGGAACAACAAACTCATGTTTCTCTCTCTCTCTCACCAAAATCAATTAAAAAAAAAGAAAAAAGTGAACCCAGTTATTCCAGTTTGAGAAATAAAGACCTAATCAAATAAGCACAAAAATTTAAGTGTAAGGTTTTTAATTACACAAATAAATACTCCAAATGTCCCCTACAACAGTAATATAATTGTAATATAATTATGGCAGCTACCAACCATTAAGTTCTTTCAATATGACTGTGTTGAGTGTTTTACATGAGCTATCTATTATTTTACTTATTCCTCATCCCAATTTTACGAAGTCAAGGTATAGGCCTAGGAGAAATGGAAACATGTCACATAAAAACTTTTACATGAATGTTTATAGAAGCATTATTTGTGATAGCTAAAAAGTAGAAACCCAAATGTCTATCAATTGATAAATGGATGAACAAAATATAGTATAGCTATACAATGGAGTGTTATTCATTAAAAAAAAAAAAAAAGGAATCCCAACACATCATATAATATGGATGGACCTTAAAAACATTATGCCAAGTGAAAGATGCCAGTCACAAAAGACTACATATTGTGTGATCTATATGAAATGTCCAAAATAGGCAAATCTATAGAAAGTACATTAGTGGGCCCTGGCTGGTGTAGCTCAATAGATTGAGCACTGGCCTGCAAACCTAAAGGTCACCAGTTCAATTCTCAGTCAGGGCGCATGCCTGGGTTGTTGCTAAGGTCCCGAGTTGGGAGCCTGTGAGAGGCAACTGATCGACGTTTCTCCCCTTCTCTTTCTCCTTCCCTTACCCTCTCTCTAAAAATAAATAAAATATTTTTTTAAAAAGTATATTAGTGTATGCCTAGGGCTGGGGGAAAGGAGGGTTGGAGGAAAATGGAAAATGAATACTAATGAGTACATGGCTTCTTTGGGGGGAATTATATGGTATGGGAATTATATCTCAATAAGACTGTCATAAAAAGTTTATAAAACTGTAAAAATAAGACAGAAATAAATACATCAAAATGTTAATACTAGTTAACTCTGCGTAATGTGCTATCAGTTTTCTTCTATGAATAAATCAAACTTTCTATACAATATGTTATTTCTATAATCAAAAAGTTATTAAAATATTTATGGTATCTTACAGTTTATAAAGTACTTTCACACTGATATATTTAATATTGTAATGACTCAATAAAGTGGGTAACAAAGACATTATTTTATAGATGAGAAAGGCTTCATAAAACTTAAACGGTTGGCCCCATTGTGGTAAAGACTGTTAGCTGTTTACTCTTAATTCTGTTCTTCTCTTAGTCCACATGAATAAAACCTTTTATTTTTACCCAGCACAAAACCACTTGTAATAAAGACTATATACTTCAGTCTCCTCTGCAGCTAAAATGTAGCTGAGACAAAGTAAAACAAGTTCAGAGGAAATTAGTAAATTCAACTTCTGCCTCATAGAACTTTGCCTATTCTTATTTCCTGAGTTGTAACAATGAATTCCTTTTGCTTTTTCTACTCTTTAGTGTACCATGTTCCTAAATGTTTAAAACTTATTACTCAGAAGAAACAAGCTGCTCTTTTACCTCAAATTTCATCTAAATTTCAAAGTAATATACTTATTTCACGGAAGAGAAAATAAATAAAAGTTGGATAACTGTCAGGGGGAAGATGTAAAACCTTCTGGTTTTTAGAAGTCATTTTTGCAGAACAAAACCAGGCAGTAATATATGAACACTTAGGATATTTAATTAGTCATTCTAAAAATTTCTTTTCCAATTGTTAAAATACATTCAGCAAGGAACAAAGGTAGGTTTTAGGACCGCATAAACTTTTCCTTTTCAAAGAAACTCTCCCTTATCTCTATGTTAATTCCTATTAGCAAGCATAAGACTTTTCTTCTGTTGGGAAGTTCATCTACCTAATAGTTAATAACCTGGTCTTTGAAGCTAGAGTGTAAATCCAGACTTTGCTTGCTAAATGTGTGACAGTATACAAATTCCGTAACCTCAATTTTCTCGTCTTATAATACAGATAATAGTAATACCTACCTCATAAAGTTGTTTTGAGGATTAAATGAGATAAAACAGGAAACACAGCTTGTATGGGAAGAGCCAAGATTCAAACCAGAAAACGTGGCTCCAGAGTTTTTGTCCTACCCATTGCAAAATACTATTTTCAACTTTACCAATTTCAAATATATTATTATATCACCTGATACTCAAAGCAGGTGTGTGAGGTGAGCAAGGATAATGATCCCCATTTAAAGATTAAAAAATAGGAAGGTTATATATCAATCAAGTGACAGAACTAGAACTGTACAGTATTTAGGTTATCTGAGATCTACTCTAAAACCTATATTGACATCTGTGATTTCTCAAGTCCCGAGTAATCTATGCTAGCCCAGAAGTATTGAGAGATCAGTGTTCCCACTTCATTTTTAAACAAATAGCAGCAGCACAGAAAGACTAACAAAAGGAAAGGATAAAGCAAAAGCTGGAATTTGGTGTCTGAAGAATTCATCTCCTAGAAATTCCTGCCCAGAGACTTTTCCCTTCACCAATTAGGAACACCCTAGGCAGAGTAAAAACAAAGTTCCTAGTAAGAAAACAAAAGAGAGAGGAGGTCAAGCCTGACTTCATTAGGATCATGAAGTAATCCACACAGGTCAAAGACTAAACCATTTCTAGGAAGAACAAACAAGAAACTTCTTAGTTCATCAAAATGAAGCTTCTACTCAATCTGACCCAACACACAGCTCTTATCCTATGCTCTCCTTCTAAAAAATCTCAAAAGTACCATGTCATCTATAACCAGTTTTTTTTCTTAAGAACATTTTATTGATTATGCTATTACAGTTGTCCCAATTTCTTTTCCCTTTGCTCCCCTCAACCCAGTATGCCCCTTCCCTCCAGCAATCCCACTCCCCTCAGTTCATGTCCATGGATCATGCATACCGGTATAAATTCTTTAGCTTCACCCTTTCCTATACTATTCTTACCTTCCTCCTTTCTATTTTGTACCAACCAATTATGCTTCTTAGTCCCTGCACCATTTCCCCATTTCTCCTCTTCTCCCTCCCAGCTGATAACCCTCCAAATGATCCCCATACCTATGATTCTATTCCTGTTCTGGTTGTTTGCTTAGTTTTTATTTTTTTTAGATTCAGTTGTTGATAGTTGTGAGTTTCTTGTAATTTTAATGTTCATAGTTTTGATCCTCTGTTTCTTAAATAAGTCCCATTAACATTTCATATAATAATGGCTTAGTGGTGATGAACTCCTTTAGCTTTATCTTCTGTGGGAAGCACTTCATCTGCCCTTCCATTCTAAATGATAGCTTTGCTGGATAGAGTAATCTTGGTTGTAGGTCCTTGCTTTTCATCACATTGAATACTTCTTGCCAGCCCCTTCTTGCTTGAAAAGTTTCTTTTGAGAGAAACCAGTTGATAGTCTTATAGGCACCCCTTTGTACCTCTCTTCTTTTCTCTTGCTGCTTTTAGGGTTCTCTCTTTATCTTTAACCTTTGGCCTTTTAATTATGATTGTCTTGGTGTGGTTCTCTTTGGATCTAGCTTGTTTGGGACTCTTCTGTGCTTCCTGGACTCGTATGTCTATTTCCTTCACAAAATTAGGGAAGTTTTCCTTCATTATTTTTTCACATAAGTTTTCAATTTCTTGCTTTTCCTCTTCTCCTTCTGGCATCCCTATGATTCAGATGTTGGCACGTTTAAAGTTGTCCCAGAGGTTCCTAAGTCTCCCTTACTTTTTTTCAATTCTTGTTGCTTCATTCTGTACCTAGCTGTTTATTTCTTATGTTCCAAATCATTGATTTGAACCCCAGTTTCTTTCCCTTCACCATTGGTTCCATTTGGATTTTCCTTCGTTTCACTTAGCCTAGCCTTCCCTTCTTCCCTTCTGCATTTGCCGTATTCAAGCAAGGCTGTCAGGTCTGTGAGCATCTTTATCACCAGTATTTTGAACTCTGTGTCTGTTAGGTTAGCAGTCTCCTCATCTGTTAGGTTGGCTGTCTCCTCATCGCTTAGTTCTCCCACTGCAACCCTGACCTGTTCCCTCTCTGGGGCTATGCCATACTCTGTCTCCTCAACTTGACAGGCTGTGTTTGTTTTCCTTTATCTTAGGTAGAGCTCTCAAACCTGTTACATTGTAAGGGGTGGAGCCTTAGGTATTCATCAGTACAGGGCAACCATTTCACCTGAGAGGAAACAATGCCACTTGCTCAGCACTCGCCCCTTCTCCAGGCACTTCTCCCACTTCCCTATGGGACTGGCGCCTCTCTAGCTGTTGTCCTGGTTGTGGTTCCCAGAGTGGGTGGGTTTGCAGATGTTCTAGGACCATGGGGCCCTTTAAGTAAATAGATGCTGCTGAGAGACCCAGCAGTTTCTTCCTCCGCCCCAACTCCCACTAGTTACACAGTTAGAAGCAATGAGGCTTAATTATCCCCAGCGCTAGAATCATGAGCTGGTGGTCTGATCTGGTGCTGGAAGCGCTCCCCAGGTGTCCCTCCCTACTTTTCTTAATGTGTGATTTGATTGTGCTTTCCACAGGCCAGCCACAACTGCTGTCATCGCTGCTGCCACTGCCGCCGCCGCCGCCACTGCCTCCACACCGCATCCTCTCCACCCTGGATCCACCCCTCCTACCTGTCTGGGTGAGTATTTCTTCTTTATATCTTTGTTTGTTGGACTTCCATACAGCTCGATTTTCTGTAACTTCTGGTTGTCTCCAGTTTTGAGGTAGTTGTATTCCTTCTCAGTTGTGCAGGGAGACGCAGCGTGTCTACCTATGACACCATCTTGGCTGGAAGTCTATAACCACAGTTCTAATGCTGGGAATACATACAAGGAATTCCCAGCAGAATTGTGACAAGGGGCTAAAGCTACAAAAATGAACCTGGTACATCTTAGAATCTCAAACATACTAACATTATTTGAAAGGATGAGAGTATGGGAGGACTGGAGAAGAGGGAATTAAATTATGTAACCAGTAAATAACTTAAAATATTTTTGTTTGAAACAAATGTTATATAGAAGGCAAACCCTACATGAGTTTTAAGATAAAACGTAAGATTACCAAGAAATGCCTGTTTGTAACACTGGTTGCAAGTAATTCCCTTCCCTATACCACAGCAAATTTGCTTTCTTTTGCTGTTAGAAGGTGAAAATCAGGGACCTAAAGAATAAGTGTAAACACTTTAGCAAGGTATTCAAAATGTTTTGCTAATTGGCTCCAATCTTCCTTTCTAGCCTCCTTTTCCACCTTCTCCCTCCAAACGTGCTACCTACCAGATACACTAAACTAAGTGTTTCTTAATGTAGCCTACTTCCCTAAGCACTATAACAGGCATTTTCATACCTCTTAAGCTTTTTTTCAATTAGTTCTTTCATACAGCAAAATCACACACATCCTTCAAAATTCAGTCAAACCTCACTAGCTCTGCAATGACCTTCCTAATTTCCAAGGCAGAATTAATTGTACTCTCAGCACCTGAGAAATTAAACTGCACCATTAACAATAGCTATTATGTACTGAATGACAGCTGTGTGATGGCAGGCACTAATCCAGCCAATTTATACATACAGTTGACCCTTGAACAACATGGGTTTGAACTGCACAGGCCCACTTATACAGATTCTTTAAAATAAATACTGTAAATGTATTTTTCCTATAATTTTCTTAATAACATTCCTTTCTCTATCTTATTTCATTGTAAGAATACAGTATATAATATAACATAAAATAAGTGTTAACTGACTTTATTTTATTGGTAAGGCTTCCAGTCAACAGTAGGCACTTAGTAGTTAAGTCTTTAGGGAGTCAAAAGTTATACATGGATTTCCAACTGCATGAGAGGTTGCCACCCCTAACCCCCATGTTGTTCAATGGTGAACTTGCAGTCTTCAAAACAACGTTGTTTTGAACAAAGGAGGTAAACTGAGGCTCAGAAGGATTAATTTACATACCAAAGATAAAAACAGCCAGCAGATAGTAGAGCAAGAAAAAAAGTTACAACTGCTATCTTTTATGAAACACTATGTCTCAGGTCTTGGTTCAGAGCTTTTTAGAAACATGAGTTCTTTCAATTTCTACACCTTGTGAGTTAAGAACTGTTTCAATATTCATTTTAAAGACAAAAAAGCAGGTTTAGGTTAAATATCTTCCCCATACTCGCATGGCCAACTTGTTGCTAACCTAGGACTCCAACTCAAGAATGAGGCCAAAATCTATATTTTTTAAGCCTTAACCACTATACCATGTCATAATCATAATTATTAAGCTCATACTTTTTGTTAATATATGCTATGTTCTATATACTATAAACTATGCTAAGTTAAAGTATCAGTGTGCCTATTCTACAAAGATAAGAACACTGAAGCTTTGAGGGGCTAAGTAATTTGCCAAAGAATGATACAGTTAATAAATGATAGAGTCAGAGCCTGGCTGCTGTGGCTCAGTGGATTGAGCGTCGGCCTGCAAACCAAGTGTCACTGGTTTAATTCCCAGTCAAGGCACATGACTAGGTTCCACACCAGGTCCCCAGTTGGGGGTGCGTGAGAGGCAACCGCAGTGATGTTTCTCTCCCTCTCTTTCTCCTTTCCCCTCTCTCTAAAACCGTCGTCGTCGGCAGCCGTCTGTCTCGAGAGACGATGGTGTAGCTTCTTAAGAGTCTATCTGCACCGCCGAGAATGGCTGTGCAGTCCGACTCGGGAGTGACATGGTATCTGTCTCCTCCTGTGTTGAATCGACATCATGCGATGACGCTGAAGCTACAGAGCCTGGGCAGGGTAATATGGAGGGTCTGCTGTTGCCCATGCAGCAGACCCCCCCTCTCTTCGCAGCTGAAGGGTCCAAGGGAAAGACGGAGTCGATACAGCTTGGGTTCAGGTGCGCCGCAGGAGTTGCCGGTGTTGACTACAACGTCAAACCGCCTTAGGGACTCCGGCTCCGGATTTTCTGTCGGGGTTTACTCCCTTAGCCTTTCCCCTGAAGAGGTATGCCGCAAGGCAGCGGAGGTTTTTTGGAGTCAGAGTTTTCCTTCTCTGATGTACCCTGACTGGAAGATCGAACCAGCGACACTTAGCTCGCAGGCCGACGCTCAATCCACTGAGCTAAACCAGCCAGGGCAATCTCTAAAACCAGATAAATAAAATAAAGTAACCTTGTAAAATATATATATATACTTTTTTAAAAATTTAAAAATAAATAAATAAATGGTAGAGTCAGGATTAGACCCCAGGCAATCTGACTCTAGAAAGCCAGTTTTCTTTTACAGTTCCATGCTATACCATAGTTATTTAGGACTATCTCTCTCTCCCCTACTAGAGCATGACAGTTTTTCAAGTTCAAGGAAACTGTCCCACATATATCTACCAAAACACAGGTAGATATAGGTCACACTACACTTCGTGTATAGTTCTATTAGTTATCCACTGTATAACTTTTATTTGTTTAGATAGCTGTCTCCACTTCTAGACTGTAATAGTTCAAAGAAAGTTAATTACAGCCTACCCACCCCTCCTGGTTCCCAAGTTACAGTGGAAAATAGTATTAACAAGGAAGTACCACTGCAAGAAAATCTTATAGACATCTGCTTTAACAAGAAAATGAATGTTTCCTATTTGAATAACAACTAACACATTGTAAAAATCTAAAATTGGAAATTTTCATGTCAAAGTATTATTAAAGCAAATATACATTACTATATTAACCAAATAAACCCCAACAAATGATAAGAAATAATTAATGATAATTCATAATTGAGACAAAACCAACAGCAATAAAAAACTACCACCTCAAGACAACACTGCTGATGTACTGATTACAAAGCTCTCTTCCAAGAAATTAACCCTTTGAGTGCCAACATCGCTGTGAGCGATGCTAACAAATTTCCCCCTAAGTGCCAGCATTGCTCCCAACAACTCTTTCTTCATTGGCTATAAATGTAAATAACAATGGAATAATTCGTATTTTATGTTTTGTTCTCTTTTTTTGTACCTCAGGTTATATACTGATATAACTTTTTCTCATGTTGATCCAAATTTCGAATTTTTTTGCTTGTTCAAAATCTGACATATTAATTCTGTTATAATTTTTACCTACATTTTAAACAGTCTTTTTAATTTCATTTACATTTGCAATAATCGTCGAAACTCCATGCAGTGTGCATGATAAGGAAGCTCTTGCTAATAGACATTTTCATTGCTTCACGGTATAGCGTTAGCATTTTGTTTATAAACTTTTTCACTGTTGATATCTATTGATATATGTCTCTAGTGTAAATGCCATTTGGGTTCATTTTTTTTGTACATTATGAAGTTTTCTTTTTCCAAAAATTTATGCAATATTTGGCATACTTCTTGCTGTTTTCCATGTTGCTAGATGTTTTTTCAAATTATAATCATAGCTTTTATAGTGTGCTATATATTATACTTCAAAAGCCATATTGAAGGAGACTTTTTTTCTAAAATAACTGTTATAATAATTTGAATGCAATAAATTTTTTTGCTAAATTGCATCAAAGAACACTTTACAAAAGAAGAGTGTATTTACTATATGTCGTGAAATTTTCAGCAAATTATTATGAATAATAATGTTTTCATAGACATTTTTCGTAAACTCTGCATCTCAGCAAAATAGCCTGGCATTTCTCACACGAATTTTAGCAATTATGCATGGTTCTCAAAGGGTTATGAGAAATTCCAACAAGTTACATTTGTAGTAGGAGCTTACAATATTTCCAAATGTCAGACTTTTTCATAAGACTACAGTCCACGTCAGTAAACTCCAGTAATCGGCTTACTTTAGCTTTATGATTACTAAATTACAGTAATTCTTAGTAACCCACTAAGTAGTTCTCTAAATGGAGTCCTTAAAGAGAGATAAAAACTAAAAGTCTGGGGAACTGCATCATTTACCAGCCACTAGTGTGAGAAACGCTCACAATAAAAATACTGGACACAGGACTTAAGCAGTAGACAAGGCATTGTTTGTTCACGGGTCTGCAGGTCAGAGCACAGCCAAATCAAAGGTGTGCGCCCACACAGGCAGCAGGCTGGTTTTATCCTAACTCGAGTAAACTCCCCCTCCGCCCCCCGCTTCCCCCTCCTCCTCCATTTTTCCATGCTGGATATTCCGGAGTTACAATCTAATGTGATTAAGTAAATTAACCGAGGGTAGTAATTAACTAAGGGTATTCTGGTTATAGGTCTGTCTTTACTGTCCCTTGAAGTCTCCCTAACTTCTTTGCTGGGCTGTCTAGCTACATTTTCCCATTTCTCTGTGTATGGTGATGAATATCTTTCCCCTTTGATCTCAGAGGCAGGCATTTCTGCTGAGCTGCGGAATGTCCCTTTCTGACTTGTAAGTGTGCTACTAATACTGTGGACTCTGCAGCTAAATATTTCCTACTGGTTTGAGAGTTACCAGTTTCTTTGTCCTGTACACTAGGAGTTAAGGAAAGGATTTTTAGAACAGTTCATCATGAACCAGGAGGAGCTGTGTCCCACACATGGAAATCCACTAGGGTTAAGACCCATGCCTTATACACTTCTGTATTCCCTACTCTAGAAACAGCAAATGCTCAGTATCTATTGAGTAAGTGAATAAATGAACTACCTATAAGCAGATTCCCTGCTTTTGAACAACTGCTTCTTATAAAAACACAGCAGCACACCTGGAGACATGGGGCAATAAAGATAAGGCCCCCAAAAAGGAGTAGAATAGCTTCCAAAAGCAAGAAAACATCCAACTCAGAGATTAATACTACCACACACCCTCCAGAAAAGGCACACATGCCCTTACAGCAGTACTCTATCTTTTCTTTTCTTTTCTTTTTTTACTGTTTATTTTTTAGAGAGAGGGGATGGCGGAAGAAAGAAAGGGAGAGAAATATCCATCACTGGTTGCCTCTTGCATGCCCCCAACTGGGGACCTGACCCGATACCCAGGCATGTGCCCTGACTGGGAATCAAACCAGTGACCTTTCAGTTTACAGGCCCAAACTCAATCCACTGAACCACATCAGACAGGGCATATCTTTTCAGTTGGCCTTCCATTTCTTCAGAATGCAGCTCCTTATCTCCCTGACATCAAAGAGGATTACTAATCTATTATTCATTAAAATCCAGGTCCAGTATTCCTCCATTTACTAAAACAATGCCTCTGACAAAAGCCACTTCCTTTTTTTTTTTTTTGTGCCTCAGCTTCCTTATCCATAAAATGGAATTTGTAATATTTTCCTTTCACTTCTTATAGTTATTGTATCAAATAAAATAAAGGATACGAATGTTTTGTTTACTGTAAGATATTGTTACCAGTGTCATCCATAAAGAGTATTTTTCCTTATAATTAGCCAAGAGAGACTTCATTGCTCAGATTCTAAAGGCTGCAGGGTATGTCACTGAAGAATCTCGTATCAACATTCATTAGCCCTTCTTAAGCCTTCTCAAGGCTTTCTTTTAATCTCCCTTATAATTTTGCTTTCATATATTCTCTTTCCTTTAAGTATTTAGTCATTTATGCAATACTCAGCTACAGACATTTTCAATCATTTCCCCATTATCTGGATATCTATTTTGTTGGTTGGTTCGCTTTATATATTTAAAGGCTTCATTCTATTACTGTATTGCCAGGGTCATGTCAAAGAAGCATTTCAACCTTCTGAGCTCAGCCCATCCATTTCTACCAAGTGGGGAGATGGGGAACACTGGGAATTGACTACATATAGTAACTGTAGTCTATCATTAGAGGGGACTGGGGATTCTATTGCTGTTGATATGACAAAAATGAAATGAATCTGCACAAATCAGGCATCGTTTATACCTGGAACTAAAGCTCCGTAAAATGCATCTAATAAATTCTTTGTTCAGTGAATTATTAAGGCACTAGATGGTAACCAGCCTCAAAATTCATATTATTTCCTTTGTACTTTATAAGGATATAACACAGTTTTCTCTTTTGGCTTTGAGACTTTTGGGGCGAGTGTAATTATCTTGTGACAGTGCAGGGAACAATTTATGACAGTAAATAAAAGTTGAAAACTATGAAATTTTAATAAGGTTTTTGATGCATCTAGTTAACCATTCAAACTCTGGTGCTTCTAACAGTCTGTTGTGCAAAATAATTTATTGCTTAAGCAACTCTATTGGGAGTCCTCAATTACTTGGAGCAAAAGCATGCTAAGTAATCCATAATAACATCATTGAAGTCATGAGGGAAAGTCACCTACTTTTCTAACATTCCACTCTAAATAAGCTCAAAGTTGCATATTAAATATTGTTAGCAAAAATAAAAACTAGATAATATAACTTTCTGATATTAAAAAATTCATTTTATTCTCTTCATAACACTGTTACATCTGACATAAAAAGTATTAAAATTGGTCCTAGCTGGTGTGGCTCAGTGGACTGGGTGCTGGCCTATGAACCCAAAGGTTGCTGGTTCAATTCCCAGTCAGAGCACATGTCTGGGCTGCGGTAAGGTCTCCAGCTGGGGGTGGTGAGAGGCAACTGATCAGTGTATCTCTTGCACACGGATATTTCTCTCTCTCTCCTTCTCCCTTCCTTCCCCACGCTCTAAAAATAAATAAAATCTTTTTTTTTTAAGTATTAAAATAGTCTTAACTCAAGACAGACCTTGTGGACTTGACAATGAGTAAGAAGGTCTCTCTTTTGGTTAATTATTAGGAAAAATACACTTTATGGATGATGCTGGTAACAGTGCCTTACAGTAAGCAAAGCATATTCATATCCTTTATTTCATCTGATACAATAACCTTATGAAGTGAGAGGAAAAATATTACCACTTTAATTTTATAGATAAGGAAGCTGAGGGATAAAAACAAAGAGACTTTGCCAGAGGTATTGTGGTTAGCAGGGAGACTACTACATCCAGATTTGAATTCTAGTGCTGTTACACTGCAAAATATCTAGCTTTAATGACCCTACATTCTGTCATTTGTAGAATGGGGATAATATTGTATTAGTACTTGTCTCATGATGCTATTGTTAGGATGAGACACAAACATGTGTGTAAAGCCCTCAGCACAATGCCCAATGGAATAATAACTCAATAAATGTTCCCTTTCCACTTACTAGACACAATCTTGCACAAGTAATATAAATTTATGTTTCAGACACACAGGACAGCAAGTTCATGGCTGTAAATCCTCAAGAGAGACTTTTCCCATCCAGAGTCCATACTGAGACAAAAAAAGCCTTTTTGTCTCCCTATACTACCATCAGGCAGGTATTTTTTAGTTTACCTTTTCACTAAGGGTGTAGGCATTTTAAAGTCCTGATTTTATGTAGCTGTCTTAGTTCCAACTCATGAATCAGGCTCCAAATCTCATCTCCAACCTGAAAGGTTCCTAAGACTGACAATTCCTCCAATAGGAAAGATAATGGCACCTTGGCTGGCATGGGTCAGTGGACTGAGTATCGGCCTGCAAACCAAAGGGTTTCTGGTTTGATTCCCAGTCAGGGCACATGCCTGGGTTGCCCGCCAGGTCCCCAGTTGGGGGCATGCGAGGTAACCATACATTGATGTTTCTCTTCCTCCCTTCCCCCTCTCTAAAAAAATAAAATCTTAAAAAAAAAAAAAAAGATAATGGCTCTGATAGAGCTCCATTTTCTGTATCCCTGGATGATTTTTTTCTAAAGAGTGGGCCAGAAACCAAGTACCTACAAAGATTACAAACTTGACAATTTTATGATTATGAATAAATTTTTTATTGACATCTCTCTGCAGGACTGTGTAATACCGTGGGTGAAAAGTGCAAGGTTGGGAATCAGGCTACCTAGGTTAAAATGCCAGCTCTACCACTTACAAAACTATGTAACCTTAGGCAAAGTACTTACTCTCCCCACACCTCAGTATCATGATCTGTAAAATGCAGACAATAATAGTAACTATATCATAAGACTGTTGTCAGGATTAAATAAATTCCAAGTGAAAGACTCATAGAATAGTGATTGGCATATATTAACTGCTCAAGAAATGTTGGCTATTATTATAGAATATAAACTCCATAAAACGAACATTATGTTTTGTTATTGCCAGAACCTAAAACAACACCTACTACACGGTGGACACTAAATATTTATTGAAGGATTAAATGAACAAGCAAGCACAAATTTATTGTTAGGTATACTTAAAATAATGATTTTTCCCTAGAGAAAGAGACTGGATGTCTAGAGAGAAATATAAGCCCCAAGTCCAGCCCAGAAATTAAAGAATGGAATTGATGTGCTCGCTTCGGCAGCACATATACTAAAGAATGGGACTGACAGGCAAACAAGTATCATTTGAGTTTATGGATATAAGGAACTTCAGATATTGACAATCCTTGACTCCTCATTTTTGTACTACCCCATGGGAGATCTCTCATTTGTTTATGGTTTTTTTTCCCCTTATATATTCTACTACTAATTCAATCAAGTCAGACTTTCAAGAATAAATACTAATATAATCTTAGATATATCAAATTCCTTTATATTCTCTTTCTCTAAACAATAATTTAACAAATGAGGAAGAAGTTTAAGAAGACAGTACCAAAGGCATAGATATACTGTGTTCCAGGGTACAGATATAATGAACTATTTGACATGGACAATGGGGAGTATTTTCCTTTCTTTTCTTTTTCTTTTTCTTTTTTGGTATTTTTTTTTAAAACCACCAACTACTTTGAGAGATCCCTAGATGTCAAATAATGCAGGTAAGACAAGCTTTTTGCATATTTCACTTCAAAGCCTGGCCAGTGTGGCAAACAACTCTATGTGCTGAAGGACAAAAAAGCTAGAGTTCCAACTGTAAGAGATCAAGGCCTAGAAAGGTACATAAATCCCCTTCCCTTCCATTTTATCCCATGTAACTATTCCAAGAAATGAAACTAAAATTCAACTCAGTAATCACTGAACTGATGAGCAGATCATAGGAATCACTAACTCAAAGAGATACTTCAGCATCATTTCCCTCTTAACTATCACTGTAAGTTTTGAAATGTAATATGGTAAACAGAGAAGCCAGGTTAATAATGGAAAGAGCACTGGGCTTGCAGTCAGTAGTGGCTCTGCTACTTACTAGCTGTGTAACCTTAAGAAAACTGGGAAGGTAATTTATTTTCCTATCTGTAAAATTGATGCTAAACCTTTATTTTGACAACCACACAAAATGGTAGTGAAGAATAAATGGAATGAATATGGAAATGCCTTTAAAATACTAAAGTACTATGCAAATATTAACATAATTGAACGAATAGTTTCTGGTACGAAAAGTTGGGTAGGGCTTTGGTTAAGATGCAGTTGTAGGTAGACAGGCTCTGCCTCCTTGCACAACCATAGAAATAATTACAACCATATTTCAAAAACAAGTTACAACCAGAACTGTCAGAAAAGTGAGCTATAAGGAAGTCCAACAACCAAGAATTTAAGGAAGCCACATTCATCAAGATGGATAGGAGGGGTGGAGTCATGGAGATGGGGCAAAGAGGCAGTGTGGCTTGGACAAGCTGCATCAGTGGGTCCCACATTCACATGAAGTAGATAAAAATTGGGAGGGATACCCAGTGAGTGAGCAATCCCAGCCCCAGGATACCCCGCACAGCCCAAGGTCTCAACACCAGGAAGATAAACCCCCCATTACCTAGGGCTGTAGAAACCAATTGGGGTTGGGACAGTGGAAGAAACTGCTGGATTTTCGCTGCTTAAAGGGACTGCACGGTCTTAGAATGCATATAAATCCCAGGGCAGCAACCGGAAGGGCACCAATCACATAGGGGAAATAGGCAAAGTGACTGGAAACAGAGTGAGTGCTGGGCAAATCACCAGAAGCCAGGCAGTGGCACGTTCCCTCTCCAAGCCTCCCATCACAAACAGAGCCACAGAGCGGTGAAGTGGGTGGCCCCACCTTGGCAATTACCTAAGACTCTGTCCCATACAATATACAGGTGCTTTTGCTGCATAGGCCATGCTATGAAGACAAAGAGTGAAAGCACCTCTATCTAATACACAGAAACAAACACAGGGAGGCTGCCAAATTGAGGAGGCAAAGAAATATGGCCCAAATGAAAGAACAGAAAAAAATAAACCTCAAGAAAAGAACTAAATGAAATGGAGATAGCCAACATATCAGATGCAGAGTCAAAACACTGGTGATCAGGATGCTCAGAGAACTCACAGAGTACGGCAAAATAAATAAATAAATAAATAAATAAATAAATAAATAAATAAACGTTACACAAAGTGAAATAAAGAAAACTGTACAAGGAACCAACAGTGAAGGGAAGGAAGCCAGGATTCAAATCAATGATTTGGAACAAAAGGAAGAAATAAACATTCAACCAGAACAGAAAGAAGAAACACAAATGCATAAAAATGAGGAGGGGCCTAGGAATCTCTGGGACAACCTTAAACATACCAACATCTGAATCATAGGGGTGCCAGAAGAAGAAGAGAAGCGAGAAATTAAAAACTTTTTTGAAAAAATAATGAAAGAAAACTTCCCTAATTTGATGAAAGAAAGAAACATACATGTTCAGGAAACACAGAATGCCAAACAAGTTGGACCCAAAGAGGACCACACCAAGACACATCATAATTAAAATGCCAAAGGTTAAAGACAAAGAGAGAATCTTAGAAGCAGCAAGAGAAGAGTTCCTACAAAGGAGTTCCCATAAGCCTACCAACTGATTTCTCAAAAGAAACTCTGCAGGCAAGAAGGGACTGGCAAGAAGTATTCAAAGTAATGAAAAGCAAGGACCTACAACCAAGACTACTCTATCCAGCAAAGCTATCATTTAGAATGGAAGGACAGATAAAGTGCTTCCAAGACAAGGTAAAGCTAAAGGAGCTCATCATCACCAAGCCCTTATTATATGAAATGTTAATGACACTTATTTAAGAAAAAGAAGATTAAAAATATAAACATTAAAATGACAACAAACTCACAACTATCAACAACTGAATCTAAAAAACAAAAAGAAAAAGAAACTAAGCAAACAACCAGAACAGGAACAGAATCATAGGTATGAAGATCACTTGGAGGGTTATCAGTTGGGAGCAGGAAGGGGGAGAATGGGCGAAATGGTGCAGGGATTAAGTCGCAGAATTAGTAGGAACAAAGTAGATAGGGGAATGTTAAAGATTGTGTAGGAAGAGTCGAGTGTTGGGCTACTCCTTTCTGCTCATGGCCGCCTCCGCCAGCTCCCTGTAATCCTTGCAGCCAACCCTGCCGGCATGTCTCTGGCTGAGTTTGACAAAGCTGCTGAGGAAGTTAAGCACCTGAAGACCAAGCCAGCAGATGATGAGATGCTGTTCATCTACAGCCACTACAAACAAGCAACTGTGGGTGACGTAAATACAGAACGGCCTGGGATGTTGGACCTCAAAGGCAAGGCCAAGTGGGATGCCTGGAATGAGCTGAAAGGGACTGCCAAGGAAGACGCCATGAAAGCTTACATCGACAAAGTAGGAGAGCTGAAGAAGAAGTATGGAATCTAGGGTCTAGGTCTGGCTGCCAGCCATGCATTTCATCTAAACTGATGATCATCCCTTGTTTTTCTAATACTGTGGATGGAGTAAGATAATAGAACCAATCCTCTTCCTGAACACTGTCCAGGATATGGCTCTAATATATAAAGGAGCTGAAATGGTTACTGACCTTGCTGAGTAGTTTTTATAACTAGGTCAATTAAAACTATATTTGTTACTTTAAAAAAAAAAAAAAGATTGTGTAGGAAAGGGAAAAGCCAAAGAACTTATATGCATGACCTATGGACATGAACTAAGGGGGTGGGGGGCTGCTGGAAGAAAGGAGGGTACTGGGTGAAGAGGGGCAAGGTGGTAAAATTGGGACAACTGTAATAGCATATCAATAAAATATACTTAAAGTCAAAAAAGAAAAAGAAAAATTGGTATATATATTCATGGAGTTAAGAGCTCAAAAAATGTCAAGCTATAAAAGCAGCTTGCCATAATTCCATAGTACAATTGCTAATAGAGCACACCTATTCTACTATAATACTTACCTTTAACTTGTCAAAACTTTACTACACTTTTTTATGAGGTGGAAGGGGTCACAGAGAGGATATAACATAATCTTTTCATTTTATAGAGTTAAAAATGGAGGCATAGAGAGGTGAAATGATTTACCAAAAGTTTCAAAGCCCATGAAAAGAAACTGACATTACATAACCAAGAACATTCAAACATTTAATTTTTTAAATTTGATTTTTTTTGAAAGAGAGAAAAACATCGATTTGCTACTCCACCACTCATGTATTTCCCAGTTGATTCCTGTATATGCGCTGATTGGGAATTGAACCCCCAACCTTGGCGTATCAGAACAATCTCTAACCACCTGAGGTTCCTAGCCAGGGGTGGTCTTTCATATATATATATTTATCTTCCATGTTTATGTTCCACTTGTCAAACATAAGAAATATATTTGTAATTACTGTTATTACTGTCCTCTACTAATTTTAAGATTGGTGGCAGTTCTGGGTCAGTTTCAAATGATTAATCATTCTCCTTATTTTTAGTTGTGTTTTCTATCACTTTGCATCCCTAATAGTTTTTTAAAATATACTATTAATTTTAATGATTTGTAGAGAGCAAAAGGAAGAGAAAGGGATAGAGAGAGAAATATTAATTTGTTGTTCCACTTATTGATGCATTCATTGGTTGATTGTTCTAAATGCCCTGACCAGAAATTGAAGCTGCACCCTTGGTGTATTAGGACAAGGCTCCAACCAACGGAGCCACCAGGCCAGGGCCAAGAACATTCAAACTTTTTTAAATGCCTTTTACAAAAGGAGAATATGACATTGAACAGTCATTAAGTTACTGGAGAGCTAAGAAAAATGTTTTTACAGAAGAGAAATGGAGATAGGAAAAAACAAAAACAAAAGATCTTCATATAAAGCCAAAAAAATGTTTAAATGATTAACCACCCCTCTAGATTTACCTGTAACTGATTCCTTACTATCCGTGTTTAAATATTCTATTCTCTGGAAGGACACCTCCACACATTATAAACAAGTAATTTGTAAGTATTTATACATTGTTTTTCAATTAATCTTGAAAATCACTTGGCTTCCTTCTTAGCTCTTCCAGCTCAACTCTTCTGGACAAACAAATGTATCCTACCTGAAAAGTACCATTTACGCTACTAAGAGAAACTATCTAATCCAACATTTCTTAACTATCTACCCTTTTTTCCCCTCAGGGGACCTATACAAAGTGTTCACTTTTTTTTTTTTTTTTAAGGTTTATTTTATTCTTAAGAGAGAGGGAAAGGAAGAAGGAAAGAAACATCAATATGAGGGAGAAACATGAATCAGCCCCCCTGTGCATTTGTGCTAACCAGGGATCTAGCCCACAACCACAGTATGTGCCCTGACCGGGAATCAAACCAGTGACCCTTCAGTAAAGGGATGATGCTCCAACCAACTAAGCTGCATGGGCCAGGGTGAGTGTTTACCCTTTTTGCCCTCTTCTATAACTCACATCCCAGTTAACACCACCTTATTCAATTCTCTACAAAATACACACATTCTTTCACTGAACAAATATTTATCTTCTTACTACGTCTCAGGAATTATGCTAAATGCTTAAGACATGAAGTTGATAAAACACAGTACTGTCCTTGCCCTCAGAAAATTCACAATCTGGAGAGACAGCCAGCAGTGTTAACACACAATACCACCACCACAGAATAACTGTTGTAACCAGGACATACACAAAGTACAGGAAAGGCATATGTAAAAAAGTAACACAAGGCTACCTGGAGGTAATGAAGGCTTCAAAAATGAGGTAAGGTTTAAGGCAGTGATTTTTAACCTTTTTCATCTCATGGCACACATAAACTAATACTATAATAAAATTCTGTGGCACACCAAAAAATATATTTTTGCTGCTCTGACAAAGATAAAAATAGGTATAATTTTGATTAATTCACACCAGGTAGCTATTGTTGTGCTGGTTGTTGTCATATTTTAATTTGACAAGCTAAGGGAAAAGAGGCCAGTGTCCCTGACTAAATAAACAGTCAGGTATTGCAAGTTTTAAAAATTCTTGCCAATGTGTCTCTTGAAGCACACCAGTTGAAGATCACAGATTTAAGGTAACACATGACGGTTAAACAGGATAGAGGGACAGCATTCTAGGCAAAAACAAACAGTGTAATCAGGAAAAAGTATCCGGTGTGCTGTTACAGAGCATAAAATGCAAAGACTTTTTCCTCATAAAATGATTAGATCATTAAATGATTAGGTCATTAAGTAATTAGATGATAAGGGTCCTAGTATACTACTCAAAACACTTCCATTCAACAACTACTTGCTGAGCTCTACTATGTGCTAGACACTGACAAGTAAGTACACAGGACACAGGTCCTTGTAGACCCACTGCTGTCCATATGTATGACTGTCACTTGAGTTGTGTAGTACAGCCTGTGTGGCCACAGCACCCTTATAAGAACACTAAATTAGCAGAGTCTAAACTGCAGGCTTCTTAAGTATCAGAAAAAGTCCACGAAGTCACATTCATACCAAGTATGCTCTCTATACAATACTATCTTGAAATACACACTGTTTTCAATGCATAATAGATGCTGTTAGAATTAAGAGCAGTATCATTTTTAAATAATACTGAATTCCTACCAGCCTTTTGCTTTTTTCTCCCATTAATGTATTCTGAAAGTACATTCCCAAGCTTTCAAGGTTAAAAAGTATCTAAATGCTAATGGCAGCATGGCATCTATATGCTTTATAGAAGGCAATATGGACCAAGAACCATAAAATTATATATACCCTTTGACCAATTTTCTTTCAATAAATATAAATTATTTTTATAATGGAAACAATGACACAAATATTACTACAACCTCATAAGAGCCCAGAGAAGGTGTTTGAAATAGTACCAGCTTAGGGGTCAGACAATCCTGTGCTTGAATCCTTCTCTGTCACTTATTAGCTATATAACCTTAGGAAAGTTACTTGATTTCTCAAAGCCTCACTATTCATATGTGTGCAATGAGAAAATATCATCAGCCTCATGGGACTGTGAAGATTAATTAGCACATCATCTGATACATTGTGTGCTCACTAGATGAAAGCTATTGTATGAGATCATGCTCCTCTAAATAAATGTCCCAGTACTCAAGAATTATGTTTTAACATTATTTTTCTATTTTAATTACTATTAGCATTAAAAATGTTTTATTACATTGTAAATAATGACTATTTCTTCCACTTATTGGTTAAATGTGTTTTTAAGGGCTAGCTTTAGAACCTATGAAAAAAACAATGTTCTAGCCAGCATTTCCCAATCGCTCAAGTCATTAAATTCAATACTGATATCTGTCTCAAATTTATATATTTTTAACCATTCAATAAAATAATTATTAAAAATTTTCCCCTTTAAAAACAGAATAGTTTGAGAGTATCCAAAATTTTATCTGCTGTGCATAAATTAATCAATGAAAATTAGGAGACTGGCTCATGATATTATCACTCAATTATAACTTCATCTGAACACTGAACAATCACAGTAGTTTAAAATTACTTCTATTCTTATAATGAACTGTTGGTTAAAGACAAGAAACACTGACGACACAAGTAAATGAATGTATTTACCTAATGAGGTTCTTCTTTTTAAAGAAGATTATATTTATTTATTTTTAGAGAGAGGAGAAAGGAGGGAGAAAGGGAGGGAGAGAAACATGAATTGGTTGCCTCTCTCACACCCCCAACTAAGGGGCCCACCTGCAACCCAGGCATGTGCCCTAACTGGGAATTGAACTGGCAACCCTCTGGTTCGCAGGCCAGCGCTCTCAATCCACTGAGCCACACCAGCCAGGGCTGATCAGAATTCTTAAATGGTACTACATCAAGATAGATCATTATTTTTTAAGCATTAAAAAATAATAAAAAGGAAGTGTGGTGATAGTTATATCCAATTAAGATCTTCATTTATTGGAAACAAACTATCAATACTTCCAATGTTTTATTTGTGGCAATAAGCTTTCAAGTAGCAGCCTGAAACCATTCCTTTAATTTGGTCATTTAGAAACAAAACAGAACAATTATAAAAACCTGTTGATTTTTTAAAAAATAATTTGTTTATGTATTTATTTACTTTTAGAGAGAGGGGAAAGGAGAAAGAGAGGGAGAGAAACATCACTGTGTGGTTGCCTCTCACTTGTGCCCCCAACTCAGGACCTGATGTGCTAGTCGTGTGTCCTGACTGGGAATCGAACCAGCAACATTTGGCTCGCAGGCCAACGCTCAACCCACTGAGCCACAGCAGCCAGGCAAAAAACCTGTTGATTTATTTAAGTACAAAAATGCAATAATTCCAAATTTAAGGTTAAAAAGTCAGTTCTTATCTATTCTGATACCATAAACATAATTAATTTCAATACACATTGTAATATATATTCATTTTAAAATACGACAATAATGATTTATCTCATGTTAATGTCATTTGTAAAACTGGAAAAATAAATTTGTTTTAATGTATTTTGTTCAAAGCATTATTAAATTATATATGTAATTTAAAATAAAATATATTTTACTTCAAATCACTCCTTTCTCATACCACACAAAATTTTTTTTTTAATTAAGGTTGGGAAATGCTAATTCTCTCTACATGACCTCATACATGACCTTTGGGAGACTTACTGTTTGTAAATAAAAGGACTTTGGTATAGTAAATTTACTTTGTTTTAATATTCTCATATATCCCTGAAGGCAGCACATATGAAATCTGAGGCCCTGTGAGCAAAATTGCAAAGCTGTTTGTTTCTTATACAACTCCGTAGTAATGTCTCTATAGAAAATTCACAAAAAGTGGTGTGCCAGATCTTCATATTTCATATCCCTATATTCTCCCTCCTCCAATTAAATCACCACCACCATAACAAGGCTAGGGAGAAAGTGCACATAAAGCACATACTTATTTTTCACCCAGACTATTGTAACAGCTCTTCCCACTTGTAATCATGTTTCATATTGATTTATAATGATCATCCTCCAAATCTCTTAATTATGACATCCCTTCACACACACACAAACCTTTCAAGGTACTCAGTGTCTTTATAATGAGACCAAAACTCCTGAGACTAGGATTCAAGTTCCTCCATGATCTGACTGTAGGCTCACCTAGTCTCATTTCCTACTGCACCCTCAATGCTAGAGTCATACATTTCCCAGAATACATCATAACTGCTTCTATCTCAGCTTTGACACTCAAGCTGGTCCCTTTGCTAAAAATGGCTTTCGTTCCCAAACACCCAATAAAACCCCACTTGTTAAGACCCCCAGTTCAAATGTCCCCTTCTCAATTAAGCCTCCTTGTCTTTCTGATCATGCCTAAAGTCATTCACCAAATACTGACTGAGCACATATGCACGAGTCACTAAGTGTTAAGAGTCCATGATGAGCCAAACAAATATGGTCTCTACATTCATAGAGCTAGTACTTATTTCATTAGGTTGCTATAAGGATTAAATGAGATAAAATATGTAAATCACTTAAAACAGGGCCTATACAATCATGTTCATTAGATATTAGCTATTAGTGTTGCTGCCTAACCATATTACCTAAAATATTTGCCACATATACACATACATCACTTTATATCTTATCCTGACTTATTTATTTGTAATTTTTATGAGTTTATTTGGGCAAAACTGACAATATATACTGGGAAGCAAGATCTCAAATTTTCCCTGATTTATTTCTTCTTAGCATTTGTAATTATGTCTCATTACACATTAATTTATTTACAGTCTACCTTTCTCCCTATGCAGGGACGTCTTTTTGTTAATCATTGTAACCCCAGTGTCTAGAACATCACATGGCCCTTACTTAGAAGCTGGTCAAAAACCACCTCTACATCAACGATTTGTATGGTCTGGGGTTGGATACAAATATTAACCAAATAATCACTTCAAAAAATATAAAATTACAGTTTATATGTATTACATGAAAGAGGGTTATAGAAAAGAGGTGTGTGACTAGTGTTTTTTGTTTTTTGTCTTTCATGGGTAGGCAGGGCAGATGGGGTTTCCTTGAGTTCCTTTAGCTGAAAACTCCAGGATATGCAAAGTTAAACTGGCAAGAGAGAATACCACCATAGGTCATTCACATGTGCTATTCCTTCTATCTTGTTTTCCACAACACAATTCCTATAAATTAATCCTTCAGTTTTCTTCCTGAAAGTAAGATCCTCTAGGAAACCATCCCTGACTATCCCATACCTTGATCCTGCAACTTTTCTGTTTTTAGTACTCTTTACATTTAAAATTACTCTTTCTACTTGATGTCTACATTGTCCACACATATAAGATACAAAAAGGCAGAAACTACTTCTATCTTATTATTTGTAATATCCCAATGACAACATAGTCAGTAGCACTAAAAAAACTGTTAGACAAATAAAAAGTAAGGACTATATATTAGACTAGTGGTTCTCAAAGTGTGGTTCACAGACCAGAAACATCAGCATGACATGGGTGACTTGTTAGAAATGCAAACTCTCAGGCCCTACTCCAGACCTAATAAATCAGACTCTGGAAGAGGCAGCCTGCAAGCTCTCCAGCAGATTCTGGTTCATGGCAAAGTTTGAGAACCTCTGTCTTAGACATCTCAACTACAGTCATGCACTGCATATTGACATTTCAGTCAATAATGGGCTGCATATACAACAGTGGTGTATCATAAAGTCTAGGTGTGTAGTAGGCTATACCACTACGTTTGTGTAAGCATACCTACTCTGATGTACAAACGATAGCAAAATCGATGCTTTTCTCAGAACATACTCCCATTATATTTAAGTGGGCACTGGGAATAACAGGAATAAGTAAGGCACAGTTGCTACCTATAAGAACTCATGTCTCAGGAGAAGAGGTTAACATACTGACAGTGTGATGGGCTGTGAATGTGAAGGGTTGCTGTGAAGACAGACACAGGAGGATGACAACCCAAAGATGCAAAGTCAGCAAGTTAGGGAAAGTTCACAAATTAAATTATTTCATTATAAACCTCTTCTCTAAAAAACAAGATGGGGGGTGGGGGGCACAGAAATTAACTAACCTCTTAGGAGAACATGCTTACCAAGACTTAGATTTGACTAGAATGTCTTATTCCTCCCAGAGACCAAAATATAGATTGCTGCATATGATGGAGAAATGTGTTCATTAAATGAACTGTAAACCATGCATGACCCAACTCAATGAAAAACCACCTGAAGCCTCAATCTATTTTGAAACAGGAAGGAGAAGAATTGCAAATATAAAGGTTACCCAACTAAATTCAGAAAGGGCAAAACAAATGAAGGCATAGAAGGTGTTAAAGAGTACTGTCACAATCTGACTGCCAAGCTGATTTTCAGTCTTTAGAAGCCCTGGTCTCTGCCTCCCAACTACAAACGATTTGTTCTGAGTAACAGTCAAACCTGTAAATAAACATTTTTTAATTTTCCAAATTGTACCTCCACATTAAAAGACCCTCAAGATAAAAATACATTCGAAAACATTTTTAGTTTTTTCTGTCAAAAGGCTACATATCTCATAAGGTCACAGGATGTATGCCGGCCTCATTCCATCACTCCAAAACACACGATCACTCAGGTTTTGCAATGACACTAGGTAATAAGGCCCCGAGGCTCTCCAATACCTCCAGTAACGCCTTTATACCCTACAAAAAGAAGATGAAGAAGACAACCAATTCCCATCTGCCCTTCCCGGGAAGCAATCGCCCTCAAATTGTTCCTGCTTAGATCCCTGAAACCCGGAGAAGGAAACGGGGACAGCTGTGAAGCGAGGTGGGGGTGGGGGGTGGCCGATAAAGGGGAGAGGAAATGTGGATGGTAGAGGTCGAAGGGGAGAAAAGGCACAGAAAGGAGGGGGCAGTGGAGATAAAATGGTTAAAGGGGGTAAGAAGCGAGAGCAAAGGGCAGGAACGAAAAACGGGGAGGAAAAGAGGTAAGTAGTGGAGATCGCAAAAGCGAGATAAAGGCAAAATGGTAGAGAAGAAAAGGAAGGTCGGGTTAAAGGACGAAGAGGGGGCAGCAAAGGGGAACGCGAAAGAGGCTGTCAGTGGGGGAGATTTTTTTAAAAAGGTGTCACCAAAAAGGAAAAAGAAAAGGGGGACTGTCACCCCAGCAGGTGGCCGGGAAGCAACGGGAAGGGGGACGGGCCGCCAAGAGGGTGGAAACAAGAGGGTGAGGTAAAGGCGGGGCGCAGAGGGGGCACCGAAGCTAGGGAAGGGCAGGCCTGCGGGAGCCGGGGTGGCAGGCAGCTGCGGTTCGGGCAGGCCTTGGTCCCTCACCATGGCTGTGCTGGCCTGGTCCTCGGGCATGCAGCCTCTGTCCTGGGCTCGGCGGCGGGCCGGGCCTGAGCCCGCCCCCAGGTTGAGCCTGCGTTGGGGCTCCAGGGGGCTCCAGCGAGCGGCGGCTCTGGCTCTGCCCAGGCCTCAGCCTCCTTCGCTCAGAAGCTGAAGTGCAGGACCAGCAGCGACAGCCGAACTGGGAGCACAGACTCCGCCCCCTGGAGGCCCCGCCCCCGCTCACGAGCCGAGCTTGGCCCCCGCCGCCTTTTTTACTGCGCAGACTCAGCCGTGGAGTCTGGACCCCGAGATCCCTCTCTGGCTTCTCCTTATCCCAGGCCCTTAAAGGAGTCACACCCTTTCAAATCCCATCCTCCCTTTAAAAATAAGAGCTTTAACTATTACGTTGTTAAGGGAAAGTAGAGCAGTCACTGATTTCAGTCACCTATAGGCCCCTTTGCTTCTGGTTCTTTGTCATTCATTACTAGTGTCATTCATAATTCTTGGTGATTTGCCCTGGCCTCTCAGGTTTCTCTCCCCTAGGGATTGCCTTTGCCACAGCCTCTCGTTTCCATGCTCATACCTTTGATCTCTTCATTACCAATAACTGTAACCCCTGTAAAACTCAATTTTAATCATCCAAATCTCCACCTTTCTAGCTACTCCTCTAACACTCAACCCCCCAAATTCAACTCTACCACAACTCGAAACCCACTGATTCTACTACCTTTCCACTATTCCTCACACTACCCTATGTCCTCACTTTCTTTTGTGAACAGTTTAGATTCTACTGCCCCTCAGGAAAATCATTCCCAGGTTAACCTTCATTTCTCCAGTTTTGCTTTCCTTTCCATATACTCACTTGACAAAACTAATCCTGAACCTACAGCAAAACAGAATGGGAGAGGGGGAGTGGGGGGAGTGGAGAAAAGTCCAAAACTATACTGACTGGACTGATTGGTCTCCCTCTAAATTTGTTATCATTATCCTCAAATAGGACCCTAATGTTTGGCTATACTACTACATTTTTCCATCCATACACCCTTCCACCCTGCTAGGTAACTACTTCACATCTCTCCCTTCAAACCTTCCTTCCCCCCTTGTCCTCACTAAACTGATTATTTTCCTACCAATTCACTGAGAAAATGAGAGAGAGAGAGAGAGAGAGAGAGAGAGAGAGAGAGAGAGAGAAAGAGAGAGAGAGAGAGAGAGAGAGAAACATCTACAATTTCTCACCAGCCACCATGACTGCCAACTACCTATAAGTCTGCTCGGCCTGTAACTCTCTGCTCCTATACTCTGCTTTCCTTTCCTTCCTACTAATGATTTGTCTTTTATCAAAGGCCAAACCCTCTTCAGTTTTTCTCAAACTATCTGGGCTAAAAGATTTAGTTTGGTTTTTTATAAACTCACAATCAGTTATAAACCTATATTTTTGTAAAATGCCATAAAAATTATTAGAAAATAAAATTAAAAACCAACATACAAAACGTAAACCCAGATTTTTTTTTAACCATTGTAACCACTTTTAAGTGTGTAATGCAATAGCATTAAGTACATTCACATTTTCGTGCTACTATCACCACCACGGAGCTTCAGAATTCTTTTCATCTTACAAAACTGAAACTCCAAACCCACTAAACAATAACTCCTTGTTGCCTCCTCTCCACAACACCTGACAATCACCATTCTACTTTCTGTCTCTATGAATTTGACTATTCTAGGTCAGATTTTTTATTATTAGATCCAACAGACATAAAATTGCTATACAATATTTAAAGATTTTAAATTTAAATACTCTCAATTTCTGCCACAAACTGGTGACAAATTGTCCATAGACCACCACTAGTCCATAGATCACACTTTGCATAGCACAGCGCTGAGTCCCATACTGTTTCATTTTCTCAAAGACAACTTATCCAGCAATTCTTTCTCTCTTCTACATCATTTTCGTGTTTTCCTTTCCCATTGACATACCAACATGAACTTATTTCTACTATTTTTCACCTATCAGATTGACAAATATCTATGAGAATTTGGGGTGGTGAACACACAATACAATATACAGTTGATGTATTTTAGAATTGTACATCTGAAATCTATATAACTTATTAACTAATGTGATCCCAATAAATTTAATTTCAAGAAAAGACTGATAAGACACTGTGTGTTGAAGGGAACTTTGACAAGTACACTTATATTTTGTTGGTGGGAGTGTAGGTTGTAACATGTTCTATGGCGAACAATTTACCAAATTTTTAAATGGACATTCCCTTTGACTCAGAAATTCTACTGCTAAAAATTTAATTATACATATGCTCAAGTATATGTACAAGCCTTGTAGTTACAAAGGATTGAAAACAACTTCAATGTTTAATATTAAGTATTAATAAACATTTTACTGATAAACTGGTCAAATAACAGTGTATTTCTATAATTCATACTCTGCAGCCATAAAAAAAAGGAGATAGTTTTTTGTATATTGATTTAGAATCTTCCACATCTATTGCTAAGTGAAAAAGCAAGGTCCTCCACAATGTATATTGCATACTATTTTTCTTGTAAGAATTTTTTTTTTTTTTTGAATACCAACAGCTCCTTTTATGTGGTAATGAACTCCAAGTAATTGTATAGACCGTGGATTCCATGCATGCCCCCTGCAATGTGGCCACACCCCAGAGAAAAACGGCCCCATGATATATCCAGGAATGTGGGACCCCAGCAGGCCTTCATCCCCTCACCCCCACACAAAGCACAATAGTGGCCGAGGGCCACGGGACCGGAGGGACAGCAGGAATGGATAACAGATTGGAGGGTGACCCACATGGATAGAGACAAGCCAACGTACACCCTGCCCCCGATGGCTTGGTAATTTGTAAATTTGTAAAAACTTTCATGGCAATGGGGTAACCAAGGAAGGCCAAATAAATGAAGCTTTGCCAACTTAGCAAAATGAAGACATGGATAAAAAAACAGACAAACAGACACAAACTCAGGTGAGGTGAAGAGAGAAAAGGACTTGACCCCTATTTCCTGAGAGTTAGACCTTCTGCAGGCAGGCAAGTGGGTCAAGTTTAAAGTCTAAGTCTCCGTTTTCTCCTCTGCCCAGACGGGAGAGGGCCTGTTTTAGGAGGCTGGGAGCATTGAACAGAAGGAACCAGCTGTGGCAAGCCTTGAGTATCGTAAGTGTTGACCACCACTACCTTGTTTTTCCATTTAGATCCTTGGACGGCAGCAACTTCTAACATAACTTAATTTGCAGGGCTAGTGGGTGGGTAGCATCTTATTCCCTATGGAACTTCCTGTTATTATAGCATTTTGGGGCTTAGCAAGTAGGGACAATTTCTCTTCCTCCATCTCTCTCCAACTGTAAACTAAATACTACATGGAATTTTAAGTGAGTAGTTATCAGACAGGGTGCCTTAAGGCACAGCTGAGGTTAAACCTAGGAAGAGGTGACAGTTACTTACGACTGGAGGTGGTTTTGTAGACAGCAAGAACAACAGAGATGTTAAAACCAAATCTCTGAATAGGAAGAGCACAGCCCCATTTCTGCCTAAAAATTTGTCCAACGATTGAAGTATTTACAAGAGGGTTACATTGAGTTTGTTGGTAAATTACATCATCTATCCACAACTTCAGGTTCTTGTAAGAATTTATGGTAGCAATATATATTCATAATTACTTGTTTATGCAAAAATATTCTTGGAAAATTTTTAACAGAAACTAATATCATTAATTACCTGATTGCTGCTAGGAAGGACAACTATAAGGCAGGAAATAGGTAGGAGGAAGACTTTTCATAGTATAACCTTTTGTAGCTAATAATTTTTTAATCATGAAAATGTATTACCTATTCTAAAAGTAAATAAATAAAAATTTAAAAGATAATCATTTAGAGTCACTTGTTTATTTCACAAGTAAAATAATATTTTACAATGAAGAATGACTTTTTTAAAAGATTTTTATTTCATTATTTTTAGAGAGAGGGGAAGGGATGGAGAAAGGGAGGGAGAGAAACATCAATGTGCAAGAGATACATTAATCGGCTTCCTCCCACACACCCCAAACTGAGGAACTGGCCCACAACCCAGGCATGTGCCCTGACTGGGAATCAAACCAACAACCCTTGGGTTCACAGGCTGGTGCTAAATCCACTGAGCCACACCAGCCAGGGCAAGAATGACTTTATCGATGTTCCTAATTTTAAAAGCTTTTGTACAGTATTTTATTCTTGTTGACTTGATTAGAACTAGATTGGTAGGTACTTATCAAAAACTTGGTGAATATAATCGACCTCCTTTGGCAAACAGAATTTATAACTTTAAGTGGAAAAATACTGTTTTCTACAACAAACACTAACAATTTGTAATTTCAAGGTTACAAATTGAGATTCTTTGGAATTACTAAAATAAACCATTAGAACTTTAGGCCAAGATGGAGGCATAAGTAGGCATGTTGCATCTCCTGCACAAGTAAGAAGCAATTTACAACCACTTAAAAACTAAAAAGAAAAACAAAAACAGAAAATCCAGAAAATGCAATCTACAGGGAAGTTCAGCAAAGAAATAAAGAAGAAATATTCGGCCTGAAAGGTGCAACAGCTCCACCAGGACACAGAGGCAAACACAGAAAGCTGTCAGGATGAGGAGACAGAGAAGTATGGCCCAAAAGGGGGATCAGATCAAGATTCCAGTGGGAGAACTAAGCAACAAGGAAATAGCAAACCTAATAGACTAGGAGATAGTGAACTTAACAGATGAGAAGATAGCCAATTTAACAGATGCACTGTTCAAAGTACTGGTGATAAAGATGCTAACAGACCTGACAGAAAAGATTAAATATGACAGGCAAGAAATGAAAGCTATACTAAGTAAAATGAAGGAAAATCCACATGAAACTAGTGGTGAAGGGAAGGAAACCAGGGCTCAAATAAAAAAATTAGAACATAAGGAAGAAATAAATAGTCAACCAGTACAGAAGGAGAAAACAAAATTTTTTTTAAATGAAGAGAGGCTTAGAAACCTCTGGGATAGCTTTAAATGTGCCAACATCCGAATCATAGGGGCGCCAGAAGGAGAAGAGGAAGAGCAAGAAATTGAAAAGCTATGTGAAAAAATAATGAAGGAAAACTTCCCTAATTTGGGAAAGGAAATGGACATACTGGTTCAGGAAGCACAGAGAGTCCCAAACAAAATAGACCCATGGAGGACCACACCAAGACATATCATAATCAAAATGCCAAAAGTTAAGGATAAAGAGAGAATCTTATGAGCAGCAAGAGAAGGGAGTTACCTACAAAGGGGTTCCTATAAGACTGTCAGGTGATTCCTCAAAAGAAACTTTGCAGGCAAGATGGAACTGGCAGGAATTATTCAAAGTGATGAGAGGCAAAAACCTACAACCAAGATTACTCTATCCAGCAAAGCTATCATTTAGAATGGAAGGGCAGAGAAAGTGCTTCCCAGACAAGGTAAAGCTAGAGGAGTTCATCATCAGCAAGCCATTATTATATGAAATGTTAAAGGGACTTATTTAAGAAAAAGAAAATCAAAACTATGAACATTAAAATGACAACATATTCACAACTATCAACAACAGAAGCTAGGGAATGGAAACAAAAGCAATGAAGCAGACAACCAGAGTAGAACAGAATCATAGGTATGGGGAACATGTGAAGGGGATGGGTATCAGCTGGGAGGGGGAAGGGGAGAGAAGGAGGGAAATGGTGCAAGAATTAAGAAGCATAGTAGGAGGACGCAGAATAGACAGGGAGGTATAGAGAAGAGCTTATATGCACGACCCATGGACATGGACTAAGGGGGATGGGACTTGCTGGAGAGAGGGGGGTGCTGAGTGGAAGGGAGCAAAGGGAAAGAAATTGGGACAACTGTAACAGCGTAATCAATAAAGCATACCCAAAAAATAAAAAATAAATAAATAAACCTTTAAATATTATTGGGAAGCTTTGCTCCTTTCAGTAAGCATAGAAACTCAATTTTATGAGGAAAGATTCAGAGTAAGTATAGCTTTAACAAATTCAATGATAAATGGTATATAAGTATACACTAGTTTTTCCTCTTAATCTATGTAAACAAAAATTAATGGTTAATTCAGTGCTTTGCCCTCTCAAAATCACTTGTATCCCTTAAAAATTTCTGCTATTAAAGCTTCTGGCCTTTGTTCTCTAACTATAATCAAGACTGAACGTAAGGTATTCAGGGCTTATAATAATTTATTTCTCCAGAAACCCAATTGCCTACAGAAATTGGAAGATTTCTTCACAATTTTAATAATAGCTCACATTATTGTTATAAAGAGAATATGAATTCCATTTTACTCTAAAATGTAAACCTAGAGGCAAAAAGGGAAGCTATAGGAAGGTAGATTTCAGTTCAACAAAGTGAAGAGCATTCTAAGAGCAAGAACTATCCCCACGTAGGATGGGCTACTAACTCCTGGTTACCAAAGAAGTGCAAAAAGGGGCAAGTTCACAAAATGTTAGGAATACGATAGACAGGAGCTCTATAAGGAGTTAAAAAATAGAATTGATAATTGTTCAGATACCTTCTAATTCTAAAAGACAGTGGTTCAAAAAGTTAAATGCAAAAGCAAAGGAATAGGAATTTCAATACAACTCACTTATTTCCGGGGCAGGATTTTGTTACTTTTAATATCCGGTGCCCTGAATCTTTAAGGGTGGAAACTATCCTCAAGGTCTACTGTCTTTTGTACTTGGTGGAATAATGAAAAAGACTCCCAGTTAAAAATAAACCAGCTCCTCCTCAGCAATTTAATAAGGGGAAAACAAACTTACTGAGTATGGTGATATTTCAGCTGGCTACTCCTGAGCATGAGGTGCTGACCTCCATTCCAACCATTCATCAGAACCCAAGACTCAGGGCAGACATTTCCAATAAGCATCATTTATTGAAAGTTCACCCCGGTTGGTGGGCTGGCTACACTCCATATAGAGCTAGGCAGTATCAAAGAGATAGTTTTTTCAGAGCTAGAAGTAGCAGTCCAGATACAAACTCTAGCAATTCCTCACAAAGTCACAACACAGTTTTTTAGAAAGCAGTTTATCAGGCAACCTCATATTTAATCTTCATGACAATCCCCTGGGACTAGTAGAAGGAGTTATTATCCCATTTGATAGATGAGAAAACACAGGCTTAGAGAGAGGAGACCTCACCAGTCAGCTGTGGAAGGGCTAAATCTGATCCCAGAGCTCATTCCACTACCTCACAGCCTTGGAAGGGACTGGAATTTCTCTCTAAGATAAGAAGGACCAGGTGAACAGGGTTTTTTTCTAATGCATAATTTTCTACTATAATTCATCATCAGTTTTTGATGTCTATTAGAATCAACTGGAGCACTTGTTAAAGTTGTTTTCTAGGTCCTTCCTCCAGGGTTTCTGATCCATTAGGTCAGGGTTGGGGCTCAAGATTTTGCATTACTAGCACATTCCCAGAATCAGAATATGCTGATGAACTGGAATAACCACTCTCCTACTCCCTCCTTCCTTCTTAGTGTCTTCTATCAGATGCCAGAAAGCAAATGATGATTGGAGCAGAAAAACAGAAGGGTTTTATACCTCTCCAGCCTACTTCTGAAGCACAAGTGTACTGTCTCAGGATGAGAATGAGGAGCACTGTACTAGGAGTCAGAGGATTGACTTCTAGTCCCCGGCTCTGACACAGGGGAGGTGGGATTTGGTACCTTTAATTGAGGCCACTTGGACCCCTGAAATACTGAGGCCTTGGACAAATCTTTCTTCTCTCTGTGGGGGTGGGTTTGATCATCTGTAAAATGTCCAAGGGGATGAGTGGTCAGGAGGGGTAAACTCCAAGGTCTCTACCAGTTTTAACATTCTGGCTCTGTACTTATCTAGCCAGAGCCTTTATTTCTCTAGGTACCTATGCCTGCATGGTAGACAGAGAGTAGCTAATATTAAACATGAGCCTCAGGAACTCTGAGAAATCAGGCTGTGTTTGGGAAATCCTCTAAACATGATGGTTCCAAGACCTCATGGTCTTTGGAGCTAGTGAAAATCCTGACTGTAGAATCGGAAGTTATGTCTCCAGAGAGGAGAAATGTAGATTAAAAATCAATTATGTATCTTCTCATCCTGTCTTAACTAAAAAGGAAGAATGAACAGAGGGTTTTGTAAAGACAGGAAACAAACTCCTTGGACCTGTAAGTACAGTGATATAAAATGAATCTTTTTTTGTGACTATTCAGGCTGTAGTCTAATAAGACTACATTCTACCATGCTCTGCTTTTTAATATGTTACAAGTTCTTCCTGTATTTTCCTTACTTTCAATGCAAATAGATAAGGTTAACTTCTGAAGCTTGTAAAATATATTTCAGAGAGTTGCAAAAAGGCACAAAAC